>NW_026913673.1:0-600000 GCF_034315485.1 Pezoporus occidentalis | reverse complement strand
TGCAGCGAGACAAAGTCCTGCACAATGGCAGTGCAGACACCCAGGGAAATACTTACATGTCAGCCTGCTTTTTTGGTTTGAAATGTATTCTACAAATACACGTGTGAAAATAGAGGGGTTTGAATGGCACAAACCAATTCACTTTGACAAAAGCTCTGAAAAAAAAAGGGGTCTATTTAGATTTATGATAAACACCTGCATGGTTATAGAAGTACCATTTTCCCTTTCTCATGTATGTGCTCATCTTGTGTTGAACACTTCCATGTTGTAATATATGGCCATATTAAAATGGAATGATAGCAAAAGCAGGCTTTAAGGATCAACAGCTCTAAAAATCATGCTTTATGCTTGCAGTAGCATAACACTATTGGTCACTGTAAAACAAAACCTCAATGACATCACACCGTGGTAGAAAAGACACACACACACACCGCCCCCCCTTTTTAAAGCAGGCACTAAAATGAAGTTCAAAGTTTGCCTGGATCTGTTCTGAGGAGGCCCAGAGCAATGGACCTGCCACAGGAGGTGATGTGCACAAACGTTATTCAGCCCCCCAAAACCTAAGTCAGTGCTGCTCACTGTGTAATGCAGCTGAACGCAACAACCAAAAAAGCCGTTTATGGCCTATTTTAGATGAGGTTTCCCCACCAAGAGCTGCAGTTGTGACCTGGAACCAGAGGGATGAGCCTTTGCCTCCCTGCATTCCACACATACACGGTGTTGTAGGGTACGTGCTGGGCTGACAGCACAGGCTGTGACCCTCGGTGCTGGCTGCATCCCAGCCGCCTCCCCTTGCAGTGTAATTAATAAGGGGCTCTACAGAAAGTGCTGACATAAGTCTTTCAAAAGGTTCTTACTCCCTGTAGTAGCAGTGCTGCTGCTGCTGCTCAAGACCACACGTCCCTCACTGTCATTCCTGCACCGGAGCGGGGTGAATCACAAACGGGAGCAGCATCACACAGGGTCTGGAGACTCCAGCCTGCTCTGTACTGACAGCTCATCCCTGCAATCACTGGCAGTAGTAGCTACACGTAAACAGACAGACAATAGTAGTAAATTCATCTGTATTCCCTCCAGTGCCGAGCAAACTATCCAGGCTTAAATAACTCATCCTCTGGCTTCAGAGGTAGCGTTCACCCCAGGATCCCAAAGCACTCTGCAGTGCGTGGGGACGGGGTTTTCTCTTGCTGGAGTAAATAGGGTAGGGAAAGATTAGCTGCTTGACCAAGGTCATGCTGCGTTAACAGTTTATTCCTGCCCTACCACTTAACTTGCTAGATGCTGTGACCTTGCAAAGCTGAAGGAGCTGCATTTCAGAACTAACAATGTAAAGATAATCTCCCTTAAAGGGCACCATATGGTTGTGATTAGGCAAAAGAAAAAGCACGAGAAGAACTGCTGGTCCTGTGAGCGCTCAGTGTTCTCCGGGGTGTAATGGCTGGAATTTCAGCGGAGCCTGAGGGATGTGGATGCAAAGCTCCCCCACTATTGCAGGGAAAAATGGTTACTCAGCATCCTGGCCTCTGCTGGAAAATCAAACCTGTACCTCTATGAATGTTTCCCAGTTAGAAAACGGGTGATGAGCTGAGACCATGGAAGGCCCATGCCCAGGGAGGCTGTGATGCAGGGAGCTCAAGATGCCACCACAAAGCCACAAACCAAGTATTTTAGCGATGGAGCCATTCGGAGAGTGCTGTAATGTTTGAGTGCCTCTGAGGCCCTACCCTCGTCCTGCAGAGCCGCCCCAGCCCCGAACACCACCCAGCCCAAGGCAGACGAGCGCAACGGGCTGCGGAGAGGAGCCTTGGCAGGGAAAGCAAACAATGCTCCTTCTCCGGCTCCCAGAAGTGAGTCAGTAGGGCCTGAGCGCGGAAAACACGAGTTGCCATGGAAACCCGCGTGCCTTCCACCAGGAGGAGGGGAAATGTAGGCCAATCTTTCTGCTTAGCTGGCTCTTGTTCGTGCTGCGCTCCGCAGCCGCCTGCCTGCCCGGCTGCGGCAGCACCCGGCGCTCACTCTGCTCCCAGCACAGAACACACTTGTCCCCCAGCCCGGGGAAGCTGCAGCACATGGACACAGACACATGGACACATGGATACATGGACGCATGGACACACAGACCCACAGGCACATGGACACACAGACATGGACACATGGACACACAGAGACATGGACACACGGACACACAGAGACATGGACACATGGACACACAGACACATGGACACACGGACACACAGACACATGGACACATGGACACACAGACCCACGGACACATGGACACACAGAGACATGGACACATGGACACACAGACCCACAGACACACAGACACATGGACACACGGACACACAGACACATGGACACACAGAGACATGGACACATGGACACACAGACCCACAGACACATGGACACATGGACACACAGACACATGGACACATGGACACCAGACCCACAGACACATGGACACATGGACACATGGACACACGGACACATGGACACACAGACACGTGGACACATGGACACACGGACACACGGACACATGGACACATGGACACACGTACACACAGACACACAGACACACGGACACATGGACACATGGACACACGGACACATGGACACATGGACACATGGACACACACACAGACACACGGACACATGGACACATGGACACACGGACACACAGACACACGGACACATGGACACATGGACACATGGACACACAGACACGTGGACACACGGCCACATGCAGGGACTTGGACACCATGTCAACCGAGGCAGCAGCAAGGCATGGACCCAGCCCAAGCGCATCCTCCCCCAGCGTGGCAGGGAGGATGGAAAGAAGAGTGAGAGTAACTGGTTTGAAATGAACTGTTTGTGGTGCCCGTGGCAGGGGTCGAACTGGATGAGCTGTCAGGTCTCTGCCAACCCAAACCATCCTGTGATGCTGTGATGCGTCCTCCTCGCTCCGGCTGTGTCCTGGAGAAAACACAGCTCCTACCCACTGGGCAGCAGTGACCACTGCAGAACCATCCCGTGGTTGATTTGTTCCCGAGCACAGGCTGTGGCTGGGGTTTACTTTCAACTGCACACACAGGGCAAGTCGCTTTACTTCTTTTCTGGTCAATCACATAAAGGCCCAGTGACCTACTGCATATTCACCGGGCTGAATACAATACACACCAAACACCAAATCCCTCCACACACATTTACCTCAAGATATTCCAGCAGGAAAAGTTTTCTTTTTGCTGGAAAATAATGAGCAGAAGAAGAATAAAGAACTTCCTGAGCGGTTTTATTCTTTAACTAGCTCAGAGTGCTATTCTTTAAAGTGCTCAGAGCTCTCCTACTGATTTCTCTATTTCAAATGCTTGTTTTCTATGGCAAGAGCTGCAATAGTTACTGCAGTGGAGATGGGCAATAATCACTGGGGGGTTTAGGTATCTGCTTTGGGAGTGCCGAGTCAGTAAAACTCACTTTATAGATAAAAACCACTGTGTAGGTTTAACAAAAATAGAACAAAATTCAAGAGAAACTTTGCAACATTCCACAGGGGAAGCGAGAGCCTAATTCCATGGCTGCCCCTCCATGGATTCATTCAGTATGTGGGGCACTTCCCTCTGGGAAGGAGTAAGGAAGATTATGTGGAGTTAAAAAAATCAAAGTCCTAAACTAAGAAAGAAGTTAGAAGGCAGCATTTGGTACTACCAGAAGGGATGCTGTGATGTGCTATGCTATGCTATGCTGTGCTGTGCTGTGCTGTGTCATTGCCACGGCTTCTAATAACCCAGATGAATGTTTTCTCCCACTCTCTCCACATTTGAAAGCTCAATTAATCCTGAGCTGCAGCTCTGTCCATCACTCCAAGCACATGTGGCAGAGCGAGAATTCATGCGAGAGAATGGTTAATTCTTGGTATCTTCTGCTGCCCAATGGCAGGTGTTCTGTCCTAAATAATTAGCTTTCAAAAAGGGATCCCCTTAACCCTCCTCTGAAACTGGTTAGTGATCTCCGTTTTACTTCATTAAGCTCTTGACAGCTCAATGTACTCACATCTGTTACTGTTTGCTACTCTGATTCCAAGAACACAAATCGCTTCAAGAACTGGCAACGCATTCACTCAGGCTTGTGCTGCAGACCAAAATCCATCTGTTTGCTAATCAAAAGCCATATTTTAATCACAGGACAATAGTGGTGTCAGCAACACCATGACTTTGACTTTCTCTCTGCCCCAAACATGGTAGGTTGCGCTCTTTGGTCCAGCTACCTTTATTGGATGGTTAAAACTGGACGTTTAAAATGCAGCAGTCTGATCCTCAAGCACTTGCACACAGGATTGAACCAATCTGCCTGCACGGGACTAGGTCATCAGGACACGTTCCTGAAGGGCTGAGCTCTCTCCCTGGCAGCTGTGCTGTTCACTCCTATGATGCAATGTTTTCATGCTGCCAGTGGAGCTTCGGGTCCTGCATTTTAACAGATGTGCTCCCATCAGCAGGAAAACAACAAGAAATGAAGACATGAAATCGCTGTAGGATGCTGAGCCGGGTGCTCTGACCCAGTGTGGTTTCCAGTCTCAACGACATCAGTCACCCCCAATACAAATCTGAATTAGACCAAGAGAAGACCAAGGTGATGAATCCCATTCTACCTAAAGTTTCCAATTACTCATTTCTCTGGAGGAAAGCTCTTTGCCTCCCCAACAGCACCAGAGCTGACCAATGCCTGTGTGAGTCCACCCGCACCAAGGTGACCCAGGAGGGACCAACAGGGGAGCTGCAGCTTCCTTGGGTCCCGACACCTGGGAGCAGTCTGTGCTACATGAGGGGAAACACCCCAAGATCCAGGCTGGGGAAAAGAGGGAGAATCTCACATGTCCAGATGCGTGGCTTAGCCCAGGAGGGCTGAACAGGGACCTCGTGGATTACAACAGGACCTCTGCATAGATAATAAATGCTGTGGACTTGAAGCTGCTCCGTGGAGAGTCAACTCCAGTGTGGGAATCCATAGATGTATTCTCCAAAATGCAAATCCCAAAGAAGGGCTCACCCTGCACCACAGGGAGCTGTGTTTCAGCTTCCAATTGTGAGTGGTGCTCTGATTTATTTTGGGGGGTGAGATGATTGTGAAATTATGGCACATCATTTAACCGTGATTCCCATAGCACTGCCAAGGGATGGCAAACACAGAGTGGTCAGAGGCTTTTATGGGATAATCACCTCTTCAAATGAGAAAATCAGCAGACATTAGGCAGCATAATTCCGGAGGGAATTCACCCTTCCCGGTGGGCTGCTGCCCCTCCAGCAGCTTAGCTAACAATGGAGTTAAAGGTTACCCACGTGGTCCTCTGGAAAGAAGACAAAGGGGGGGGGAAATAGTTCTAGACTAAGAACTGGGTCCAGAGGAGGTCAGAAGACACTGACACAGTCTTTTGATTTTCGGATGAATAGAAAACTGAAATAAGGCTCTGCATTAAGTTTCTCCAGTTTTTTATATTTGCTTCTCATGTCTGCTACTTGGGCGCTAGCACATAACTGTGCTGATGTTCTCCATCAGTAGTGTTTCAGAGAAAACAATGAAGTGCACAGTGGTGAAATAATACAAGTGTATTCAATAGCTGTTAGGGAACATTTAGAAAGCAGGAACCAATGGCAGCCCTGAGCAAGCAGATTGTGTAGCTCCTGCTGCCAAGAGTGGCATCTGACACTTGGTTTGCAGCTGGAGTGCATGGGCATTGCCCAGGGCCAGACTCAGCAAGCCAAGAACATGCAGGACACAAGGTCTAGACAGGGCACAGCAGTTAGCGAGCATCTGCTGGGAGGGAAGCGAATCCAGGATTATAACACACTGCTCCAGCCAGACATGCAACGGGTAGCAGCCGTGTTCCCAGTGACATGTTCTTGTGCACACACGAGCTGGAAATGCTGACCAGAAGCAAGTGTGTGCGCAAGAGATGAGGAAAAGAGCATCTGAAGTTTTGAAGGAAAGTGTAAAGGATCTCAATGAGTCTGAAAATCCTTGCATTTTCAACTGGTAACTTCGCACTTCCCCGCAGAGCAAACACACCAGAGCTGGCAGGCAGGCTTACCTGGAGACTCCATTGAGGCAAACACATCTGCCCATTTCTTCCCTTGTATTCTCAATGTGAAGGAGCAGTTTCTCATTGACCTCATGTACAAACAGCTCCAATGCTTCAACTAAAAAACACTCTGGAATTGCTGTTCCTCACCCCGACCAAGAGCACATCCTGTAAGCTCTGATGGTGTGAGCAGGTGATCAGGAGCATTCTGCACATGACACGCCAAAGGTTCTGGGTGGATTTTTGGTTAGACTCACATCTACTTAGTACTACTGCCTACCAGAACATTTAGTCCTGAACAGGACAGCAAGAATTATACTTGTCCATAAATGTCCTCCACATACAGAATTCTTCATGGTTATTAATAGGAAGAAATGCTGAGTAAGGCAGCTGGTAGCAAGCACTGCGTCATCAGGACTCTCACAAAGATAACAGAATAGAAAATAAAGATAAGACTCTGGACAAATTTGCTACAGGATGGAGGCAAACTTCACTTCCCAGACCCTGTCAGCCAACACCACATTTATGTTATCCCCATAACTATATTTAAACATGTATTAGGATGAATTGTTCCGTGTGTGTTGATTGAGCCTACATTAGAATCAAGCTCCAGTCTTTCTGAGAACATCTCCAAATTGTTGAGTAGCACTAAATAGCTGCAAGTCAATGCCACAGTTATTTTCATATGAATTACAGTCAGTTTTGCAGCCAAGGACACGGAAGGCTGCAAATGCATAGTTTAAAAAGATCAATGATTGACCTGATCCCGGGGATGGTGTCTGAAGCCCTCAGTGCTGTGCGGGCACCATGAGGGGAACACGTTTGTCCATGTACACCATGAACCCGCACACTGTGGTGGTGGGCCCAGTTCTACCACCAGTGTGAGCCCTGCAGGTGCACTGAGCTGCAGCACTGAAGCCAGCAGTGAATTCTTGACCCTATGAAAATCCACCAAGTTGTGACACTCATTATAGGCTTCACCATTCTTTTCCCTGAGACCCTGGTTTATTCACACCTGAAAAGCAAAGCCTGCGGGACTTTACAAGGTGCTTAACCTATGACCACTGCATTAAGGCTTCAAAACAAATGTAACTCATTTGCTCCGGGGTGACAGATTAATACATTGTTCCACCTCATTATCCCTGTGATACCTGACGGCGGAGCCAGAGGAGCTCTGGAAATGACACGGGCCAGAGGTCAGTGCTCCCTCCTCCAAACCAAGATTACAGACCTTAATGCAAACATAAATGATTCAGTGGGTTTGTGAAGAGGCAGCAGAAATCCTCGCTGGGGTTCAAGCAATGCTTGTCACTGTGAGAACCGCACATCGAGCTGGAAGCTCAAATCCGTGGGGCTGTGTTTTGGATGCTCTGCTCTGGGACTGTCACCGGGGCAGTGCTGGGGGTGGCTGTCACTTAGTGAGCCACAGCCGGGCTGCTCCAGGGCCACCAACAGCCCTGACACGGGGCCTCCTCATTCCCTTCTCTGTGGTGGGACAACAGTGTAAAATAAGGGAGAGAATGAACAGTGGCTTAGACATGGTCCTGCAGCTCCAAACCTGGGAATCAGGAGCTGAGCTTTAAAATAGCACCACATTTTAACTGGTAAAGCTTTCGTGCTTTGCTCTTTACCTGCACGCCTGCAGGGTCCTGTCTGCAAGTTGTTACCCACACCTGCAAGCAGGAAAAGAGTATTTAAAACCCCAGAAGGCTGGGCCGCAGCACTGGAGGAAAAGGTGGGTATCACCAAAGCTGTGGTGAGATGATGAGATGGGAAGCTATGAAATATGACTTTAATACCAAAGGATGAAACTGGCTATAAACACGCTGAGGTTTACACATTGATCGGTCTTGGCAGAGAAGCTCGTAAGAGCAGAAGGTAATAGGAAGAAGGGTTGTGGCTCAAAATAATTACTCTTTATGGGACCAGCCATACATTTGCTATGCAGGAATGTGTAAACTTTAATGGTTAATGTGCACAATAGAGCAGGGCAGAGAAAACTGCATAACTGAGCAAAAATGCTGGTTTTTGGGAATTGCTTCTACATCTGTGGAAGAGGTGAAGATTTGCTAAACTGGAGAATGGACAATTTTAAACTGATAGCACAGACCGCTGAGCACAACAGCTTGAGCAGCTCCACTGCAGACCACAAGCAGAACACAGACTTTCATGCCCGTGCTATGCATGGAACCTTAAAGGCTGATAAAAACCACAAATAAAACCCATGCAAACCATCAGGTGAGGACCTCCTGGTGTGCCAGGCTGGACAAGCAGTGGGAAGTAACCTTACAGCAGAGAGACACAGTGGGTGAGGGATTCCTGGTGCGAGGGGAAGCTGTGTCAGCACATAGGGAAAGCTCTAGGGTGCTCTGGTGGGTATGAGGAAAAGGGAGGGAGAGTTTGTTCACCTAAAACCCCACTGAAAAGTCACTGTCAGGATCAAATCCAGGCTGCTCCCTGTCAGCTGTAACAGGGACAGAGAGCTGCAGGCTCGGGGCTGAGAAGCCAGGACAGGAGCCGTGCCCTCCCCTGATGTCCTAACACTGAGAGCCTGGTCCTTATTCTTTAGGCACCTTTGCTGACAACATCCTGGTCTGATGCCTCCAAACACACAAAGTGGCCACAGAATGGAAAGTTTCTGTAAATAAATGACACTGTTCTGTTCGGCAGCAAATCCCCTGCACCTGGCATTTGGAAACGCTGGTATTTGCATCTTTCCCTGCTGAATATTTTAAGCAGGAAGAATTGCTCCAGAACAAGAATTCCAGGAGGAAAGGAACAGGATAACCACCACCCTCAGCCACGGTAGAGATTCATTCAGGATGTCACTCGCACTGAAAAATCACCTGTATTTCACCTCTCCAGAGGTCTTTCATTCCTCCTCTGCAAAGGAATGTTGTTTTTGCTGTTGAATTGCCTTTTAACCATTCAGTCAGATCGAGCTCTATATAAATGTATGGACCCTTGCTTCAGATTCCCTTACTCAGCTTTAGAAGAGAAGAGCTCTGTTCCAAGGTCACAGCTGGTTAATCCTGACCCGTGAACCTTGGAAGTGTAAAGTCTGGATATGAATGTATTACCCTACATAGCAAAGTGGAATATACTATGTATCCATGACAAATAATGAACTGGATCTTTCTGACTTTACTCTTTAGTTGCAAATTAAGCACTTAACTATAAGGTCCGGTAACTCCTTCTCCCTCTTTGGGTGAATTATGTGTCTATGAAAAGAGTGAAATGATGTGGCCCTTTGAGCAGGGGTGATGGAAGCTTCTTGTCAGGGATTTTTCAAAGGGTTTCCTGCTGAGCCCTGGGGAAGCCCACGGTGGAGCTGCCACAGGCGTGCTGCAGCCTCGTGAGGTGTGTGGTGTTTACAGGTAGGCGTTGCTGTGCAGCATCTTTATACACATACACACAAGCAGAGGTAACATCTACGTTCAGGTGCATCTTTCAAAGCAGCTTCTCCTCCTGTGGGCAGGTCACTGGCAGCCTCGTACAGGAGAAAGCACCACATCACCTGGCACTCGAGGTAAGAAAACAGCCAAGTCAAAACAAATCTACCAGGCACTCCCTGTGACTGCAGCCAGGACTGGCAACCTTTACAGTGGTGACAACACAGTTGGTCGTGCTCAACGGACACTGTGAAATCACGTTCAGAATGCATTAGGATGCTCTCACATGGGTGATTCCTGCACGTAGATACTGTATTTCCTGCAGATCTGAGGCCTGATGCAAGTGGAAACACAGCAAATCTATTTCTGTCTTTAATCACTCATTGTGAAGCACTGACAGGCACATTAGGCTCTCCCGTCTAAAATTAGTTCTGCTCATGCTGGAAGCAACCATTTATTCCATCGAGCTATTTGTACGTTTAATGTCAGGGCGACGTCACCGGTTTTGTGCGAGGTCTCTCTGAAACACCTTGTTCTGTTCCTAGGACGTGGTATTGCTGCCAGAATGAACACCCTCCACTGTCAATTGTGCGTCATTAAAACCTCCATTAGCTTGCACACCATTTGGGGAGACAAAGCATGAGCCTGCTCCCAAGAGACTCAGCAGTGAGGTGAAAGGATGGCTGGGAAGTACCAAACGTTGACCCCATCATTGACCATCTCATTGTCCCAGCAGGGAGCGTGCTACAGCCATCACAAACGAGCCATGGATCATTCTCTGCCTGTGGTTTGTGTCACAGGGGCAGCTCCAGCCGCTGCCTGTGGGCTCAAGGCCAGTAATAAATAACATCTCAGTAATAAACCCCTTCCGCTATGCACCCACCCTGATCAGATGCTGTAGGGGGCACAGGGAAGCCCTACCCCTGTGTGTGACACTGCACTACCAGATCCACTGGTCACAGTTCCTTACTGCAGTTTCATTCTAAAAGTGTTGGAGGACTCCAAGCACATGAAACCATCTTCCACATTGCTGCTGCTGCTGCAGCCCTGCACGCTCCCCAGCACCTCACAGCTCTCAACCATCTGCACATCTTCAACTCATCTAGAGAGGTCAAGTGGGGTTTTTAAACCCCATATGGATTTGTGCCCAACTCTGCCCAACACCACAGGAGGACAAGCAGCAATCCCACCCTTGGACACCACTGCCCTCTGCCCTGGGGAGCAACACGGAAGGTGGCAAGGTTTTGGCTGTGACAGAAGTCTTGCAGGTGGCACATTACACGTGTTTACTATCAACTCCATCTATCTAAATCCACATAAACTCATCCATCGCCTGTGGACGCACCATTGGACTGACTGTTCGTGTTCCTGTGGTTGGGTTGGTCAGCCACTGGATGTCACTAGCAGTCTGAATACATAAACCCAAACAGCATTTGTTTGGCATCAGAAAATTTGGGAGGACAGGAAGAGGCTGAGCACGCTACACAGAGAGAACATTTCCAGGTGCTGAAAGCGTGTGCTCAAGGCTCATGTTTCCACCCAGTGCATGGGACAAGGGACAGATTGAATGCTTTTCTTATGGTTTTTGGTGGTTCATTCATGAGCCTGATCTCAGCTCCTGTGCTCTGGTTTCTCTCCTCTCCTGAAGTCAATCCATGCCCTGTGCCATTTGCTGACCTCTATGCAGACCCAGCACATCCTGCCAAGTGTTCCTGGGTGGGCCCCAGCTATGGGCCATTTCCCCAGGGGTGAAAAGCCCCTTTGCACAGCCCGGCAGAGCTCACTGTCTCCCTCCCACGGGCAGCCCACCTCCAGCTACCTTCAAGCTGGCTTGGGATGCATACAACAGATACCTTGAGATCCTCAATGCCAGTTGGATTCCATCTGATCAAAACGGGTCCAGAGTCAGAGCTACACCAAATACCCCAGATCAAGATCTGTCGAGATACACTGTTGAGTTAGGAGAGGAGAAAGGGAAACTTGTATTCTTTATCCCCTAAAATCTCTAAGTATCAAAGCACAGAAACCCAAGATAAACTGATGTTCTCCTTTGTAGGGCTAGAGGCCAGAAGATCTGGTTCTCCAAAGGGTGAGAAAAGTTACAGGGTGTCAGCACAACCGGCCAGAATAAGCATAAAATCAGTGAAGGAGGTGCAGGGAAATGGAGGATCTGAGCCATGGAGTGTACAATGGAAATGGGAAATCCAGCAAATAACAAAACCCAAGTCCAGAATCAGATGAGGTGAACCTCCCTTTTGTAACCCTCATTCTGCAGGGTCCCAGCTGTACTGCATGAGAGCCCGTGGGAGCAGCACAACCCAGACACCTGAAATGCCAGCTGCTACAGGGACAAAACCTGACCGGATTCATTTTGCCTAGGGGGGAAATCTGCTGGAATGAAATGCAGGAACACTCGGTAATGATGCTCAGGAGCAAAAAAACGCCAGCATCTCTTGAACCTCCCACCAATGGCAATGAGACAGCTGGTGACAAAATCACAGGTAAAACCAACCAGGACAAAGTGCTTCTAACACCTAAATCAGGGTTTGTTTGGAAATTAAGATAACCACCAGAAAGAACTCTGACATTAAAATCACCAGATTTGTTCTCACCAGAATAACTAAAAATAATAAAAATAATGAATTGGTGGTAACTGCTTTTAAGCCTGTGATACAAAACTGGAATAAATGAAGGGAGGACCAGCCCATTGTCCTGATGGCTTGTACTCTGTGCATTTATGTCCTACTGTGAAGTGAACAGTGTGATTTTTCATCACTTCTTCAACCTAAAACACAACCCCATTTAATGATCTGATTGACATTATAGCAAACCCTTCCTTTCTAAGCTCTTTATCTCAAACAATGCCCTTTAAAAGCAGCCTCATCCTTGCGGGACTCCCAGCCAGGCTTCAAGGTCACCTTTCCAGCTCTGTTGTGGTGCTCTGTGGGGATCTGCCCATCCCCATGGTGCCCAGCTTGTGCCCTCCCATTCCCTCTATTGTCAGTGGTCACTGATTGCAGTTCAGGGCTCCCCACACTCCAGGGAAGAACCAGCATCAAACAGATCCCTCGCAGCAGCTCAGAGCAGGTCGATGCCATCTCCTCTCACCAGATGTGCACTATCAGTCCTAGCACTGAAGTGAGCCCAGTTTGGCTGCACATGACAGCCACTGACACAGAACAAGAGGAAGCCTCATAACAGCAACACATCAAAGAGGAGAAGAAAAGTATTTGAAGAAGAGCTATTTGAAGCAATTGTTTTAAAAAGGACGAACAATTTGTTTTACAATCATTTTAAATAATTATTTCGAATAATGAGATTGCTCTGAACCAATACCATAACTTTAACCCAGGTATAATCACTGTAAATGACATTAAGAGCTTGTCTACAGGCAAATTGCATTGCTCTGATTATAATGGGATTGTTAAGGCTCAGCAGATCCCCAAGTCCAGATAGAGTTGACATAACAGAAAAGGAAGGGAAAGAAGTTATACCAGAAAACCTAACTCACCTTGGGCTTACACTGACAGAGCTATTCCCATCAAAAGTACTCCTAAGGAACCAAAGCAACTGGACTTGGCTGAGGCGAGGTACATAGCCCCCAAACACCAACCTGCGCTGGCAGCAGCGCTGACAGTCTGCTACACTACAGCTTGAATGAGAACCTGTGTTGCCTTTCAAGGGTGTCCTTCTGCAGGCTGCACAGTGTGAGTAATGTGGGAAATGGCTCCCCCAGGTCAGAGAAAACAGATCTTTAACATAAGTTTAGAGAAAGCCCTTACAGAGAGTCCGGCCCACTGAAGGGCTGCACAAAACAACTGACCTAAATATGCAGAAATTACCCAGTGACTGCTCATGAGTCTATTTCTGAGTGCTTGACTGCAGACTTCTCAGAGAAACTTGACCACCAGAGATGAAACTTTAACAAGACAGCACCTCTCTGTGTGGAGGCATTCAGAACTGCTCATCGCTGCGGTGAAAAACTGGGTCAGAGTTATCCCCATCTTCCCCAAAGTGCTGTAAAGCTAGATTTACGTGTATATATATTCAAATTAATCTTTAATTATATATTTCTATATAGGTTTGTATTCCACTTAGCAGAGATGGCAAAGTATAGTAAGTGCTGAAACCATTCTGGATGGTGCTGCCTGCAGGACCACAGTGAAGATTCCAATCACAGGGTGGTTTTTCCTAAGTCCATTTTCAGCCCTGCTCTCAGCAGATAAAACATCTATATTGGTTATTGAGCCAAAACCCCCTCTACAATTCCTATTGCACGAGGCAGACACAGGCATACTTTGTACCTGTTAATTAACAGCTGTAAGATGCAATGTGGACGCCAACAAACACATTTATATGTTATTAATGATTGCACATATCTGTAAATAAGAAAACAGGGATAAGTAAGGGTGGTTTATTTTCCACCAGTGTTTCCAAACTGCTTCATTGTACTTCTACCATATGTTCATATGTAAAGTCTTAAATTAAGAGAATGTAAGCCAGCATGCCTTTAGTGGAATATACCCTCAGTAGGGGTAGCCCAGCAGGAGTAGCTCAGGCTGCTTGTGCTGGCTGCCATGCAGCCCCAGCTTTGCCATAAGCATTCCTATTCCTTAAGCAGCAGCCTGCTAAGGTTCCATTTTCAAATGTTTTTCATCCATAATGCCTAAAGGTGGCACGCTCACTAAACAATCTTGCTAGAAACAATACAAGATAAGACATAAAAGACATATTCAATTACCCAGCCCATGCCTCCAAATGCAACAAAAATAAACGCAAAATGCTTTGGGGTTTGTCGCTTGCGGCACGCAACAGCTTTTCCATTACACTTTGCCTGATCCTTTGCCAGATTCCTTCAGGAAAGCCAAGCACTGGATGGATGGGAAGAGCTTGTCTGGAGGCCAAGCAGTGGGAGCTGGGGTTCAGCTCCCGCTCCTCCGGCCTGCCTGCCCCGTTCCACCCAAGCACCAGTACACACAGTTCAGCTTCCTGCCTGTGTAAGTCTTACAGATAACAAACAATGACATCAGTGCCACTACATTTATTAACTAACGATAATGCTGTGAGTAAATCCAGGCCCCCAAAACGGATTGGGACTTCTACTGTCGTGTGATACAGCTGAAGAGTCCAAGGCGTGCTGGGAAGAAGCATTTACAGCATTTCCCAGATGATGAGTACTATCACAATTCCAAGGAGCGCTGCAGAAATCAGTTGATGCCACGTAAGTATTGTGAGGTGGAGAAGAGCTGGGTAGACACTGTTCCTATAACTGTTCCTAACTCCCAGTGTGTACCAGTTATAGCACAATGCCCAGTGAGGCTGGAAGAACAGTGGAAGCAAAACCAAGTAGATGAGTCTCATTTTCTTCTGGTGAGGAATTACTCTTTACACTTCTACTACATGAGTCCACAGTGCTGCCTCTGAGCTGCCGCCTCCCTGGGGCAAGGTTTAAATTAAGGCCGCTTCTGCCTTTTGCTTTCTTTTCCTTTTTTTTTTTCTATTCAGGAAACCATTTGTATTCATTCCAGGTTCGTAATCTTCCCCGACCCACTGTTAAAAAATAACAATCAAAAGAACACCCAAAGCTAAATGTTAACTCTAAACCCCCTTTTCCAGCCCCCTATTTAATCAGCCTTGTGGCGTATTAGAAAATAGATAATTTAGTTCCACTTCATTATTATGGGGGTAAAAAAACCCTTACAGTCAGGCTTAGAGCACCTAAATACCTAAAGCCCTGTCCTAATCTGTCAGGCACATGGGTGTAGAATAGACAGGCAGGTTTTCATCCCCTTGGGCAGTAGGTTCCTGGGGAATGGCAGGGGCTTTCTGCATCCCACCAGGCCCCCATGAGCACGTACAGCCACGTACCCTGCACTAGTGACCAGGTGATGTGCAGTGTACAGCAATGGAGGGACTGAAGCTGAAATTTCTGGCTACACCCTTGGAAATGTTCAGAGATTAACGTGTCCAATGTGCACTGAAATTAGCAGGAATTGAGCAGTGCTGCTGGTGAAAGCCACCTGCAATCAAAGCAGTTTTACCCTTAAAATGACTTGCAAAACACTCCCTATCGCCCATGCAGGAGATGCTCATCCGCCTCCAGAGCGGGTTCAAACATTTTAATACAAGACAAAGGCAGTGAAGTGTTTCTGGCCCCGGCCAGCAAGCCAAACCTTGTTATTTTAAGTTGTTTTTCAAAACAAATCCATGTCAGGGACTGAAATTGCTCTGTTTGTGCATTGTGTGCTGGCCAGAGATTACAGATCTCCTTATGTGTGCTGGGTAGCTGCGTAAACATGTCCCAGTGCAAGGCAGGACATGGTGATGAGGGCAGCGGCGTCAGCTCCATGACTATCGTGGCCTTTCCTGGGAGTCTGTGTCCTGCACTGGGAATCAAAACCCGACCTAACAAAGCCTCTTCTGTCTCCAAGCTCCCTTGCGCCGCAAGGACACATCCCTCCTTGCCATGCAGGCTGAAGGGACAGTCAGAGGAGGAGGTGGGTGCTCGGCGGCGAGCAGGGTGTCTGGGTGTTTGATCTGAAGGCTGCATGCCGTTCTCAAGCCACAAGTTGTCATCGTGTGATGCAGCCCCGCGCTGTACGGGCGCAGCAGGGACCGACTGACGGTGCGCTGACTGCAGAGCAGCGGCCCAGGAGAGGCTGGTTCAGCACACAGACACGTAAGCACGGCAGAAACCCCACCTCCCGGTGACTGCGCGGATCAAATGGGTAGAAATGCCACAGATAGACACACTCCTCCCAGTATAATTGTTACTATCACAGCTGTGGTGGAGAGAGGGGGAGGAGAGCGGATGATGCAAGGCTCTTGGCATCACGCTTTGCAGTCACTCGGCTGCACCCTTTCCAAGAGGCTAGGAAGTGCTGGAATGCACCAGAGAGGCCAGCTCTGCGCGGAGCTGGGGCTGGGGAGCTGGCAGCGGCACGCTGCATCTCATCTGCATCTGAACTGCATCTTATCTGTATCTGAACTGCATCCCATCTGCATCTGAACTGCATCTCATCTGAACTGCATCTCATCCGAACTGCATCTCACCTGAACTGCATCCCATCTGCATCCGAACTGCATCTCATCTGAACTGCATCCCATCTGCATCCGAACTGCATCTCATCTGAACCGCATCCCATCTGCATCCAAACTGCATCTCATCTGAACTGCATCCCATCTGCAGCTGCATCTAAATATGATCTGCATCTGCATCCAAATCTGATCTGCATCTGCATCCAATCTGCTGCACAACCCACTGCCATCCCACCCTACCTGCCCCAAGTTGATCCAGCCACTAGGCAATTACTCCAACAACCCCTGTTCTCAGTCACTTCTTTTCAGAGCTCATTACAAAGAGTAATTAAATGGTATAATGTCCCTGGCCTTAACCCTGTTTAGTAGATAAAGTGGGTCATTAAGCATTCTTAGCTCCATTTTGCATCTATGGAAACTGGGGAGAGAGGCTAACACAAGGTCATAGGGCTACTCTGAGTCAACCCAGTATTATAACACATAGTTGCTAACTCCTTCATCCAAAGATGCTGGGATATTTGATTGATTTCAAGAAGTTACGGATCAAATCTGCTATTCCTGTCTTACCGCTGACAAATCCAATACAGACAAGTACCACATGAGTTAACTGAATCAAGTGTTTGAGAACTTGAATCGAGCCATTGGACCAGCCTGTCCCCGAGAGCAGACCCTGAGTCACTGGAGGCTGTATCCTTCAGGCTATATATAGCTCCATCCCTATAAACTATTATCTCACTTCTGGCCAGTCAGCTTACTTCATTCAAAAGTGTTTCTCTTGCCCTAACTGCCAGGCTAAAGGTGAAATGCTGTTTTCAGACCAGGAGAGAGGCCTAGAGAGAGATGAATTTTTAAGTATTCCCCCTTTCCCTGATTTCTTTAATACCTTGGTACTTACGCAAGATGCTACAAACTGAAGAGCTCTATTTATTCACAACATGTATAAAACTGACAAGTTTTCCCTACTTACATGTCACGACCTGATGTCTAAGGAGTGGAAAAGACTTGAAACATGGTAAATTTTGACTTTGCTCTTATGGCTGAAGGACAATTGTCTTCAGTAAATGTTGAAACAGTATGGAAAACAGAGCTTGAATTCTGCCCTTAGAGGCAAAATTCTTGATGAGGACTAAGTTAACTCAAACATGTTAAGAAGTAAATGAATGGGGGTAGTTTCCTTCTAACAGGGACAGACCCTCCACATGCAGCATGGCACAGTTCGCTCCTAGGAAGTGTTCTGACAGATTACTACTGGAGACACCCAGAAGATCTGGGCAGCTTTACAGCTTAAAAAACCCCAACAAGCAAAACCAGTGAACCAGCAAAGCAAAGACTCACAAACATCGAGCTTTCCAGAACACCTCCAGGCAGCGGCTGTGGGGCTGGAGCACAGCGCTGCCGCCTCGGCGCTGCCTTCCCACTTGGCTCCCACCCAGTGCCACTGCTAATGGGATGCTGGTGATGGAGCTGCCACCTGGCACTGTGTCTGGCTCCAGGCTGGCGAGCAAGCGCTTGGCAGGCTGAGGGGGAACTGGCCACCTGGCTGATGCGAGGGCTCTGTGAGCCCACTGCCGACCTCCTAGGACATCGTGTCACTGCGGGTGCTGACAGCACCTCCTCTGCTTGCTCCGTTCATCCTTCCCATCCCCACTGGTGTGCTTACACAGAAACACCCAACGCACACCCCCTCCTGGCTCTGCTCCCCTCTGTCTGCTCCGGTGGATAAAGCCAGGCTCGGCCTTAATTGCTAAATGAGAATAAAACGACCTTCTCGCCTTCTCCAATTCTTTAAACTATTCCAAGTCCCCGCCCCCCGTCCATCCTGTCTCGTTTCCCACCATCCTTCTCCACACTCCAGATCAGGATTTGTATTAGCTGCTGAGTGTCACAACCATTTCTGAATGGTGCCGTTTGCTGCGCATTTACTGGCCAGTAAAAATACAGATACAAATTAAGAATAACATCCAAACAAAGAACGGCACAAGAATGATCTGAAATCAGATTCATGCCCGAAGGCTAGATTCTCCACTTGCCTCGCACCCTGGTTTATTATTAGCACTTGTAAAACCTTAGTGAGAAAGGCCACAATTTTGATTTGATTTTTTACATTCATTTTGCATATATGTAAATGACTCCACAAGGAGCAAGGCAAAGGAAAATGAAGAATGGAGTGCACAAAAATACATCAGTAAAGAATCCTGGAGTAGTGTCAGCATCACACAGTGAACCAGCCTAAGTTTTGCTATGAAAACTGGATTTATTACTTCAAGATCTTGGAGAAAGGAGCATCACAAGTACTGAAATGTTCTTCTCAGTTTCAAATGACTATGACTGTGAGGTTCCACAATGGTTTTAAGCTGTTCTCAGGCTACAGTAAGTAGCAAATGTCAAGCTCTTACATCCATTAAGAATGAACTGGAAATAATGTACTTTGTTAATTGCAATCATTGTACAAAGATTAGATCCCTGATTGGAACAGAGCTGTGTTTGCTCCTAGTGTGGCCTCCCTTCTGCTGAATGAGTACAACTGTCATTTCCAAGCTTGACATTTGGCACTGCTGGTGTCTTACTTTCCCTGTCTTAGGTGCCAGTGGAATACTTATTGCTGATCACTAACAGGCTTTGAAGACTTCCAACTGTG
This sequence comes from Pezoporus occidentalis, assembly GCF_034315485.1. Classification (NCBI taxonomy): domain Eukaryota; kingdom Metazoa; phylum Chordata; class Aves; order Psittaciformes; family Psittacidae; genus Pezoporus; species Pezoporus occidentalis. The sequence continues at coordinate 580,859 of NW_026913673.1, read as the reverse complement.
GACAAGGATGATGGAAATTGTGGAGCAAGGGATTTACTACAAAACCTCAGCATTCAGTATTATCCTAGCAAAGTATGTGGCCCTTTTTCTGTTATTTAGCTGTCACTGCTGATACCGACCCAAATTGAGTGCGGCTGAGCCAGTGAGTTGTTCCTTAGCACCTTGCCAGTATCCCCTTGCTCCTCTCTATTGCTCAGAGCAAACACAGCAGTAATTTCTGGGTCCTGATACTCACCACAGAGACTGATTAGTAGCCTGTGAGCAAACGCATTTTAGTTCCCTGTAAAAGACTGTTTTCCTGTAACTGGTCTGGCAGTGCAAGAACAGCTCTGTGCACTCTATCACACACAGTATTGTAAGTAATGACAGATAATGCTATCAAGGTCTTTTCCTAGAATATAGGGATTAACTCACCTCATTAAAATGTACACATTCGGCATAGCATAATGCAGCACCACTTCAGGACAACTGTTTAAGCCAGCCGAAAGAGACTGTGCTCAGGGAGAACAAGGATGATCCCCAGCTGTCCTCTTACTTCCCATATGCAGGTTTTTATAATCTTTTTAGATCGGTACATAGGTATCACAGCACTGAGCACTTTTACAGACCTAAAATAGACTACATTAGCTTAAATTTCTAGCTAGTAAAGAAACTCAAGAGGAGAGAAACATAATTAACTTGGAGCACGGAATGATTCCCTTGTGGGAAAACCACCCTGAACTAAAAAGGGTAGTTTGTACAAGTACCTAACAGTGAGCACACAGAGGCTGGCAGGTTACACACTCTGAAGAGTGATGTCTTAGGCTGAAGAGTTTTGGTTTATTTTCCCTTGAGCATTTGTTCTTAAACATTTAAAACTTATCTGATGGGTTTGGATATTAAAATGACTGACACTGCAGTTGTCGGTGCTTGGTTTTCTTCTGTCAGGAAAATGAAAACAAAAGCTGTGTTGCTGGAGTTGCCTTCAGGTACTTCTTGACATTCAAAGAACACTTCTGAAAGCTGTGCTAGCACATGGAGCCTGGTGCTGCTCACATTAAAGTAATAGCTGAAAGTATTCTGGGCACCAGCAGGAGAAGGAAGTGGAAAAAGCAGAAGTGTGCTCATGATCAGGCCCTTTTCCCAAATGATTCAGGTCTTTTACTCATAATTGACTTTTCTTTTCAACTCACAAAAGTAACTCTGAGCAGTGTCTGTGCTGCTTAATTTCTACTCTGCAACAGTCTCTGTGACAAACGGCACTGGGTGTATCTGCTTCAGAATATGGAAATGCCTGCTCCTACAGACGTGTAGGTAGCTGCAGAAAGGTGAATTTTACAGAACTGATTTGATCTATTACAGCTGAACATGTTTGAGTCCAGACTCCCATAGCAGTTATTACTGTCTTACCATAATTCAATTTCTTTTTAACAGCCTTACCTAACTTAATTATTCTGGCATAATATGTCAACCAGTTGCCCTCCCAGTTATGGTTACATTGCCAGCTTCAAACCAAACAAAAGGTATTCTTTTTGTCTATGATATGTACCATCAGCTTGATGAATCCTAACAAACAGGACTTAGAGCCTGCTTAATAATGAAATAGCTGCCATACAAGATAAAGGAGTGAATACAGATAACACCGTGAAGCCTGAAATGGGGACAGAGAAAACTCTCCAGGCCAAATGGAAATCCACTGGGATTCTGTCAATGAACCAACAAGGAATTCATGCCCAGTTTTTATGAACTAGTAAATCAGTCTCCATTAGAAATTCTTCTCCATCTCAAATAATGTTCTTACTATCATTATTTGTTAACACAGTTACTAACCAAGGATGTCACAATGCATTAAAGGGTAACAAACTGAACCTCCCAAATGTGATTTTTGTAATTCCAGTCTCACATCTGGTTCCTAAGGAAATATTTGCATATTTGTACAACAGAATTAATCATTTTATGGCTTCTGTCACTTACAGTTTTCAGTGCTGAGATTCCACAGGGCTGGTGGCATCCCAGGAGTACAGCGAGCACTCCTCCCCACTCTGTCTTCTGTCATTTGCTGTCAGGAAAAAAGTTTTAAATCTCAGATTTTTTTTTTCCATTTACAATTTTCAGTGCATTTACTAGAAAATACCTGCTACAAGAGGCAGTGTCTCCAGGTGGTCCTTCCCACAACCTTTTTTAGATAAAGTACTATTCATTACAGCTGCACCCCAGAGGAAAAACAGCAATCAAAAGGCAAGCTAAGGGTACTGTTTCCTTCTGACATACACTGTGGAGAACAGCCACTGAAGTATTCCATGACTAGCCAGTGCAATGCTGAATCACAGCACAACTAATGAGGATAATTGCAGTCAGAAAGTTTCATTTTAAGAATGTGTCAAACATAATTTGATGAGGGTGTGTGAGTATCTGTGCCTGGGTTGTCCATGGTACATTCTTATGTATGTGAATCACAAGGCATTATGAGCCACCTACCTCCTGGTAGCAGGGAAGGTGCACTCTGCTTTCCTGTGAGAAGGAAACCTGGACCACCTTTTTAAATGTTGTCAGTAGCCTCAGCACCATCTATTTCAACTCCTAAACCTTCCACTTAGACCAACAGCAGCCATCTAACAAGAGTTGCAAATTTTCCCCTCCAAAAGAGAATTCTGATTTTTCTGGTGATAATAAATACTCTCAAATTTAAAAATGCAGCATCAGGATGTGGCATTTACAAATCTGAATGGTGATTTTTGTAAAATGTTGCTGATTTTAATAGGGGAATAGACTGACACTTTATTAAGTTTAGAACAGGTTTGTTAGTTAAATAGTACGTTAGGGGAAAGAAATGCCTGTATGAGGTAAGTGTTTCTGTTCAAGACTGTATTTTTGATTAGAAGACATATAAGATCAAAATCATCTTTGGAGCAGCTCCTGAGCAGGCTCCCTGCGTACCTTGGCCCCTATGTTACAAATCTGTTGGCTTGTTCATAGCTTCAGCTGCAAAGTCCATCATCCTTCCGGAGAGCAGCAGCTCAGTGTTCCAGCCAGCTCAGCTCACATTGCACCTGCCAGAGCAATGAGATGTGATGTCAGTGAGACATGTCACGATCACAGGGTCAGGAGCTGCAGATACGTTTCCTTCACAGCACCCACAGGTTGCAGTTCCTACATTGCTTTTTCCATGTCCCACCTCTATAATGGTAATGACATGAATAACACCGTCCTCTGATTTTCCTGCATCAACTAAAGATACTCGTACCATTACAAGTGTGGCTGCACTGCCGCAGCATCCTTGGGGCAGAGGCTCTATTTCCCTATTGCTTTACAGCAGCTTCAGCAGCAGATTTCTGCTGTAGGAGCAGAACTTTCAAGAGCTTCTTGTGATTCTGCAGTAACAAATTAATACATATGGCTGAAAATAATTTGAAGGAAAGAAACAAGATCTTAACTTAGAGGCAAATTCCAGATTTCTGTGTTACATATAAACAATAAAATTACAAAAGCATGAAGAATAACATGAGAACATGTTTTAATATTAGGTTGAGTGCAATGAACCCACCCATTGCTGCTTGATGATTATATATACATAAAATGCAAACAGTGTCATTTAGCATTGCTGGCAGTGCTTTATTATTTCAATCAAAAAGGAATATAGTGAAAGGAATTCAGAAGGGGTGGATAGTGTCAGCAGTAACAACACACACGATTACACACTACTATAATTAGCAATGGAATTTAAAGAATTAAAAAGCAACACATTTCTTTGTTTTAACTGTGATTTGGGCTCAGCAGCAGCTCCAGCGATGCACTTGGCATAAAAGTTTCTCCCAGCCTTTGTTAAAATATAAACCCATCAGAAGGAGAAATGCTGCAGCCAAAGGGAAACCCTTCAGTATGAAAAGGGCCCTAAAACCCCTCCAGAAGGCAGTTTAATCCAAATCTGGGATAACTATGGATTAAGAATACATTGATGTTAGTTTGTGCTCCCCTCTTTTAATGCTACTACCTCATGCTGATGTGCTCTGGCTTGCTTTCCCTAAGCACTGAACAACTCTTGCACTGTATTTGCTGTTTGATACACAAATGTGTGGAGCAACCTGACATTAGTGCTGCCGATGGCCTGTACTCTCATTCCTCTGATTTCATCTTGAAGTGTGATTTGTAGAGGTGACAAGTGTGAATGAAGAAGGCACAACAAAGGCTTGCACCTCGAGTACATCAAACTTTGCTTAATTGCAGCTGCGGTGTGCTCAGAAACACATCTGTAAGACTGAGGAGTGATTTATCTGATCTAACATACCTGCATGTGCATTTGCAGCAGTTTCTTATGCAAATCAGGTACCTGGGCACACAAATCATTCTCGTTAGCTACGGGAGTGTGTGATGACCTGATCTGCACGTTCAGCTGTAGAACCCCTCTGGATTAGCATGGAAGCTGTGTGCATCTTTGGCATGCCAAAGTGTGTGCCCAGGTAGATTGAAAGGTAGATCTTTTATTATCTCTGCTTTGCTTTGCTATACATTAACCGTAATGTGCACGTTACTGCCATTCACTTGAACTCATAAAACCATGCTGATGATATAAGGAATAATTTGCTGAACATTTTGAATAAAAGATTTTAAAATAAGAATATTCATCCACTGAATAAGTGTAATTTCATCTAAATTAAAAAAATTGGGAACAGAAAACATCTTCTTGTATGACAATAAATACCTGCAACCCTCATGGGAAAAACTCTGTCAAGGTTATTATAAGCAATCTTGTTTGCACAGCATCATGAGGAAGGATACTTCCAATGTCTCACTGCATGGGGCCAGAGAAGACTGAAGGTGACAGACAGCAGCCACTGCTCACACCCACACGGCCACGCAAAGGAGCCAGCAGATAAACTGTGAGTGAACAGAGTGGCGGGCACGGAGCTGACAGACTCGCAGGGGAACAATCAGGTTTATGTAGGTGCTCTGCCAGGGTGCAGCCAGCAAAACTGAAACGGAGAAGCTGATGAAATGCTGCTCCTACCTGGACTTTCAACCTTTGGCTCCAGGGAGAGGAGCTGCTGGGCTAATGTGTGAGCTTAAAGAAGGAACCATGTGAAAATAACATCCATGGAAACAGACTCTTGAATTGAGGTACAGAAAGACAATGCTGCCATTGCTATGACGGCCAGTTGGGAGGGAGAATGGAACACAGGCATGGGAACTTCCAGTACTAAAAATGGATTGCTAAATGTGAAAAGGGGTTCACTTCAGTAAAAACCCCTGCTGCGATGGGTAAAGACTGCACAAGGCTCAGGTTCTCAGTTCTGAACCCACTAGAGACCAGATTGATTTATCTTCTCTCCTTTTTAATGCTATTAGCATGTTGGGTAGAGGGGGCACAGTTACAGGTTGCTCTTCTCCTTATGTTGATAATACACAGGGAAGGACACAGGAGTGCTGAAAGTAGGATATCTAACGTGAATACACATTAAAAATTAACCTGAATGCTTTTTGTGCTCTGCTTTGCATTGGGAACACAACATTTTCACACATACTGGTATTTTTGCTCTGTTTTGGTTGCAAAAATAATATTCTTTTCCAATATCTTTAAGTTAAACCCCAAGTGATGTTAAAAGAAAACCCACGATGGCAGAATGCACACGGCTGTGCTTCCACCTAGGACCCAACGAACGGATGATTTTGCACTTCTAGAGCCAAGTCCTGCTTTACTTGTGTCAGCCAGGCCCTGCCATGGACTCACGAGATGTAAATTCACTGGTTGCAGCAGTACAGTCCCCGCGGGTGTTCTGCTACACGAATATGTACACACACGGAATATTAATGACAGCTTTCATTCACAGGCAACATGTGAATTATGAATGAATGAAGTTCTCAGCGTTCAGCAGAAACCTTCTAGCACGGTTTGCTTTAACGTTCTGGAATGTGTAATCTCTGGTGCAGTAGATGGAGCTGCGTGTGCCACCCCAGATGGTGAAAAGCACACTGAAGAGCCTGGCTCACTCTGCAGCATGGCTCTGTTGTAAACATACACTTCAGGGATATCCTGAAGGAAAAACTGAAGTTGGAATCAAGAGAAGCTATGTAACTCTGATCTGCACACCCCCACTGAGGCAGAGGGCTGTGATTCCTGTTACCAAGGTGTACTGTGGCAATCCAGTAAAGTATTGAGGAAAATGGGCTCTGAGACTCCTTATGTTTTATCCATGCTGGGAACTGGGATTCTTTTCCATTCCAGTATCAAGCAGTGATACCACAAGGAGGGTCAGCTGTAAAAGGAGAATAAAATACCTAGGACTTAAAAGCATTGGGAAAATTCATTGATCTCTGTGAAATGGGTTTAATTTCTCAGATAGGTGACTCGTTATCCCTTGAGTCTGTGGACAAGGGGAGAGCTGTAGATGCTGTCTACTTTGACTTCAGCAAGGCTTTGGATGTGGTCTCCTGGTATCATTATAGCCAAACTGGTGTGATAAAGACTAGACAGCTTGGATGGGGGGATGGATGGATGGATGGATGGATGGATGGATGGATGGATGGATGGATGGATGGATGGATGAAAAATGCCTGAGCCATCAGCTCAAAGCCCTGTGCTCAGCAGTTCAAAGCCCACAGGACTCCAGGACATAAGGTACATGCACAAAAACTCACCTGAGAACATGTTCACAGGTACTTAACCTAAAGGGGGAAAGGGCTCCTCTCCTTTACCCACAGCAGGAGTGGGGCTCTAAGCTACTCCTGCCCTTGTTTAATCAGCACATGAAAACCCAACCGAGGCAGCGGCTGCATGCCTCAAGAGATAAGAAAATGCACTCAACAAGTTTAAAAATTGTAAGTATGTCAATTGCCAGAGAACAATTCAAGAGGCTAAAGCTGACCAATGGCTGGTACCATTGTGTCTAAACACTGCCTTGAAATGTCGGTACAGGATCCTGACACATGCTGGAAATCTGGCCTACTCTTTATCTCATCATTAGTTAAGTTCATCAGTATATTGCAACTGAACTATTCCACGCTTGCAGCCCATTTTGAATGTCACCAGTGCATTTGGGAATGTCTGTGGCATCGTCATCTCTGTGTGTAAGCTGTAAGAAGTTTTCAAGGCTTAAATGGACCTAAAACTTGTCATGCTGTCAATAAGTTAAATGCAGTTCATACTCATCATTTGTCCTGGATACATTTACAGTTTTGCATTGCATGTTGGGTTGAAATTGCAACTCTTGCCTGCTGCTGTATAAAACAGCATTACAAAGAGAAAGTGACTGACCATAAGCCACAGCACAGCAGTGAAGGTGACAGAAAACACTGTTGACGCCCTCAGTGCATAACAGAGATTCATGGCACAAACTTTATTTGCTACTGGCAGTAAAACCAGACAAACCTACAGATTTGAGTATGAATCCGTCAGTGTCCCTTGGAGATTCAGGTTTTTGCTACTCACATGATTTTACATGTGAAATTACTTCTTTCCCAAATCAGCATTTCAGAAACCTTTATGGCCCACATTCAACGTTGTGTTACGCTGCCAACATTAGAAGTGGCTTTGGTCACTGGCCTTTGACAGCGACACAGGTAACTGTTTCCTGTGGCCGCAGGGCTCTTTGTTTGGCACCTGGATTTGCCGTGATTGAACAGTTGCACTGGTTGGGTCCACTGCCAGCTCCCCCTTTCTCCAGGGTTCTGTACTCTCTTGTCAGTCACTTCTTTTGAGCACGTGGATTACATGACCAGTGGGCTATGCTTTGGTTTACGGTTAGGAACACTGATGTGTTCAACCAAGGATATCTGAGATTTACCTTAGCAGGGTTTGAAGAAGACTATGAAAGCATTCTATTCCAAGTGTAAATCATGCTGATACTGTGAATGTGCACTAGCAAGAGGCACAGGGACACAGAATCATAGAATGGCTTGGGCTGGAAGGGACCTTAAATATCACCCATTTCCACAACCCTGCCATGGGCAGGGACACCGAGCTCCCGGACCTCCAGAGGTAACGGTCACAAATGATATCAGTGTTCACCTCAGATCTGGTGACCCCAGGTGTATGGGACATGGGTACGCACCAAGAATAACGCTGTCCTGCGAGCAGATTCCACACGAGCCAGGGCAGCGGCGAGGCCAAAGGCAGTGCCCAACATCAGGAGCAGGTAACCCTGCGCTGGGACTGCTCCATTGCACCAGCTGGGTCAGGGCAAAGCCAGCACCAGCTCCATGGTGCCCGGAGGGGGAAGCTGCGCTCTGCACACCCCATCCTTGTCCTCTGCACCACTGCATATGGCAGGGTCTGTGCAGTGCGTGTCCTGCAAGCACTGGTGATGGGGAGAGTCCATTGGGCACCCTCCAAGCTACACAACAGAGGGATGCATTTACTCTGCCTTTCCTTCATCATCCTAACCTCTCCTGTAGCGTTACTCTTCACTGGTATGTGCAGCTTTTCTTTTCTTATTTTGCCGCTTACTGACAACACTAAAGCAGCTCCATCCCTAATGCGCACACCGATGCAAAGAGAGGCGGCGCGGTCACTGGCACTGGTGACGGGTGTGACAGGGCAGCAGGTTCCACCGCAAGCTGGAGCGTGAGGAGCGCAGGTGCCTGCGAAGGCAGACCCGCCTCACAAGGGGCTCCGCGCCGGCGCCCAAGGGCCGCTGGGCCCGTGCCCGGTGTCCGCCGCCAGCCCCGTCCCTCAGCGCGGCCCCTCAGGCCCGGCGCGGAGCAGGCCGGGAGGCGCGGGGCAGGCCGGGATACGCGCCCTGAGCGTCCCAAGATGGCGGCGGACGGCTGTCCCCGCCCCCGGCGCGCACATGCGCAGTGGCACGGCGGGCCGCGCCGCCCCGCACCGGCCGGGGACGGGCGGCGCCGCCACAGCGCAGCGGCGGCTCGGGTAAGGCCGGGCCCGCGCCTCCCCTCCCTGCCCGCTCTCGGCCCCGCGGGAGGCTGCCCGGGCCCCCGCGGCCGTGCGGCGCGGTGAGGCGAGGCGAGGCGCGGCGCGGTGAGGCGAGGCGAGGCGCTTCGCCGCGCTCCCCCTCCCCTGCGCTGCTGCTCCCCGCCCTCCGCTCCCTCCCTGCCCCCTCCCTCCTTCTCTCCAGCTCGGTCTCAAAATGGCGGCCGCGCCCGGTGGTGAGGAGGGAGCCGGGGCGGAGGCGGGGAGGCCGGGCGGCGGCGGGCGGGCGGCGGATGCGGCGGGGGCCGGGCCCCTCGGCCCGGCGGGGTGCGGCGCGCTGGGGGTTTGGGGGGGCGCTGCGGGGCGAGGCCCGCTCCCCTCGGCTGGCCCTCGGTGGGCGCCGTGCGCGCTGTGGGTGACTTAGCAGGAAAACAGGGCGCGGGGGAGGAGTGGGCCAGACAAGGGAGCGGGGCGGGGTGGGGTGGCGGCGGGGAGGGAGCCCCTGCGGTGGGCTCCGGCCTTCGCGTACCCCCCCCCCCAGGCCGCCGCTTTGGTCCCGGTGACTTAGCAAGATGCCGGGAAGGAGGCGGTGGGCCGGGCGCGGGTAGCGATAAAAATACAGCCTGGTTTGAGGAGCCGGGTGTGCGTGTGCCGGGGAGGACGGCGAGCATCCGAGCCCCCCCGCAGGGCTCTCCCGCTCGCCGCTCCCCGTCCTCTCCGAGGGCAAGGCGGCGTTTGTCGGGAGCTGGCCCAGATCCGCGTCTCGGCTCAGCACGGCAAACAAAACCGGGCTGGTAACAGAGGGGAGAGGAGCAGGGGTTATTTTGGGGATTTCTTGCACATCCAGCCTGTTTCCCTGCAGTGATCTCGCCGGGAAGGCGGTGATAGGAGGTGGCTCAGACCTTCAGAGCCAGCTGCAGTAAAAACGGGGGAGGGAGGTCTAATCTCTCCTCCTTGGGGTCGTATCGCTGCCGGGGTGTCTCCAGTCACGCAGACTTCCCTTGAAAGCCTCCTCATACCAATGGAGTTTGCTGAACCGCTCCGTTTAGCGCTGGGTTTTTGTTTCGCAGGAGGGTATACGCAGGCAGGGAGGGCTTTTGATGGAAGTTGGGGGGTGGGAGTGGTGCCTCCTTTGGAAAGTTTAGGGTTTACTCAGTTCTGTGGGTGTGAGATCGGTGCTCATTTATTTATTTATTGGTTAAGGTGGATGCAGTTAAACTTGACCTTTCATACCAATAATAATGTGACACCTTCCCTTTCTTTGCCATAGTGTTACTGGTGAGATTTCCTCGCTGGTGGTGCTGCAGCAGAGGGCTTGGTTGTTGCAGGTCAAGTCAATTCATAATGAATTATCTAACCAGGGGATGGTGGAAGGTTAATCTGAGCTGTATTAAAAATCTTTAATAAGCACTGTTTTACTGTAGTAAACGTTTGGGTGTATTGACATGGCTGAATTATGTGTTTTGGGGGAGATGATTTAAGTGTGGATTCCTATGACAGTATTGTTTATCGTATTGGGAGATGGGGGTTAAAGAACCCACATTTAGTGCTGATCATTTTGTAAATGATTGTGCAGCATTCGACTGGTTTTCAGGAGAGGGAGGGTCTGCTGTCAGGGTGTTATTTGCCCTTAAGAGTCATTTGTTAAATAGGAGAATTATGTTGGGGAACTAAACAAAGAAAATATTTTCAAACAGAAAGATTTACTGCAGATCTCCAGCTCGTTCTCGGGGATCTCGTTTTTGTGTGTTTCCTTTGCTATTACCATGTTTATGGATGCTGTGTGCAGCCATTGAGCAGAGGAGAGACTGGGTGGAGTAAGGAGGCAAAGCTGTGAAATGGCTAGATTACCCTTTCAGAGCTCTTTTTTTCCCTTTGCTGGGGTGGAGGAATACTAATTGCTGTAACAATGAAGTCTCTTCTTTAGGGAAGAATCTAATGGTGCAGGAACCTTCTGAAATGAAACAAATCTCGCATTCTGTTTGGAGGCTCATTTTTCTGCAGGGTGGATCTGGATTTGTCTGGCAGGGAGAAGTGACCAGTCACGGTTGCAAAGCCGGGTTTTTTTGTCCGATAACCATTTCAGTTGATCCACTTGGATATTCACTTGTTGAATTTATTTTATTTGCACTTCAGAGAAGAATTACAATTTTTGTGTGAGTATTTTACACACAAGATTCTCTGGAGTATGGAGAACCCCCTGTATTGTAGCTTAGTGCTATTATTTGTTCATGTAACTTCTTGGTGAGACTGGGTTATGGTTGCACGATAGAAGACAGTCCCTGCCTTCTCTGGTGATCACAGTAGAGTAACTCCTATTAGTATATGGACGTAATTGCATTATCCTTCCTCGTGTGCTGACTTCATCTAAAACAACATCAGAAGATTTTGGAAGCCCTGTTGAACAATATGGCTCTGTAAGAGCATTACTGTATCACTTGGGTACTGCTGCATCATGGGGATAATACTGATGCTTAGATTCAAAGTTGTGTAGGAGAGGCGTTAGAACAAAGGATTTGGGGAATACAATGGGGGTCAGATGAAGCACCCGAGGGGGCTTCTTGTCCAAGTGCTCTCCTGTTCCAGATGTGGCTCATGACATTCCCACCTGAGTACAGTGTTGAGCAGAGCAAGTACAACGCCAGATGCAAACAGTTCTGAAGCAGGTTGAGGTTTTGCTTTTTCTTGGGTCTATCTCAGATCTGGAGTCCAGTTTTTGATGGTAGATGGCCACAGATGAGAGTGCACTTGGTTTTAATCTGCCCAAAATTAAATTAAAGGGTAGTGGCTTTTTTAGAAGATACAGTTCATTCACTTGGAGTAGATATTGCAGGATTCCGTGGATGTGTTCACTAAATGCCCGTGTCTAAAAATGTATCCGGGCTAAGAGCAATGAAGAATTCAATAAAAACCACTTGCCTCCTTCCAACTTTGGTTGATTTTTGTCCTTGAAATGGTGGCAGTCACTCTCTGTACAGGAGTAACTTGGTAACTTCTATTCTGCAGAAGAACAGGACATTAGTACTTACCTTTATTTCTGTATGCAAGGTTTCTTGTGTGCATTGCTGCCTTTTCTGACCATGCTGTTTCTTCTGCTCCACCCAGCCTCAAGTGCTCGGTTTGCATTCTTTGTCTGCCCTCAACTTGTGTGTCTGTCCAGCTTGCTATCGATGGGACAGCTATTGAATTAGCATCTGCTGACTGTCTTGCCCAATGCTCCATCCTTGTCTGCCTTCAAGAAGTCCATAACCAACTTCCAGCAGTGGTTTGTACCCTCTTATAAAATCTGGGCAGGCAGTAGCTGGAAAGCCCCTGCCTCTATCAGTCAGAAATACACTGGGGATGTTTGTTACTGAGTTTGTTTGCAACCCTCCCTACCTGCTTCTGGTAGTATGACCTAGAGGGGTCCGAAGGGCAGCAGTGTTTTCAGCTAAGGGCAGAGACTGTGGGAGGGCTGCTGACATGTCCCTGAAGTGATCACTGAAATACTCCTCAGCCTGAAAATGAGATCTGCTTAGGCCTCAATTTAGGAAAACAAGAGAACAGTAAAAATCAGCAATTGCTATTAATAAATAATAATTTCAGATTTCATACAGGGCGTGGGGGAGCTCCCAGCCTGTAACGTGTAATTTGTGATGGGGCTTGGAGATATTTCCCAAGTATCAGGGCCATGTGGTAATCAAAGTGGGCCTGGGTTTCTTCTGTGAGGGTTATTGTAGAGTACTAGGTTATGTACTGTCTACGCACAGGTCTGTTAATGAAGTCACATCTAGTCTCCTCTTCATAAGGAGGAGTTCCATTAAATATCATTGGCAGAACAACCTGTGTGCTAAAAATGTGTTGAGCTGATGAAGCCTTGCCTGGGTTAAAGGCTTTCTCAAGAGCTACTTTATTACCTGACAGAAGGGGAATAGGGTTCCTAATGTGGCTTCTGGGTGTTAGGAGCAAAGGTGTTTATTAATAGGTGATGTTGCTTTGTCTTTTGATCTGCCTGACAGGGTAGGTTACACCTCAGTTTAAGTTCTTAAAAACAGGCATTTACACTAAGACATAATCCTGACCTGTTTAAAACTAATTTCCAAGTACATGAAGTTATTTCTTCAGAATTCTGCTTATAAATGCTGTCCAGGTCAGCAGGGGCACACACATGGTCATCTGCAGCACGCAGGGTTGTGCCATTCCTGGAGATGCAGTGGTGTGATGTGAGCTGTGGCTGTACGATGTGAGCTTTGTTGTGGTGCCTCTGGCTTGGGTAGAGTTAAATGCCTGATTTTCTTGTATTACAGTTATTTTAGGGCAGTGCCTTTCCTCATCCCTGCCATGGTTTGAGACCTACCGATGAGTATTACATGTTAGAAACATTTGAAAGAACCGTGATTTTTATCTCGTGAATAATTTCATTCTAGATTTAACCTGGTGAACTTGTCTGGCACGGCAGGTTAGCCCCAATAGATGTGTATATCTGACTTGTATCTTATCCTAGGTGACTAAAGAAGGGCCTTTTCTTCTCAATACTCATTGAGGCAAGATGTGAATGGAGCACTGCTTGTCTCATTCCGCATGTTTCAAAGCGCATTCTTTACTGTTAACCTTGTGCTCTCGTAGGGGATAGATAGGTGTGGCTGAGGCTAGCTTGCTTTCAGATTGCTGTCCTGGAAGGCACCTATCCTGTCACTGTGTGCTGGCACGTGCTGGTCAGGATATTCCAAAGAAAAATGCTACTTAGCCCTAAGTGTGTGCTGATCCATTTCCCCAGTGCTATAAACACGCAGCCCCCTTCAAAGCAAGTCATGTGTGCACAGTGTTGTCATACTGAGCAGTATCAAGGGCACTGGTGCATGCATAACTGTGTAAAAAAAAAAAATATCAACATTATGAATTCAAAGTACTTGTTGGTTAATGTGTTCAGCAGTACTTGAGCCATTTCCTCCTCGCTGGTGCTGCTGCTGAGAGAGCACAGCAGTTTGACTTGGCTGCTTATGGCCTTTATCTTGTGGCTGTGATTCCATTGATTCTGGAAGGTGTAGCTGGTATTTTTAACCAGGCAGTAGTTGCTGTAGTCTTGAAAAGGTTTTTCAGTTCCAGGACACTCCGTGGTGGCTGAGGTTCATAGGTGGTGCTGCAGCAAGTGTCTGTGCTGTGGTTCCCGGTGTCGCTGGTCCCTGCTGGGTGAGTTCCCAGGCAGGCTTTTCGGAAGCACCTCTTGTTCCCCAGGGCCTGCTGGTGAGTCAGAGCTGTGCTGGGCAGGGCTAAGGTGAGGGCTTAGGCATGATGCAGTGCTGGTTTGCATCTGAGAGAGCACCATGGCCTTCATGCTGGGATTATTTACACCTTCCCTTCTCTATCGCTGGTAACTGCTCTATTGTGCACCACAAACATGAAGTTTTGTGTTGAATTAGACAGATGTGTTGTCCCCCCCCCCAGGTTGCCTCTGCCATGGTTTTCTGCATGGAGTTAGCTTAATGCCGAAGCAAAGGTGTTAAGTTTATCCTTCTTTAAGACTAGAGGAAAATCAGTTAGAAACATCAAGCCTGTTTACCTGTAGATAAAGGACTGTTTCTTCCATGTTGGCAGTTTGTCTTGTGCTTGATTCACCTGGGTTTTGGGGTGAACAAAAAGATTGGACAGACAATTTGGTATATTTAAATGCTGGTTTCTTTGCAGTCTGTCAAGAGGATTAATGTGAGCATGTATATGTATTTTGAAACAGATGGTGTCTATTAAATCAGTAGCGGTAGAAGTTTTTGGTTCTCACTCAGCTGGATTTGTAAGCAGCAAGCACAGGCTAGGTTTGGGGAAGCTTAACAGGGGAGCTTGAACCCCAGTGTTCACCTGCAGCAGGACTGAGGAAGGGGCTAAAGTTCCAACATCATGCGTGCCATTTCTGTCACAATCTTGTGAATAGCTCATGCTATTCCAGCACACTTGGAATGTGTCTTTTTCGTGGCTTGGTCACACTGCTAAGGAATGAGTGCTAATGGTGGACAATTTCCAGTACCACAGCATCGCGCAATCACAAATCTGTACATCAGTAAGACGAGAACTGAGGTGGCTGTGAACAGTGTGGTCTGCTGCCTTGTGCCTCATCTGCCTTGGCCCTGGTTTGTGCTCTCTGACGTACCTGCATGGGAAGCTGGTTCTCTTTTGGGCAGTAAAGAGTAATTTTGTGTTTGTCTTCTGCTCTCTTGGCTTAGATGAGGGAGGGCAGTTGCTCTCTCCAGCAGGAGAGTCACTGTGTGTGCAGATAGGTGGGAGGTTCTGAGGGATGCTGCCAAATGGGCAGGGGAGGCAGGTATCTCTTAGGGACTGGTTCCCACAGTTGCAGATCCGCTTGAGAGGCAGCAGTGTGGCTGGTGAAGAGGGGTCAGCAGGGAGCTGAGACACCTGCTACAAGAACCCTGGTTTCATTACTTTTGATAGGGGGGTCATGAAGGATTCAACTCTGTTCCCTGCCATAGGGTGAGATGTGGGTATGACAGTTGGGATGGAGGGTTGGTCTGGGTTTTTTTCCTTCTCACTTGTCAAATGAAGTCATTTTCAGACAGCAAGCTTTAATGTGGCTCAAGGACTGATGGGATGCTCTCGTGATTTGAAGAGTGGAAGTTCTGCCTGAATGTTTGGGTTTCTTTGTGGTTTTGACCTTCTGTCTAAACCTTTAATGCAGATGTTCCTTCAGATGTTTTTCATATATAAATATAATCCACAGTAATTTTTAACATCCCATTTCCAATAGAGCAGGCAGTTTAATAGCTGAAATAGTTTAAATCTGGATATAGTCCTATGACTTCCTTTACAGTTGTAAGTCTACAACTTCATTCTTCAAGCCAGAGAAGTATGGGGGAAGAACTGAAAAGAATGAAGTTCTGATGCCCTGTGTGCCTGCTGGCCACCTGTAAGAAACTGCTCTGAGTACATGAGCTCTTGGTGGCTGAAAGCAGCTTAAATGCAGTGTTGTATGTGGTGGTTGACCTAGCAAACATGATTTTGAAACTAACCTTGCTGAAGTCATGCAGAGAAGCAGTGATGTGCATTGTGCCTTTCTCTGAACAGGTTTAGGGGAGCAGCTTGTAGCCCTCTAAAAAGCCTCCTGTATCACTCACTCACCCTCCTGCTCCCCTCTGCCTTGGTCCTGTTCTGCTCTCCTTCCCAATTTCATTGACCCATCTCTGACCAAAACGTCCTTCAGGACTCCAGTGAAGTTCAGTGCAAACCCACTGGGGATTAATACGAATTTTAAAGTAATTTTGTGACACGATTCCTTGCTGTTGTATCACTATCACAGCATACTAAACAGCAACAGGAAGAGTTCCATGTCCAAAACCTTTTCACATGTTTTAAAGGTTTCTGCTGCAGCGTGCTTTGCCCGGGTGGTTCGTTTACTGGCAGTTAGATTTACCTTGCTTTCAGCCAGCACTGGGCAGGCAGGTGGCAAGAGGGATGTTTTTGCTTTCCTGTCAAAGTCTGCATGTGGACTGCAAACTTGAGCTCTGACCTGAAGAAGCTTAAAGGCAATAAAGTGATACATAGTGACTGTGCCTGAGAGTAAATTGTGTCATGCGTCCATCAGAATGGCAAACCTGATGTGATAGAGGGAGGATAAAGCTCAAGATTGAATTAATTTTCCCCTAAAAAAGTATTTTCCTAGAAACTTGGTCTAAATGTGTTGAAAAGTCACCCGTTGGTGGTGCCTGGGAGGTAACAAGACCAGAAATGTCTTGTTTCACAGTCCTGAAGGGAGGTAGTGACCGCCGGTGATGTGTGACACAGTGATTATGACTTGAAATAATATGGAAGAGTAGAGGGGCATATGAGTGTATTTCAGAACGCACAGCTCTGATGAGGACAGGAATGCCTGTATTTAGGGAACGTGCAGCAGGGGGTAGTTCACTTGATCCTGTGTTACAGCATCTCTATGACATGTCTTTGCTTGATTTTGTAGCTGTAATTACAGCCGGCATTCCAAGCCTTTGGAACACAGGCACTCTGATCTGCTGCAGATCACCTTCTGGCTCCCCAGGGATTTATTGTTGAAGTGTTTTCAGAAGTAAACTACAGTATCAGGTTTTGAGCAAAGTCAATTCAATTACCCTGTTATGTAGGTGAGCTGGATGGGAACGCAAGCAGAGGATGTTTCAAGGGTTGTGTTTGCTTTGGAAAACCTTGAAAATGGGAAATATTTTTGGTAACTTACTGCAAAATGTGACCAAACATGGCACAAAAGCTGTATTATGTATATAATACTGCACTGATACACTTGGCAAAGCAGTTGTGCTTGAGACCTATGGGCATTTTATGACTTAATTGCAGAATAACAGGCTTACTAAACATGTGAATTAAAACCGAGGCTCAGAGTTGTAATTCAGATCAGATTGGCTTCTGTTGTGTTTTTGCAGAATACGATAGCTGTTGGGGCTCACTTTTCCCTGATCCCTCAGTGAGCTTCACTGATGTAGGCTGAAAAGTGGAAAAAAGATTAGCCTGGGTCAGTAATGAGGCTCTTCCTTGTGTCCCGGCCTCATCCCAACCGGCTCAGCTGGTGATGGGCCCTGACATTCTCTAGGGTGAGGCGTGTTTGCCACATGGTAAGAACAGGCTGGTCCCAGGGATTTTCTGCTGTCACTGCGGGCGACGTGGAGGGGGAGAGGAATTGGGTGTTTTGTTTCTTGCCTCTTTCTTTCCTATCAACAGATAGAGACAGGTTTCTAAGAAGCTTTTTCGGGTCATGGCTTTTATGCCAAGGAAATACGGATGTTACTTCACTTCTGGTTCGTATTTCAATGGTGACTCCGTACTATGGAGTCTGTTTCTAGAGCACATTTGTGGGAAGAGTTGTCCTGTTCTGAGTTTGATAAAGCAGCTTTCTGCCTGCTGCGTTAAGGCAAAATCAGACCATTAAAAATTAGTCTAGATTAAAGGGAAGTGTTTTTATGTACTTGCTTATAACTTGCTGGAATTTAGAGGTGTAATCTACAGGTGAAAGAGAACAATTAAGTTAATCTAGTGCTGCCATAAAAGGCTGCAGCTCTAATTCTGTGCAAATACTCGCAAGTACCCGCTTTGTTCTCTTGTTAATATGTTATGAAACAAGATACACCATTGAAAAGCCTTGTAAAGCTCTGATGAGCCAGTGTGTAGCAAGAGGAGATGCAACAAGACTTTGTATGTTACTAATGCGTAAATGGATCATCCCAGCTTCAAAGCGTTGCGGAAATAAATTGTGATGATATCAGTTCAGTCTTTGGTGGCTTTGGTCTCTGCAACCACAGAAGTGACTTGCCCTTCCCTGGGACTGAAAAATGGCCTGAAGAGAGGAAGCTAACTGAGGTAGGATTAAAAGATACATTAACAAACTCCGAAGAGAATGTAGGGAGTTTTCTTTCAGGTGAAACCTCTTTTAAAACCAGTAGAATGTGTTAGAGAAACAGCTTGGAAATTGGTAGCAGGTACCTGGACTCAAGGCTCTTTTTTGGAATTACAGTTGGTGGCAAATCAGGATTTGAATTAGAAGCTAAATGTGAGCAATCTAAACCTCTGATTTCAGAATGTGAACCCAGATGTGTTTTCTTGTGTTGGGATGGCCTATATGCCTTTTAACACTGGCTCAATATTAAGTGTGCCTAACCAGGCAGTCTGAGAACCTGATCTCATGTTTGTCTCCTTCCAAGAAGCATTCTTGTAGAATATTATTAAATACCTTTTTTTTTTTCCCTAATAACACTTAGAAAACAAATGGTCTTGTAGTTGAGTTCATGCAAGTATTAGGATTCTGTAAAAGGCAAAATGTACTGTTCCTAAAGCAGTGCACAGCTCTGAAAAGCCTTCAGAGCTGAACGGTGTTGGTCTGTTCTGTATCTGCTCATACATTTGCTCTGTAATTCATGCCATGCATCTTCTAATTTTGGCTGTGATGAGTTACAGTTACGTGTTGAGTGCGCAGAGCTTGTGTTTCTGTGGGAAGGCTGTTTACGGAGCCTAAGCAACCGGCATTAAAAGTGCAGGAATCGAATTAATTTGGGTTTGAGTTCCTGGAGGAGCTCTGAGCGTGTATCCCGAGATCTGCAATAACAGATGGCCAGTGGTGGTTGTGGGGTCACCAGACAGCAGCAGGGTGAACCTGGGGTGGTGCTGGTGCATTTACTTGCTTGCTGCTGCTGCTGCCACCAGTGTTGTGAACCAAGGAGTGATGTTGAAACTGATTTTCTTGCTCTAACTCATAGAAATTCAAAGGATAAGAGAGAAAACATAAAATAAGGAGGGAGGAATGTGCCTGTGGGAATTACGGGAGATGGGAAAACTGGTTAAGAAGGTTTTAAGGCTGATTGACTGTTCTTGCTAGTAGCCAGTAAGCAAATGTGTCTGTAGGCTTCAGGACTGGAATTACCAGGCTGATAAAGATTTTGAGCCTGGAGTACCAGTGGTGAGACCGACTTCCATTGTGGTGCTGAGGAGGATTTTCTTGATGATGGGAGCCCTGGTTTAAGTCATCACAGTGATTACTTAAGTAAATCTAGGCTGTGAAGGAAGCCTGTAAAACTGAACTTCTGAAACTTGTAAAGACCTTTCCCTGCATTACTCTCTGCGGCTTTATTGATGTGACTTAAAATCTGGTTAGAGCCTACACATGTCTGCAGGGAATACTGATTCCTGATGAACTTGGAATAGCTCTGCTCACTGTATGTCACTGCTTGATGTTTGTGTAGGTATTGTAAAACCTTGCCTAGCAAAGCGGGCAAGTGTCCAGAATGAAAGCTGAGTTCCGAGCTGTACAGCTGCCTCAGAGCTAACACACACAGCTGAACCCGGTTCATTTGCTGCTTGTGCATCTTAGGGATGGCTAGCAGGTCTCTCTCCTGAAGTTACTGGGAAGGGGGTGGTTCCTGTGCAGTTGTCAGATCTGGGGTGTCTGCTTCAGGTGTGCAGCCAGCCCCAGCTGGGTGCCTCGACAGGAGCCAACAGCACAAGGCAGCTACGTGTTGAGTCACTGCCAGGGTGGGACCATCTCCGGATGCGTGTCAGGCAGCATCGCGAGCCACTGAGCCACCCCAGTTGCAATAGATGTGTCCTGGGAGAAGTGTGGGTGAGTCCTGCTGTGAGCACAGTGGGGCCCAGGCCATGAGTGGTGAAGCCAGGGAATCTCTGACTCCCAGTTCAGGGAAGTGAGGAGACTTGGAGTCGTCAGCTTTATCGATAGCTCTGTATGCTCTAGAAGCTCATGTAGGGAAAAAATGTGACCTGTGTTGATTCATAGCTGTCCTTTTAAATATTTCTTCTTAAAGATGATGCTTAAAGAGTGCCCCCTTCATCCCTGCAGCACACCTAAGGATGGAATTAGATCTTTTATCCTTATTACTGAGATTTTTAGCAGTCCTAAGTGTAAAGCTGGTCTTTAGCTAGGTGGAGAAGCTAGCAGTCGAGGTGAGATGCAGTTGTGTGTTGAGGATACACTGCTGATAGTGGGGCTGAGGAGGATGTTACACACAGCTCTCGATTGGTTTGTGTTTCATGAAGAAGTGGCTGACCTGGCCTGGAGCAGGTAACGTCTGTGGTTCTCCTCCACTACTCTGGAGAGCTGAGCAGTTGTCCTGCTGGAGCAGGGAGAGGCGATGGTCCTGTGTCATTCCTGTTCCCGTGCTGTGTGTTCAGCTGGGGCTAGCTCCCAGTTTTAAACTGCTGAAAAGACAAGCGATGGTGCTGAGAGCACTGGGAGCCTGTACACAGTGCAGAGGTTTGCACTCAGCCCTCGTAGATATGTGACTATTGAATCTTCAGTTAGAAACTACAACTGCTTGAGTGTAGAGTGGGCCTAGCAGTACAAGGCATGTCCCGTTTTAATTGGTAGCTGTTACTCCATGGATGGCTCTGTGCAAGTTCATCTTTTTTCTGTACTTAATACAGACCAAATTAAAATGTTCCTACGAAGATATCTTTTTGTGAAGGGAAGACGTGGCTCTGCCTTGATACCTTGTTCCCAGGGAGCCGCTGGTATTGACAGTTTCAGGTGGGGTGCAGTGTACAGGTGGTGTCTCCGTGGCTTCTTCCCAAGGGTTCTCTTTGAACACTTGCTTCCTCTCATTACTGAGGCTGTTTGCGGGTGTGTGGCACACAGGGGTGACTCTACCCCTTGATAGGCCTGGAGGAGGACTGGTTAGTCTTGCTCCACTGAGTTCTGTATGTCACCAAACCTTCCCCAGCTGAGGAGCAGCAACACACATGGATGATATTCCTCTGTTCTCTGTTGTTTCTGAAGTGGCACAGAGGTATAATTAAAGTCGGGTCCTTTGGGGCTTTCTGGGTTTGGGTGTTTGTGCTTGGGTGGTTGGTTTGTGGGTTTTGTCAGGTTTTCTTTTCTCTTTGCTTGTTTTCATTCATTTTGTTTTGTCTTTGTCAAAGTGTGTGTATGAAGGAGGCTGCCCTGAAGATACTCGGCCTGTGTTCGGGTGCCTTTGTAGTTCAGAAGTCAGGAACACTGAGCAGGGTGCTTGGAACAGACACTTCTCAGAGCAGCGAGGTGCTGTAGATCAGTTGATTGGTAACTTATTGTGGGTCAGCTGGAATTTGCTAACAGCACAAAGAGCTGCTTTGCCTTGTAGCTGCTGGATTTTATCTAGTGCTAAGATCTGTTCCTGAATAACAACTCGGAATTAGAGCGAGGGAGCAGGCTGTAGTATTGGGGGTATACAGGAGAAGCTTGGGGTTACTTTGCGTTAGAGGAGGAAAAAAGCCATTCTAAGTAGATGACCTGTGTGCAAGGGGTTCTGCTGCAAGTGGACACTACAAAAGATGCAGTGTCAAAACTGACAGAATATTGCAGTGTGTTTTTTTTACTGGAGTTCCTGCACTGGTGCTGGATTTACAAGGCATTCCCTGTGTGATGGTAATTCATAACGCAAAACGCGCCTTCTGATTTTCAGTTCGGGATGCTCACTGTGGTAGCACTACAGGCAGATTTGGGGAGTTGGTGTCTCTGTGTTCTGCTGTGCAGTGCTTCAGCCAGTGCTGCTTTGGATGAAGCAGTGCCTTGTTCTGTTCTTCTCCACAGTGTTTGTCGCTACCCAAGGCGTTGCTATGTTCATACTGAAGGGCAGAGATTCAGCCATTATAGGCCTGTTTCTCAGTACTTGCATGTACAGCAGCATTGCCCTCTAGAGGGCACTTCTTCTGCTCGGTGAATGTTTTTTTTTCTATATTAACCACATTTCCATTGATTGGTATGGGATACACCTACTGTGAAGTGAACAGGGTGAAACCAGCTGTGTGTCTGCTTGTCAGGAAGCAAACTATGGGACAAGAGTAAGTGGAGTGTTTGCTCCGGCCTCTGAAAGGATGCAGCCTGCGCTATCGGTTTGCAGTGACTTGTTTCCAAAATAGCTATTAGGGAAGAGGTCAGACTAATTACATGATGGTGTGCTGCCTGTTGGAGCTCTCCTGTCCTGGCCGGCGTGCAGAGCAGTGTTTTGGTGTGCACAGCACTCCAGGAGGGAAATCCAGCAGCAGAGCGAAATACGAGCAACTTGCTGCTTAAGCTTATTTGGAAGCAGACAGAAGAGCCTAGAGAGGTTTAGAAACAAGCTCCTGATCCCCTGTGATGGATAAGTAGACATTAATGATACAAGCCTGGTATTTTCTGCATTTCTTTTCATGTAAGAAAGGCTTCTGTTTAAAACAAGCTCCTTACCAAAATGGTTCTCCAGCTTTCGTAGCGAACCTGGTACCTGTGTCCTGCGGAGAGGCAGTGGGGACACGTTTCCTGAAGCAGTTGTAGGAGGTTTACAAACCACATGCCATCTCCTAAGTCTGTATGTGTTGCTGTGTGCAGTTTACTTCACTGCTAAGAGCTGGTTGGTCAGACTTGCTGAACAGCTTGAGTAAATTATGTGTTACATGCAGACTCTGGCCAGGTATGCCAGAAACGCCATCTTCAGCAGTTCTCATGACCAGGTTTTATGGTTTCATAATCCTAACAGAGTTCCTGCAGCGCAGAAATGAAAAGGCAGTGATGCCAAGATGATTTTGGGGATGGGTCAAACTGTCCAGTTGGAGTAGATGGTACTCAAGGAACACTGAAGTTCATGTTGCTGAATAATAAGATACTAAGTGGTGTTGGGGGGAAAAGTCATTTGTTAAAGGCAAGATTTGGATGGACTTGAATATGTTGAACTTCAGCTGTATCTGAACTAGCTTGCAGTGTCCCATGTGTGGTGATTCAGTCAGTGTTGGCCCCAGCTGAAGTAACAGGCTTGTGGCAACTGCCCTGTGATAATTGTGCTACGCTGATGAGATTGGAGAGCTGCTTACAAATTCGCTGTGCCCCAAGTATGGGTGAGATCGGAGGTGAACTGTAGGTAAATGGGGTGAGCCCCTGACCGAGAAGGTGCAAGTATCGGCTTTTAGACAAGAAATGAATGAGCTCATGAAGGAGCTGGAGCGACAAACTGAGTGTGCTGTGGTGCTGCTGGCTATGACCTCAGGTGTGCCATGGCATCTTCCATAGGCCCTTTCTGGAATGTTCTTAGCTTTCCTTAAACTCTCGCCCAAAGCTGGAGAGATACAGGAGAGCGTTGTCTGATCCCTTGTCTGCGTTGAAAATGAGCTGAATGAGCCTTGCTGGGTTTAGCTTGAAGAGATAAACCTACAGAAGATAAGAGTCCAAGCATAAGGGTAGAGGATTTGGAGGGGGAGCTCTTTGACAGGAGTAGTGAGGGCAAATTGTAGGCTGTTTACAGTAGGCCCAAGTTGTTCTCGTCACAAGAACATACATGGAATTGCCTACAAACTAGGACTAGGCTATGGCTGAGAATGCCTCTTTCAGCTCCCTGTTTCTTGAGGGAGTAATGATGGGAAGAGGGGGAATAAAGAAAGTGTACAAGTGGCTCCAGGCTGCTCATCCAGGTGGGAGGTGTGCAGTAAGGGCATAATCCACAGTAATAAAATGAATTTGCATTTACAATTCCAGTCGCTTTGCCTTGTCCAGAGCACTGGTGCAGTCCGAGTGCAGAGATCACGTCAGTCCAGAGGGACTTAAAGGAAATTAATGGCGTCTCTTTCTCTTCCTTCTAGATGGATTGAATCTTCTGTGTTGAATGTCTCCGGATTTCCTGTTGGGTTTCACGTCTGGAAAACTACTTTTGATTTAAGCCACTCTGTGGCAGACTGAATTGTGGATCCAGGGTTCCCGAGACTTCAGATCTCGAGGAGGCAGCCGCTGCTGAATCACATTAACCTGTCATCGCAGCCACAATGGTGCTGTCACAAAGGCAACGAGATGAATTGTAAGGAATCACTATTTCTGAGTTTGTGCCATGTTTCCATTAAACTTTAAATACTAGCTTTTGTTTCCAAATAGATTGAAGGGTGGCTCTGCTCACCTGCCAGTCAAGTACCATGTATTGTAGTTTATTCACTCTTATTACAGATTTTAGCAATCCTCTGAAGTTTTTTCATGTAGAATCTTCCTAGAGTGCATGTGTTAAAGGGAGATGGAAGCATGAGCTGTTCTGCATGGAAATGGGGAAGTGACCAGAGATCCCCCTTGGGATTTACTTCAGAGGTCTGATGAGGAGGCAGTACTCTGGCTTAGCATCCATCCTTTATGGGGAGGCATTTGTACTTGAATGCAGAGTTGTGTTTAGAGTCGTATGTGTGAGGAGAGATGGAACATGTAAAAGGTGAGGAAGGAGAATCCAGTGACACAGGAAGAATTTTTATGTGAAAAGCAGATTCTTTTCAGAAGAAAAAGTCATTGCTGCTTGCTTCAGCTACCAAAAGGTATTCATTTTCTTGGGTAGGTGACCACCCGATTTTTGTGTTCTTAAAAAGTATCAGTTTACTTAAATATTTGTAGTGTAGGTATATATGTGTATATTTACAGGTGAGGTATGTGTATATTTGCTCACAGGTCCTTTCCTGCGATGTAACTAGAAGTTACTGTATTCTGAAAAAGAAAGCTAAGATTTGCTCCCTCAAACCAAGCATTTTATTCAAGCTTAACTGAAGTAAAATTTTGTACCCTAAACCTTTCTGCCCAAATTAGTTTTCCTTCAAAGATAAAGCCACAGCTTTAATATGTAGATGTGGTTGTTGTTTTTGTATTTGCTATGGCTTTTGTGTACCATACAGATTGATCAGTGTATTCATGCTGCTCCAGTGTGTGATAACTTCAAAGGGAAAGGTAGCCCCAAACCTGAAATAAAACTTGTATCCTGCTATTGACATCTTGGAGCAAAGTCTGTTTGCCAAATGTATTTGTAAGATTTGCTTGGGCTTTAACAAAGCTGACAGTCCTGGTGCTGTACTGCACTGGAGAGTGCGGTGTCCGTTGTGCCTTTTATACAGCAGCAAAGTCCAAACCAGCCTGCTCTTGCTGTGGCTCAACGTGCTGTCCCCTGTCTTTCAGAAATCGAGCAATAGCAGACTACCTTCGGTCCAATGGCTATGAAGAGGCATATTCGGTTTTCAAAAAGGAGGCTGAGTTAGATGTGGTGAGTTCAAACCAGATTCTTCATCTGTCTTTTAAGTAAAGAGTGCTTAATTTTATGGCATGCATGTCTATTATGTGCCTGTTAGCTCATGCAGTTTCAGAACTGGAGGTGATACACTCACAGCTTATTGCCTGGCCATAAAATTTAATCATCATCACTGGATGACTCCACAGTTTATGAGCAAAACTCTCACCTTTATCTGCAGCTCGTGACTGAGGCATGTTTTTAATCTTGTTTTTGTTTGTCTGCCTACTACTCATCTGTACAATGCTGAGCGTTTCCTGTAATGGCGTTTTAAGGATCCAAGTCCTAAGAGGGCCTAGGTGCTTCAAGGTGGAAGGCGCCAGGAATCAAAGCTAGCAAAAGGCAACGTAAATGTGTAAGGAAGGTGATAGATGATATGAAAGAAGGACGTGGCCCTTCACTGGCCTAACTCCGGCATCTCCATACAGGACTGGAGTATCTCTCATGTGCTCCTTTCCAGCCTGAACTATTCTGTACTTAATATTTGGAAGAATGTGTCTAATTTTAACACATTTGATTTGTTTCCTGTTGTTGTGTCCATCCTCCCCTCCCTGTAACTCATTTCCTCAACTCTTGTTGTTCTTATCAGAATCCTGCATAAAAGCATAAACTTTCTGCAGTCCAGAATTAGAAAACTGAAGGTTCTTCCCTTGTAAGCAGATGTAAGGGTGGGCAGCTTTGGGGACTGTCTCCGCTTGTGATGTTTAAGAAACAGGAAGACAAAACAGGACTGCTTTTGTCCCCTCCTTTATTGTACAGAGCAAATGGGTGGAAGTCTATTTTGTGATTGGAATGGGGTCAGTAGTTAACTCACTGCCTCAGACTGTGGCATACCGGTTGATTAACTGGATAGTAGAAGAGCAAGCTCAGATAGCCAGTGTGAGGTGGTTGGCTCTGGTGAGCAGCTCTGTTGTTAGACTGTACAGATTCTAGTGATTTGGACCAGTCCTTTCTTCCAACTTAATTCTATTGATTTGCCTTTGTAACTGATGATTCATTTTATACTTGCCGCTTACTAGCACAGAGGAGGTGTGCACTTCATCTGAGTTTGGGTTTCTCTGGATACAGCTGGATTGAGTAGTAAACTTGTGTGCTTGGCTGTGGATAAATCCGTGCCTTTACTTTATTACAGATCTTGCATTGTTCTTTTTCCAAAATGTTTGGTTGAAGTTTGACTTAATTTCTCCAGTCTGCTCCCAGTATCTAATAAATAAGTAGAAATGACAAATTGAAATACCTTACTTATAATTGAAAATCCTCATACCATTCCCTTCTCGGCCTTATCTATCAGCCTCATTAAGTCTTCCCTTCCCAAAGGTTAAAAAGGCAACCTAAATAGGCTAGCTGCCCCCAGGGGACCTAAGAGATGCAGTTACTGAAGTTCCACATGAGTTTCTTGGAAGAAAATCTGAATTGGGTGGATTATACTAAAACGACACAAGTCAGAAATGATGTCAGTAAAGTGAAGGGGTTCAAGTGTAGCTCTGCAAGGAGGGATTTCAGGTCTGTATTGATTATTCCTGCAGATAACTCCAGCTTTTACAAATACCCTGAAGTAGTCAGTTAACAGCTGGTCTCTGACCAAGGTAGCCAGTGCTCAGAGCTTCTATGAGATAAGCCATGGCATTGTTATTCTCTGTTGTCTTTGAGAAGGTAGCACAAAATAATGTGATAGTAGTGGCAATTTGAGGTTAACTGTAACCAAGTTGGTTTTATTTAAGCAAATATTCACCATTCTCAGCTATGCAGAGCTCTTCAGAAGCTTTCAAGTAATGAAGCTAGAAACCAGCACAGATGACACAGTTCAGTCCTAGTTTTCTGATGTGATATTGCAGACCCTTGCATCACTGCTGCAGTATTTTTAATTAAAAATTGTATTTTAAATTATCTTCTCCATTTCTATGTATGTAAATTGTAGCTATTAAAATTTGAAGCATGGCTCTCCTGTTTCACTAGTAAAACTCATTATAGCCTTTTTATTAAAATGGGCTGTTTATGTTGCCTTTGAAGAAACACTTCTGCAGGCTTTAGAACTAGAATTTACTGATTTATTCAAATGCTGCTTCTCTCAGAATGAAGAGCTAGATAAGAAGTATGCTGGGCTTCTGGAAAAAAAATGGACATCTGTTATAAGATTACAAAAGAAGGTAAGTAGAGATCTGATGGATTTACTTATATAAAGGTTATACTGAAAGTGAATGTGCATCACTGAGCAGAATGTTACGTGTTTCCTGATCAGACAAACGCAGGGTTTAGCAAATGATGCCTTGAAGATGCATTTCCCTTGAGTAGGGAAAATACCTAAACCCATGCTATAGAAAATGTTTTGTCTGTGCTAGCAGAGTTAGCCTCTCAGTTTCCTTATAAAAATGTCTTGTCTTCAGTGGATGGATTGCATGTGCCGCTTCTGAAACGGGAAAGGCAAGAGG
Organism: Pezoporus occidentalis; assembly: GCF_034315485.1. NCBI lineage: Eukaryota > Metazoa > Chordata > Aves > Psittaciformes > Psittacidae > Pezoporus > Pezoporus occidentalis. Next base: position 553,086 of record NW_026913673.1, on the reverse strand, counting down.
TGCCTTAAGGCAGCTTGTAAAAGATTGAATAGCTGTCCCCAGAAGGCTTCACTCTTTAGAGAGATGGTAAAAACCTGTGCTGCCCCTTGTCTTTGGCCATTACATTAAAGGGAAGAAAGCATTAACTCTGGTGCATCAGAGCAAGTGATTCTACAGCAAGTGGACAGTACAAAACTCTTTTTAGTAATGCTTCAATAGATCTAGGGTGTGTTAAAAGCAAAGAAAAATAAAATCAGTGTGCTAGCAATAAAGACCTCTTTATTCTGAAGGTTAATATATCTCAGGCTTTATTACCCCTTCAGTTTCTCTGCTGTTGGTTAACATACAAACTGTATTGGGCACAAAACATTCCCTCAGTAGTAGCATTCCTTTTTGTTAACCTCCTCCAGTAGTTGTCACAATAGTAGCTCAAGCATATTTGTACAGTACCGGAGTGAACGTGGCTTTGTAGATAATTTCTTTCCTGTCAAAATATTTGGGAAATTGGAGAAGAATAAATGATTGATTAAATTACTAAAGAATAAACAATAAATGATTAATTTAGGTTTGATTGTTAGAAACACCAGCACTGTTGGTGTTGGTGAGCACTGGTAATCAGGTTGGGTCTGTGCAATCTTTGCTTTACTGTGAGTTTGGGAGTCAGTGGTATCCGGATTCTTAATAAATGAAGATGAATTAGATCATATACAAAACTAGAAATGAACAGGCTCTTTAAAATTCATAACCTAGGTAATGGAACTAGAATCGAAGCTGAATGAAGCTAAGGAAGAATTTACATCAGGTGGACCTCTAGGTCAGAAACGAGACCCTAAAGAGTGGATTCCTCGTCCTCCAGAGAAGTATGCGTTGAGTGGACACAGGAGTCCTGTCACTCGAGTAATTTTCCATCCAGTTTTCAGTGTGATGGTCTCTGCTTCAGAGGATGCCACAATAAAGGTATGTGTCTGCTACTGAAGATGAAAATAAGCAAGTCAGAGGTCTGTAGTACATAACATCAGTGCTTCAAGCTGGATGTGTATTGTACTGATGGAAGATTGATTGTGTCAGGTTCTTCTTTAGCTTCAGCAGGGACAGATCTTTTAAGTGCTATGACCTGTATAATCTACACCGGTTTATGCTGGTCCAGTTAACATCTTCAGGAGTGTTTTACTGTCTTTTGACTTGAGGAAAAAATAGTTAAGCTAATGCAAATTTAGAGACTGGAGAAATAAAGGGTCAGTGGGGAAAGAATGCATTTTGACTGCTTGGTAGAAGAGGAATGGAGTAGTGTATCGAGTGGTGACAGGAGGAGAAGGAGGAAGACATTTGCCTCAAGTCATCTGAAGTGATTATCTTTAAAGCAGGTTAAAGTGGTTGTGCAGCTGTATTTGTAACTGAAGACTATTCTAAATGGGAAATGCAAATGCCCATGAAGTCCTGTGGCTCTCAGTAACTTGAAAGGGTCTTCGTAGGCTTTTATTGCAGTGTACAATAGTGGGATGAAGAGATTTGTTAAAGCAGGCAAGTGCTTCTCATTTTAGCATCCAATAAAAACGTGATTGCGCATTTTGTTGTTCGAATGTCACAATTAAAGGGAATTATCCTGATAAAGGATAGTCCTTATTGTTCTGTGCTGGCTTGAAAACTGTTTGGAAGAGTGCTGGTCTGAAGAATGTTGAGTAGTGCATCCAGCAGTGTGTTTTAAAACACAAGTAGTTGTAATGGTGGCTCCCTGTTGGAGAAGGCGTCAGGCAGATCTAGTTCATGGAAAGCTTTAAGCCATTGTTTCTGCAGCAGACTTGAGCATAGAGGAATGATGGCTCTGCTTTCAAGCAGTCAGGGCCAGCTGAAAGAGTCACAGCTCCATGATTGTGAGATACTGGAGGAGCCTCATTAGCTTTGGGTTTGCTCCCTCTTATGGATACGTTGGGTTCATTTCCTTCTTAAAGTCAAACCTTGAGTTTGACTGTTGCATTCCCAGTGATTGCCATCTCTTACAATGATGGATTCTTTTTGGTGGATGTTTTTTGGTGGTGTATGCTTTGTTTTTTTTTGGGGGGGGTGTAGGATATAATTTTAAATGAAATTTCTAATTCTGTGCTTGAGAGAGGCACAGTAAAATCTGTAGGAGCTTGTTTTGTTTCAAAGGCTTTTGTTTGCAGTTGAATGATAGAAGACTGACTGAATTAGGAGGTGAGAATGGGGACCTGCTGCTATCACAGTTATTAGCTGCAGTGTTTATTGAAACTGACAGATTCTGTAATCTGCTAATATGTGCATATCAAATGTGGCTTGGATTATCATCCCTAAACCAACTCCTTCTGAATATTGCTCTTTAGTTAGGCAGAATGTGATTTCCCCACCAACTGAAAACAGGCTTTTCTGCTGGCACTGGGGAACTAGCAGAGACAGGGATGAAGAAAACCAGTGGACAAAGTGGATTTGTTCTGTCCAATGTTTTCAAATTGATCTTCTTTATTTTTAAGGGTATTGGGTGTTAAGACTTTTATATACAATGGAACTGATTTCCCTGCTGTGTTTATAGTGCTCTGAGTTAGTTGAAAAGCAGTTTTCAAGGTGCATGAATTCCGTTAATTTATAAGTAACCAAACCCCATAAAAATAAATGTATTTTCCTATGCTGTTATGATTTTTAGGGCTGTCTCTTTGTCTGTTGCTCAATTAATTATTGAATAAGGTGCCAGACTGGCCTGCAGAGTGCAAATGTAAGGCTGGAGACCACAAAGAGTAATGGGTTGCTGTTAACGGATTTTCTGTTCACTTGTCAGGTGTGGGATTATGAGACAGGAGACTTTGAACGAACCCTTAAGGGCCATACAGACTCTGTGCAAGATATTTCCTTTGACCACACTGGCAAACTATTGGCCTCCTGTTCTGCTGATATGACCATTAAGCTATGGGATTTCCAGGGCTTTGAGTGCATCAGAACTATGCATGGTAAGGCACAAAGGGAATTGATTTAGAGGGCTGTAAAGTGAATAATTTTTTTTGTATCCAGGAAAACTGCTGATGTGGAAGGGGCTTATAAGCAGAGAATTGTCCAAGAGAAATAGGGGGGATATTCTGATGCTTTAAGTGCTCTGTAAATAAGGTGTATGCTTAGTGTCTATGGAATGAAATAACATCTTTAGTCTGCTATGGGAATGCTCTGGGAAACACCTCATGATGATGTTGAAGTGAAATGGCAGTTACAGGGATTTAAGTCTAAGAATTAAATGCTTACTAGACAATAAACCCATGCCTTCAAATCAGTAGGAACTTAACCTTCTTCACCCCTCTGTTTCCCTGCTGTACTGCTTCAGGAAGGAAGCATTTGTTGTGAGGGGTGTTGTGCATATACTGCACAGCAGTTTGCTTCAGGTCTGGTCACATTTCACCCTTTGCACTAGGCTCAAATCCCATAGGAAAAACGGGAAAGTAAAACAACCACAACTACAAGATTCTAGTATTGACACTAACTACTTATGTAAAGGCATTTTTATACAGCTGCTTGTCTTGCTGCTACTGTCCTGTAGAAGTGGTGAGTAGGAATAGAGAATGTTTGAGACTTCTGAAAGTAAGCAGACCCCAAAGAAAACGGAAAGCTGCTGACTTTTGTGCATATAGTTCCTTGACCACCACAGATCACCCCTGTAAAGGAAGAACAGACGTTGCAGTTGGCTGATAGTGAGAAAACAAAGCTGTGCTACTGGGTGGTGAGGTTGGCCTACATGCAGCATGTGTGTGTTTGAGCTGGAAGTTGAACATGAGGGTGGGTGAATTATCTTCAGGTGTGTTTCCAGTTACATCACTTCAATCGGTTTGAAATAAAAAATAAGTCGCTTCCCAGTGAGGAGTTGTAAAGTACCATGCAACACTGGGACTAGGATTGTGTGACACTCGGGTACTTAGCACTGCTGTGTTGCTTTTTAGTGGCAGCTCAGCAGGGGCTCTGAGTTCTTAGTGCAAACATGGAAATGAGTTGTGCAGTTGTACATGGCTGCAAGGTGCAGTGTAGTTGCCAGTAAAAGAAAAAAGCAACTTCCTATTGACCTTACTGGCTATAACTTTGGGAAAAAAACCCATCAGGTAAGAAAAGGGGGCTATTTAATGCCTCTGATCTGTTGAGAAGTTATATAGACTCTGTCTGCTCATCTCAGGAGATTCATTTCTAATCCTGACAACTTAAGTAGGGACAATTGCAGAGCTTGAAGAAAGTCAAGTGTATGAATTATAGATGAAGTGTTGTAGTCAAGCTTGTGCACTGGACTTGTCAGCCCCTACCCCACAGGTTGTTCTGGGGAATAGTAAAAAATCAAACCAGGGAATTCTGCTCTTTGCCACTTTGGGAAGTTCGTTTCCATTTTTTGTGGTACTGGAAATGAGCAGTCTTTACAGAGTGTGTTAAATGCCTTTATGTCCTGTTGCTTGTGGGCTGAGCAGAGTCAGGAGCTGAAGCCACATAGATGAGGTTGTAAGAAGTGTGTTTAAGGAAGTGATCCGGATCCTTTTTCCTGACTAAGTGCTGATTGTCTTCCCCTCAGATCTCAGCAGAAGTCACTGTTGTGACTACACAATTGGTTCTTGAATCAGTGCACTACAGCGCTTTGTTAAAACCTAGTATCAGATGTCTAGAAACATTCAGCCTTTCAGCATTAGGCTGCTCCAGTGAGGGCTGGCATGCCCCTCATGAGGACCCGTTTTCCTTCAAGCAGCGCACAGTGCATCAGCGTACTGTAATCAGAGCTAATTGGTCACTTTAAAGTGGTCAGTGTAGCAGCTCCCTCTTCTAAACTGCTGGCTTTTCTAACAGTGTACAAGTGTTGCTTGCAGTGGTGTCTGATTTTAAAACATTTTAAAGATGTTTCTGAACCCATTTCATTTTAAAGGATGCCCAGTATCTGGACTGCGTGGTTTCTAAAAATGTAAATGATTATTTCATAAAGCCTCAAATTTATAGGTAAAGATTATGCTGTAAAACATGAACTGCTGCTGTAGTTTCTTGCCCAAGCCCTGTGTGCTCTGTAAGAACTATTACAGTACCACTTAATAAAGGTTTTATGTTGCTTTTAGGTCATGATCATAATGTTTCTTCGGTAGCCATCATGCCCAATGGAGATCATATAGTTTCTGCCTCAAGGGATAAAACTATCAAAATGTGGGAAGTCCAAACAGGGTAAGTGCTCTTCTGGCTAAACGTCAGCACCTAAACAAAACAAGCAGAAACCTCTCTTTGTGGGAAATGGGCCACATAAATCTTGAATGTCAGCAAACATTATTTGAATTGAGGTATGGTATCATGCCCTTTAGAGTAATTCACTCAAGGATTCTGCCATAAATCATGAAGCACAAGGGTTTAGGTTTAATACTGACTAATTAAAACTGTCTTTATCTTTCTGGGAGCTATGCGGGTAGAACCATAACTCAGGAGCAGGTAGGAATGTAAATTCAGTGGTTAACCACAAGTTTAAATGGAGCATGAGAGGGAGGAGAAATCTGTTACTTTTCTTGGCACAGATCAAGGCATCTCCTGATTTATTTATTTTTTTTTTTTGTCTTGCTGGTTTCATTCATCAGTTGTTTAATCCATCCCTTTGCTGGAAGGTGTAGATGGAGGCTGGCTGAATGACCTGCAAACCTCTGCTGGTTCTTAAAATACCTAGTTAATGCAAGCTGGCCTGTCAGCTTCGTTTCCCCCCGAGCCTCCCGCTCTCTACATTAACAAGGAATTGCCAGTTCTTAGCTGTCACTTCTCCTCATGTCAATGTCCTTTCCATTGACTGTTTTATGGCTTTGTACATCATCATCCAGGATGGGCACGTGCGTCCTGCAGTATTTTTAACTCCTAAGAGTAGGTCAGGCATTACTAGCATTACACCTTGCGCTTCAGAGGCTTCATGTGTAGTGGTTTTACTGCAGTGCTGATTGAGTCACTCTTTGTTTCTCTTTTTGCACAGTTACTGTGTGAAGACTTTCACGGGTCACAGAGAATGGGTGCGCATGGTGCGGCCTAACCAGGATGGCACCTTAATTGCCAGTTGTTCCAATGACCAGACAGTGCGTGTTTGGGTGGTAGCGACGAAGGAATGCAAAGCTGAGCTGCGAGAGCACGAGCACGTGGTAGAATGCATCTCCTGGGCTCCCGAGAGCTCATACTCCACCATATCAGAAGCTACGGGATCGGAGGTAATGTTTCCGCTGCTGCTCGATAAGCACATGCAGTAAGATTTTTGACTATGCTCTGTATAGAACCTACTGTCTAGTATTTGGAGTAACTAAGCTTTGTTCCCAAAGTGCTTGGCAGGTGTAGCAGGTGTATCAGTATCTTTTGCTGAGTATGCTTGGTGTTCTGTTAATCCCCCATCTCGGCATCATGGGATCCATGCTTTTGTGTTTTCTGGCAGTAGGGCTCTACCTGTGCACTAACAAAAGCAAACTTTGGAGAGATGGCTGAGAGTAGGACAACCTCCACATACTTTTAGCAAAGTAATGTGATCTGGCATAACATGATTATAAAGATGCTCAGCAATTGAAAGTTGTGGGGAGAAGTAGCGAGTGAGGACTGCCTTGGGTGTGTTGTGGTAGAATTAAGCTTTGAGTGCTGTGTCCTAGTGTACAAAGTTAATGACAGGAGAAAGCGTTCTGTAACCGAAATAAACCCCTGATTGTGTGATCACAGATACATCTTCTGGTGAGCCTCAGGAAGGGCTTACTAAAGGTCAGTAAAAACTTCCTTCTAAGGATGATAAAATGTAGAAGAAATGAACTAGAATTTAACTGCAATTTCTGCCTTGTCCTCTTCCTCAAAAAGGACACAAGTACCCAAGGGCACAAGTAGGTAACACTGCAGACAGGGACTTGTCTGGTGATGGATGTTACAGATTACTTCAGTCAGATTTTACTTGCATCCTTAAAAGATCCTTATAGTCTTTTATTTGGGAGTAATTAAACCTGCATTCCTGATGCTGACTTGCTCTCGCAGTGGTGTCTCCCGTGCCCTCTGCTGGCTCTTCAGCAGGGTGCAGCCCAGCACGGTGCTCAGCTGGGGGCTAGAAGGGAGTTAATGCCAGCCTCACAGTTGAACACTGCCAGGTCTGAGCACTAGGTCTTTATTTCATTCTGTGCATGATTACAGGTAGAAATAAGTTCAGAGTGGGAAATTGTCAAAAACTCTTAAACTTCATTTCTTTTTATGACAAATGAGAACCCAGAGGTTTGTCTTAGTGTCACACTCGTCTGCCCTGAGGTGTCTGTCTCCAGCTGTGTCTCCTATTAAAAGAGGATGTCTTGCAGTAGGCGAGTGTGCACTCAGTTATTTGGCTTGGTGCATCAGCAGGGGATACAACCATTTCTTTTATCAGATTATTTAATCCCTTCTTTTTGTGTTTATTTCTTCTAGTAACAAAATGCTCATGACTCTCACCTTTGGGATTGTGTGTTTGTTAGCTGTAAGCTGTTGTAAAATCTGGTTTTGCTGCTAAGAAATAGCACTCGGAAGGGATCTGCTTCCTGCCTCCTCTCCCCTCTGCCCCGTATATGCCATAACTTAAACCCTGATTTCCTGTAGACTAAGAAGAGTGGCAAGCCTGGGCCTTTTCTGCTGTCTGGATCCAGAGACAAGACCATTAAGATGTGGGATATTAGCACTGGCATGTGCCTTATGACACTTGTAAGTTCATTGGTGTTTTTCTGGTCATAGCTGTGTATGTAAACCCAGATTTAATGAATGCGTTGTCGTACGTGTTGATGTTTTCAAGAGAAGGCAGAGTTCCTGATAGAAGACAGACACTGGGAATGCACAGTTCTAAAAGCTTCTCTGTTTCAGCTTTTGGTGCTAAGAAATGCCAAGAATCTCAAAACACGCAGTATAAACACAGGGGTGCTGTGGTTTGGGCGTGAGGAGCTTGGTTTGTCTGCAGGGTGCTGGTGATCGTCTGCATTTTGTCCTGTGTTAAACGCCATGTTCCCTGCATGAGCAGCATTCCCATGGGAATTCCAGGGTGCTGGGGGTGGGGAGCAGGATCCGTGCGGATCACATGAGGGCGTCTGTTTGTTTGCCTCCAAGGACAGGAACTCGTATTGTTGGTAGTGCTGATAGAGATGTAAGAATAGCAGCTGAAGATAAACTTGGAGTTCCAAGAGGTTTTAGGAGGCAGAATGACATCCTTGCAGGAGCAGGACAAGGTGCCGCTGAGTGCGCCGTGGCAGGAATTGTGGAATGCTTGGCCTTACAACGCGCCCCTGCTCACTGCTCTCTCCTTGTGCACCAGGTGGGCCATGATAACTGGGTACGTGGCGTTCTGTTCCATTCGGGGGGCAAGTTTATTTTGAGCTGTGCTGATGACAAGACTCTCCGTGTCTGGGACTTCAAGAACAAGCGATGCATGAAAACCCTCAATGCGCACGAACACTTTGTTACCTCTTTGGGTATGTATTGCTCTGCAGTGCCTACTGCAAAGTCCAGAGGTACAGATGTCTCTGCGTCTTCACCAGCTGCAGTTGAGCCCCAGGCTAGACATTGGTGGCTGGTTCTAGTGAATTTAGTGCTGTGTGTGTTTTAATCAAGGGCAGATAGGAATTCTGAGTGGGCTGGATTTTCCACTTCTGTTGCCAGGGTTGCACGTTGGACGTTAACTGCCAGGGTGTTCTGGAATCCCTCACCACTGCCGGGGTAGGCATCTGGGGAGTGCTGTGTCACAACTGCTTGCCCAGAGTCGAATTAAAAAGGCAGCAGAGCCACAAAATATACTTGAAAGTCCTGGGGAGTCCTGGGTGGGAGTACCAGGTCTTGGTGGACATTAATTCCCCTTCCCTGACAAAGGCAAAACCACCAAAGCCCTCCCTGTTCACCAAAGCTAGCTTTACTGTGGAGTCTTCTCTCTTGTTTTTTACTCTGTATTCCTCTGCAGTTTCTAGCTGCTTCAGCAGAGCTAGGGTTAGGTTAGCAGTGAACCTGGGCTTGGCTGCTGAGGCTTCCCAGTCAGACTGCAGGTCTCGTCAGAAGGCAGGGCTGTGACTGCACTCTCAAGTTGCTGAGACAGATGAGCAGGAAGGGGCAGGGAGAAGCTATGAAGAGCATTAAGCCGGTAGCATGGATTGGCTGCCTCACTGTACAGAGGGCTTGGCTGAGCCTTGGGCTCTTTGATGCCTCTTGGTAAACATCCCAGTGCTGTCAGCTGACCCAGGCCAGAACTGGTTTGTGTATGTGGAATATTTTGGGATCTCCTGAGAAACGGAGCACTCGGCGTTTTTTACAGCCGAGCTCACAGCCCATGCTGTCTGCAGCAAAGAGAAAACGTCAGCTTCCTTGGCTTCTGATTCCTGACTGTCTCTTACATAAACACATGAAGTTCTGTCTTCTGGTAGTTTGAGGATTTGTCAGGTTGAGATGCTTTGGACTTTATCTTGATTGCCATGAAAGCCCCTTTATAAGTGAACTGGCAGCCGGTGTTCATGCTTTCCAAAGCGATAGCCTGGGAGAATTTGCCTTCAGGACTGCAGACACGATGAGCTTTGAAGTTTAGCCTCGGAGCTGATGTAATGGCTTTGGAAAGGCAGCGCCATTCAGTGAGGGTGGAAAGCACGGAAGTTTGGGATTTGCTCTTAACGGAAGCTCTTCTTTCCTCACAGATTTCCACAAGACGGCACCGTATGTGGTTACTGGAAGTGTAGATCAAACAGTAAAAGTGTGGGAGTGCCGTTGATTGATTCACATTGACCCCCTTTTCCTCTGGATGCACTCAGATACCATGGTTACCCATTGAGCTCTGTTTAAATAAATATTGTCCTTTCATGTAAATTATTCTGGATGTAGATTGAGCTTATTAAATGTTACACACAAAGTATTCATGCATGGTGAATCCAAATTGTATACTGTAAATTTACATACGTTGTCTAGAAGTACCATAGGTTTAAGAACATGGGCTGGCATTGGTCACATCAGACCTAAGAAGGCAGAAGTTGGATAATTGGAATAGGGCACTTAACTGAATAGTTGACAGTGTCGTTCTATGTCGGATAATTATACCTGTTTTTCTTTCTGCTGTCTGTTGGTGCCTGAATTGGTGACCTCATTTGGGAAAAGTTTTGTAGGGCTCTTTCAGAAATGTGTATCTATGTAACATCACTTAAGTGTGCTTAATAAATCTTCTCTAAGAATACTAGATAAGGCTGCAATTCAGAATCTTCTGAACCTTATATGTAATTAATGGAAATTAATTAAACTCTGGAATATTTGTCATGAAACATTTGCCAAATCAACAGAATACACTCGTTTTGGCCTCCTATCACGCAAGGGTTGGTATATTTATATGACTAACTGTAAACCTGAAAGAAGACAACAAATCTTAGTAGCAGCTGATGTGATAAATGTATTTATTTTTTATTTGGTCATTCAATGGTTAAGCTGTGCTGTTAAACTAAGTTGAAATGTTTTTTTTGTTGGGTTTTTTTTAATGCTAGACGAACTTCCAGGAGGAGTTGTCCATCCCACTAGAATTTAGTGATCCAGTTTCCCATAGAGCTGCCATGGTACAACTTGCTGTTTGCTTTCAATGTTTGTTAGAGATGTGCAATTGCTCTTACACAACAGGATCAGAGTACGCTTTCCTCTTACTCACTCGCAGGAGGTTGGGGTATACAGAGGTTTCTTGTTTCTTTAGTGCCTCCTCGGAAACCCTTTTGAAACTGAGGTTATACTTACCTTGACAAGACAATGTGGCTTGAACAAAAATGTGCTGTGGTTTGCATATTGAGAAATACCTGGGGATACAGTATTTAAATGCTTTAGAGGAAGCACTGACTACCCTGAGAACCAGATTGTAATGGCAGATACAGATTGATACAGGCCCTGCAAAGAAAAACAAAACACCATCAGCAAAACAGAGTCCATCTGTGGTAACGATGCTATCAAGTAATCGTTTAAGACCAAACCACCCCAGCTTGGGTTTTGGTATTGGTAGTGTTTGGTGCCTACCGCTTTTAATTTGCAAATCCTTAAAGTTACGTATTTTGATCCGAAATGAATTAAAGCATTTTAATCAGCATTTCTGTGGCAGATTCCATTACAGATAACCAAGAATGACAATACTCACCAAACTAACCAGCTCTTTTTAGGAATCCACTTACAATTGGCAGTAAATGAAGTACCAGTCTGCTGTTTTAACAGGTGAATTTGTGATTTGTTTTATTCCTTTTGTTTAATACATGGCTTTTAAAACTGTCCCTTTTAACCGAGAGCCCCTGCCCTGTGGCTGAGGGTGTTCACACCGGACCTGTGGGGCTCCTTCCCTCCTGCCACTGGACATGGATCCAGTCCCATCCTGTGGGGCGGAGGGACAGCAGCCCTGAGTCCTGGTGCAGGCTCACTTGGGAAGGGGTGGAGGAGACTTGAGTCTGATGGGGGGCTTTGGGAGCCAGGTTAAGATTGAGGCTGATCTCAAGTCCAGTGGGTTCTGTCACTTTCTGTGTGTGTTTCTGCCGTTGAGCATGCACAAATAAAGTGGTTTTTGTTCAGTAGCTGTTTGGACTGGAAACATTTGCTGCTTTTTTGTCCTACTTGAGAATTCCAGATACACAGGTTAAAATTCCTCAGCACATCCACAGCTGTCAAGTAATACATCTGTTTAAGTCCTGATAGGACCTGTCAGCTTCATTTAAGTATAGAGTCAACCAGGCTCATGTACATAATTCATAAACATGAATGAGAAATTAAAGGTACCTATTAAATGGAAGTTGTCTACTGCAGTTTTTCCCTTTAGCATCCCCGTAGTTCCAAGGACAAGCAAGTAAAGTGAAGTCATGTAAGCAGCATTCAGTGGCTTGTGTGAAACACTGCTGAGTACTTCTGCTTGTAACCCCCTCCTCTGGTAAGCAGTGAATAATCTCAGGGACGAGATCACCAGGTAAAGCCCTGCTAGAGGAATAGAGGGAGCTGTGCACAGGAGCGGGCCGGTGAGGGGCTCCTCGGCGTGCCTGGGTGCTGAGCTTCCCCCTGTCCGTGTTGCTGTCAGCTCACCCTGTGCCTTTCCTGTGGTGAGGAGGTTACTGGTTGGGATTCGAGTTTGTGAGAGGCTGTAAGAGGTTCACTGCTGCTTTGTCACTTTCCTGACTAAAATTGGCTTCCAAATACCTACCTAGAGGCTGTGTTACCAGATAACGCGGACTTTTTGGCTTAAACCCAGACAGACATTCCAGTGCCACACGAACAGAGCGTGCCCAGGGAGGCTTAGATGCATTCTGAAAAGCACAGCGGCGATGGGGGTGCAGGCGCAGGCTGGCGGTTGGTGTTTTCCAGCATCTTGCACTTTAGGAGATCTCAAACGAACCGTCCTGCTTTTGTGTGTGGTGTGACCAATGATGTGCCCGGGCACTAAGGAAAAAGAAAACCCTAGATGCTAGCGAGTTGTGCAGGGGCTGGGGAGCACTGTAGTGGTTTGGAAGCTTTGGCTATAGAGTCACAGAGCCCAGCGTGGCGTACCCCGCTTCTCCTGTCCGCCTCCTCCTGTTCTATGTGAACTGCCTGCTGAGACCACTCTTAAACAGCTTCGGGCTCGCGCGGAAGCTGTTTAAAAGGAAAAGCTTATACTTTGTTTTTGTAGACAGTGGTGGCTTGATAATCCTTTTAATGGTTTGATATTAAACACTGAGCTGAGTGAAGGAGAAACGCACTTGGGATGAGTTCTTTGCTGTACATACAGTCCAGTGTATTTGAAGTCGAAACCCAGAGTCTTTTAGCAAGAGTATGTGCATAAAGTGGTAGGGCTGAACGTGTCGGGAGTGGGGAGGGTCGAGTTGGATTTACAAGTCACAACTGGATTTAAACTGGCCTTTTTCTCTTTCCACTGTGTCCTGTAAGTAGCTGCTCTCTTGTCCTGCCTGTCCCCCGGGCTTCCCCAGCTCATTCTGCAGATGAGTTAGCAAATTGACGTTGTAGGAGTCCATCCTGACGCTGACACGAAGGCAAACGTTGGCTTTTCTCACGCGAACGATGTTAGAGGTTGCAATTGGAGCAAACAGTTCCCAGACCGTTGGAGTTAACTGAAGCTATTGCCACAATTGAAACAAAACAAATCAGTAAGGAATGTATATAATACTGCTCTGTGTTTTACAGTAAGATTTGTTGCTCTCAGACTGTGTAAAACAAAATTTATTCATGTTTTCTGCATATTAAAAAAATCTTATTGTACCAATTGGTAAACTATTAAATGCATATAAACCGAGATGTGGGTTTGTTTCCTTGGATGCCAGAATTAAAACTATTTTGAAAAAAGCTCCTGGTGTTTCACCCTTCAGATTTTGCTCCACTCTGGCTCCTTCTTTCATCTCCTTTCCATTTGCCTGTGTTCCGGGGAGCTGGTTGTAGGGCTGCTGGTTGTGGTTGGAGCATCAGTTTTGTTGGTTACTGTGCTGGAGGGAGATGTGAACGTGCTCGGTGTGGAGCTTTGGAGTGGGGTCTGCACTGTGAGCACCCACGGAGGGGGCTGCTCCATGCCCAGCGCCCCGTTTTCCTGTGTCTGGTTTGGTTTGGGGTTTTGCGGTGGTTGTTTTCCCCCTTCACTTGACCCTTCCCTCACAGCAGGCCCCATAGGAACCATCTGCCACTAACCCTAACCCGGTGCCACTGGTGCTGCCGTTGTGCTCTGTGGAGAGTGCTCGGGGTGAATTGGGCTGGGGGCAGTGGCCTCAGCTCTGCGGGACGTGGCTGCGGTCGGTGCTCGAGGTGCTCTGTGGTTGGTTGTGTCCTGCCTGCGGTGCGGCTGGTACCGGGGCTGAGACCGTCAGTGGGGCAGGGCTCCAGCTGCGGGAGCATCCCCAACCTGCTGCTCAGCAGGAGCAGAGCTGGGGTGGCCTCCGGAGGAGACCAACTCATTTGGTCACTGTGGCTGCGGTGGGAGCTGCAGGGTTGCGAGGGAGCCCCTGATGGGTTTACAAACGTGGTCAGCTTATGACAGAGGAGAGAAAAGGGGGGGACTTGACTGGTGCTCGGAGCAGCTGGTGACTGAGAGCTTTCTGTGTTCCCTGTCCTGCGGCTGGCTCCGGTTCTGATGCAGCACTGATGGACAGGGAAATGCTTTTCAGCAGCCAGGGCTGGGTGTGGGAAGGATGGATGTGTGTTGGAGTTCGGTTGAGCGGGGGTCTCCCACCAGTACAGGCACTAAATGCAGGGGAGGTTTAACTGGTGACATCCCCAACGCTGTAGCGCTCGAGGGATGCGGCAGGTCCCATGCCACTGAGTGTCTGGGAGAGGCAGGAGGACAAACACGGTGTTCCCATGTGCCTCCTGTGGGACTGCTGATGGGTTTAATCTGAGCGGGACGGGAGGAGGCTCCTCAGGAGCAGCTCTGGGGGGGTGCTGTGGTTGTGACTGGTGCTGGGTTTGTTCCTGATCTCTTGGAGTTGATTCCTTTGTCCACAGGAGCCTTGTGTTAGAGGGGGCACAGAGCAGGGGCTGTGGTACCCATGGGATCAGAACAGCCCAGAGCGCGGGGGGACACCATGGGTACTACATCCGTGTGCAGGCACAGGTTTACACAGGAACTGGAGCCTTTGCCTGTTGTCTGTGGTCTCCTGCTCAGCAGCAGTGGGGTGATTGGTATCCACTAAAGAAACCAGAAGGACCTGGAACAGTTTAAAAAGCCTTTAATGGACTGAAAGACACCGGTAAAGGAAAATCTCATAGGAAAGATGCACTGCAGTCATTGATTGATTGCGTTCAGGAAATTCAGAGCTTTTCTTACTAAGAGCAAGTTCTTTTGCAGTAACGAATCCTCCTCTTTGTCCCAACAGCTCCCTCCTTCCCCCCAATTACAGGTACCTATATGGGGGTACAGGGACCCAGGGTGTTCTCCAGGGGGGCAGTGGGAGAAGCAACATGATTTGGGGATAATCTGTGCTGGACACCATGGGAGAGACTGCAGGCAGAGGGGGGACAGGGCCTGGCACCCACAAGTTGTTCTGTGGGGTGGAGGGGTTGGGGGAGCCCCTTCAGCTGTGACTGCAGCGGTCACCTCGTACCTGCTGCATGGCCGGGACCTCGCGCTGGTCCCCAGTCAGCGCTGTGGGCACGATGGGGATGCGAGGGTGGGCGAGTGGGGCATCGGCCACTGCAGTGACCTCCACTGCCAGCAATGGAAGGGCTCGGCCCCAGCGTGCAGAGGACTCAGGTACAAACTGCAGGAACTGGAGCTTTTATTTCACCCCCTCCCCAGAGCCAGGCAATTCCAGGCTGTGGGAAACACGCGCCCAACGTGGCTCCACGTGCCCATCACGCCGCAGTCCCTCGGTCCCTGTCTCTGACCTCCCCCCTTGCTTCCAACAGGGCCGTGAGTTCCCACTACCCCCCTTCAGCTCAGCCCCCCTGGGTGCCATCACCCCCCAGGCACTGGGGTTTCCATCACTGGAAGTTTGTGCGCTTTATTTAACATCAAGCCCTCTCTCTTTGGATACAGAATCCCAAGTTACTCAGCTGCAAGCAGAGCAGAAGTGGAACAGTGAGTATCTCATATATATATATATATAGATCTATAGATATAATCTCTGTCTATATCTTTACCTTGAAAATTAGAATGTGAATGTTACAAAACCCACTGAATTGCCAAACTGCCAACCAAAAGTAGAAAAAAAGAATGGTTAAAGGAATCCCATGGCTATATCCTGATGTAGAAAACGCTGTACATCCCCTCCCGCAGGCGGTACCCAGCACTAGGACTATGGCTGCTTGGTTTTCCTTATAGCACAGACTGGGGCAGTGTTGGGGGGGGGGGGGGGGCGGGGCCAAACAAACCTCCTGGCCTGGGGCTGGTTTTATACTGGTTTAGCAAAGCAGTGTCCGTAGTCAACATAAAAATGACCTGAGAAATGGTACATACCTCCAGACAGTTCATTGGAATTCATATGTACAAAGTAGAAAGAAGTGATGCTCTGTGCACACACACGACACGACGCGGGGCTCGGCGCCCGCGGCAGCCACAAGCTCAGCCAGACACATTACATTTCTCAGATTAGTTCTTTGCATTGTGTATTAATTGTACCAGTGCAATAACATTGTCAAAAAGGAGGAGCTGCTCCGGGGCGGCCCGGGGCCTGGCGCAGCCTCAGAAAAGGGTGGTTTAAACTTGTTTTAAAGCGAGGTACACATTAAGCAGAGCTCTGTGTTAGGGGGATGGCAGCGGAAGGCATGCGCGGCTCAGCCTCCTCCTCCACGGCTTTGTCCTCGGGGTCCAGCTGCTCACCGCCTTTGATGCTGTCCTGGAGCTGCTGGCGCCGCTGCACCTCGGCTTTAAGGTTCTCCAAGTCTTTTTGGCTGAGGGGAAAGCAGGGAGGGTGCAAACGTTAGCGCTGGGGATGGGGTGAACACAGGCACCGCTCCGGCCCCAGCCCAGGGCTCGAGGCGCAGCAGCACCCGCGCACGGTGCTTGGTCTGTCCTGGGGCTCTGCCATCGGTGGCCACCCAGGGCAGAGGCCGTGAGGTTTGGTCCTGCCTGGGTGCAGGCACCGCTCTGGGCAGTGGTTCCCATCAGTGATTATCTATAGCCATGGACTGGTCTCAGCTCAGCTTTGTGCACCCCCTCCCCAAGCAATTGTTCAACTAAGAGATAATTTACCATAAAATGAAGCACTCTTCATTTTATTATCAAAATGACAATAAAAGTCCCAAAGGTGACGCTAATGACACAGGGCTGCTGTTGGGATCTCAGCTGATGCTCTTTGCAAACAAACCCCATGGAGCTGGGGCAGGGACACCTCTGAGCTGCACCTACACAGCACCACCCTGCCAAGCAGCCTTGGCTGTGCCTCACAGGGACTCTTAATGCAGAGGGAAGTGTTGGGTTGACGCTAGCTCAGGAACACAGATAAGACAAAGCCTTGGTTCCTAAAGATCAGCACCCAGAGGACCTGCCCTACCTTAGTGGAATGAAGAGAATGCCGTTGATAATGTTGAGCTGCTCCAGGACACTGGCCATGCTGGGAGCTGTGAACTGCAGCACGAGAGAAAACCCTGTTAGAGGTCAAAACCCAGGCAGGAGAACTCGGAGCTCCTGAGCAAACCCAGGCCCCATTTACCAACAGCTTAGAAACCCTTGGGGCTCATAGGATACCCCAATGGGAGCAGCTGGGGCTGGCCCAAGGGGGCTGCTCCCTTCCTGCTCCATGTGCCGTGAGGTGAGGCAGGCTCCCCACCCCACATCCCATCCCATCCCATCACACCGCCCTTGGAAGCGGATCAAAGCACCCGGGAAAGATGACAGCATTCTCTCAGATGAGGAAACCAAAGTACTGTGGATTGAGCAACCTGCGCCTGCAGCCGGTGCGTCAGCACGGGGCAGGTCTGGGTGCTCCGGGCTCCCACAGCGTGAGCTGAGCTCCCTGGGTGCTCTGCACCCACACAGCTCAGCCGGAGCAAGAGCCAGACCCACAGAGGGGACAACCGCTGAGTCCACAGCGGTGATGCTGCGCTACATCTGCCTGAGCATCTACAGCGACCTCCTGCCCGTGACGGGGCTGCCCCAGCCACTGCCCCCCCTCGCAGTCCTTCAGGAGCAGCTCAACCCAAATCTGTCATCAGCGAAGTGCTCTCGAGCGCTCTCGCTGCGCAGAGGTTACCTTAAGAGGCATGATGTTGGCATTGGAGCCGTTCTTGTAGATCTCGTTCATTGTGCGTTGCAGAGCGACTGCTTGCTGAGTCAGGTATTTCAAGTACTCGGAGCTCTCTTTGGTCTTTTCATGGTGTTCTCCAAGCTGCGTGGCAAAGGGAAGAAGGCTCAACACAAATCCAGGCAGGCCCCAGACCAGGCTGCACTCCCTCAGTGTCCCCATCCCTAGAGGGTCGGTTCCCTGGCTCGGAGCTGCTCCCGCCTGCGGCTCTGGGGTGCAGAGGGGCTGCCAAGGGCAGGACTCAGCAGCACCCGCGCTCCTACCTGGTTCTTGTAGATGGTGTAACCTTCCTTCTCGTGCTGCAGGGCTGACCGGAACTCGGCCTTGCTCTCGTACACTCGGGCTACCAAGTGGTGGCTGAGGGAAGGAAAAGGGTTCAGAGGTGCCTTCATGAAGAGGAAACAATCCTGCACCGCAGCGAGCGCTGCCTGCACCCAGCGGGGTTTAGGTCTTAACACTGGTGTGAAAAGAGGCAGACGCAGCACCCTGGGAGTTGTTTCTGTTGGGATTAGGACACTGAACTGCTCTGGGTTGGGGTTTGCTGGAATGCTGAGAAGTGACCTTCAGAAATAAAGACTGAACTGGGGCCTTCTGCACCCTCGGGGCTCCATTTGTTAGCTGGAGAAGGGAGCAGCCCCCAGCCCTTCAGAAAGGGTCCCTTTGTTTCCTGGAAAGCAAACGTGTGAATTACTTGGTTATTCAGAGTCCATTAAAGATCCTCCAGCACAGGAGCATCCAGGAAGGCTGTTCCTGGATCACCTGGGCTCCCTCCAGCTGGGAGAGCTGCCCCGGCTTGGGCTCTGCTGCCTCAGTGTTTCTGGAATGAGAAAGGAAGAGTCCAGGTCTGGCAGCGTTACCCAGCGGGAGGGGATGAACCTCATCGTGCATCCCAGTGCCCCGGAGGGCAGGCAGGATGCTCGCTGCAGAATGCGGATCCATCAGGGCTGGAAAACACGTCAGGCTCTTGCGGGTGCTGAGTGAGATTTATTTCCAGCCTGGCACAGAGCAGATGGGCTGCAATGTGGTGGCACTGATTAGGAGAGAGCCACCGTGTGCTTGGTCCTGCACCCATTCGGGGGCAGTGCAGGCAGCTCCAAGAGCTGAGGGGCAGAGCAGACCCTGAAGGTGCTGAGTGCCCACAGCTCCCTTGGAGCCGCTCAGTGTTACAGTGAAGGGACAAAAGCAAATCACACGTTGCTCAAAGACAGCTCCCCAAGGGCCCGAACAGTTAAACACCAGTGTTCGTGTAGCAGGCAGCTCCCAGTGGAACTCCATGGGCCCCGCTTGCCCACCTTCACTTGCCACACGTGTCTTGAGAGACCCAAGGACCAGATTCTGGGGCAGCCTGCTGCAGTGCAGGGCCCACAGGTAACCTAAGAACAAGGGATCTCTGCCTTTCAGGACAACAAGCTTGGATGCTGCACCATGACCCCGAGAGCGCCCCGCGGTCCTGAGGAGCCTGGCAGCAGGGATGAGACTGAAGCTCTGATTTAGGGCCCAGCTGGACGAGCTCCCTCCCACATGAGCACAGCGAGCGTCCTCCACGCCTCACCTCAGTGCAACCTTCAAAGACTTGGAGCCGTGGTACTTGGAGCTGATGGCCAGCGCGTTCTCCAGGAAGCGGAGGGAGAGGTCGTACTCCATCACCCCGTGCAGCACCAGCCCAATGTTGTTCTGCACAGAGAGAGCACGGAGGCATTGAGGAAAGGGGAATTCAAACCACGCACTGACTGCTTCATAAACAGCAAGACCACTCGGGTGCTTCACAGCCAGCAAGTGAAGCCCCCAGCAGGGATCCCCATAGCACGTGGCAGGAAACCACTCTGTCTGTGGGAGCTTGGTCCAAACAAGCCAGACGAGAGCAAGAAGTTCAGGAACTTCCCCAAGGATGAGGTGCTCAAACCCACGGCTCCTGTGCCCCGGTGCTGCCCTGCCCTGCCCAGCTGAGGAGGCAAATGCCTTTTCTCCATCCTACTGGTCCCAACTGGCAGTAACCCAGGGAGGAGCCGTGCCTAAATGGCTATTTCAGACAGGCAGCACTATGGGCATTTTAAAGGCCAAGAGGCTTCTTGGAGATTAGAAACAAAGATTCCTGAGGGAACCTGAAGGCTCTCACAAGTGGTGACTTACATCCAAGAGTGCCATTTCTGGGTGATCCTCCCCGAATACCAGCAGCATGAGGTAGCGCGCGCGGTACAGCAGGTTCAGTGCCGTGGAGAGCTGGCTGTTTGCGAAGCAGTACAGAGCAAGGTGCATCTGCAACACAAGGAGGAACCAGCGTGAAGTTTCCATGTGCTCATCTCCTCCTCTGCCCCGTGCGCACAAACAGAGGGATGCTCCTTTATGGTTAAAGAGCATTTGAAGCACTCGACAAGCCCCGGTCTGGTTGATTCACAGCTCCATGAGCCACACAAGAGCCCAGTGCCAAGGAAGCTGCTCAAGTGTTTCACTGCAGTTTCTCCTATGCACCTCATGGGGTATTTCAGAATCAGCCTGCATGTGTGGGATACCCTCGCTGTGCTGTCGGGGGCTCTTTCTCTCTCTGTGACACAACCCAGGGCAAAGCCCGCAGAACTGATGAATGCAGAGCATTCAGCAGATAAAACCCCCAAATCCCAACCTCAGCGGGCCCAGCGGCCCACAGGGAACCAACACTGGGGTGTCTGCTTCACAGGGCTGTGGGATGCAGAACTGAAGGTGAAAGGGGAGGATTCGGGGAGGCCAGGGCCGAGGGGGGTGGCAGAACTGCCGCTGTTCCCTGGCTGCAGACAGGGTTTGAGGCTCCAGGAGGTGCTGCTGCTCCCCCCGCAGCCTGTACTCACGTATTCCTGGATCGTGTTGGGGTGTTCGATGCCCAGGACCCTCTCGCTCATCAGCACCGCTTTCTGCTGGTTACTTAAGGCCTGGACAGAACACAAGCCCCAAGAGCAAGTCACAGAGAGCCGGGCACCGCAGCAAAGAGGGGGAAGGAACGGGAGGAGTGAACGGGCCCTATCCCAGCCCTTGCTTACCTCTGAATAATCTCCCATGATATAGTTGAGACGAGCCAGCAGCCTCAGGCAGGCACAGATTTCTACATGCATAGCACCATACACATTGTTGAACAGGTTTAAGGCTTCGTTGATGAGCTCACAGCCCTCCTTCAGGAAACCTGGAAGAGGTGATGTTCACATGTATGTATGTTAAATAACCCTGCACCACTGGAGCAGCGTGTGCCTGTGAAGTGAGAACTGTTCCTGGACGCAGCCACAGGTCACTGCCTTGTGTAAAGGCAAGACCCAGGAGGAGGACGTTGCTGCCTTCTACACTGGCAGAGGGCAGCGGGCCCTGCTCTGCCCTCAGCAGCAGTCGCATCAAGAGGCAGGGCCCTGTTGGGTCTGTACCTTGCTGAACCTTTGCTTGCCCGCTCTGGAAGAAGTGGAAAGCATCTGAGGCTTTGGGGTTCACGTGCTTCACTACAGGGAAGATGTTGAGAATGTCCTCTTCTGTGAAGGTGGGCTTGTGCCTGTTGTCAAAGTTGTACTCCTTCAGCAGGATCTGGAGGAACCGAACAGGTCACCGTCACCACCTTCATAGGTACTTGGCAAGAAGAGAGGGGAAAACCTCCCTAGGTTCTGCGTGTGGATTCAGTCAAACACCTCCTGCATCGCCCGGGGATGGAGTTTGGAAAGACACCGTGTGTAGGTGTTCACCACGTCTGTGGTGAAATCACACCACGGTGCAAGGCTGTCAGAGCCCCAACAGAACCCCATGCAGCCAAGCACTGCACCCACCGAGGGGCAGGAAGGCAGCGCTGTGGGGAAGGAAACCCCTGTATTCAAGGACAACCCCAAGTCCTGCTCTGCTCAGAGCTGCTTCTCTTTGGATGGGGAGCACACGAGTGCATGAACTCGAGATGAGAGCTTGGTTTGTCAGGCAGAGCAAGCTACAGGGTTAGATATCTCTTTCCCCAGGGCTGTGTTCCAACACCAGCACCGCAAGGTGGACAGGCTGTCCCCTGCAAAGCAGCCTGCAATTACTCCTCCTGTCTCTGCGTACAGAACAGGATGGGGAAGGGAGGGAAGCCGTGGATCTTACCTGGACTCCAGTTTTGAGGGAGATTTCCCGAAGCAGGGTGATTTTCTGCAGGTTATACACCTCAGCGGCCTGGTCAGCATTCTCACTGCAAAAAGCAGAGGCTTGAGCCCTCAGGCAAGTTTCTGCTCAAAGGGCATCCCTCCACTGCGGTGCATCTGAAGCACAGGTCCCTGTACCACTGGGTGCTAACTGAAAGCAATGACTGACATTACAGGGGTTGCTACTGGTCTGTTAAAGCTCACAGAGCTGCACAACAGTAGCAAAGCCCCACTCCTTCAGTTTCTTGCCTTCTGCTCCCCTCTGCACTGCTAAGGAGAGGTTTCCTTCCTCCTCTGGTTTTCCTACCTGCCTTTGCCTCGCAGGTTTAATCTCATTTCACA
The DNA here is from genome assembly GCF_034315485.1 of Pezoporus occidentalis. Taxonomy (NCBI): domain Eukaryota; kingdom Metazoa; phylum Chordata; class Aves; order Psittaciformes; family Psittacidae; genus Pezoporus; species Pezoporus occidentalis. The sequence continues at coordinate 530,996 of NW_026913673.1, read as the reverse complement.
TTTCAGTTACACTTCCCCTGCTGCTCTTTCTTGCCCTTCTAAGGCTGTAAAACCCTCGAGAGCACAAGTTTATATTCAAACAGAAAACGAGTCCAAAGGCAGGGCCTGCTGCAGACCAAGAAGAGCAGCAGGCACCTGGTGAGAGTCCAGGCACAAGCAGTTTGCTCTGCTTACCATTCCAGACTAAAGTCAAAGTAGTTCTTTGCTTCTGAACAGATGTTCTTCCAAAGCTCCTGAGGGGTCATGCTGGCCCAGGCGGTGTTATCAGCATTCCCAAGGTTCCTGTTTTTCCTTTTCTTGTTCTTTTTCTTGGAGACCAGCTCATCAGCTGGGAGATGGGCGATGGGATTCGGGAAGGAGCTTAGAAAGCAGTTGAGGAAGTGGCTGATGGCAGCTGATAACCCCGACAGCTCCACGCCCTGCAGAGACACCAGAATCAGCCAGGGAAGATACCTGCCCTCATCATACAGGCACTGCTCTGCCTTGAGCCTCACACAAATCCAGTCCTAACAGCATCAGGAAAACCTCACAGGAAAGAGAAGAAAACATTTGCGAATGGAACTAGCTGAGAGCGACAGAGATGTAGCACAGAAGCACGTCTGCACACACACAAACACAGAGTTCTGTTCCAGGCTGCTACCCAGGACAGAGAAACTCGAAAGCATAAAGAGGATTCTGATGCTGGACTGAAGCCAGGGGCCTCGCTATGCTCTGTACAGACAGCTCTAGGGATGCACTGCTGTTCATGCAATCAACAAAGCTGCTCAGAAGGGCAGAAGCAACCCTGTTTGAGAGGACAAGGTATTACAGGAAAACAAGCTGTGATTTCACTTTTAAAAGCCTTCCCCCAATTCTCACTCATTATGAGGAGGGAAAGCATGAATGATTGCTCTCTGGGAAAGCTCCCTTCAAGTGGGAACTTGTTTTCCCTTCACGCAGGCCTGTACCTATTTTAGCACTAATGAGATTGTACTTCCCGTTGCTAAGCAACCCCCGAGCTGCCTAATGAGGGAAGAGGCTGGAGCAGCTCTATTTGTGGAAGAAGCCCTGGGGAGGACACAGGAGGCAAGAGGTGAGGCTGCAGGTCATACCTGGAGGTACGTCTTGAAGATGTGTTTGGCCGATCGCGTGATCAATTCACTGATTCCTATTTTCTACCCAAAGGAATAAAGAACAGAGACTGGGAGTCAGTTGGCAATGGCAAAGAAGAACGCACTTTGCTTCTCAAGGGGGCTCTGTGAAGGTCCACAGGACACGTTCTGCAGACCCTGCCCTGCAGCACAGAGCTGGTTTATATGTGACAACACTCCTGGAGCCGGCAGAGCCCCAGCACATCTGTGCACGGTGACCACAAGCTCCAATGGAGCTCTCCCAGCATCAGCCCTCCTGCTCACACTTTCCAGCTTGATCCTAAGACCAGACGGATTGTAGAGGCTTAAAAAATGCACAGCTTAAACCCCAGCTCTGTGTTACCTGCTACTGTGCTTGGGAACCCCTGAAGCACTCCTATATCCCAAAGGACACTCAAACTCCCCAACATTATGAAAGCCATTAAGGATCTGGGAGCAGAACTCCCCATCCACCACTTCCAGGTCCTTCTCCCTCCTCCTCCTCTGTTTGTGAAGCTGTTTATTGTCACACAGAGAAAGCAATCTGGAATCCAGACAGGGCACGCTGTGCCAGAGGGGGTTCTAACCCACAGCCCGGAGTCAGGCCTGGTGCTTACATAGATGTGATCCAGCTGAGCACGGCCAGGGGTCTTGGTGATGAAGCTGATCACCTTGCCCAGGTAACGCATGTTGATGCCCCTCTGGTGCATGGCCTCTGCGAGGGTGGCCCCGTCCATGGGGAGCACCGTGTGATCCAGGCAGTCTTTGACCTGGGGGTACAGACAAACTCTGGTTACTGGCACAACCATGAAGGAAGGAATCCCAATTCTAAACCCCTTTTTAAGGAGTTACCTGACTGGGAGGGGGAAGGCGTTGTCTGACACAGAACTTCCAGGAATGGCATTTGAGTTACAAGCACAGCAAGAACTGGCAAGTACAGAGCCCTGAGTAGCCAGAGCCCAGCTGCTGAGTGCTCCCAGCCTTGGGCCACGGGCTCCATGGCTGCTTTACCCCAAGTGGATAAATTCAGCTTGGGGAGACTGCTCAGAGGCTCTTCTCAGCACCTCTGCTGCTCTGGCCCTGCTGCTCGGGGCCTTGGTATGGCTATTTAAGCAATGCTTGTGGAACCAGCAGCCTAACCCTTCTTTAAGGGCCTCACAGGCACTAACTAAAACCATTTCTAACTAGAAGGTGTCACGGGCTGTGCACACTCAGCTGATAAGGGGACACGGCCCTTGCATTTGAAGTTGTGTGGCAGTGCTGATAAACAGTCACTTCATTCACATCATGGAGTAACACCAGTTACTCGCTGATACACGGAGTATGAGGAGTGCCTGCTTACACCAGCTGGTCTGTAACATGTCCTCGCAGCTGCTTGTGCAGCGTTTTGGGTTTATACCCTCCTGTATCAGCTCTCCTGTAAAACACCACTGGCCAAACCCTATTCTGATTCACTCCCCCTCCTTCTTCACTTAAAGGCTGAGCAGCTGCTCTTAAAGGTTATGCTGACTACAAAACTGGTGGATTTAGAGTTCACAAGAAACTCTCCAGCAAGGAAAATCCCCTCCTACGTAAGGCCAAAACCTCCTGCACCTCCTGGAGTGATCATCACTTCTGCCCTCCCAGTCAGAGCTGCAACACCCATTAGGAGGCAATTTAGAGGGCGTCCCGAGAAGGAAAAGCCGGCAGTTCCTATCTAGCCAGGTGCATAGGTAAGCATCCAAAATGCTTAGATTCACAGAATGAGGCTTTTACAACAGATATTAATAAGAACAATTTCCTGGTTCACTCCAAATTATTAGTCACCAATTGAGTCACAATCAGGGTCGGGTAACACAATAAGCTGTGCAGGATGCCCAGGGCTAGGGAGGGTGACTTTGTTGTCCCAAACTCTTAGCAATAGCTGGTAATTGCCAGGGCCAAAAATTCTTTGTTGGCCCGAGGTGGGGAAATCGTGCCATGGTGTCAGTCAGGACATGGAAAACCCCTCTCCTGCCTGCCCTGGCCACCAGGCTCCACCACTGGAGCCAGAACTCAGCCTTGGCTTGGGAGGTGAAGGGGGGAACCAGTGTGTGAGTGCTGCTCAGAGCAGCCAGGCTTGAGGCAAGCTCTCAGAGGGGACACGACTGCAGGCCCTCAGTTCCTTACCAAACCTGGGATCTGGCACGACAGCAAGAAGGCAGCAGCATCCTTCAGCAGCTGCTTCTGATCCTGCACCTCCTCTTTGCTGGACTCCGGGAAGCGAACACCTGGGAGAGAAAAAGAGAAAACACATCAACTCAAAGGGGAAATGAGTCCCATACAGAAGTGTACAACAAGAGGAGGTGTAGAGTTGTGATTCTGTTGCCCCAGAATTAAAGATACTTCTTCAAACACTCATCTACTCTACAACATGTTCGGATGGAAAGAGCATCGGCTGCTCTGCTCAGTTCTGCTCAGTGGCTGTTCTGCTCTTGCCACTCATTCTTCATTAACACAGCTTTTACACGTTCAAATTCTGCTCTTTATTTGGCCCATTCTACCTATGGCAAAGTGCTGTGAGCAGCTCAAGTGCGGAAGAGTCAGCTGGCTAGACTGGAGTGGGAATGTTTTAGCAGATGGGCCAGCAAATACCGCAAGTGCTCAAACTGAGCTAGAAACTGAGCCTTTTGCTCTTGCACACCAAAATTAAAAGTTTAAGTTCCAGCTGCAAAGCCAGTGCTAAAGCACTGACCTTTACCAGCCTTAGAAGGTGCTTCGGCTTTTCAGTACTCATACTCCTTCCGACACATTTATCCCAAGCTAAATTCAACTATGTATGACCCTTCCCCTGTGATCTGCATGTGCACAGCCTTGGTATTCACCCCCCTAAACACTGTGGGAGCTTCTTCTGTATTTCCAAATGACAAATGCTGATTCCAGCCATGGAAAGCTACAAATGGTGCCTATGACTGACGCATGGATTCGCAAGGGCACTGTGACCTGCTTACTGTGATGCTACTATAGCAAACCCTGCCCTTCGCTGAGGCTCCAACATCAGTCATTCAGCCACAACTGTTGTTTTTTATGTAGCTACATTAGGATCAAATCTAATTTCCTTCCCTCCCTCTGCTGCTTTTCATGTGGTCCAGCAGCTGGGATGCTGGAGAATGGCAGGAACATTCCTTGGCAGCAACCTGCAGACCTCCCCAGTGCAGCGGTGGGAGACAGCTCACCGCCTGCATCTGGGACTCAGAGCACTGCAATCAATTACTCCTTGCTCTCTCCTGTATCTTTCTGCTTCACCACGTTGCTAGCCAAAAGCCAGCAATATTCTTGGCTGAGGAACACAGTTTTTGCCTGGCTGCAGCAGTGCTCTGAAGAAGGACGAACACCAGCTCTTGTACACATACCTGGTGAGAAAATATCTGGGTTGAACCGAATGTCAAATGATGTGTCACTAATGGAGCCCACAGCCTTGCAAGCGTTCCGAATCACTTCTCGGCTCTTGGGATCCACTGGAGCAGGAAGAAAAGCAGAATACAACAGGACACACATGGGTTTCAGGAAATGAGAAGCCTAGCTCATCAGTTCAAAGGTTTGTAACTAAAAGCAGCAGCAATCCATTCCAAAAACCACTGCAGGACATCTGGAAAGGAGGATGGCTGCAAAATACAAGAAGTCTGACCAAGATGGCCCAGAAAACCCACGGAGCTCGGATTGCTCCGAAATCCAAGCCTGGGATTCCCACAGGTGCCTGTACAGTGAACAGTTCCCAGCCTGGCCACCACTGGCTCAAGGCTCTAATGGCCCAGCCCTGGCCACCAGCCCCATAGGCCAGCTTGCCAGCCAGCTCTCACTCCTGCAGCAGGGCTGATGGGCTTGCTGCATCCAGAGACCCTCACCCACCCAGCCCCCAGGGCGATTCATCCACCGGTGTGCAAACAGCTCTATGCAAACAGCAAACACAACGTGATGGAAGCTGCCAGTGCTCCTGTTTAACAACAAACCATCACCCCCAGTCCAGCACAGCTCCCACCAGTTACACAGCCACCCACCAGGGCAGGAGGCCTGGGCTGCTGCGGGTGAAATACCTGCTCCATCATCCGATGCAATGGTCTCAGCAAGCTCTTTCACCTGATCAAGTCCAGTCACGTTATCATCTATTTTACCGTCCTCTGACTCAGCCTTCTCGCTGTCTGCACTTCCATTCTCTGGAGAGGCACCATTTTCCAGTGTACTCGAGCTCTCCTGCTTGTTGGCCTTCTGCTGCATCAGCTGCAGTGCAGCCAGCTTCATGAATAACAGATACCTACGGCGAAGGGAAAGAGGAATTCAGCACAGAGGCGTCCCTGCCCATGGCAGGGGTTGGAACTGGGTGGTCTCATGGTCCTTTCCAACCCAAACCATGCTGGGATTCTACGATCACCACTGCTCTGCAAGGAAAAACCTCACAGAGGTAGCACTACAGACCACAGTTTCACAGAGGGCAGGATGTGCACCCTCCTCCAGGAGCGCACATTAGTTGATCAGAAGCAACAACAAAGTGGGTTTGCGTGACTCATGTCCTTGCAGTGCTCACAAATTGCTTTCACACGCAGCAGCACGGGCAGACTCTGCCAGGGGCACAGAGGAGGCAAACACCAACCAGCAGCAGCTCTGCCAGGACCTTAGCGAGAGGCCCGGCCCCTGCTCGCCGAGGAGCAGCACCCTACAGCCACGGTCCTGCAGGCTGCTGGTCTGGAAGCCATCCCAGAGCAGCAAAGCCTGCCTGCGGGCACAGGGGCAGGCGCTGGCTGCAGAACCGGCTGCTCAGCGGGCAGGGCTCCTCCTCAGCAACTGGAGGCTCCTCTCATCCTCCCAGCAAGCAGAGCACAGGCTCTGACCATCTGCGACAGCAGCCACCTGCAGCCCTCCGCATGGCAGCGGGAGCATCCACATCACCAGCACCAGGCTGCACCACGTGGCTAGGACTTGTGCTGCTCCCAGAGCTCCTGCACTGGGCAAGCCCAAACACCAGCACATCCCGCCGCCAACCTGCACATCTCCCGCCGCCAACCTGCACATCCCGCCGCCAACCTGCACATCTCCCACCGCCAACCTGCACATCCCACCGCCAACCTGCACATCCCACCGCCGCCAACCTGCACATCTCCCACCGCCAACCTGCACATCTCCCGCCGCCAACCTGCACATCTCCCGCCGCCAACCTGCACATCTCCCACCGCCAACCTGCACATCCCACCGCCAACCTGCACATCTCCCACCAGCCTGCACATCTCCCACCGCCAACCTGCACATCTCCCACCGCCAACCTGCACATCCCACCGCCAACCTGCACATCTCCCACCGCCAACCCGCACATCTCCCACCGCCAACCCGCACATCTCCCACCGCCAACCTGCACATCTCCCACCGCCAACCTGCACATCTCCCACCAGCCTGCACATCTCCCACCGCCAACCTGCACATCCCACCGCCAACCTGCACATCTCCCACCAACCTGCACATCTCCCACCGCCAACCTGCACATCTCCCACCGCCAACCTGCACATCTCCCACCGCCAACCTGCACATCTCCCACCACCAACCTGCACATCTCCCACCAACCTGCACATCCCACCGCCAACCTGCACATCTCCCACCGCCAACCTGCACATCTCCCACCGCCAACCTGCACATCTCCCACCAACCTGCACATCTCCCACCGCCAACCTGCACATCTCCCACCGCCAACCTCCACATCTCCCACCGCCAACCTGCACATCTCCCACCACCAACCTGCACATCTCCCACCGCCAACCTGCACATCTCCCACCGCCAACCCGCACATCTCCCACCGCCAACCCGCACATCTCCCACCGCCAACCCGCACATCTCCCACCAGCCTGCACATCTCCCACCGCCAACCTGCACATCCCACCGCCAACCTGCACATCTCCCACCAACCTGCACATCTCCCACCGCCAACCTGCACATCTCCCACCGCCAACCTGCACATCTCCCACCGCCAACCTGCACATCCCACCGCCAACCTGCACATCTCCAACTGCCAACCTGCACATCTCCCACCAACCTGCACATCTCCCACCGCCAACCTGCACATCCCACCGCCAACCTGCACATCTCCAACCGCCAACCTGCACATCCCACCACCAACCTGCACATCTCCCACCGCCAACCTGCACATCTCCCACCGCCAACCTGCACATCTCCCACCGCCAACCTGCACATCTCCCACCGCCAACCTGCACATCTCCCACCAACCTGCACATCTCCCACCAACCTGCACATCCCACCGCCAACCTGCACATCTCCCACCGCCAACCTGCACATCTCCCACCGCCAACCTGCACATCTCCCACCAGCCTGCACATCTCCCACCGCCAACCTGCACATCTCCCACCGCCAACCTGCACATCTCCCACCAACCTGCACATCTCCCACCGCCAACCTGCACATCTCCCACCAACCTGCACATCTCCCACCGCCAACCTGCACATCTCCCACCAGCCTGCACATCTCCCACCGCCAACCTGCACATCTCCCACCGCCAACCTCCACATCTCCCACCACCAACCTGCACATCTCCCACCAACCTGCACATCTCCCACCGCCAACCTGCACATCTCCCACCGCCAACCTGCACATCTCCCACCGCCAACCTGCACATCTCCCACCGCCAACCTGCACATCTCCCACCAACCTGCACATCTCCCACCGCCAACCCGCACATCCCACCGCCAACCCGCACATCCCACCGCCAACCTGCACATCTCCCACCAACCTGCACATCTCCCACCGCCAACCTCCACATCTCCCACCGCCAACCTGCACATCTCCCACCGCCAACCTGCACATCTCCCACCAACCTGCACATCTCCCACCGCCAACCCGCACATCCCACCGCCAACCTGCACATCTCCCACCAACCTGCACATCCCACCACCAACCTGCACATCTCCCACCGCCAACCTGCACACCTCCCACCGCCAACCTGCACACCTCCCACCGCCAACCTGCACACCTCCCACCGCCAACCTGCACACCTCCCACCGCCAACCTGCACACCTCCCACCGCCAACCTGCACACCTCCCACCGCCAACCTGCACACCTCCCACCGCCAACCTGCACATCCCACCGCCAACCTGCACATCTCCCACCGCCAACCTGCACATCTCCCACCGCCAACCTGCACATCTCCCACCAACCTGCACATCCCACCACCAACCTGCACATCCCACCACCAAACTGCACCCAGCAGCTCCCATTGGTAATGGGAGGTAATAAAGGTAGCATTCCAGACACCTGGAGAGCCTTAGAAGGAAGAATAAATCATTCTCATTCCCTAGCCATCAGGGTATCTGCAGGGAAAGAAGAGCGTCTGGATGTCTGGACAGGAAACAAGAACAGATCTGAAGACTCAGAACTGCCTTTCCCCAGCTCCCTGCAGCCCTGGCAGAACCCTGCTGTTTCCAGCTCATTCATTAAGTTTCTATAATTGCACATGCGTGGCCAAGCAATGGGGAGATCAGCTGCCCGCTTCTGGGAGCTCTGCTGTGATGTCCCTGGGACAATGCAGCGAGGTCCTGACCTGCACCCTTACCACTGCAAGGGGAGGAAGGGGGAGCTCAGCTCACCTGTGTTCTACAAAGGCATCAACAAGCTCTTGCCGGAGACAGCAAAGTTTGTGTCTGTGCTGCTTGGGGAACCCCATTTTCTTACATTCCTCTGGCATCTCCTCCCCTTCAACAGGCAGGAAGTTTAGATCTGGAGGGAAAGTGCGGAGCAGGTCCAGGATGTAGTGACGCCCATCATTGCCAATAATGCCTTTGCACTCCACTGAGGAGCACAGCTCCACCTCCTCATTCTTGTCGTTGAGGACTTTGTGCTTCTGGATCTTAAGTGGCCTGCTGGTCTTCTCCAGCAGCTCCAGGTACTTGGGGTGTGAAACAACGGTCTTGCCGAAGTCTATTGACCCATAGATTACACTCTGTTCCTGCTCCCGTTCCAAGATGCCAGGAATGATAGACTGAGCTGTCACCCTGTAACCTCTGTAATCCACCACTACAGTCCCCAGCGTGTACAGCCCTTCTACATCCACAGCATTATAGGTCCGCACACCATTGAGATCATTGGTAGGAGCTACGTAAGCAGCAACATCTCCACCAAAGTCCTTGTAGTGGTCACGGACATCAAAGCCCAGGCTGAAGAAAATGTTGTTCCAGATGAACATCTGCATCTTGGTCTCTTCACTGGGGTTGATGGCCATGACATTGCCATCAATGACAGCCATAGCACCTCTTGTTGCTGCTGCAGTGAAGTCGCTGTGAACCTGCAGGCAGGTGGAGAGAAGACTGGGTCAGGAAGGGCTCCCACCCTCCCAGCACCTTGCTCCCAAAACTCCCAGCAGATTTCTCCTTCACTCCTCCTGACAGCCTTCCAGCAGGCAAGGCAGCTGGCTTCTGCTTCTGTGAGCCTGGCTGATGGCTTGGACACAAGCTCCAGGAGGCAGAAGCCCAGGATCAGCGGGGCTCAGACTCATTAGCAACCTGCAGAGGAGGGCTTAGGTGTAAATGTCACCATCCCTCCACCCTGGAAGGAGCACTGCATCAGGCAGAAGAGCAGAGGCTGCCTCAGGCTCAGCAGGCAGGCACAGGGTCACGGAGCACTGTTCTGCCGCGCAGGGCTGGGAGCAGATGGCAGGCACAAGGCCCTTAGCTAACGAACAGGGACCCTCCTCTGGCAGTTTGCAATGGGTGGCCCAGGTGAAGGGCCCAGATGGGCAGCAGAGAAAGGGCAGATGTGAGGAGCTGCCCGAACAGCCCGGAGTTACCTTGAAGATGGCTCGCTCTCTGAGCAGCCTCTCGGGCAGGTTCTTGCGCGGCAGCTCCCGCGTGGTCTGCAGCTCCTCGTTCCAGTCTCTGGTCTGAAAGAGTCAAAGCCTTGTGGGAAGCAATGCACTGAGTAGGAAGGGGCTGGCAAGACAGCATTCCTGCTTTACGAGGCATTTAGTGACAGAAGGCAGGGGAAGGGGCAGGAATTGAGGCTGCATGGAGCTCAGAGGAAGTGAATTAGCGGCAGGAATGAACACTCCTTGGGAGTGGACTTTATCCAGCAGCACTGCCCCAGCTTATGCAGTGCAACTTCTCTGAAGTAGCAGCTTGCTAAGCTCTGGAGGAGGCCTGTGCAGGTTTCACTGATGTGGTCACGCTGCAGGCAGACAGCCTCTGTCACAGGCCTGCACTGCCCACAGCCTGCAACATCTCATGCTATAAAGCTGCACCTGAAGCGTTTGGAACGGTTTGCTCAGAGAGCCAAGAGCTGTCCCAGGCCTGAGCCATGAGGAGTGCTCTGCCTTCTGCACAGCGGTGCTCGGAGCAAGGACATGGGATTTAGAAACACCCCAGCAGAAGCTGCTCCTCTCAGACCTTTCCATGCACAGGGAGCTGCAGCCTGAGCAGCACAGCCCCTGTGGCCAAGGGACTGTCAGGAGCAAGGACTCCTGCAAGTCATCCCTCATGAGCAAAACCTTCCACAAACACCAGAGGCCAACTTGTTACCAGTTAACCGGCTCCCAGCGCAGCAAAACTCTTGCCAGTGTTCTGAGGCAAAGCAAGGCCAGTACCTGTCCAGGTATGTGCTCTTCATAGCCCAGTCTAGAGGTGTAAGCATCTTCTGCCCGGACACAGTCCATGGCGTGTTCCGCTTGCGGAGCCGTCCAGCTGTACACTTGGAAAGGAGTGGCTATCCTCTCGAAAGGGTGTCTCTGAACCCTGCATTGGGAGTGAAACAATCAGGCAGTTTCCAAAGCAAGACTGCTTTCTATTCTAAGAATTTTCCCTCCGCTTCTGACAAGCACCAGAGCAGAGCAGGCCTCAGGAGCAGCACAGTGACATCCATGAACCAGTACGATAACCCACGACTGACTGGCACGGGCAGCATCTCTCAACAGCAGCTGGAAAAGCACACTTCACCCAACAGCCCCTTGTGTCATCTGCCTGCTCCCAGCGGGTGACAGTCTCATCTGTATTTACTCTGACCCAAGAAGCAACACAGTATAATCACTCTTAAATGGGCAGATAGTCACAGTGGTGGCTGGAGGCCACTGCTAATTTCCAGCCCTTGCCTAGTGTCACTTTCATCTTCCTAATGAGCACAGCAGCAGCGCTCCTGAAAGCCACACAATGTGCCTGTCAGTCTGCACCCTGCCGAGCCCAGGCACTTCATTAAGTGGACTCTAAAGAATGACAGGCTTTTGCACAGGACCTGCTGTCCTGGAGCAGGATAAATGGTCCCTGCAGCAAGGACACGAGAGTAAAACAATAGCCCGCTGTTCTATTATTGTTGTTATTGCAGGAGCTAGAGGAAATTAGAGAAAATGAACATGCACAGACATGTTTCAAATAATTATTCTCTCCACCGTAAGCCTACGCAAAGCCCTTCTGTTGCTTTCCCTGGGATTTCATGCTTCAGCCTCTTTTCTGGATTCAGGGAGAAGCACCTACCGATGGAGATACAGGTACATCGGGTGCTGCTGACATTAGGTGTTTTGTGGTACCTCTGCAGACGTGCACATCCCAGCCACCCCCCTGCCATGTGAGCTCAGAGAAAGCAGGCACTGCAATCCTTGCTGTACCAGTGACATCAAGTACCACAGAGCTGAGCCTCCCCAAGCAACCTCACAACAGAGCACTCAAGGCAGCTAGAGGGGAAGAAGCACGGCTACCGTTTCTTCTGCAGAGCAGAGAAGTTTTTTTTGAAGGTAGGGCTGATCTGGTTAAGTAGTTCCACCAAGGAATGACTGAGAAAACTGGGGTTTGCAGGTTTGGGATTGAAGTTGTATGCAGTAGACCTGCAAGAGAGAACAGAAACAAAACCACAAGCCAATGTCATACCCGAGACTTCCCATACCCTAGGAATGTGGTACATGGCAGCCTTCCACACACGCACTGTATGAACCACGAGGTTCAAGAAGGGCTTATATTTTATAGCTGGGAAGGATTTCACATAGCTCCCAAACACACCAGAAGGGCTTTTGCTTCACAGAGACCCCAACAGTAACACACACCCACACTGAACAGTGGGTGCCCTCTCAAGATGCCTTGTCTCACAGCTCCAGGCCTGCCAGGTCCCCCCCTCCAGGTCACGTCCTGCCAAACTCTAAAAGGCCACTTGTTTCATGTTCACTGGGCCACTTGGTCTTGGGATCTGCACTCACGTGTGGGCCCTTGGACTCACTACTTTTAACACTTATTTTTACAGATCTGGGGGGAGCAATGGACTCCAAATTACTTCTTCCATGAGCCAGTTTAACATGAAGCACTTCCACTTCGTAATGAGACAAAAGGTACAAGCGTGCTTGATTTTTATCTTCTATATTTTAAGCTTGCCTTCTCTTCAGGCAGCTTTCTTCTGTACATTATAACCTTGTATTTCAAAACACAGGGTTACGGTTACCCAGGTGATTATCTGGATTGCAGGGTCAAAGCCACCCAAAGATGCTCCTGAGCTGGTGGTTGCTCAGGTACAGCAGGGATTCTGCTCTGAAGCTCTCTCCTGTCCATCTTCAACTCCTAGGTCCCTGTTACAGGCTATCGGGCTGGACAGACCCTGCACCTCCCTCAGCAGAGCTGCTCGAGCAGCCCCTCGCAGTCACTGCACTGAAATAAAACAAAGCCAGCCAAATCTGTGCCCAGCTCAGGAAGCTCTGACAGGCTGTGCTCTTGCTTGAGGGCACAGTGAGATAGCTGCAATGGTCAGGAAGGAATTCCCTTGACTCAAAACGCTCTGGTTAGCTGATGACATTAAGGGGTGTTTAAACTTTCCCTAAAGCACTGGGCATTAATCCACTAGAGAAATGGTACCAGGCACAAGTGAACTGCCCGATCCAGTGCAGCAGCTCCCCCAAACCATGTGAGCAGCGAATTAAACCGGGCTATTTTCCACAAAAAAAGAGAATAAAGCAGCAATTGCTTGTTTGTTTGTGGGCTCTTTTCCCACAAGGAGGAACCTGTTACTCACTGATTCAAGTAAAATCCCCGGGTGGACGCAGTGATGCTGACGTGCCGATCCTCCACCGTGATGACGTACAAGTACATGAGGTCCCCATGCATTTTCCGGTTACCGGGTGGTGGGTTCCAGCCACTCATTGTCAATACCTTTAGGCACTGTAAAGGCTACAGAAGAACACAACAGAAGCAACTCCTGTCAGCAGAAGTAATTCCCTTGAGTTAGAGCCACTCCATGTACGTGGCAGATTCCTTTCACCTGCTGCTCTCACACGGCTCCAGAACAAGAGCTCACAAACCCCCGGTCTTGGGAGCACAACCTTCCTCAAGCCATGTGCAGTCACTAATTGGCCTCAGTTTGACGCCTTGCACACTGTAAGACCAGTAAAAACAGCCACCCTGGGCCTTTGGGCTGCACAGGGCATGGATTTCTTGCTGTACTGGTTTTCAAATGGCAGCTTCTAAACCAGAATCCCAATGGGAGGGTATGGGAAAGCTGAGGGTCATTTGTAGCGTTCTGCACATCCAGTCTCCAGGTCTCTGCAGAGAAATGCTGCTCTCCCTTCCCTGCCACCCCTCCCATAAGACCGGCGCTTTACATTCTGCAGGTGTCCAGACTCCGTGTCCAGTGCCTTGCACACAAAGTCTTGGACTTTATTCTTTTGGCTAAGCAGTGCTATCCCAGCACTCATTAAGCATCAAGCAGAGCAAATCCCAAAGTCCACTTCAGTGCAGCTTCCCTGAACACGAGTTTGCTGCAAGGAACGTGTGGATAGCTGTTTGAATGACACAAGAGAACTCTACCTTCCAGTCTCTGTTCTGGGGCTGAAGGGCACACAAGGGTCTCTCTTTGCTACCTGGCAGGATATGCTCAGGAGGGGTGCAGTCAATTTGTTCCATTTCAGTACCTTTCTTCTTTCGTTTTCCACTGTCTAGAATGGACAAAGAAAGAAAGTGCTGAAAAGCACAGCATTGCCTTGGCCAGCAATTATTCATGGAGGAATGCAGAAGTGCTCCAACTGCTTCTCTGCACTCCGGAATGATGTGGGGCAGCCCACTGTGTTAACTAAGCAAAAGGAGTCGGGGCAATGCAAGCACTGACCACACCAGAGAAGCCTTTTTGCCCATACCTCCCAGGTCTCCTTCAGTGAAGACGCTCAGGAAGGACAGTGAATTACAGTCCACACCATTAAAGGCATCTGATGGGTCAAGACTCTTCAGAAGGTCCCGGATGTGACGCACGTGTATCCTGGCTTCTCGCACTGTGTATGGCTCTGATGAGGAAACAAACTGGAATGACACAGTCGCTCACTGCTTTGGCACAAGGTCTCCCAGAGGAGCCACGGGAAAGGTCTCCCAGGTGGCCAAACCCACTCCCGATGTAAAGCCTCCCTCACTCCCCCCTGCGAGCTGAAGGAACTTGCCTTCCACCACTTTGAGCAGCGAGCCCTCCTGCAGCCCCTCAATCGTCTTCAGCTCAGCGAAGTTATCGAGGACGTTGCCATCCAGCTGCAGAGAGAAGCACGTCCGATGGCAGGTGTCCTCGCGGTCCATCAGAACTTGGTGGATCTCCTGCACCATCTCTTGAGGAGACACCTCACGGAGGGAAGAACACAGTCACTCTCAATCCTCACCCGTGTTCCTGCCAAACTTTATCCCTCTGCTGCAGAATCAACCACCTCTTGCACACCTCCAGGCCTGCAAGGGCAGACCCTGGCTCTTCCTCCTGGGAAGATCACATCTGTCTCTGCAGGGAGGGAGGGTACTGCTACCTCTGGCAGGGCTGGTCACCCCAGCTCCATCCCACAGGCTCAGCGCCCAGAGGTGTAACAGCCTGGTGCTGTACCAAGCACACAGCATGGGACAGAGGTGGTTGAGAGGGCAGTGCAAGAACAGAAAGTGGTGGGGGAAAACAGGGGCTCTTCCCATATCCATCACACTGTGCATTTGTGGTGAGGTTTGAATGATGCACATGGAGAACAGATCATTTCCTGCTCTCAACCCAGTGTGGTACCTGCGGTGCAAGATACCTCCCTGGCTCATGCATGGGGGCTGCCGCCCTCCCTCCTGCTCTGCTCCAGCACCTCTGGCACTGCTCACAAGCTTGGACCAGGGTAGTTTACATAAGCTGCTGTAAACAACGTGGCCTGCTATTATTAGCCTATTAAAACTAACAGCCAAGGGGATTTAAAAGAGACAAAAGCTGAGCTGAGATACAGCAGTTTCACTGCACTCACTGCTGCTCTGGGTGAGATAACACTTCCTCCTGGATTTAGACTCCAGATGCCTCTCCTCAAAATTAGATACTTCATCCAAATTTTTTTGGTGAAGTATCAAGCTAAATCAGAGTATCAGTGAGGCACATCACCCAGCTGGTGAAGGAGGTACCTGCAGGGAAAAGGGCTCTATGGTGGGTGCACAGATCTTGACGGTAAATCCTGTGTCCTGTATGACAATGACCTCCTGGTCGTTCCCATCTTCTCCTGCGTCAGCCTCCTCGTGGCCATTCTGCCTGGCATCCTTCTCACCCTTGAGGCTCTCGTGCGGGCCACTGCCATTCATCAGTGCCATGCCAGACGGGTGCTCTGCGTGAGAAGAGAGGGATTTAGACAGGGTCAGAGCAGACGGATGGTCCTCTGCGAGGATGGAGAGGCTGGTTTGGACACCACCGCTGTCCCCTGGCCAACTCAAGCAAACCAGGGGTTAAAAGGCATCAAGCGTTTTATTCGGCACTTGGTGTTTACTAGACAGAGGCGTGCCAGGCCCTTCCCCTCACAGCACAATCAACATGCTCTCGCTCGCCCGCGGGGTTCGCATCTTCCACCATGCGGAGAGGGGAGGGAAGGAAAGCAGGAAGGCTGGGTCAGGGTACGACACATTCAGCTGTCTTAAGAAGCCTCTTAATTAAAAGAAATGGGTGTGTGGTGCTTTGCGGCCCGGAGGCAGCTGTAACCTCTGCACCAACATGTTACCCAGCTCCTAACATCCCTCCTGGTACGCTACTGCTCGGCCAGAAGGGAAGGGAGGGACCGGCGGTTGCATTGCTGAGCGGCGCGTCACGTGGAGCCAGGTTACTCCCCAGGCACACAAACAGCTCCCACGGCCCTGCCCGCATCGGGCCACCCTCTGCATTTCCAGAATACTTCCCAGAGATCCCGTGGTGCCAGGGCGAGGCTCTGCACAGGAGATCTCATTCCAGAGAAAGGTGACGCCACGTTGGACGCTCCTGCAGGCGCATCACAGGGACGGCAGCTCCGCTGCACCCGCCCCAAGTGGTTTGTTTTCTCTTCCAGTAAGGAGCAGGGTGTCAGAGGGCTGATAAGATCTAGGAAGCTGCCACCTCCTAGAGCAGCCTCCACCCACCAAAGCAGGCTGGGACCATGCTGCAGAGGATGGAGGCGCTGCCAGGGTAAGCTGGAACCATGGAAAGAGCTGATGATGAGAGCATTTGAGAGGGAAAAGATCCCTTTGTCCCCAGCCTGGGAGCAGCGCATCACTGACCCATGCACCCGAGCAGCAAAGGCTGGAGGGGAGTGGGCAGCACACCCCATAGGGGGTCTGCAGCACGGCTGTCCCATCCCAGCCACGCACACCCGGGCTCTGGACCCCAAGGTCACACGTGGGGGGTTCCACCCTGGTGCTCCTGGCACCCACTCACAAGCAGCGCAGATGGAGTGGGCTGGGGCTGTCGCCGGCAATGGGAACAGACTCTCCTCTTTCAGCTGCACCAGGTCAGGGCAGCTCAAAGCTGGGTGATGGCCCCGAGGCTGTTGAGCTGAAGCCCTCCAGCCAGCTCCATCTGGCAGGTCTCCTTCCTCCTCCTCACCACCAGCTGCGCTCCAGGGGAGATGGCAGCTCAGCCTCCGTCATTTATGGAGCACAGACTGGCGCTGCAGCTGCAAGACCTAAAGCTATCACCACCAGTTCTCACCCATCAGCCCCAACTGCTCTGGCAGCCCAGGAAAGTCATCCAGCCTCCACCACGTGCAGGACCAGGGATGGAAACACTGCATCCCCTCACACCTCTGGAGCGCAACACGAGGCTGCAGCAACAAGCCTTGCTCAAGTGTCCCCAGAGGGGCATTCTCCTGCTCCACACTATGACTGCCAACAGCAAACCCACTTCAGTCTGTCAAGGCTGAATTAGGACACAGTGAAAGCGCAAGAAGGAAGGAAAGCATTCCCATTCCAAAGGCAGCAGGTGGCAGAGCCACCTCCAGCAGCCTCTGCTGCCTTCAGCATCTCGGCAGCTGCTGCTCCTGTTCCCCGTCACTTCCCACATGTCCCCAACGTGAGCTGTTCATTTCTTTGACAGATGAAGCCACGGGCAAGCCAGACGAGAGGCCTGGCTCCAGCAAGCTGCGGTCATGCTAGAAAGGAGGAAGAAAAGCTCCACACTAAAGTGCCCCAAGAGCCGTGGTTTCAGAACAACCACACCATGCCCAGAGGGAACACAGGGCCACACGCCGGCCTGCCCGAGCACCGGGAGCAGGAGGGACAGCAGGAAAGCTCTTGCAGGAACACTGCAGCCCGGGCTACCAGCACAGGCTGCCCGGCCAGGCCACCGAGCCAGGCTCGGCCCTGCCCCTGCCCACCCAAGCAGGGCAGGATCACAAACTTGTGCTCCTGCTGTAGCAGCCAGAAAGGGGAGGCAGAATGTGGCTCCAAGGCAGGCTGCAGCACTGCTTTGCAGTCTGCTCTGCACCGCGCGTCAGGCACGCTCCTGACCCTGGTCATCGTGCTATACACGACCAAGGATGCTTTCCAACCCTCTGACTTATCAGCCCGAGCAACAAGGGTGCTGAAGCTACTCCCGTGCCACAGTGGTTGGCAGAATATTCCCAACAGGGACACTGACACCTTTGAGTAAATGTCATTTTGTTTTACATCTTTCTTCTAAGCAAGACCCATAGTGAAAAGTTACCACGAGGACCACGCTTCTGCCTGTCACTGCTGGGTGGTACCAGAACCCCAAACTACTGTTTCGGACATAAGGCTGTTGCTTGTCTGCAGAAACACAACACAGTCACACTTCCCATCCCTCTTTTCTTACTTGGGTGAAGGCTGGGCCAGTCCAGCTCTGCACTCTATGACAGAAGAGACATGTAGAGGCAACACCTTCATGTCTCCATATGCCAGCAGATGCAGTGCCAGCCAGCACTGTCTTTAGACACAGAAGTTCAGCCCGGATGAGACAGCCTGGCCGTCCTGCACGTTCACCCTCTGATGCAAGGCCAGCGGAGGCTTTCGGCAGGGCTCTTACGGATGGGTCTGTCTGGATGAGGTTTGTTTCAAGCCCAGCTGACAGGCGAGGTGCTGGAGTTCCTGCTGCCTCCTGACTCACCCCATGTGCTCTCCCGGCAGGAAGCAGCAGAGAGAGGCAAGGCATCAGTGCTCCATTCCAGCATGCTTGAGTGGCTTGGAGAGCAACAGGGACACCTGCAAGGCACCTGCCCACACCTCTCTGCTGTCACTGTGGTTCAAGCCCTACCCGGGCAGTAGCTACGTTCTACGTTAGCAGAACAAAGCGACAGGCCATGGAAGTCAGCCCAGTTCCTGGGAGCTCAGACAAGCAGGGAGATCGCCCCTGCAACGTCCCAGAACCAAGATGCAGCTTTGCGACCTCCAAAGGCTGTGACCTCCAGCCTCCCCCCTCATCCCAAGGGATGCAGGCGCATCCCAGCAAGGACCCTCCTTGGCTCGCACCCGCAAGCGCAGCTGAGGCTGCTGACCTCCGGCTTGTGCTGCCCGGCTGCCGCGCTGTGACACGCTGCTCACTGCTGCTCGGAGCACAGCGTGAGCAAACCTCAAGCACACACAGGATGAAAGCGTCAGGAGAACGGGCAAAGCCAAATGCTGGAGAGGGGAGGAGACAGCACAGACACCACCTCACCGGGAGGCACCGGCCCACACCACAGCTCGCAGCTGGTAGAGAGGATGAGCACAAGGATTAACCCTCACCCTTGCACCTGGATAGGGTGACACGCCAAGGTGAAGGCCCTGCTCTAATCATGCTTCCCATTTACAGTGATCCTGCACCTCAGGAACCCGACCGGTCAGGATCCCGATGCGGAAGGGTGCACACCTGAACCTGGGCACTGCTGGCTGCATACAGCATAGATCACAGGAAGCATTCATTAATAACTGATTAATGTTCAAACAGGTCTACACCAGGTCAGGCACTAATCCTTAGATTATCAGGTCAAAAGGACACAACACCATGGTACTGAGTTAGCCTGGTCTGGAGAGACTGCTCTGGAGATCAGTGCACCTCTGTGGTGCACATCTGGATGGGATATGTCACCGCCTTCCTCCTTTTCATTCTGCTGTGAAATTAAAGCATCACCTCATCTCCCCTCTCCTCCTCCTGCCCCATCCCACAGGCACACATAGCCACCCAACCCTGTTAGAGGCACACAGTGCTTTGGCTACACAGCACCATGCCACGGAGCACCTAGGAATGGGAGCTTCTTTTTCTTCCTCTTCTTCTTCTGCTGCAGCTGCTTGAGGGGCAGTGCCTGCGGGTCAGGGTCAGAGCCTGACCTGTCGCTGGGGCAGGCAGCAGGGTCCATCACTACAAAACCAGTACTTGCGTCCCGAGCCTTGGATGAGGGTTGTGCTGCCCGGCCCCCCCGGCGCGGTGTCCTTTGTGCCGGTGGGGTGCTCCCCATGCTCGCAGGCAGAGCAGCACCTCTGTGTCCCAGCACGCTGCCCAAGCCCCCTGAAGCTGTGTCCGAGCTCAAGGCTGCTCGTCCCTCACCGTGGCCCTGGCCGGCGGGACGTGCTCCAGGGGCCGCATCCCCCCCATCAGCTGCTGCCACGTGCTTCTCCTGGCGGCAGGATCTAGGGGCTAAGCTGCTGTCCTCAAGTTTCACGCAGCTCTGGCAGGCCTCAAGCAACTGAGCATGATCCAGCAGCCCCGGCGGCCCTTCCCCAAGGTCGGCTGGAAGGACAGCCACCGCACGGGATGCCTCTGCCTGCTGGAGCAGGCCGGCCACGGCTCTCCGAGAGCTCTTATCACACACCATCACTGCTCCTTCTTCACCCTTGGCTTCGGGCAGGTCTTGGATATACTGGGTGCACTTCGGGAGGCTTCCAGTCACCACCTCGCTGGGGATGATGTCTGGATAGAGCCCAGCACACGGGGCAGCTTCTGGCACGTCCGGGCCGGCGGCACAGCCCATGGGAGGCTTTGGTAAGAGCGGAGCCCTCTCATCGGCAGAGCTGGAGCTGTGTGTCTGGAAGATGAGGTCGGTGACTTGCCTGCAGCAGTTTGCAAAGAGGCCGTTCCCCATGGTCACGAGCAGCCCGGCTCACGCAGCACCGGGCGAGCAGAGCTCGGGTTGTTCACACACGCACGCTGAAGTCCCCGCGAGGCAAAGCTCCCACGCGGCAGCCGGGACCGTCTCCCAAGGAAGCTCCTTCCCGGCCCCAGCGTGGCAGGACACGGACGGGGCTGCAGCTGTGCCCTGCACACCCCAGCTCACGTCCCGCCAGGACCGGGCGCTGGGCTCGCTGCAGCCCCCATCCGCCGCTCACGCTGCCATGAGCTCCCCGAGCAGCTGGAGCTGCCCTGTCCCCGCCGCGCCAGCACAAAACCAGACGTGTCCCTCCCAGGTTCCTCGGGCACGCTCGCAGGGGGATGCCGCCCGGAGGGGGATATAAATAGCCGGATCTCGAGGGCTGCACCAGTGCAGCATGGGACCAGTGCTGGAGCGCTTCAGCGCTGCCAAACCTGCAAGCAAGTGCGATTCATTGAATTACAAGGCGAGGGCAGTTACTATGGCACGCCTGGGCCCAGGCACAGCCATCCATACTAAGCAGCCAAGCACAAAACAGGCAGGCACTGAACCAGGGACCGGTTTCCAGCCGAGCTCTCTGTCCTCCCAGCCTGCTCTGCCGTATCAGGCACCAACAAACCACAAAAGCACACGCAAACCCCCAGCACCGCTCCTCTCCCGCACTGCTTTAAGGAATCCTGGCAACCGAAGCAGGGATTATGGAGCTGGAGGTTTCTGCAGCACCCATGGAGGCTGCAGCGCAGGCCGCAGCATGCCCGCAGCGAGGCTGTGCCGCAGCCCGCTCCTCGGGCCCCCCGTGCACCAGCACATCCCATCCACACACTGCCCCAGCTCAGCCACCTGGGTCCCTTCAGCGGTCCCGGGTTCCTGGGACACAAGCGAGGAGCCGGATGCTCCAAGCACAGGATGGGATGTGAGTGCTGCCGCCTGGACCTGCCTGGGAGAGCCCTGTGCCTGCTCGCAGCACAAGCTTTGGCTTCCTTGGCAAGTCTTGGAGCGGTCAACACAGCTTCGTGGATGGGAAGGGCCGGGCTCTGCACTGAGCAGAGGGCAAACACAGCGCATCCCCAGCACAGATATACCCAAACCAGAACAAAGCCAAGACCACACAGCTCACACGAGCACTTGCTCCGGGCCAGCACCACGCACACGATCCCACCTCCAAAGGCAGCCCTGGGAAGGCTGAGAGCAGCCCCGGATTCTCCATGCCAGCAAGCCGCCTGCACGGAGAAAAGCAAGAGCAGGCTGAAAACCAGCCCGAAAGCAAACCCTGGCTGGCTTCTGCTGTCCTTTTAGAGAGCAATCAGAGAAGTCTCTCCCACCCCAACTCATTAGAGCTCCTGCCCCAGTAACCAAGGAGCCCAAGGCACCCCCCATGTGAGCGAGGGCCTTGGAGCCCTGAGACAAGACCTCCATTGGCCTCAGGAGCCAGCACCAACTTTCAGACCACATCAGCATCAGTAACTTGTGGCTTGCTGATGATGTTCGAAGGAGTTCAGATATCCTGATGAGGAGGACTCAAGCCAAAGCAAGTTCAGAGCAGACACAAAGGCCGGTGTCAGAACAGCAAATGCAAATTATGCTTTAGCTGAATAATAAAACACAAAAATAGTCTAACGAATGTAAGTAAATTGGTGGAATGAATAGGGATCAGCTCCAGAGAGGGCCCTGCTGGAAACGTTTCTGCAGGACAAGCTGGCAGGAGATGCTGTCCCCTCCACCTCCCCAGCGGAAACCACAGCTTCCCAGAGACCTCCAGCACCTGAGGTGCAACAAGCACTTCTTTTAATAAGGGCCCACGGTGAAGTTGGAGCTGCTCTACAGCCGTCATTAACTCAAATTGGCTGTAACCCACCTGTGGGTACACGAATAAGCACTGCATTTACGCTACAGCAGCTTTACCACACCGAGGACTGACTCGCACAGTGGGGCTGCAGCAGGCGGTGCTCTCCGGGGATGATAAGTGGGGAAGTTACTCATTCCCAGCTCTTGTGCATCCACAGTAAAATTTGGCTGGATAAACCTAAACAACTCGAGCCACATTCCAGCCTACTTAGAAGTTCGTGGCTTTTCTGTGCTCTATGGATAGCGGGACATTTGCATTGCAGCCATGCCCAACAGGGTCCCACAGCTGCTGCTCAGGCATTGCAAGCACTGAAATGCCTCATGCTTTGCATCTGGCACCCCAGGATACCCACACCGTCCCCGCCACATCTGGGAACTACATTTAAACCCATCTGTAAACCTTTGGAAACTTACTCCTGGATCTACATGGCTGGCTGACCCTGCTACAGCAAAGTGCAATTCAAACACCACCGAAATGGGGAGCAAAGACTAGGGCATAAGGCAAAGTGCAAAGATCAGCACCAACAAAACCAGCAACTGTTAGGAAAAGCACGTTTCTCGGATTTCAGGAGAGCCCATTTCAGAAGGTATCAGGAATTAGTCAATAATTCTCCAAGTATGTGTGTTTGATTCTGGCACATACCTTGGTTTCAAAAAGCCGCTGAGACAGAGCAAGCCCAGGACCATGAACTATCTGTTAGACCCTGCATGCAGCAGAACATCAGGCGTGCAGACAGAAGCACCACAGCTCCGCACTGTCACAGGGAGTCTCCAGCTTCACCCCATGCTATCACTGACACGTGTCACCACAACCACAGCGGCTCTAGAGAAAACTCCATGCAGCACAAGCCTGCAAAGACCAACTTCACTGCTACTGAGAGCCCTACAAAGGCATCAACACGGCTGAGAGCCCCAGAGGTGATGGCAGGGGGCTGTGGGCAGGCTCTGCAGGGAGATCCGATGGCTGTGATGTCCTCAGCAGCTCCCACTGCCTTCCTGCATCCTGCGGCACAGATGTGCCGATCAGCCCACAGCCTCCCACCCGTCAGCCCTGCGCCAGCCGCAGGGAAACAGGCTGGGCAGCTGCTCCCATGGCTCTGCGGGCTGGGAACCTCACCCATCCCACAGAGACCCCTCTGGCAGGGCCCACTCACAGGGCAGCCTGCATGGCACCACTTGCTAACAGGCAACATCCCGTTACCACCTCCAGTTTCCCCTAAAGCACAGCAGTGGGAGGTCAGCTAGCAGAGAGCCAGTGAAGGAGGGCTGGATTCAAGCTAATCCGACCTGCAGGAGCTCCAGGCAAGGAGGGCAAGAGTCACCATCCTGCAGCTTCACATCATTGGACAGTAACTAAAGAGAGAAGGAACCCAGATCCCTGCTCATCCCAGGCTCACTGATGTTGAAGAGGTGGAACACAACAGAAAGCTCAACTGGCAAACAAGTATGTGCAAACTCCAGCACATCAGCCACACTCTTGTGGGAGGTGAGAACCAAGCACTAACCCTTAGACAGCCTTGCTACTACTGGCAAGAAACAACCTGCTTCCAAAAAGGCACAGCCACTGCCATCATGGGAAGAGCTACACTCTGGTTTTCACCCTTTGCATCCCGTCCAAGCACAAGTGACTTTGGGAGGTAACATCATGCACTGGTGCTACTCCTCAGTCACAAATGAAAACCCCATGAACCTCAGGCCTCTCAGGCTTCTAGAAATAACCACTTTCTAGTACAGCCCATAGAGCACGATGCAGGAAAGCAAAGCGCGCGCTGGTGAGCTGCCAAGCTCAGTCACCTACAGACGACGAAGACAAACACGGGGCTCTGCGACACAGTGCTGGGTTCGGTGTGCACGAGGCAGTTCTGGGGGTGGATTACTGAGGTGCTCCTGACCTACTTACACTTCCAGCTGGGAAACCCAGGAGCAAGGCAGAGCAGCCGCGTCCAGCGGGAGCTCAGCTCCCATCCCACCGGCAGAACCGCCCTGGACACCGTCCCTGGGGTTCCCATCCCCCTC
This sequence comes from Pezoporus occidentalis, assembly GCF_034315485.1. NCBI lineage: Eukaryota > Metazoa > Chordata > Aves > Psittaciformes > Psittacidae > Pezoporus > Pezoporus occidentalis. Next base: position 506,755 of record NW_026913673.1, on the reverse strand, counting down.
ATGCACAGATGCTGTGTTATCACGCTCCCTTCCTCTCCTTAACCTTGGAGCAGCGATCAGATTTCTCTTGCACAACATTGCTCCAATTCTCCCCCCGAAGCCTGTTCCAGCTGCATATAAAAAACCCCGAGTGCCAGCAATTCAGCCCTTTCCAAAACACCAGCAAGCCTCCAAGGTCGCACCACAGACAGTGATAGCAGATCCCAAGATAAGGGATCAGCCTCCTGACCTTGGTACTAACACACAGCTACACTTGCCACCACAGCAGTTTTCCATAACCACCTGCATTCCCTGCTTTTCTAACACAAGACTTGCCTTAAGACATGGCTGCCTGGGAAGAGCAGGGATAGAGGCACCTAGTTATAAAAAGCAACTCTTTGGCCAAGGGAGGGTTGAAAAGCATTCTGTGGTAGCTCAAAGCCCAGCTCAACTTGCACGAGACAAACTTGTCTAAGGCAGTGACAACTGCAGGAACACAAGTAACCCAAGAAACACCGCACACAGTGGCCATCTCTTGCTCTCCTGCTAGCTAATAGAAAAGTAACTACACCCATAGCTGCCCCTGTCAGAAACCCTTTCAGGAAGTTCCTGTGCTTGTACTTCTAAATGAGGACAGCGTGGCCTCAACAGTTTTGACTGTCTTGGAGACAGGGAGCAGCAGGCATCAGCCCTCCCGCCTTTGGAGGTGAAGAAAACACCTCTATAAGTGGGCAAGCCCTGATGTCGGGCAGAGCAGCGAGGTGCATTTCCACGCTGACCACTGCCCTCAGACCAAGCAGGATGCCCACCAAGTGCACTGGAGCGGAGGCTGGTTTTCCCTGGCAGAAATCGAGGCCAGTACCCAGAGCCTGGACAACACAGCCAGGCTGCCCCCAGCCCCACTGCAGCACCTCCACCTGGGAGCCATGGGCCATGGCCCCGGGCTCCCAGACAAGACAAGAGCCTTGCTCCCGTCCTCCCCAGCCCCACGCGGTGCCCGAGCAATCCGCAGCGCTGATCCGGGGAGGATTTTTCCACCTCCAGCCGCCCCCTGCGAGCCAGCGTTTCACCACGTAACTCTTTAACCCAGCCGCTGGCACTGCCCCGCTTTAAGTCCCTCTGTGCAGGGGAGGGGGAGGCTTCAGCGCTCCCTACTCTTGAACCGCATCCAACCCGCTCCAGCACCGAGCCACCAATGAACTTTGCTTTAGGTGACAAACTTCAAACGCTCACCTCGCCCCCAGAGCAGGGGAGGGAGGAAGTGGCAGGTCACTCACTGAGCGCATACGGTGCCGCAGGACGAAGGCCAGCGCGAATCACGCTGCTGCGACCCCTTCCTCTTGCACGATAAAGACCACGGAAAAGGAGGGGACCAAACCGAGTGCTCAGGACTGTAACCACCTGAAGACCCAAAGCACCAAACCCAGCAGAGCCCAGGGCAAGGGGTGGCCCCACAGCGTCTGTGCCCGGAGCCCTGCAGCAGGCGCTGTGGTTGGTCAGGACGCGGGGCTGTGCCCGAGCCGCTCAGGCTCGAATTTAACGCAGGAACCGCCAGCGAGTAACCGGTTACACCGTGCACTTCCCAGTGGAGGCCCCAGAACCCCCCAGTCCTTCCCGGGAACCCCCAGCCCTCCCCGCTGAGCGCTTCCCCCCGCGTCAGTGGCTGCCATACCCCGAACTGTCCGCATCACCCAGCCCGCTCCTGCCCTCCAACCGCCGCCAACCACCACGGCACGGGCAGCGCCCGCGCCCCGCAAACCCTGCGGCCCGCCCCGCGCCACCGGCGGCCGTTTTTGCGCGGGCAAGGCCCGGCCCGGCTCCGCCGCTCCCCAGGCCCGGGCGGGGAAGGCCGGGGCAGAGCGCGGGGCCCCGGAGCGGCCGCTCCCCCGCCCCCCGCGGCCGCGCGGTGGTGCGGCCCGGTGAAGGTGACCTTCACCGGAGCCCGGAGCTCCCCGCGCCGCCGGGACTGGCCCAGCCGGGACGGGACGGGGGGTGCCGCACGGCGCGGCCCGGCCCCCGCCGCCTCCCCCCGCTCCCTTCCCGGGCTCGGCCTCGCCGGGACACGGGCGAGCGGCGGCGATCGCGCGTCCCGGCCCCGCCGCGGCCTCGGGCTCCGGCACCCAGCGCTTCCCGGGGTGCGCGGCGGCCCCGGTGCTGGCTGCGCGGAAGCCTCCCCGAGCCGTGGAGCGGAAACCGGGCCCCGGAACGGCTTCCCCGCCAGGCACGGGGACCCCTGGCCCACGGAGCCCGCAGCGCGGCCCCGCGGCGGGGCAGGAGCCGGCCCGGGCCCAGGCCGCTCCAGCGGGGTGCCCCCCGGCCGGACGCGGCGCTGAAGTTGTCAAAAGTGCCCCGGGATCGCGCCGCGTCCCCGGACCCCACTTCCCGCACCCCGCGACCGGCCCGGCGGGCCCCGGGCGCCCCGGCGCCGGGCAGAGGAGCAGAGGGCCCACACTGCCGGCACCGGCAGCCCCCGAACGGGCACCCCAGCCCCGGCCCGCGCCCCCCTGCAGGCCCCGTCCCGGGGCTGCTGCAGCGTCCCCCTTACCGGGGCGCTGCTGCGTCTCCGCCGGCCTCCTGCCGCGGGGCCCCGGCTGCTGCTCGGCTCCCTGCGCGGCGGCCGGCACGGCGGCCGGCGGCATCTCGTCCGCTTTAATGACCATGGGCCGCGCCGAGCCCCGCGCCCGCCCGCCGCGAAGGACAGCGCCGCTCCGCACCCACGTGCTGCCGCGACCCCGCCGCCGCTACGGCCGCTACGGCGCGCCGCCCGGGACAACCCCCGCGCCCGGCCGGAACGCCTTAAAGGGGCAGCGCCGCTGCCCGGCCCGGCCTGCACCAGCCGCCTTCCGGGTCGCCGCACCGGGACCGGGCTGCGGGGACGCGCTGCCCGCTCGGCCCCGCTCCGTTCGGCTCGGCCCGGTGGGGGCCCGGCACAGGGAGGCCCCGCGGGGCCCCGTGAAGGTCACGGGGCTCCGCAGTCGCTCCTCCCGCCCGGCTGCGTGCGACCTTCCCGCAGGCCGCAAGGTCGCGGCTCGGGCGGGCAGCGCCGGGGGGCTCGGTGCAGGGAGCGGTGTCCGGCCCTGCCCCGGGGGTCGCTCCCGCTGCGCCGAGTGCGGGGCTGCCGCGGGGCTGCCGCGGGGCTGCGGTGTCCCCGGGGCAGCGGCGGGCACGCAACAGGAGCAGGGGCTCCTAGAGCCAAACTCCGTGCCCAGGGCGGGTGTCGGGGCCGGTCCCGCTGCCCTCACCGCTGGTGGACACGGACTCCGGCCACGCGGTTCATGGAACAGCTACGGGGGTTTGGGCTGGAAGGGACCTTAAAGCTCCTCCAGCTCCAACCCTGCCACAGGCAGGGACCCCTTCCACTGGAGCAGCTTGCTCCAAGCCCCTGTGTCCAACCTGGCCTTGAACACTGCCAGGGATGGGGCAGCCACAGCTTCTCTGGGCACCCTGTGCCAGCGCCTCAGCACCCTCACAGGGAAGAGCTCCTGCCTAAGAGCTCATCTCGGTCTCTCTTTTAAAGCCATCGCCCCTTACCCTGTCACTACAATCCCCAATGGATGGCCCCCACTTCCTGCAGCCCCTGTTAGGGACTGGAAGGACACTCTGAGGCTCCCTGGAGTTGTGGAGGGTCTTTGGCAGGAGTGAGCCCAGAGATGTCGATGGTCCATGGCGCCGGGGCAGGACAGGACAACCCTCTGCAGACCTCAATCTCTTTATTAAGAAAAAGGCATATTACAACAGCTCCTAAAGTACAGCTCCATACTCTAGTTTCTGGCTATTAAACGCGTTTTGAAAAGCACTTGGTTAAAAAGCAAAGTCGACGTCAGCATCGTCCTGGCGAGCAATGGTGTTATGATGGAGAACGAACATTCAGATCAAGCAGAGCAGTGTCAGACCTTTGGCATCGGCTCTCCCCAGCACGCGGCTTTCACTGTGCTCAGCCAAGCTCACAACCGCAGCCAAGGAGAGGCTGCAGCTGCCGGGGGCACAGGGAGCTGCACCCGGGGTGCCTCAACTTGTCCCCGCCAGAGCCCTCCCCGGGGTCCCTCTGCCCTGGCACAGGCGGTGTCCCCATGGAGAGGCCTCAGCAAGGACCAGACAGCGGCGACCCTGGAACACCCGAGTGAACACAGACATGGGGGAGCTGGGGTTCGGTGCCTTACCCCCATCCCCTGCGGGGAACAGGTCTGCTTTACAGGCAGGCATACAGACTGGGGGGGTCCCACAGCCCAGCGTCACATTCCTGCTATAGCTGCAATGGTGGGAAAGCTCCTTTGGAAGCTGCAAGCACATTGAGATCTATTGGGAGGAGGCAGGAGCACCACTGCTGCCATGGGGGAGTGTGTGTGTGTGTGTGTGTGTTGGTGCACCCCTGCTCCAGCCTGAAGGTGGGAAGGAGGCAGGTCTGGTGCAGTGACAGTGCTGAGTGTCCTGCACCGTGTGCCCCCCTTTCCCACGGCTGTAGCAGGGAGCTGGGATGCAGCGATGCAGCATCACTGCAGGGCCAACCCTTGGGCAGTGCTGCTGGGAGGAGACAGAGGCAGGAACCAGCCCTGGGCAGCAAAGGGCAGCTCAGATCAGCGCAGTGACACGGTGCTGTTATCTGTGTGCTCCCACAGCCCACATCTGCTGGTGGGGTTCTGTGCTCATCGACCCCAGGTTCCTCCTGCTCACCCGGCCCAGCACAGCGGCATCACTGATCTTATCCACAGCATGAGGCAACCTCTGGGCGTACCGGAGTTTTCTCTCCCCTCCTATCACATTCCCCATAGGACTTGGCAGCCAGGCACCCACGGTGCAAGAGGGTGACAAGAACAGACGTGCACTGGGGCGGCCGTGGCATTGCTGCAGGCTCCTCACGGCTGCTGGGAAGCGAGGGCTGGTGTTCTCCAGAAGGGCAGGATGATGCCATGGCTTCACCAGGCAGAAAGAGCCGGTTCTTGAGGCTGCACACAAGGACCCCAAAATAGGCCCTGAAAATGACAGTCCCTCAGCGTGCTGCTGATTTACCTCCCATGGGGGGAGGGACCCGGCCAGTGCTGTGGGGCAGCCGCTCTGCTGCCTCCAGGGAGCTCACTTTGAGGAACTCATGCATGGAGATGCTCTGTGCAGAGCAGAGCAACCCCTGATGCTCCAGGGCGTCTCTTGCCATGCTGCTGCCAACTCACCCGGGCACACAGGCGGGACCAGCCTGAGCCCCCCACAGCATCCACCCCGCTGACACCCGTCACACTGCACCCAGCTCCGCTGCAGTGGGGGTTACAGGGCTCTGCCTCAGGTGAAGCTTCCCCGAGGCCGCAGGACCCGGCCCTGCTGTGCACAGCTCTTGTGCAGCGTGGGGAAGGTCCTGCAGCCTCCCGAGCGGCTGCGGGGAGCGGCTGCACTGCTCAGGCACCCTCACGGTGGGATGGGGAGGATGCTGCGGGGAGCGCTCAGACCCCCCCAGGACACACATTCAGAAAATATGGCTTTTAATTAACAGGGTCAAGAGGGGAACTTCCCGGCTGGAGCGGGGGGAACGTGCACCAAGCCACCGGCTCTGCCTCCCGGCGCCGCTGGCTCTGGCACTGGCACGGCGCAGCGAGCAGAGCGGGTGCAGCTCCTCCCCACCACCGCTCACCCCGCACAGTTTGAGACATCGCTTCCTCAGCGGGCATTAGGAAAAACACTAATGAGGAACAGGGAGCTTAGCAAAGCCAAAGCAGCAAACCCATGAGCGCTGCAGAGCCAAGGGGGGGCAGAGCGGTGCCGGCTCTTGGTCTGTGCGCAGAAAGCTGCCAGCACACGCGAGCTGTACACATAAGACATTGTTTAACAACCGAGCATTATTGCTATGATCCGTTTCCAGTCCAACCTTTCAGCTTTACATTAAGCATTGCTTGTTCCACAAAAAGCACGTGGGGTCAGCGGTTACACTCCTTGCTCTGTGCACCCTCTGGACCCCCAGGGGGTCTGAACTGACTGACTGCACCTACAGAGCTCGCTACACCCTCCAGGCTAAGGGCTGAAACAGCCTGGGGAGCTGCGGGGTCTGCAGGAGCCCCCGGCCCAGGGAGGGGAGCACAGGCACTGCCTGGGCTCCTGCTGCTCCGGGCTGTGGCTGCCAGCAGCCCCCTCAGTGACAAACAGGAACGCTGTCTTCTTGTTCTTCCATCCTTGATCATTTTGATCCCTTTGATCATTTTATATAAATACAAAGATTAAAATAAATTATCTCAACATCGTTTCTATTACAATCATACAGTGTTTTTCCTTCAAAACGTGTGTATATATATTTATATATATATAAGTGTATATATAGCATCTCTAAAGCTCCCCCCCCAAAAAAGCAGCAGTGACTGAAGCAGGTACAGCGCGCAGGAGCTGATCCTTCCCGCTCCAGGGAAAAGCACAGGGATCACCCCAACAGCTCATTTCCAAGCACATTACATTGGCATGGAGGGGGAACTGGGGTGCTCCCTCTCCATCCCTTTGGGACCTCCCCCTCACCGTAGGCAGCTATTCCTGCACATCCAAGGGCCGTGGGGCTCGGGGCCTGCCCAGCCGCCCGCCAGCACCGGGGAGCACCGGGAGGAGGGGAGCAATGGGGGGCCTGGAAATGAGATCACTCCTTGAGCAAGCTGCTAATTAGTGGTGGGGAGGAAGGGATCCTGCAGCTCAGACAGGGTTGCTTCATTTACATACTAGGCACTAAAACTGCTGATTGCTAGGCAGGTATTTACACAGAAGAAGGATCAATGTCTCCCTCCCCTTTTCAATGCTCAGGTCAGTCATGAACACCATGATCTTACCAATAAAAATGCATCATTCTCTATCGGGATTGTCTAGGGAGGAGAGGGGAAGGCAGCTGTGCACACCACAGCTAGCAGAACAGCCGAGCAGCACAGGGGCACGTGTGACCCTCTTTCATGTTGAAAGGGAATAGAGACAAATGCTCAGCAGAACCTCTCTGAACCTGAGAGAAACGGAGATTTCCAGAGGCCAAAATGGCACCTCCCCTGCATCACACCACGGGGACCGGGTGGCTGCGATGCTGCACCAGTGCAGTGCAGCACAGGCTGCCCCTCGCCACCCCACTCTGCCTCCCATGGGTGGGTGATGGCTGGGCCCCAAGCACACCCCAAGCCTGCCTTGAACGGCTCTGCAATGGGAGCCAGGCTGGGGCTTGCCTCCCTTGTGCAACTGTACCACACTCGTGCCAATGCACCCCACTGTGCCCTGGCTCCCCTCCTGCCTCGGGAGGGCAGTTGGGGCACGCAGTGCTGGGCAGCCAGGGCATGAGAGCACCCTGCAGTCCTTCCCAGGGTGGCAGCAGGGGAGGGCAGGCAGGAGCTGATGGGCCTCTGCTGGTCTCTGTACTCTGGGATGCATCAGGGGCTGCAGAAATCTCCTACTAAAGCTGAACCTCTGCAGGGCTCCACACTGGGCGACTGCTCCCTGGATCCCTGCTAGTGGGGAGCTGCCCCAGTGTGGCTTTGCTGGGCTTCTTCCCAAGCTCAGACTGGGGAGTGGGGGTCCCAACCCTCATGGGGGAACAGGAGGGGTCTTGCCTTCCAAAGCTTGACTATTCACATCACAGGCAAATAAATAGCTACAAAAGCTGCTAATTCCTGTCCTGCTTGTGCAGCTTGTATGCTATGGGGCTGGTTTGTGCCAATGGCCTAGGGACTGCTGCTGAGAATCTCGTAAAAGCATTTTAATATAGTATATAAATATTGAACTACAAAAATAGACACCTCTGACTGCACGGGCACGCTGCGGGGGAGCTGGGGCAGGCTGAGCCCCACTGTCTGCTAGGGCCATGTTTCTGGAGAGGTCTCACACTGCACTGGAAGGAAATGGGGTTCCCATCGCAGCAGCTCCAGCCACGGAGGCAGTGGGGCAGGGAGAGGCTGCAGGCAGGGATTGGGGCCAGGGCTGCAGCCACACACCAGGGTAGAACCTGCCCCTCGGAGCAGCGCAGGTCCTGATGGTGCCGGAGAAGCGAGCCCTTCTCCCTGCCCTGCCACCAGAGCCCTGTTCTGCTCTCCCTGCTCTGCCGTTTCACAACACCCGGGGGATGGAGGCATAAGGATGATGCTTTGTGCTGCAGACCAGGCGAGGCTGCCCGTGCTGCACGGCCGTAGTGCAGGGAGGCCGTGGGGAGGACTGGAGGTGACAAACCCAGACCTGGCTGTGGAGGTGACTGGGAACTGAGATGCTGGTGTCGAGAGGAGACCAGCCCGGCACAGGGGACATGAGCTGCAGCACACGGAGTGAGGCTGCAGTGGGTGAGGAGCCATGCAGGCATCTGTCAGGACCGGTGCTCATGGGTCACCTCCAGCCACCTTGTCCAAGTCCTGCGAGTAAATGCAGAGGCAGACAAACTGCAGCGCAGGGAGCGAGGGAGCGGGACCAGGCTGGCACAGCTGCACTGTGCCCTGCAGGTAGGATCCCTCCTCAGCCACAGGACCAACTCCACTCAGCTGCCTGCAGCCCAGAGCACTTTGCTTTGACATCTGGGATCCTCTCCTGCCCGGCCCAGTGAACGAGCTCATCCTGCTGTGCCAAACCTTGTGCCCCTTGCTTGCTGCTGCACGTCCACCTCCTGGCACCCTGGCCCGGGAAACACACCTGGCATCTGCTCCGAGGGGCAGCAGCAGCAGCAGCAGCAGGAAGCTCTTCTCATTGCCGAAATGCCACCTTTCCTTCCTTCCTCGGAGCTCTGGACAGGTGCCCAGCCGTGTCCCCTCTGCAGCCCCTGTGCCTGTTGCCCACTGTCCCGCAGCGCTCAGACCCTTTGTGCAAGGGGGATCCTCCTGGCTGCCTGCATCAGGAGGTGCGAGCAAGGCACCCGCCTTCCGCTGCCCCTTCCCCTCGAGGGGACGGGGGGCCGCAGCGCTGGCCGGTGCCCACCGCGGTGCCGCAGGGCTCAGGCCATGCCGGCCGCTCGGCGTCTACTCCTTGGTGCCGGGGGAGCCGCGGGGGCCGGGCTCCTGCCTCTTGCCGGGATCCCCCTTGCCCGACCTGGCCCTGGCCACGGGCTCCTGCGCGGGGGGCCGGGGCGGCCGCTGTGTGCGGGGGGCCACGGAGGGCTGCGGGCGCTGCGGCCGCGCCGTGTACAGGAAGAGCGCCGGGTCGGGCATGGCGTCGTGCTCCTCGGGCGCGGGGTCCCTGGGCCGGGCACCGTCACCGGGCGGGCGCCGGGGCTGAGCCCTGTGGCCGCGGCGCCGGGGCCTGCCGTCGGCCGGGGCGGTGTCGGGGGGCTGCTGCGGGGCGCGGGGGGCCGGCAGCCGCTGCGCCGTGGCGTGGAGCTGCAGCGAGAGGTACGCGGCCGCCTCCGTCTGCTTCTGCAGCTCCGTGTCGAGGATGGTGACGCGGTGGCTCCGCCGCTTCAGCTGCTCCAGGAACCGGCGCTCCTTGGTGCGGAGGCTGGAGCGCAGCGCGGCCACCAGCGTCTCCTTGTGCTGCAGCTCCTTGCGCAGCTCCAGGTTGTCCTTCTCCTTCTCCTGCAGCTGCGCCTCCATCGCGCGGCACTTCTCCTCCAGCTCCCGGTCCAGCACCTCTGCGGGGACACGGCACAGGCAGGGGTCGGGGCAGGCTCAGCCCCCCGCATGCTCCCAGGAGGACCGTGAGGCCGTGCCAGCACGTCCAGCAGTGCCGTTGAGGCTGCTCGGGTGCTTTCCGGGGCTGGGACTCCCCACACTCCTCGTGCGCACGGGCTCCCTGCCTTTCCCATGCGCCGTCAGCCCTGGGCTGTAGTGCCGGGACGCAGCGCGATGGGTAACACCCAAACGCAAAGGCACTTTGTGGAGGATGCTGTTGCTGTGGAACTGCCGCCTCTGCCTCGCTGCAGTTTCCCTAAGTGGCTGGGCACAGGGCAGCATACAGCTGGGACAGAAAAGGAATGGCTGGCGCTGAAACCATCAGCCCGGTTTAGGAGGGATCTCGCACCTCAAGCCCTGAGGCTCCACAGCCTGATGTGAGGACGGAGATGCTAATGCAGGATTACAGAGCAGCTCGGCTGTGCTGGCAGGGAGGGAACCTGCATCCTGGGCTCAGGGGATCCTGTCCCCGGTGCAGGATGGCCAGGCAGCCAGCCCCTGCCCTGCTGTCACCTCGTGTCACCTCTGCCCCTGCCAGCGGCCGGCTGCCAGCAACAGGGCTCAGGCAGGATTGGCTACAGCAGAGGTGCTGTGTCAAGCAGCATCTTCCTCACCATTGCCCTCCCTGCCCTTTCCAAACCTCGGCGGGTGACAGGCACCCTCCCTGCCCCGGCCCTTCTGAGTCACAGCACTGGCACCCAACAGTGTGACTTCACGTGGGGCTCTACACGTTGCTCCTGCACACCCTGCACTGCTCCAGCTTGACACAGGATCATGGAATGGTTTGGGTTGGAAGGGACCCTAAAGCTCATCCAGCTCCAACCCCTGCCACGGGCAGGGACACCTTCCACTGGAGCAGGTTGCTCCAAGCCCCTGTGTCCAACCTGGCCTTGAGCACTGCCAGGGATGGGGCAGCCACAGCTTCTCTGGGCACCCTGTGCCAGCACCTCAGCACCCTCACAGGGAAGAACTTCTGCCTTACACCCAACCTGAACTGTTTGTTTAAACCCTCTCCGGTATCCTTGTAGGCCTCCTTCAGATATTTGAAGGCTGCTATGAGGTCTTCACACATCCATCCATCCATCCATCCATCCATCCATCCATCCATCCATCCATCCATCCATCCATCCTTCCTCCATCCCACCCGCCATGGTGACATCAAGAGAGACTGCACTGAGCAAACACCTGCAAAGGAATTTGGATACCAGAGCTTTGCATTTTCCCTAATCCTTTCTGCCTAAAGCCCTTGCAAGGCTGGAGGGGGTGTGGGATGGAGGGAAGCACTGCACCCACAGCAAATCATGTCACACACAGGGGCATGGGGGCACAGACATCCCCGGTGCCCCTGGCAGCCCTGGCTGTGAGCTGCTGCACCCAGCCCTTGGTGTGGTGAGGAAGAGGAGTGAGGCTGGCACCCGCCTGTGCTCCCCACTCCTGCCCGGGCCTGCTCCCATTGTCTGCAGTAATCTCTGCTTTTTACGATGTGATTTGCAACTGCTTTATAGCCTCAGCTCCTAAATGTCTTCTGCAGAGGAAAAATGCTTTATAATGAGAACTTAAGGGAGGCAGTTGCACGCAGTAATTATCACATGAGTGGCACTTGAAGAGCAATCATTTGATAGCATCTTAAACTAGGTGGTTGCCCCATAAATGTGGCAAATCTGACTGTACTCTCTGTAAGCTGTTAAAAGGCTGAAGGATGGGCAGAGACCTGTGGCGGAGACTTACACATCATGGTCTGTGACACGCTGCCTGCTGCACATCCCAGGGCTGGGAGCACCAAACCCCCTGCAGCCAGCACAGCACTGCCCGAGGTCAGCTTCATCCCTGGGATGGAGGAGGAAGAGGAGGAGCCGAGCTGCTCACAGAGCATCCTTTGCTAGCCACGGGTGCCTGGGCACCACTGCCTGCCCCTGCCCCAGGGCTCTCCAGCCAGACAGGGCTGCGGGTCCCAGCTCAGGGCTGTCCCAGGACACCTGAGGGGACAGCCCGTTGTGAAATGCCTTTGGGCAGCTCTCTGTGGCTGGTCCCGGGCCTGGGATGGTGCCTGGGGCTTGCAGGCATTTTCCTGAGACATTTCTCACCCTTATTTTGGAACGTGGAAGATAATTTTGTGGACAAAAGGGACTGTTTCATGACCTGGGAGGCCTCCTGAATCAGCACCTGGAATGCCAGCTGTGAGAGGAGCTGGAGGTGGGGCTGGTAATGTCCTTGTTGGTGTTTCCCTGCGGATGGAAGGTTTGCAGGCTTGGAGTCCCACCCCAGGGATCTGTGTCAGGGCTTTAGGGATGCTGGCTTTCACACGCAAAACCTCACAGGTGGCTCCCAGGACTTACAGGGGGCTGCCAACAGGCTGTGAATGCGCACACTGACATCCCAGCCCTGCCCTCAGCCCCTCTGCTCCCTACAGACAAGGTCCATGTCCCCTCCCTGGGCAGCCCGAGGGGCCCCCTCCAGCCGCAGGCTCTTTGGTGGCCCCGCTGCTCCCCTTATCTCTGCAGTGCTCTTACCTTGCTGGCGGGCTTCCAGCTCTTTCATTTCCAGGTCATGAGTGAGCTCTGGAAGAGAAACCAGACAGGGCTGAGAGGGAGCATCCCTCCCACCCGTCCCATGTGCTTGCCGTGGTCACCGCGGTGGTGGCACTGCCTCTGTCCAGCCCTTGGCGTGAGCGTGGCCGTCCCAGAGCACCAGCCACAGCCTGAGCCCGTAAGGCGGTTCCAGCAATTTATACGTAATAGGCAGCCCTGGGATCTGGCAGCGGCCCCTGCGATGTGGCCACGGCAGCGTGCGCAGGTCCTGCCCCACGTTACTCCAGCAATGCCTTTGCCTTTACTAAGAGTTGCTGAGCCATTTTTGGTGCTTTAAATCAGGACAAAGAGCAGAGCAGCTGGCTGAAAATAGACCAAAGTGTGAGCTGCTGCCACCAGAAGCATTCCATAATTTACTGCTTCCAGGCTGATCCCTGCCTCTGCACGTGACGCAGGTGGGACGGCCTCGTCCCACACCATGTGCCTGCAGAAGGATGCTGCCCTGCTCCACAGGCACCGTGCAGCTTCCGCATCCCCCCCTGGGCTGGCCACTGGGACTGGCAGGGTCTGGGGTTCGGGTGCAGGCAGCTGCAGGCAGAGCTGCCCCCTGCCTACACTGCACCCAGCAGCAGCAGCATCCTGCAGGGATGAGCCCATCGCAGGCCTGCAGCCCCTGCCTGCTCCCTGCCTAGCCCCGGGCTACAAAACCAGCTCAAAAGGGAGCTCAGGGCTTTCTGGAGCTCACTTCACCCTGCACCCCGTTACAGACAGCCCCATGAATTAACTGTCCCAGCCCACCCAAGCACCAGCCCCTCCCAGGGGAGGAGGAGCGGGGCAGCAGCAGCAGCATTCACTTGTTTTGAGGCTTTTTTTTTTCCCTTGAAAATGAGCTCAAACGGTTAATCTTTGCCCTACATTTTTCTTTTAATCTGCTTTCACGTTGAGTGCAATCCTCATCGCTGCCACCCTTCTGAAGCGGAGCGCTTGGCTCAGGCGGCTCTGCCCGTCTGCCGTGGAAAACAAACCTGGAGCGGGAAGCAGAAGTAACCCAGCACGTAATGCAGTTTCTGGAAAGCTTTCAGCACTCCCCACTGCCCATTGGAAATCAATGGGACGCTGGTGCTCTTCTGAAGCTACAACAATAGGTTTGGAGCCTTGGATACATTTCAAATGACAACTAAAGGAGTTGCCCGTTCCCAAAGCAGACGCGGCCCTGCGGGGCAAGAACACAACCCGGGTCCCGGCTTCTGCACTGGAGCCATGGGGGCTGCTGGGAGCCTCACGGAGCTCCTCGGGATGAGGAGGTGGCAGCTGGGGCACAGCTCTGGGGGGGGGCACTTCCAGGGGTGGTGCGGATGTGTGAGGTCTGAACCGTCAGCGCAGGGCACAGCAGCATGGGCAGTGCTGGCTTAGCCACCGGGCTTCCCCCTGCAGACAGCCCCAGTGGGCATCAGCACTGAAACCTCACCTTAAAACTGAGCAGGGCTTTGCCCCATCGCCCCGGGAGAAAGGGCCTTGCAGAGCCACACACCTCAGAGCAGGGTGTCAGCCCTGTCTGCTCACACTGCTGTCATCTGGTCACAACAGGACGAGGAGATCACTGACAACCCACCGTGCACAGGCTCAGTTCTGCCCCTGGGGACTCAGAACCCCCTACCCTGATTTAGGTACAAAACCTCTTCTGTTTCTCCTATCTGGAGACACCATGGATGAAGGCATTAAAAAGGTGAAACAGAACAGCAAAAGCTTGGAAAGGATGGGGAAAACCAGACAATTGTATCACTGCAGATACTCCTTCGTTTCCCAGGAATCAGGGAGGGTGAGAGGCTGAAGACAAGGAGCAATTAGCTACGGCTGAATTATTGATGTGGGCGATGGCACGAGTTGGGATGAGTTTCAACGGCGGGCTGGAGGCTGCGAGGGGAGGAGGTGGCATTGCTGCAGCGGAGCCGTGCTGGGGGCTGGCTGCTGTGCACCCCACATCTGCAGTGGTCCCTGAGCCCCTCGGCAGGCTTGGGGCCGTGCTTCCCGGGGGCTTGGAGCTCATCTGGTGCAGACCAGCCCCAGGAGCTTCCCCACCCAATGTGCTCCATGGGCATGCAGCTCCCACACGCAGGGAGCACCCCAGCGCTCACCTGAGCAGTGCTTCTGCAAGCGGAGGATCTCCAGGTGCAGGGCATGGAGCAGCTCCATCTGCTCCTTCTTCAGGAAGGCGATGTGCCGGTGCACGCTCTGGATCTGGTGCTCCAGGGACACGGTCTCCATCGCAACCAGATTCGCTGTCCAGGCCTGTGGGGAGCGGAGGAGGCTCATGATCAGCAGCATGCAGGTTGTGAGCCCCGTCCCCAGAGACCCTGCCAGGGGCAGAGCCCACAGGGTGATGCTGCTCTACCCTTTCCACAGGGATGTGGCTGTGGGTGAGGCAGCTCTGCTCAGCAGATCCCTTGGGAATGGCCCCCAGCCTGCCCCAGCTCCATCCTGCCTGTACCCGGGCTGGGGGCTCAGAGGCTGCACAAGGAGATGCTGCTGCCATCGGAATGGATCATTTCTGTGTTGACTTTGGCCTTAGGAAATGCTCCTTCACTGAGCAGGATTGCACTGGGACAGGACTGCTCCCCACAGCCCCCAGCTGGGAGCTGCACCAGAGGCGACGCTGGCTCTCACTTGACAAGTCACATATTACACAGCAGCAGCTGCAGACAGATCTACCCAGGGAAAGCACAGAATGCTCGCTCTGACCGGAGCACTGGCAGGAGTTGTGCTGTCTTCCTGTGTTGTCGGGGTCCATCACCACGTGTTGATGGCTACAGGAGCTGCCTACCTGAGCCGCTGCAGGGAAAAATAAACCCCCAAAGGACCCTTAATCCTGGGAAACACCTTTCTGTGTGGATGTGGAACCCGTCCTCACTGCCTGCAGCCAGCCCAGTGGGAGGAGAAGCTACAGCAAACAGAGAACCTGGCAGTGCCGGGTTAATGGTTGGACCTGCGGATCTTAAAGGCCTTTTCTAAGCTAAACAATTCCATGGGGAGATGTGGCAGGAAGCCTGAGGGGCAGCGTGCACTGTCCTGTCCCTGGGAAGCTGCTCCATCCCCTCCTTCACGTGCATCTGACTTCAGTTTCCTTTCGACAGGAATTTCAGAACTAAGGAGCGCTTTAGCTTGTGCTCTGCTCACCCAGCACCACCACGCACAGCATTCGGAGGCAGCTCCTGCCACCAAATTGAATCGAGCTGCACTTAAAATCCATTCCACAGAAAGGGGTCTTGGCAGTGCCCCGCGTTCCTGCCAAAGCCTCTCTGACCTGTGCTAACCTTAAACCCAGGTCTTGATGTTCGTGCTTATTTCTGGAGGCAAAATAATGACATTTTCAGCTCTGGGATGGCTCTGCTGCTCAGGAACGAAACATTCCACACATTCACTCCATGAACGTGATGGGGAAGCATGGGAAAGGCTGGTGTGATACCTAAAAGCAGCAGATACAAAGGTCCTGCTTCTCAATCAAGGCGATTATTGCAGGAGGTAAGATTTATACTGGCTTAAAGCTTCCCTGTGGAACAACGTCATGGAAGTGAAAACAGCCCCGACCCAGCCTGCATAGCCCTGCCTGGGGGAACGTGCTTGGGTGCTCTGGGCAGGGATCTGCAGCCCTTCCGTGCTGGGCTTTCTAGAATGGAACCGGGAGGGGAAGAATCCAGCTCTAAACTTAACTTCCCAGTCATCCCTTTCCTTCTGAGCGGCAAGCTGATGATTCTGAAGCCTTTAAGTCCCCAGCCTTTCCTGACAAGGAGTTGTAATTAACAGACAGGAGACACAACGATGATGGGGGTTCGCTGAGGTGTGAGGGGGTGTTGGAAGTCATGGAAGTCACCTGGAGCCTGCCACAGGCTGGGAACACAAATCCTGTTAGGGCACACACCCCCTGCCACCCTGTGGGGCTGTGGAAGAGCCATGTGCTGGGCTCCGGGGCTGCTTCATGATGGGAGTTGTGGCACCTCGTCTTGGGAAGCACAAGAAAGTAGGTTGGACGAAGCCCCAGGGACACGTAGTGCTATTTTCAAGCACTTTGTTCTGTCTGGTGGAAATGGCTTTAGTAGAAATGGCTGCAAATTTTCCATTGAACTTTGCCTCCTGCCTTTAAGTAGGAAATTACCCTTTTTACCAATGAACATGTTTTTCTTGAAAAAGAAAACGTTGATAAATATCAACCTGAAAAGGAAGTCAGAGGAAAAACATCTGGGATTGGGATGTGTTTGTTGTCTCAACTTCGGAGGATGAAAAGCCTGCATAATTTACCTGTGTGTGGGGAGAGGGGGAGTCTGTTTCCAAAACTGCCACAGGAAATCCTTAGCGGGTTCAGAGCAGCTTTGCCTGTCCTGTGGCTTCCACTGCTTCCCTCAAGAAACAGGTCTCAGCTTGCAGCAGGAGGAACGTCAGAGCTGTCATGGCAGGGGAGGGCACGTCGCTTTGCCTGCATGGAAGCTCCCGCCGGCAGCAGGACATGGAGGGAGGGCAGGAGCTGCCTTCCCAGGCAATGGGGGACAGTGCTGGACATGTGGAAAGCAGTGATGGGGAGTTCCAGATCTGTCCTGGGGCTCCTGTGCCCCTTCCAACAGGCTTGGGGGCTACATAGGGTGACCAGAGGCTGCTGCTGCTTCACCACCCACAGCCCACAGGTGAAGGGAGGATTGTGGCCATTGGACTGCTCTGTGTCACACACAGGTTGTGATGCAAGAGCTGAGAGCTGTTAATGGAGCTGTAATTTGGTCCTGAGGCTTCATCAGCATCTGTTTCTGTTTGAGGGTCTCTGCCATTGCCAGAGGCAGCAGCAGAGGCTGTGTCCAGCCCTTATCCCAAGGGGTTTCAGAACCAAACTCTTCTGATCTCTTTCCTCCAGTGCTTCCCAAGTCAACTGGAGATTGCAGCAGCAGTTTGAGCCTTTAGTCTGGTGCGTGCCCGTGGTCATTTCACACAGCACAACCACTCGGGAGGTGTTGGGAGTTAATAGGGATTAGCTGCTGACTGACTTAATGCTTTACCGGGCCACGGCGTCTCCCAGCTCATCAAGCCAAAGCTCCCCATGTCGAGGGCTTCAAGGCACCCAGCAAGTGCTGATAACCACATTTCTATGTGCTAAGCAAGACAGGAACCTTCAGCTTGTGCCAAAGACACAAGAGCCAAAGCACAGTGACTGCTTATGAGAACTCGTGTTTCACAAACTAAAAGTACTGGAGCAGTCTCCTGAAATAGCTACAATCACCGATTCAGCTGGAGGTCTGCAAAGAGCTGATTGCCTTTGCACAGACAGATTGTGTGAGCATTTGCTTCCAGGACAAAACTATACCAAAGTCCAAAGCCTGTTTAATGCCCATCAGAATCCCACAACTTTGATCCAGATTAAAACCCCTCAGTTGCTGATGATGCATTAGAAAGGCAGATGCAGCCTGTACACAAAACCCAGCACAAACATCGTCACGCCAGGATCCAGCCCTCACCCATGTACTCATTTCCCTCCATAAATAGCAAATTAACTGGAAGTCAGAGGGCACAAGCAAGCTTTGCAGGAACAGGTCAATAATTTATCCTGCTATGGTTGCCAGCACCCCCCTCTCCATTGCACTAAACATGCACAGGGATAAACACTGATACCCATTAGGAATCCATACTGCTCAGAATTTACGATCTCAGAGAACACAAACACAAACTTTGCAACAATGCCACGGAGCAAGTGCGCCTTTAAAGGGAAGCGAAATAAGGCAGCAGGAAGCTAAGAAACTCACAGAAGGTCACAGAGGTAGTGGCAATGCCAGGAATAGAAACTAGAGGTGAAATCCTGGCCTTGGGAAAGTCAGTGCGAAACCTTCCCTGATCTCAGCAGAGGCGGAATTACTCGGAGCTCTATTTGCTATTCATTCTCTATCAGTATCTATTTAAGGATGAAATCAGTGCAAATGCTGATCATAAATTACTGCGTTTTCTCACAATTCTCTGAGCGCAGCTGCCTGCCAACAGCCGAAGCTGGAGCTTCTCATCCGGCTGCGGGTGCCTTCTCCCGCCGCTCCAGGGGATGAGCAACGGGCTCAGCTCTGCGTCAGGAGCAGGACCGGGCCCGGCAGCTCCGGATCCGTCACCCCCGAAGCGGGCGGAGCCGCCCCGCGCTTTGGGGGATCCGGGAGCGGCGCCTCCCGGTGCCCGGCTGAGCCCTCCTGCCGACACCCAGCGGCGCGGGCAGCCCCCGCCGGGCCGGGCACAGCGAGCGGCCGCTGGGTACGAGCGGGGGAAGCGGCCCCGGGGCGGGCGCGGGAGGCGCCGGGGCACCGCGGGCGGGACAGCGCCGCCGCCACCGAGCCCTCCCCGCCGGCCCCGCAGCAGCCCCGCGCCCTGCCCCGGGCCCTTACCTGGGGGGAGCGGCGGGGCCCCGGGGGGTGCCCGCTGGGCGTCATGCGGCGAACGCGGCGGCGGCGGGGCCGGGGCCGGGGCCGGGGCCGGGGCCGCGCCGGGCTCCTGCGCTGCCCCGCGCTGCCTGCGGCGGCCCCGCCTCACCCGGCCCGGCCCGGCCCCGCCGCCCGCCGGCAGCCGCGCCGTAAACAGGCGGCAACGTGACCGGAACTGGGGAGCTCCGCCGGGGCGAGGCGCGGGCGGGCGGGGACCGGCGGGAGCCTGCGGGGCGCGGCGGGGCCGGGGAACAGCGCCCGGCTCATCCCCCCCTTTGCATCCCCCTCCGAGGGTCCCCATCCCCGGTCATCCCCTCCGGTGCTCCCCCGGGTTCCCCCCCCCGGCACCGGACCGCGGCTCCGCGGGTCCCCTCCGCTGTCCGCGGTGCTGAAGGCGGCCTCCGCAGCCGCCTCCTGCCCTGCCCGGAGCAGAGCGGGGCCCGGCCCGGGGCATCCCGGCGGGTACCGCGGCTCGGGGGGATGCGATTCAAGCGGGGCACGGTGAGGGAACCGGCGGGACGAGCAGAGCTCCCCAGGAGCTACACTCGGGGGGGGGAGTTCTCATGTGGTTACTGGTCCCCCGTGCCCTTTGTCTGCGGTACCCAGAGCAGCTGGGGCTCTGCTTCCACAGATGACTCAATTCATTGCACCTCTTGCACAGCAGGGAAGCGCAGATGCAGCGGCCTGTTCCATGCTCACGGCAGTGCAGGCACAGGGAGATGGTAGCGTCCTCCCCGTCAGCTGACAGTCTGATGATTCCCCTTCCCTTAAACCAAAACTGCTCCAGGGAGCGCAGTGTTCCTGGAATGGTGCTCAGCTGGGTTGTGCTGCCATTCTCACATTAAACCTGCTGCTGTTCTGTGTGTATCAGCTTTCAGCACACAAGCAGCATGTGGATGTGCTGCAGGGCAGCCCATAAGGGATTGTGGAATCATTTTGTCATCCCACATCCTATTCTTCCCTCAGATGGTTCAAACCTCTGTCTGCGTGCCTGTGCTGCACAGACTGACCGAGGCTGTGTGGTGGGGAAGAGCCCTGCCTCATCCCTGCAGGGGCAGGCAGACAGGAGCATACAGTGGGTGCAGTATGGTGGGTTCATCACATCCCTGAGCTGTAACAGCCACAGGCTGGCTCCTGGCCTGGCACCAAGTGGTATGGCACAGGCTGGCGTGGTGCTGAGGGCAAAGCAGGGCTGGGCTTGGACTTAGGGCTCTTCCTCAGAGTGTAAGTTTAGGCCATGCTAAAAGAGAACTCATTAGATCAGGAGAAGAGGTGACCATGAGGTGTGATGGTCTGCACATGCACACACAAGCTTCTGATTTGCAATGAATTATTCAGACATCTCTGCTGAAAGCTCAATCAGCGCAATGAGAGCTTCAGTGCTTCCTAACACTCATCCTATCACACTGACCCCTGTGTGGGCCCCAGGTTGTTGAGAGGTGAAGGATTCATGTGTGAAGGAGGAGAGTGCAGACTTTATCACTCAGAGAAGTGCTGTTTCATTAGGAGAACCTCTCACCCATCCGTAACCATTAGGTAAATGCTTGCCATGATGTGTCTGTCCCTCTTGGTGGAGCTTGTGATGTTTGGCGGGCTGTTTTTAATGTCCCACCGTATCTTCTCCTGACTCGTGTGCTAACCTGAGCAGCAGTGATTTACAGATGGGGGGGGGGGGGAGATGAAGGGGAAGCTCTCAGTGCATCATGTTTCACCACGTTTACAACTTTCATTGATTTTCCACTGAACAACAGGCAAGCCTGTGCACAGCCAAGGTCAGGCATTTGGGGGCAGGGGACAGGAAATGAGGCCGTGGCCCCAGGATACAGCAGCAGGAGGCAGCAGGGCACGGCACATCCTCTGCACCCTGCATGGCACGGGGTGAGGCCGGCTCCCTCTGCAGCAGCTGGTAGCTTGGATTCAGCCACAGTGCACACATGCTGTTAACATTTAACATCATCTCTCCTGCTTTCTCTCACCGTTCCACTGTGAGCTGGTTTCACCAATAGCCTTTGCTCACAGAGAGCTGCTCTTGGCTTTTTTGACTCACTCTCTGATAGGTCTGAGGTTGGTTGTGATCCACAGAGGACAAAAATGGCAGGAATGCCATTTCAGCCTTAAAAGGAGTTGTGGGGTCCCTGCTGCCAGCCCACATGTGTGATGGAGCTCTGGAGCCTGCTCCTCGCCTGTTGTACCACATAGAACCATAGGATATCAGGTTGGAAGGGACCTCAAGGATCATCTTGTCCAGCCTTTCTAGGCAAAGCATGACCTAGACTAGATGTCCCAGCACCCTGCCCAGCTGAATCTTAACAGTGTCCCGTGTTGGGAAGTCCACCACTTCCCTGGGGAGATGATTCCAATGGCTGATTGTTGGGAGACATCCAACTGCAGTGCATCCTGAAGGAGGGTGCTGAAGGAGGCTCTGCTCGCTGCGACCCCTTGGGTGCAGGCAGGGTGGCAGCAGTGGTGTGACAGTGGTGGGGTGA
The DNA here is from genome assembly GCF_034315485.1 of Pezoporus occidentalis. NCBI lineage: Eukaryota > Metazoa > Chordata > Aves > Psittaciformes > Psittacidae > Pezoporus > Pezoporus occidentalis. Next base: position 485,750 of record NW_026913673.1, on the reverse strand, counting down.
CAGCAGCGGGGCGCAGGGGCCAGCAAAGACCCATCTGAGCCCTGCAGCCCCGGGGTTTGCTGCAGAGACCCGGCTACACCCTGGGGAAGCCGCCCTGGAGAGAGGAAGGAGGCGACTGCAGAGCTGCAGAGAGGAGCTGCAGAGAGGAGCTGCAGGCAGCGGCAGCAGCTCTGCCGTGCAGGGCTGGGCGCAGGCAGCTGCCTGCAGCTCCGTACCGGCACTGACCTCTAGCGGCAGCGGTACCGGCAGCGGTACCGGCAGCCGCGGCTCGCTGAGCGCCAGAGCCGGGGCGCGGTGGGTGCGGGTGGGTGCGATGAGGGTGCGGGTGGGTGCGATGAGGGTGCGGGTGGGTGCGATGAGGGTGCGGGTGGGTGTGAGGGTGAGCCCGGCCCTGTCAGGCTGCAGCACGGAGCTGGGCACCGCACCAGCGAGCTGAGCCCTGGCCCTGCCGCCCTGCAGAGGGGCAAGATGAGCTCTGCACCACGGCCTTGCTCGGGGCCTCTGTGTGACACTGAGGTCGGGTTTGATCCCATCTCAGCTGAGGAACTCGTCCAGGCAGGGCACATAACCGCCGCGGTCATCTCCCACTGCACTTGCAGCTCCTGGCCGTGCATCCACACCTCTTTCCGCTGGCTGCAGGAGCTGGGGGCCGTGAGGCTCTGCCTGCGGCTCTGCCATGGTTAAACACCTCCTGTTAGCACAGGCCAGCTCACGTCAGGGGCTGGTCCCAGGATAAAACAGCTGCTTCCCAAAGGGAGCAAGCATCCCAGTGTACATGGAAGTTAAACCTGCATCCCATGCTCTTCTTGTGAGCTGGGTGCTTTTAGACCACGGCTTCCCCCTCCAACCCTGAGTTAATTATTAGGGGAATTGTTGCATTTAACTTAGAAATTAGTTTAATTGTGCCTCAAATGCTGTTTTTCACCCTAGTTGAAGCACAGTGTGTGTGTGTCTTCTTACTGCTTTGAAGAACCTAATAAGAAGCTCCTTAAAGTGATGCAAGGCTAAAAGCTAAAGGGTTTTCATAAATTTAACATTAGCTTAACACTTCCACCGGGATTTCAGAATACCAGACTCGAGCCAAGTAATGCAATTGCTGCCTCTCCAAGGCGCTGTTCCTCTGCCTGCTGGGCTGGGGGGGTGCTGGGGAAGAGACCCATGATGCTCACCCAGGGCAAAGGGCTGTGAAATAACAGGACAAAGCTGTCCTGGCTCTGGGGATGCCCAGTTGGGATCAGTCCGGATATGCAAAGGGGGATATGAAAGATGCTGGATGCACCAGCGTGTTTGTGCCACACGGACGCTCCTGTTTGTTAACTCCCTCACTGTTGTAGAACTTTTTCCTTTTAAAAAGGAAAATAAAGGTTTTGTTTCTAAATCTCTCGGGTGTGCAACACCCGGTGTGCTGGGGGTGCCCGGGCTCCAGGGGTGGGAGGCAGAGCTCCGGCCTCCCCTGCACCCCTCCTATGGCCTTGCGTTCCCATTGCTGCTTCCCTGCCCAGGACCTCTGGCAGCAATGCTGACACTGGGGAACAGCCTGAGCTGTGAGGGGTCAGTGTGGGGCTGGCCACAGCTCTGCCCTACCAGGGACCAGCTCCATCATTCTCTCCAGCTGGCACAGCAAAGCTGCCCTTTGCTCCTGACAAGGGGCAGATGGGATGGAGGCACCAATGCCTTTCAGGTGCGTTGGTTTAAATTCTGGTTTAAATGGATTGTGGGTGCAGCATTTGGGTTTGCTGTGTTGTGAAGTTAAGTTCTCAGGGGTTGGAATAGCCAGGATTTGGAGCCAGAACATTGGTTCTGAGAAGCAGCTTTTAGTGGGCTTGGAAGCTCCTTGAAATAGCATCTCGGCATGCTCCTGGGCTGTTTCCTGAGCACCATGGGCATCCTGTAACCCTGCGTACCCTGTAGCTCTGGGCTGCTCGGGAAGGGACCCCCACTTAGGCAGACAGCAGGTTTTAGCTTTCAGTCTGTGGAGAGTACTTTCTGTTCAGCATTCCTGGACCTCCTGCAGGGGAGCTCTGCTGGGTTCTTTCTGGGTTCCTAAGGGTGAGTAAGGACCAGTGGGAGAGCCGCGGTCCAAGGGGCGGCTGCCGCCCCGGAGCCTGCCCTGGTGTGGCGCTGGGGGGCTCAGGACCCCGTCGCTGGGCTCCGTTCCACCGGTGGCTGACCCGGGCGCTTCGTGCCGCTCGGCTCAGGCTCTGCTGTCAAACGGGCGGGGCCGGGGGAGCGGCGGGGGCTGCGGGCCGGGAGCGGAGCGGATCCCCGGGGCTGCCCCGGGGGGCGGGCGTTGTGCAAGGTTTACGTAACGGGGCACGGCGGTGTGGCACCCCCCACCCCGGTCCCCCCGTGCCGAAGGAGGCGGCAGCGAGCAGGAGCCGGCGCGGCGGGACCGGGACCGGGAGCGGGGCCCTGCGGCGGGGCTCCCCGTTCCGCGGCATGGCCTCGGGCAAGGCGGCGGGGGAGCGGCGCTGGGAGCTGGTGCGCTGGTGAGTGCGGGGCCGGCGGTCCCGGTGGATGCTCGGGGAGGGGCTGAGCTTTAAGGGGGTCTCGGCTCTGGTGTGGGGATGCTCCGAGCCCGGGGTGCCCCGGCTGCTGGGCGGGGGGAAGAGGGGAGCCCCGGCAGGGGAGGGCTCCGCGGGGGGGGGGGGGGGGCACACACGGGACCCGGCCCCTGCCTGGGGAGCTCCGGGGGTCGCTGCTTGATCCCGGTTGTGGTGGGACCCCCGGGGCGGCTGCTGCAGCAGGGAAAGGAGGGGGGTGTCACCTCCTCGGGCAGCGCGGGGTATCTCTGGCATTTGGGGACCCGTGGAAGTAGAAGAGTTGGATCCCAAAGAGAGTTCCTGTGCGGAAAGTGGCCCTGAACCACACAGGAGTGGTGTGGCAAGCAGCAGCAGCCTGGTGTGTTGGGGGGCTGCCTCTGGGACACTGGGATGCTTTGGGGCATCCTGGTGTTGTCTGGGGGTGGAGGGTGCTGAGGTTGTGCCAGGCTTTGGGGACCCTCAGCCTCAGATGAGGATGGATGATAGCAGCACCCTGAGCAGCAGGATGGGCTGACATTGGAAACAAGCTCTCCCTGAGTCTTTGTGTGTGCAGTTGTGTAGTTTGTGACGTCCAAGGCTTGTGACTTTTGAGCAGGACGCTGTCACGATGCCAGATGGTGACCAGGGGGGCTCCGATGCTGCTGATGTAAGAGTTGGGACCAGGCCCAGGCTTGTTCTGGTACCGGCTGCTGTGGAGCAGAGCCAGGATGGAGCTGGAGCTCCCGGTGCGGTGGGATCCTTGTGAACCAGAGTGGAAATTGGCTGAGGATTACTCTAAGCTTGTGAAGCTCTTTTCATTCTGTTTCCCCCCTCAGCAGCCGAGGGCACTTTGCTTCGTGCACACTTAGATCCCAGCTGTTACCGAGGCTGCTGGGCTTGGCCATTCTGCCATCCCTGAACTTCCTTCCCAAAAGCCATCCTGGCTTGCCTGCCACCACTCTGTGCAGTGCTGTCACATGCAAGAGCTGCAGGGGAGCACTGGGACTGCACCATCCCTGCTTGCTTTCACCAAGACAATCAGGTCACTCTGTGCTGAGGACACTCCTGGAGCCTTTTGGGTTTCCTTCTGCTGACAGCAGGAGGTTCTGGCTCTGTCACTGCCCCCAGCTCTGGCAGGACCTCACATCCCTGTGTTGGATGAGTTCGGGTGGGCAGCAGAGCACCTAACAGCTCCGGACGTGTCCCTGCTCAGCAGGGCTGCAGGCAGCCCGGGGCACAGTGGAGCATCCCCTTGGCCCATCCAGGCAGCATGGCCCGATCCCTGCTGTTCCTGGTGGGATTGTACCACCCAGAGCACGCGTGTGTGGAGGAGAGGACCATGAGCTCGCCCCAGCCCTGGCTGGATGCTGCAGCTGTGTGCGTGTCTCCAGCCAGCACCACGGAGGCTTTAAATAATTAATGGCTTGCTGATGAAATTTCATGTCCAGAGGAGGGTGTGTGAAGTGCAGCTGGCTGCTGAGATGGAGGCAGGCAGCAGGACTCTGCTCTGAAAGATGGGAACAACTGCTGTCACTGACACTGTGCTCACTAAACAGAGAACCTGAACTTCTCTAATCAAGATAGCCACCAATTCATCACTTGAATATTATTTAATAAGCCTCAGCTTCTGGCCTGACATTCAAAATGATGTTAGAAAGGCATTAGCCTGGGCTTGGTGCTGGTGAGAGCTGTGCGGGAGCAGTTGGAGCAGGCTGTGCTGCTGAGCCGGGTACTGATGCTGCCCCTCTGCCTGCCAGGGATGTACAGTGAAACATCCTGGGTTGCTTCGGAACTGCTGGCTCCTCGAAAGGGTGCCCGGTCCCAGCCACAGCCGTGCGCCCGTGGGAGCGTCTCCTGATGGGCAGAGAAGGATGGGGACCTGCAGGGGTGCAGGCAGGGCTCCGGTGAAGGAGGCGGTGGAGCCGCGGCCGGCCCTGAGCCGCCCTCCCCGTCCCGCAGCTCCCCCGCCCTGCGCTGGTGAATATTCCAGTCCCTGCTGTTATTTTTAGGTACGTGCGGGAGGGCCGGTTTCGGATCGAGGAGAGGACGCTGACGGCGTTCCAGTGGCTGTACTCGCCCCAGCAGCACCGCATCCTCAGCCGGGCGGACCTGGGCTCACCCAGCAGGTAAGGGGGGGCCGGGGCTGCAGGAGCATTGGCGCATCCCCTCCCAGTGCCACCCGCTCTGCCACAAGCCCTCGTAGCTTCGACGTGGGTCTCCTGAGCCTCAGCCTGTCTCTGGGGCCCTGTGAATACCTGAACATCTTTAAACAGCAGTAAAATGAAGTCCCAGATGCAGCAGCTGGGAGCTGCAAGCATCCTCTAAACACCCCTCTGGTATAAAGCAGTGCAAAGGACAAGTTACTGCCTGCCTGTAGTTTTTTTAATCCTCCATGCTTTTGGTCACACAACCTTTGAGGACCTGCTTTATGCGTGCAGCACACCTGAGATTTAGTTAAAAACCAGATTTGGTGCCAGGGTATGCAGATCTCCCAGCATAAGTGATCTCTGGACAGTATTTGTTCTGATACCCCGGTCTGGTGCTTAAGCTCCCTCCATCACAGCTCACTGAGGCCATGTCCTGGGCATGTGCTGTGGCTTTCCCTGCTGATGCACATGTGTTGCTGTCAGTTTGGATCCCAGTGTTTGGTGATAGAATGCAATTAACATAAGAGCCCTGTGGGCCTCAAGACACGTATAGGACAGTGTCTGTTGTGCTGCCCATTAAGAGCACTGCAACACCCAAGTCCCCGGGTGGCTGAAAGCTTTTCCCTCTTTGTTTCTGCAGTAGTTTTTCTCCTTAAAGCCCTCAAGTCTTTATCTGGCCAGGGTTGCCTGGAGCAGACCAACAGTGGGAGGGTGGCTGGGGAGGGAGGGGGTGCCTGAAACACAGGGTGGGGAAGGGCTCTTGGAGGCACCTCGCAGGGTGAGGGGTCTCTGGGAGGTGCACGGTGCTCTGGAGCCCATGGGCTGTGCAGGCAGGGCTCTGTCCTGCTCCCAGAGGCGACATCCACACCTAGAAGAGGCTTGCAGGAGTGAGGTCCCTGCTTCCCTCGGCAGCAGCCATGGTGTGCGCGCTGGCGGCATCCTGAGGCAGCGATTCCTCTGGCTCCCACCAGAGAGGCTTCCCAGAAGCTGCAATCACCATGCTGGTCGTTAATCTGAAGTAATTATAGGAAATTGCTACCAAAGGCTGTGTAATCTCACCCCTGACGCACGTGCATCATGCGGCATGTGGAACGTCAACGTGTGCAACGTCATTTATAATTAGTGTGAAGTACCACTGTGGTTAATTCCACTGGATGCAACTGATTTCCCAGTGGGCAGGGGAATTACCTGGAGAAGTCTGGTAGAGCCAAGAACAGCGCCTGCATCGCTCTTATGGGGGTGAAACCTTCACCTGGGCTGCAGCTCGGGCTGTCACCCCGAGCAGCCCAAGTGCAAATCCAGCTGGGTGAGTCCCAGGTTTGCCCAGCTGACTCTGAGCAGAGGCAGAGCAGCCTGCTCAGGCAGTGCCTGCAGCCAGGTCCTGCTTGGGGCACAAACCTGAAGCGAGCTGGCTTCAGTGGCTGCTCCACAGGATGGGAGTGAGCTGTGCTGGGGATGCATCACCACTTCCAAGCATCTTGTTTGTCCTGCAGCCTCCTGGTCTGGTGGGCCCGGTGAGCAGGCAGCTGTGCCCAGCACCAGTACTTGTTTCTGCTATAGCATGTTGCTTGAGGCTGCATCTAAGGCACATTATGGTGCCTCAGGTGGCACACTGACACCGGGATGATCTGTGGCATTTCAAGCTGTTGCTTTATTTGTCACATTCACTGGATCACTGTCTCTGTTTTGCACTGACTGCTGCTGCTTTGCATAAGGGTAGTGACACGGTTGGGGGCAAGAAGGGAGTTGTGTGGCTGTTTGTCACCTCGTGCAAACACTGGCCTGGTCAAGTGGTGTGTGTTACTGGTGCGCTCCACAGGGACCAGGCAGCACAAAAAGAGAATTACATTAGTTTCCTTGAATTGCTTTAGGAACCGGTGGGACCAAACTTGTGATGATCAGGCTGTGCTCTGGTGCAGGCTCACCTTTGGGCTCTGCTGGGGGACAGCAGCCTGAGGCTGGGGTAGAAAGAGCTAGAAAGGAGGGGCCTGTCAGTGGGAATGGGAATTTTGCTTTTGCCTTTCCCTTCAGTGGGTCCAGACTTTTGGCCCTGGAAGCTGCTCTTTTGTCAGGTCTGTGTCTGTAATTCTGCTGTAACAGATGAAGGAGCCCACATGAAGGCTAAAGTCTGCTTTCGAAGCTGAATCCAAAGGGGGCTGCTCCATTTTCTAGCTATCTTTTCCCAAACCAGCCCTTTCACTCTGGGCAGTGCAATGACCAAGCTCCTCAGCTCTCCCCGGTGGGTGCTGCTCCAGTGACCCCCCCAGGCGCCCATCACGACTTGACCCTCACATTCTTCCCTTCCCGCTGCAGGGACCCAGTCCCAGTTTCCATCTCCCTGATGCACTTGCCCTGAGCAGCTCTCGCACCTCTCCCTGTGCGTGGGTGAGGCGTTGGGGCGGCGGCAGCCCCGGCTCTGCCATTGGGAGCGGGGCCGCCGGTGCGTGGCCGGGGGTCTGCGGGTGCGCAGCGCCCGGCGCAGGCTCCTGGGAGCCCGGGGCTGCGGTAACGCTCGCACCGCACCGCACCGCCCCGCGCAGGGGCTCCAGCACTGCCGGCTCCGCGCAGCGCGGCGAGGACACCGGGTAAGGGGCGTTCCAGGCTTGTGGAATCGGACCCGAGGGCAGCGCACGGCGGGGCTGCGGTAGCGGCGGACGGGGGTAGCAACACCCGGGTAAGGCTTTAAAGGGGAGGTTCAAGTCTGTGTTTGTCCTTGTTTTTACGCTGCTTGTCTGCATGCAAATGTGAGGCAGAGCCGGCATTGCTATTGTTGAAGCCTTTGCAGTTCTCAGCTCCTCGGTTTGCATTTAAATACGCGGTGACTGCTTGAGGCTCTGTGTGTCGGGCTTGGGGACTCGGGGTCTATGGGGTCTGGGTGCCGGTGCCGGCGCCCTTGTTAAATAGGGAAAATTCAATGAGGAAACTTCAAAAGGTGTCTCCAGGGCTCTGCTCCGATGTGTTGGGGGTCGTGGTGTTGGTGCTTGCTCTGAGCAGCTCCCCGACAGGGCTGTGAGGGGTTATGGTCCTGCCTTTGCAGGGCACCCCCTTTGCGGAGGGGCCCCAGATTCTTTGCATGACAAAAGCAGGGCGCAGAGATTGTTCGGAGCCTCTGTGCACCCAGCGCCGTGTGCTGGGGTGACCCTCCTCCCCCCTGCCTTCGAGTGAGACTGCAGCTTATCTCTGCCGGAGGAGCGGTGTAATGTCTGCTCACACGCAGAGCACCGCTTTTATCCGGCTCGTCTCTGCGGGCAGAGCACCGGTGGAGCCGGTGTGCGAGCACCGTGTCGCCTGCATCCCTGGTGTGGACGGGATGTGAGATGGAGCCTGCCAGGGGCTGCCTTGTTTCCTCATCTGCTGCACGCTCCAGGCTCCACTGTTTTATTTAAGCCTCGTTGTTGTTTTAGTAGCACAAGGGACATAATATCTGTCCACACGGCACGATTTATTGGGGTTGGGAACACGCCAAGGAGTTTAAATTCAGATTCAACAAGAAGCGTGATTCCAGCCAGCAGGCTCGCTGTGTGCCCCACGCTTAGCAGCTACCTTGTCCTCCCCAAAGGAGGATTCCTCCCAAAGGGCAGCTCACAGTAACCACAGCAGCAAAACCACCTTTTTGCTTTGCCCCATGTTTGTTTTATCATCCTTCTTCCCCTTCATCCCGAAGTGTATCCGTACAGCAGCAGGGTCCTGGGGGCTGCTGGCGGAGTCCCTCTGTTGCCATTGCCTGTTGTGTACCTGGAGTCAGATGCTCTGGTTGTCGTTAGCGGCTGCTGTGGAAACAGGAACAGGACTTCAGCAGCAACAGTAGGAAGAGGCATTTTTTCCAGGAGCTAAAAACAGCTCATTCTGCCCAGACCTCTTTCCAATTTCGTGGGGGTAGATGAATCCCTGCTTGGAGTTAACATCTGCCTCCAAGCTGGATGCCAAACCAGGAGGAGCTGTTCCTTGACTCTGCTTTGGATCTAGTCCAGCTCTTTGCAAAACCCACCCAAAATGGTGGAAGAAGGCAGGTGACAGTGGTGAGATGTAACAGGGATTTGAAGAGCTCGAGTCCAAACTCTGTGTTCAGATTGCTGTGTTCAGATGGAACCAGGTGCAAGTTTGGCCTTGAAGCTGAGCCCTGACTGCTGCCTGGATCTCGCCCTGTTCCAGCATCCTGGCTGTCAGCAGTGGCTGCTGGAGCTGGGCAGCATGTGGGGTGCAAGTTGGAGCTGTGAGAGGGGGTGTGAGGGCAGGAGCTGGTTCTCCAAGCCCAGCTCCCCACTGCTGCCAGCACCCACTCGTGTAACATCCTCATGAATGTGCTGAGCATCACTTAGAGCTTTTTTCTTTCTTCTGCTATTAGGACACTGTTCCAGAGATTGTTTGTATTAAAGACTAGAAACCTCCTAATTTCCAGACAAAGCATATTCAGGTCTATCTCATGCCCATGCATTCTTCCCACCCCCATGTTTTGCCAGCCCTTGTTTTTAGTTTAAGCAGTTCTTTTTCTGTCTTGCCACAGTTTCTTCCTAGCCTGCAGTTGTATCGTTCCTGCGTTTGTTGTGTGAATTGGGCCAAATGCTCCCTGGTTCTGCTGGTCCAGCTGTACACTGGTGCCAGCCTGCCAGTAGGAATGGGGTTTGGTTGGGTCTTGCCCTAATGCATCCTCCCTCCACCAGTCCTGTGGTGCCCGGGTGGACAGGCAATGAGCTCCTGTAGCAGGGGACCGCGTACTGAATGCGGGATGCACAGTGGATGTGGAGGTAGCCATGGTAACAGTGCCCAGGGACCAGGCACTGGGAATGGTCAGCTGCTTGCCTGCCTGCCCCCTGCCTGCAGCCGGGCTGCCCCAGGTGTGGGATGGGCACTCTGTGGGAAGTGGTACCTGCCCTACCTGGGGCTGGGCTGCCTCTGGAGCAGGGATGTGGATACACAGAGAAACCTTACTGCAGGTTTCTCGGGGGAGGCACCGTGTGCATGTGGACATGGGCATCTGCTGCTCTTCTGAAGTATCCCCTCTTGGGCTTAACTTGCATGGGAAGGGACATGGATGGAAGAGGTGGGGAAACCACACACGCAGTAACAGTGTGCTTGAACAGGCTCTTCCCAAAGAGAGAGCCTCTTTGGGGATTTCCCTCACTAGCAAGACATCTCTAAAATGGGTGAGCCTGAGAAAATGAGCAACTCTGTACATTAAATTCACTGTGGGCTGAGATTTTAATGAGCCTGGAAGTGTGTGTGGTGACTTTGTGTGCAGAGCTGTGAGCAGATGAGATCTGTGTCGTGTCCTCCTACAGGGAAGAGCCAGGTTGTGTGGTGCTGGCAGAAACCCGTTACTGATGTGTGTCAGGCTGGGTACCAGGGAGCATGTGTGTGTCTAAATGTGAATGCTGGTGAGGCTCTTGGTGCTGCAGGGTGCTCAGCAAACTCAGTTACCCCAGGAGGCCCAAAGGCAGGAGCCAGGGATCAGAGGGTTGTGTTCACATCCCCTGATGCTCTGCGCAGAGCAAGCCTTGGAGGGAGGGGGAGTGATGTGCTTCATGAGGTTTGCTTCAGGCTGTCCTTGCCTCCCCTCGGCGCTGCTTGGAAATGGTGAGATCAATACTGTAAAGAAAAGGCAAATTAGGATGGATGGACTTCAGACCCAGGAACGGTTAAACACATTGATTTCTGCTGGTGGTGTTCGCACCAAGCCGGGCTTGCAGGGTTTGGCCTTGTTTTCCTCTGCAGTGGTCCCGCAGAAGCGTTTCTGTGTCTGCCAGGCTGCGCACGGCCCCTGCTGCTCGTCCCCGGGTCCCACTGCCGATGCTCCCCAGGATGTGGGTGACAGGCACTGGGGAACGGCCCTTTCTGTGCTCCCCCCTTGGCTGGGTCGGAGTTTGCCTGTTCTGGCTGCTTGCTCCATTCTGCAGCTGATCCTCCAGTTAAAGCTCACATGCATTGATCCCTCCCTGCTGGGTTTAACAAGTGGCTGCAGAGAGCAGGCAGCTCGGCTCTGCTCCCCGGGCTGTGCCTGTGCCTAAGGAGCAAAGCTGCTGGAGCTGGTCAGTGCCCTGTGATGGGCAGCCCTGAGACTGATGGAGGCAGGCAGGTATCCGGAGCCTGCTCTTGGCTTTACAGTCCCTTGGCTGCAGCTCAGCTCTTGAGTGACAAACAGGGTCCCCCTCCCCGGTGCTGGGGCTGAGGAGCCCTGTGGCAGCCGGTGGGTGCTGCAGGCCCATGGGCTGTTGAGCATCAAATAGACACCTTTGAGAGCAAGCTGGGTTTTGTGGGAGCCTGCTGTTTAAGACACGGAGTTTCTCACTTCATCTCACTTCAGCAGCACCATAAAGGGGAGAAAATACTGTTAAAAATATTCCATGTACTGAGTCAGAAATAATTCGGACCCTATTTTGTTTGCTTTCTGTGTTGAGACTGCTGATATGTACAGCGTGTTCTTCCTGCCAGGAGAAAACCTGATATTTCTGGGTGCCCACAACCTTCCTTAGAATCATAATAGAAAGATGAATACCCTCAGCGCGCCGCATGCAATATTAAAGCACTAATGATGCAATCAGTTTCTCTTAGCCCCAGTAACAAAGGGAAGAATTGTGCTGCCCTTCCCGGGCAGCGTTCTGCTCTGCGGTGCAGGCTGAGGATGCTGAGGACGCAGTGTGTGCCCATGGCTGCAGCCCGGCCCATGCAGGGGCACTGTCTGTGCTCGCATGGACAGAGGGTCAGCCCCACGCTGCGGTTCCCCATTCCATGGCTGCCTGAGTCACCCGGCTGCTGCGGGAGCCTGGAGCAGCCCTGGGAATGGGAGCCGCGGGTTCTGCCCGCGCTGGCTGCACCACAAAGGGTCCCTAGCTGCTGGGGCTGAGCTGTGCAGTGGTGCTGGTGGCTGGTGGCCTGGCTAACCCGTCCTGCTGCTGCTGCTGTGTGCACAGGAGGGCTGGCTGGCAGCTTTGGTCCCCTGGGGGGAAGGTGCCTTCAGAGCCTGCTTTCTTCTGTGCCAAGAGTTCATGTGTTCACTGGTGCTGAGGGTTCAGCGGTCCCACTGGCAGCATATGTCATAGAATGTGTTGGAAGGGATCTTAAAGCTCCTCCAGCTCCAACCCCTGCCATGGGCAGGGACCCCTTCCACTAGAGCAGCTTGCTCCAAGCCCCTGCCTCCAACCTGGCCTTGAACACTGCCAGGGATGGGGCTGTCAGGGGCAGTTCGAGCTCTGCAGTCTCCTGTAGGGGATGGGAGCTGAGTTGGGCTGTGCACAACCAGCCTGTGTTTCCCTCTGTGAGCAGCCCAGCAGCGTGCACTCATTATCCCCAGCGCTGCTCAGTTGTCAGAGCTCTGCTATGGCTCAGCCTCGCGCTCTCCTCTCTTGTCTTGTGCCCGGTTGGGGTGATGGAGCCACCCAAAACATGGGCACCTCTCCTGCACGCTGCTCCCCTTTGAGCTGCCTGGGGGGCTCCAGGGTTGGTGTCCTTCATTATCTATTAAGGACATGGAACTGTTGGAACAAGTCCAGAGAAGGGCCATGAGGATGATCAGGGGCTGGAGCAGCTCCGGTATGAAGACAGGCTGAGAAAGTTGGGGCTGTTCAGCCTGGAGAAGAGAAGGCTGCATGGAGACCTCGTAGCAGCTTCCAGTATCTGAAGGGGGCGTATAGGGATGCTGGGGAGGGACTCTTCATTAGGGACTGTAGTGACAGAACAAGGGGTAACGGGTTAAAACTCAAACAGGGGAAGTTTAAACTGGATATAAGGAGGAAATTCTTTCCTGTTAGGGTGCTGAGGCACTGGAATGGGTTGCCCAGGGAGGTTGTGAATGCTCCATCCCTGGCAGTGTTCAAGACCAGGTTGGACGAGGCCTTGGGTGAGATGGTTTAGTGTGAGGTGTCCCTGCCCATGGCAGGGGGGTTGGAATGGGATGATCTTAAGGTCCTTCACAACCCTAACTATTCTGTGGTTCTATGATTGAATATGTGGCACCCCCTCCCTGGTGTTACTGGTGGCACTGAGGGTGCTCACCAGGGTTGGGAATGTGGCTGGGGTACACCGGGGTGATGGGCTCATGGCTCTGGCAGAGGCCCTTGGAAATGTTAGTTCTGTCTGGTGCAGATGGCACCAGGGAGGCACCATCCTCCCCCAGGCCTTTGTTTCTTAGTTTGGGCTGATCAGTTCTGATCTGCCTGCTGTGAAAGGAGGAGGGATTTCTTTTATCCTTTTGTTTTTGAGCTCAGCTGTGTGAAATACCCCGGGGGAGAAGAGGGAAGCAAGAAAATATCACTGCAGACACACTCCTTCCAGATGCCTCCCGTGCGGGTGAGGTGGTGCTGGTGGGATGTGCTGAAACAGAGGGGGGAGCCTGAAGGCTCCTGCGGGCTTGGAGCTGGGTCCCTGGTGTGGTTTTAACCTTTGCCTGGTCCAGATGCTGTTTGTCACCTGTGTCTGGGGTGGCTGTCATGGCTCTGGCAGGGATGAGGAGCAGGGAGAGCTGCCCTTTTCCCCGGGCACCCTTGGGTACTGGTCCTGCTGGTGCAGGGTGAGGTTGGCATCGCATGGAGCTGCCTCGCACCTCTCCTGGCCGTGGGAAATGGAGGCAGCTCCCCCGTGGCTGTGTCGAGGTCCTGCTCTCCTTGGCTCTGACATCCTAGGGGAGGTGTGGGAACCATTCCTCTGCCGTGCCAAGGGCATATAAGGAGACCCTAGCAAGCAGTGGTGACCCCCCTGGCTGCACTGACTCCAGCAGCAGGGAGCATGGCCCTGCCTTCTGCACATCTCCCCCTCTCCCTCTGCTTCCATGTGCCTCCGACAGCAGCGGGTTCACGTAAGGACTGAAGTGGCAGAGCGAGATGTGGTAATTGCTGCTTACAGACTGCAAGAGTAAACGTTTAAATGAAGAGCTGGCTGTTTTCCTGGGCTCTCCACGCCATTTCTGGTGTGATGCCAGCTGTAGACTGATGCTCCCCATGGCTGCTGTCGCTACCTGCACTGCACCTCTGCCTGCAGGGCTGCACTGGGCCACAGCAGTCCCATGCAGTTCCCATGCACTGCAGGGCTCCCTGCTTGTGTTTTCAGGCATGTGAATCATGTGTGGCTCAGTAGAGCTGGGCAGAAACCAACTGCTGTGAGTGTAAGAAAGATGTGGCCTGGGGGAAGATTAAGCGCGAGGATAACGTCACACTGCTGTTGATGCAGAGCTTTAACACGAAGCATCCAGGCCAGAAACAAACGTGCTCTGAGCAAATGTCTGCTCCAGATATTTCATGGTACCTGAATTATGGCTTTCGAGCCTGCAGCACGTTTGGGAGGCTTTTGGGTTTTCTTTTTTTTTTCCCCCTTTTTTTTTAATGATGTTCTTAAGAGCCCTCGAATGCAAAGGATTTCAATCACTTCATCCTTCTAAGGAGAGATGGCTGTGGGCAGAAAAGTAGGAGTTGAAATAGCTGGATGTGAGTCCAAGCTTTTTCCCCAGAGTTGAGTGATTTCTCTCTCCAACTCCCCATCCACCCCCTGCCTCCCCTCTTCCTTTCACACATCAGACAGGATCCAAATGCTTCTCAGTTTAAAGCTTTCGGGTGCTTGGATGAGAGGCTGGCTCCTGCAGAGCTCTGGGCTAGGATTCGCATCAGGACCCACGGAGCGCTGGGATCCAGGCCCTGCCCAGCAGCGCACCAAGGGATGTTTGCTGTGTGTGGGGTGTCATGTTGAATCACCGGAGTAGGAGGTGAGTGCACAAAGAGTTGAACCAGGAGCACCTCGGCTCTGAACTGCCGGGACTTTGGGAAGGGAGCCTTGGGTTCCTGCATCTCCTGAGCTCGGTGGATGATGCGAGGATGCAGTGCGAGGTGCGGCTCCAACCCGAGTCCCACTGCAGCCCCGGGATAGTGCAGCTCCCCGGCTGTGGAAGGATGCTTGTGGTTCCCACCCTTCCTTCTCATTCACTGGAGAGGGTGAAGCCCCTCTTGCAGCCCGAGGGGGTGCAGATGGGTGCTGGTGGCTGGTCTGGGGAGCTGCAAGGTGTGAGGATGGGATGGCAGCCCCTGCATGTGGTACCCAGCCCCTGGGCGCTGGTAAGGAAGGAGCACATCTCGCAGCTCCCATGGGCTCTGCTGTTCCCAAAGGCTGGTGCAGGGAACAGCAGCCTGTTTTCTTGGGACCTTGTGATTGATGGAAGCTCGTGTCCAGCCGCAGGTCAGTACTTCCATTTAAGTGGGATTTATGAAGCCTGGCTCTGAGAGGACTGCGTGGTTTTCAGTGGTGGTCAGGCTGCAGCTGCACATCACGGAGCTGCTGGGGAATGGGAGAAAACCCATGTACTGCTGCTGAATGAGGCCGTGTGGGAGGTGCCCCACTGAGAGCTGGAGCAGCCAGGGACCTGTTTGCTGTGAGAGATGTGGTGATGGGGTTTTTGGGTTAGGGTTATTGAGGTTCCATGCCTTTAGTGGGAAGCCCATTGAAAGGTGCTGGAGACACAGGAGCATCCCTGACCAGGGAGCCAGCCAGGTGCAGGGAATGCAGGATTCGGGGATGCAGACCCCTGTGGTGCCACCAGAGACCCTCTGCCAGCTGGGGCAGCCCCACGGCACCATGACTACGGGTGACGCCGTGTCCAGCTCCAGTGCCACGGCTCCTGCCATTAGGAGAAATACGCCATCTGCAGCGAAGGGTTGTGAAAAGCCCGAGGCCGCAAGCGAAAACAGAGAAAAGGAAATGACTTTTATCTGGGGTGTGTGGAGGGGCGGCGCTGGGTCCCCCCGCCCTGGCACAGCGCCTGTCCCGCAGGAAGCACCCGGCACGCTGCCGCCGTCCCGGTGTCCCCATGGCTGGAGCGCCCCGGCAGCACCGCGCCACCATGTTCCAGAGGAAGCGCAGCGTCTCCTTCGGCGGCTACGGCTGGTGGGTGCCTCTTGTCCTGCCCTCGGTGCCGCACGGGCAGCTTCTCCTTCCCTCTGGGAAGGACGCACCGCGCTGCTGCGCTGCGGTGTCCTCAAGCAGAGCCCTTCCCGCGCCAGCACGTGCGGGAGCCAGGATCTTCCCCCGTGCCCGCAGGGAAGCCCAGGCAGCTTCTGGCTGCTGAGGACCCGCTGCCCGCTCCTCTGTGCCTGGGCAGTGATGCTTGCAGCCGCCTTTGGCACCTTGTGGCACACGGTGGGGTCCCACCTCGTCCATGGCGGGTTCCTGGCACCATCGGCGCCTCCTGAGTTGTCCCTGCTCCCTTCGTGCTTGGCAGAGCCGTTTGGGTCTGCTTGCGTCTTGTGGCCCTTCTCTCCCAGATGTGTTATCTACAGGGAAATAAGGAAGCGGCACTGCTCGACCCCAGTTTCCCCCTTTCTAATGTCTTTTATGCCCGTTCCAGGTCCGTGCTGTGTGACTGTGGTCAGTGGAGACTGACGGCCGAATGGGTGATTTTGTGATGGTTTTGGCTCTCCGGTGCTGGCTCAAGGGCAGCTCTGCTGTGGTGCTGTGGGAGCTGCAGGGCTTGGGAGAATGCTTGTGGCTGCTTAAAACCTGCTGGGGAAAGTGCTGCAGGGGGGCAGTGAGCTCGGGGGGGGGGGGGGGGCGTCCAGGTCCCGGGAATGAAGCTCCCCCCCCCCAGTGAAGCCAAGCGTTTTCTCAGCTGGGCTTTTCCTCTACATGAAAATGGGAAGGAAGTCCTTGGACGTCCTCCTGGACAGATAACTTCAGTGAAGGGCAGGCTCATTCTGGGCACAAATGGCAGCTCTTGGACGGCTCTGCCCCACTGCTGCCACCGGGAGCAGGGGCTCTGGGGCCCCAGCAGGCGCGTCCCGGGAGCTGCTGCCGGTGACAGCCTCCCGCTGGGACGGAGCGGAGCCGTTACCCCCGCGCCGGGGTGTTCGGGGCCTCTGGGCTTTGCTCTGTTGTTTTCCTTCTGGCTTTGGCAGTTGCAGGGAGCAGACAACCACAACTGCGGCTCGGGCAGGAAACGAGGTCTGCTGGAGCGAGGGGGCTGCGCTGCAGGGCACGGGCTTGCTGTGAGCATCAGCACCCGCGTCTGCACAGAGACAGACCAGGGTGTGCGGGGCAGCTCCAAGTGGTCAGTGCACAGCTCCCCAGGGAGGATGCCCCTCGCAGCCGTGCGCTGCCCGGAGAGCTTTGTGCCCAGTGGGAAAACACTTCCCCGGGTGTTTACGGGAAGGGAAGGAACCTGCTGCAGCCGGTACCTGCATCTGCATCTTCTCACCCTGCCCCAGCCAACACACCCTTCCTGTGGGGACCGTGTGTGGGGTGCCCGGACACACCCAGACACCACTGCCGGTGCCTTGAGTGCTGCTTCAGCCCTCCAGCAGGGTGAGAATCAGGGTTTATTCTGCCCACTGTCCGTATCTGCAGCCAGAGAGGTCCTGAAAGAGCTGTCCTGGGGCAGCAGATGTGCTGCTGTCGCTCTGGGATGTAGGGATGCATCGTGGGTGATGTAGAGCCGTGGTGACAGCCCTGGGAGCTGCCACCGCTCCCCTGCCCAGCTCACTGGCCCCAGTGACTGATGCGGATGCCCTATCCCTCTGCCCCCAGCCGGTGCTGGCCGCTGCTCTTGGGGCAGCGGGTGCTGCGGGAGCCGCAGGGCTGTGCTGGGGTGCGCAGGAGGAGCTGGGCTGGCTGTGGGGTGTTTCACTTCACCCCACCTTGGGAGGGGGCACGGGGCAGGGCCGGCTCTCAGCTTAGTCATCCTGCAGCTGCGGTTTCCCTGCGCGGGGCTCTCTCTGCTGTGGTTTATTTCTGTTTCTTTTCTTTTTTCCTCCGCTCTCTATGAGGCCAACCACCAGCAACGGGTTTTAGTTCCTGCGGTTCCGGATGGAGCCGCTCGGTGCGGATCCCGCGGGAGCTGCCCCCACACCTGCTGTCCCCGGGGCTCTCCGCATCTGCCACCGACTCCAGCAACAGCTCTTTACCCCAGCACACTTTAATGTTCAACTCGATTTAATGATCAGCAAGGGCCGTGGTCGGGCTGGTTGAGTATTAAGTGCCAATAGCGGGTGCCTGGGTCTGTTTCAGGAGCAGGAGCGTGCCAGCTCTCCCAGAGCTGTTTGGGGGAATGCCTGGAACAAAGCTCCCACGGCCTTGGGGTTTGGGAAGGAAATGCTGGCCCAAGATGGTGCAGGCACAGGCAGGGTGGGCAGGAGGTGCTGGCTCGGCCTCTAGAGTACCAGGATCTGGCCCCGTGGGTACAGCCTCTTGTGACAGGGAAGTTGAGCCTGAGAGCAGAGGGAGGTAAAGCTGCGAGTAGAGGGGAAGCAGCATTTCTGCTGCCCTGCATTGTCCTCTGTGGGCACAGGGTGGAACAAGTGGGATTTGGGGCTGCTGTTTAGTGTTTGCTTTTTCCTCGAGATGCGGCTCTCATCCCATGTGGCAGAGCACAGCATGTGCAGCGCCTGCCAAAAGACATAATTTTGTATTTTGAGACATTACTATCATTTGCATTAATTAATATTAATGTCACTGTAACCACAATGACTCCGTGGAGATAGGCCCTTATTAGTGGTGCTAAATAAAGAAGTGAGGCATTGGGGCTCCTGCCAGGGCTGGCAGCAATGGGGCTGCTCCTTGGTCCCCCCATCTGGGTGCATGTGTGTGTTCACAGCAGCTATGGGCAAGGGAAGGGGGGAGTGCCCAGGTGGGGATGGTGCAGCCCTGCAGGGATGAGCCTGAGCTCACACAGCGAGGCTGTGACCGGTCAGGTACAGACATCCTGCCCCTGCTGTATCCTTGCTCCTTTCTTGGGGGCACCACGGGGCTTTTCATGAAGCCGTGGGGTCGGGTTTGCCAGCAGCACCCAGCACCCACATTGGAGGGAGACACATCCCTCCTGCACCCGCAGTAACACCCTCCTCTGCTTTCTCCCCAGGATCGACAAGACGATGCTCGCCAGCCTGAAGATGAAGTGAGTGTCCTCATTCTTCTCTCCTATAAAGTGATTTCCCTGTGAGATACATGGTGCTGGGGACGGCTTTGTGCATGCAGGATGCTTTTTTCCTGTTAGCTGGGCTCTCTTTGTGATTCCACCTCTGTGCAGTGGCACACCAGCCATATCTCCCTGTTCTGGAGCTGTGTTTGTGTGTGTCATGCAGCTTGCGCTCCCTTCCAGTCCAAGGTGATTCAGGCACTGGGTGGTTTTAGTGACTGCAGCAACACAAGTGCTGCATGATCAGTGGGTTAACTCGCAGCTGGTGGGATGGGGGTGGGAATCGCCACCAAGCTTCTGCCTGGGAATTCAGTGGAGCTGGAGCTGGTTTATTCTGGTCTGAACCTTGCAGCCTGGAGCGGGAGCGGGTGTCAGTGGGCAGTGGGTGCTGGTGCTTGTTGCACTGCTCCTGCTCCCGCAGGGCTCTGGGCATGGCTCTGGAGGGATGAAGATGCTCTTGGGGCCCAGGAGGGTCTGTGAGCCGGGGCTGTTGCGGTGCTGGCTGATGGGTGCAGGCTGTCAGCGTAACATGTGCTGGCACAGAAACACTCCTGCTCAGCCTGCCCGGGCACGGGTGGTGTGTGTGGTAACACCTCCTGTGGTTCCCTCTACGGCCATTAGTGGCAAAGTGCACAGAGAGCCTGGGGGAACCTGCTGCCCAAACGCGCCTGCAACTGCCCGTGGTAAACAGCACAACAGAGCTGCTGCCCCCGGCTCGGGGCTCGGCCTCTGCTGAGCTAATGAGAGGTTTAAATCAATGTTCACCGCTTTGGGTGAATCTCAGCAGACTTCCCTTTTCCCATAGAGGTGGAAGGAGTTAAACAGCCCGGGTACGTTGTGCCCTGACGTTTTCCCCAGGCCCCATGCAGCAGCCCTGCTGCAGAAACTCCATTCAGCCTCCTTTCCCCACCACGCTGGGCACCGTGAGCCATGGGGCATGTTGCTGTGCTCCTGCTTAGGCAGGGGTGAGGGTCTGGGCCCACATTTCTCTCTCCCACCCTCCTCTCTCGGCTGGAGGAGGGGGTTCTCTCTGGGCATTCGATGAGCATCCACTGGAGCTGCTTTATCCCTGCCATTTGCAGCTAATGCTTTCCACAGCCTTTCCTAAATGCGTCTGGTTTGTGGACAGATTGCTTCATTAAATGGCTCTGTAATTGGGGCCCAGCCAGAGCTACATTAGATGTTTGTAAAAGCTTTTAAAATATATAGAAAAATAATAATAAAAACATAGTTTTGGTTTTCTAACACCCTCTTATTACTGCTGCAGCCTTCTGCTGACATGCCAGGCGTGGGCAATTCTTTCACTGTGTAACTTGCTAACAAAAAGACAAGCTGCTTTCTGCAAGCCAAGGAGCACTTCACGAAGCCTTGTGTGTGCTGCAGGCATCAATATTGACTTGCAGGAGCCTGGCACGGAGGAAAACCACGGGGTAGCAGATGTGGCCCCCAGTGTTTGGCTGCAGGGGGGGTCCCAGCGTGCTCTGAGCTGTCACCCAGGTTCGCTGGGGCACTGAGCCCCTTGATCCCCAGGGAGCAGCGGGCTGTGTGTCCCTGCTGGGGTCTGGAGGGAAGGGTGATGGTTGGATCCTGTGTGGAGTTGGTGTTTGGCGAGACCGAGCTTGATACTGGGCTGTGGGGTGCTCCCTGCCTGCTGCTCTCCTCACTGGTGTAATAAACTCGCACACACAGGTGGCACCAGAGCATCGAAGCGGTTTTCCCTCTGTCTGCCTCTCCTCTCTCTTTTAATTCGGGTTTCATTAGTTCCTATGGTAACCATGAATATGTCTGAGGGCCTCGGAACTGGAGAGGATGAGTGGATGCTGTGGAGTGGGAGTGTCGCGGCGAGGTGATGGATGGAGAGCCCTGGCACCGCGGGCAGGGGATTGCGCGGTGCTGGGCGCTGCGGCGAGGCACCGAGGCAGTGCTCGGGCGGGGAAGGTGCTGTGAGGACCCAGCACCCCCGGGCCGCGCTCGCTGCTCGAGCTCCGAAATGCGCAGGAAGCTCCGGTGAGTTCGGGTCTGGCTCTGCCCCGGGGGCTGCCGCGGTCCCGGGCTGGGTCTGCACCGGGAGCGGGTGTGCCCCGTCCCACCGGCTCGGGTATGGGGGGTGCAGAGTGTGGGAGAGCCCTTGGAGGTGCCTTGGCTGCTGGTTTTGGGGGTGCATGTACCCAGGGGCTGATGCTGCTGGGAGAGGGGCCGGGGCTGAGAGATGGAGACTGAGGCACTTGTGCACTAAATGGGATTTGGTACGTGCGGACCCAGGACCCTGGCACGGGCCAGTCCTGTTGTGATGCCTGGTTTTCTGTTCTCGTGTTCTTTACTCACTTCATGGGAAAGCTCTGGGGGCAGCTGAATCCCCCAGGCTGGCCAAAGGGCATCACATCCAGAAGCAGCCCTCCAGACCTTGGCTTGGTGCTGACATTTGAGCCACGTGAAATGCCTGCAGAAAGCTCGCAGCATCTCCAGGACTGTGGGGTGCTCCTGTGGTGCCCTTAGTGCTCCTTGGGGCACGGCTTCATGCAGGGCTTGTAAAGCGTGGTGGAGTTTGAGGTCAGGTTGTGTTGCCTGGGAAGGGAAGGGCTGAGCCAGATGGCAGCTAACCCCACTTCCAGAGCGGGGAGGTCACCCCAGAGGAAAGCATCAGCCTATCACAGGATCTTTGCATATCAAACCCGGCCCAGCCAGATGGGCTTGCCTGGGGAGTTTGCTTCTCACAGCCCTGCGCTGACCCCAGGCAGCACAGCGAGTGCAGGGACCCCCGAGGCCCCTCCACCCAGGGAATCCTCGTGCTGGGGATGTGGGAGGTAGGAAGGTGTGGTGGGGACAAACCTGCTCTGATGGAGATGAACTCGTGGGGACCTTCCTCCTCCCTCCAGGCAGACTTCTCGGGAGCAACCAGGTCAGGAGATGTCCCATGTGGGAGGTTAACCAGCCCCTTGCTTGCGATGGCTGCTCAGCCCCCTGCAGTCTGGTTTTCTCTTTGGTGTCACCAGTGAGATACACTGAGAAACCACTGAGTATTTAAAAGAAAAGGTCAATAAAAAGTCCCTCCTTCAGGCAGTCATCTCTTTAGTCTTAAAAGCAAAACCAGCAGTGAAACACTCATATCTCCGTGGAACAGAGGAGCCTTGTACACCGATTATTGAGAGTCAGTGCTAAAATTCACATGAAAGAGCATGTGATACTCAGCTGATGGTGGGAACAGTGATGGAGATAAAGGTGGGAAGAGAAGAGATGAAAGATTTGCTTGACCTTCGAAAAATGAGCTGTGTCCAGGCTTGAGGCTCTTTAATATTTGATGGGACAGAGCTGAGTTAATGGGAAGATGTGGGAATGATTTAGCTTCTTGGCAGTAGCTGCACTGAGTATTGCAATAATCTGGGAGGTTTGCGCTTAGGTCCTATGAGGACAAGGTCTGGAGAGCAGAGTGTGTTGGAGCTAATCCCTTTGACTTTATTACCACCTTTCAAAATGGGTAATTGCATGCAAATATATGCTTGGCAATTGCACTGTAGCTGTAGGAGCATGTGCGTTGCACTGCAGAGAAAATGCGATCACAACTACGGTGAAGCAGTGGCTGCAGCGAGGCAATTCCTTTGGCTTGGGGGCAGGAATGCAAGAGGAGAGCTGAGTGTACGGGGCTGGTGTGCCACGGGGGCCCTGGGACCTGGAGCAAGCGTTGGAATTGGTGAAAATGGATTTTAACCGATTTTAACCCAACCACTGAGTCTAGGTGGGCAAAACGAGGTAGGGGCTGGTCCTGCTCCCAGCCAAGTGCTGGGCAGACTCTAGATGGGTCTGTGTGGATGGGGGTTAACTGGGCACCCAGTTGAGGCAAAGGCTGTTTAATGGACATTGCCCCACCATCTTGATGCTCTCCTCTACCTAGAGGGATGCCTTGCCCTCTCGGATATTGTTGTTATACTAATTGCCATTGATGTGCATGTGGCTCATCTCACAGCAAGTTCTGAGCTTTCCTAAGCCACGTTTCTGGGTCCCCTGGCCCTAATCCCAGCCTGATTTCTTGTGAAGTTTTGCTGGAATCTTAAACCACCGGTGACAGGTGATAGGCCAGCAGCCTGAAGTGGTTCAATCCCTTCAAAATGATGGTGGGAACCCACTTTGTACCTTGTTTGGTGCTTCCCCAGTGAAGCTGCTACTCTGCCTCCTCCTGGTGGGGAGCTCCTGGGGCATGGTGGACATGTGGGGCTGGACACAGCATCCCTGGCAAAATGGGTCCTTGTGCCGGAGGCAGGTCTGGTGCCAGGGTCCCTGCTGGCACAAAGCCCCTCACCAGTGCAGGGAGGCTGCAGCCCAGGCCAGGGATGGTGACAGCTCCCGGCGGCGCCATCCCCGCTCCCCGTCTGCTGCCTCTGAGCTGCCTCTTGGGCACTTGTGCCAGGCCTGGACAATGCTGGGAGCACGGGGCTGCACGGATCCAAGTCCCTGCTGTCCTCACAGCCCCCAGTGACGGCTCTGCCCGGCGGGAGCCTGGAGGGTGGCAAAGCAGCGGCCCCTGGGCTGCTCTGGGAGCGGCGGGAGCTGCCCCAGGCTGTGGCTGCGCCAGATCCGCGTCCTTCACTGATCCGCCGGCGTTTGGGTGCTGCTCGAAACAAAACCCCTGCGCTCTGACCGGGTTTCGGGGTGCCCCGGCCCAGGCCGTGCGAGTCAACCCGGCTCTTCCGCAGGAGGCGATGGGCCCGCGGGGCAGCGTTGCCAAATCCTCCTTCATTTGCCGTGCAGATGCGAGCACGCTGGGGCAGGCGGCGAGCGGCGGCGGTGCGGGACCGGCCCGGGGCCCTCAGGAGGCTCCCTCCCGGGCCGAGTCCTCTTCCCGGCTGTGCCAGCAGTGGGCACACGAGCGCTTGGCTTCTGCTGCCGCTGGTTCCCACTGTGAGCGGGTAACAGCGAGGGGAGCCGAGCCCGGGGCTCTGCTCCTGCCTGGCCACATCGGGGGGACCTCCTGTGGGCTGGCGACCAGGCTGCTGCGAGCGCGGACCCTCAGCTCACATCGCAACCGTGGCCGCCCCTCTGGGCAGTGGGGTGAGCCCTGAGCAGGGGCTGCAGGGGCTGCAGGGGCTGGGGCAATGCTCGGTGCCCATCAGGGAGCAGTCAGCGGTGAGCGTGGTCACATCCCGGCATTCCCAGGCTGGAGATCTTCAGCACGAGGTGGGAGTCGCTGGTCCAAAAGGAGCGATGTAACCCTCCCAGCACCGGGGCGATTGACAAAATCCAGCCAGCCCCAACGTCTCCCCGCTATCTCCGCCGGCAGGCGGGAGCTCTTCCCTCTTCCTGGAAGGGCGGTTATCGGCCCGGCCGTCCCCGGAGACACCCAGCCCCGCAGCATCCTTGCAGCACGTTTCACAGCCTGCCCGGGGCACAGGAAGCTTTCCCAGCAGCCGAAAGGTGCTGCCGGCTTTGAGGACTCGGGGTCTTACATCCATTTAACCTGGTAAGCCCTATCTGTGTACCATTTCATGGGGGGTATTGGCACAGCTCGAGTGATGCTCCCGCCTAAGAGACTCCCCCGGTATGTGTCTCCCAGTGGCTTGCTGTAGATATTTGGGGTTATTTTGGGGGTTATTCCTGCAGACGCCTGAGCTGCAGAGCCGAGGCAGCAGACTGGGATCTGGCGATGCCAACGCCGCTCCCCGGTGAAGCTGAGCTGGTGCAGCCTGTGCTCACCAGTTCCATGTTAAAATGTTGTTGTTGCTGTCAGCCCTCACATATTTAAAGCTAGATTATCCACAACTACATCTGCCCAGAGGACTTAGCAACCCCCACGTGGGTCTATTTTTAGCGGTGTTTCAGACCTAATAAACCCTGCTGGGTTATAGATCTTCCCTCCTGCCATATTTACAGCCTGTCAAAATAGGAGCTGTTTGCAGACAGTCGAAAGGCTGCTGCTCGGAAGAAATAACAGCCTTCTAAAAGCAAATATTGTTGTGACAGGGTGGGGGGAGCCTTAATGGCTGCGGTGACAGAGGCACCATCTGCCTTGGGTGCGTGTTCCCAAATATCCGGGTGCGCAGGAGGACGGGGTTGTGTGTGGGAGCCGAGGGTGCAGCAGGGCTGCCATGGAGCTTGCCCGTGGCAGGGTCCTGGCTGCTGGTGAGTGCTGGGGGTGTGGAAAAGCCTTTTCCCTGCTCGGTGTGCCTGCTGCTCTCCTCTTGGCTGTTGTCCGCTTGCCTCTGGGACAGGAACAATTTGGGAGCACAAGTAGCCAATGATGCCGGAGCAGGGCCGGGAGCATGGTGCTGGTGCAGGCGCTGGGCCAGAGCCCGTGCTTGGCTCCTGATGATAACCTCATTGACTGCTGTGCTGCTCCCGCTGCCCATTGCTTTCTCTTTGGTCTGCAGGGCTCTGGCTCCGTAAGGGCCGGTGCCGGCGAGCCCGTGGTGCTGCAGGGATATAGCCACTGGCACTGCGCCGGGTGCTGGAGCTGCCTGGCAGCGCTCCCACTCCAAGGGACGGTTTGGTGCCAGACGGTGCCAGCAGGACCCGTGGTCGCTGTCTGGAAATGGCCCCGCTCCATCTCTGATGGTTTGTTTCCAGTGGGCCTCGTGATGCTGGTTCTGTGCTTGGTCAGCAAACACCCGCGTCAGCGTTGGACGTGTGTGACGTCCGAGGACCTGGCGTCCTCCAAAGCCTGGTTTAAAAACCTGTCTTAGCTTAGCCTCCCACCCAGAGGAGATGTGTAGAGGCTTGACAGGCACTTGAATAGGTCAGAGCTATGTTAGAATGTCCCTGTGAGGACTCAAAGGTCACTCCTTTCGGACACCGTTTCTCTTGCTCCTCTCGAACGTTACCGGTGGGACTGTGCCAGCTCCTTCCTCCTACAAGCAGTTTGGTGTTCAGCCTCTCCAGTTGGAGCTTGGTGTTCATGTGAGGGTGAACCAGAGGCTGAGGAGTGGCTCAAGAGCTTCCATCAGGTCTTCACTGGAGCTCCAGAACCTAAACACAACTTTGTTAACAAAGATTTGCTTTTCACTTGCATGTTAAGCTCCAGGGCAGGGGCTGCGCTGACAGGCAGGAGGGTGAGACTGTGATGATGGGAAGTACAGGATCAGACCAGAGGTCTGTGTCCACCTCCTGGGAGTGCCGGTGCTCAGGGGAACACTGGGAAACAGGACACGTAAGTCATGTCCTTTCATCCGAGGTGCCAGCCCCCTCATGGGCTCCCTGCAGGCCAGGCTATGGGAAAGGAGGGTTTTCCTTTTGCCTGTGTTTATACCTCTGCCCGTGTGGCTGATGTGGTCACAGTGGCTGCAGGCTGGACGCACAGAAGGGGCTGCTGTGAGCGAGGCTCTCCCCTGCTGCGCCAGGCACATCTCCTCCTGGGGAGGACAAGCACCCATCCAGAGACCCTGTCGTGGTGCGGGCAGTGTGCATGTGGTACCAGGATGGAGCAGGTCTCTTGTTCCTGCTCATTGATGAGCTTGCACAGTGTGAGGTGATTTAACAAGGGAGGTGTCGGGCTGGGTTTCCAGATAACAACTGCATCATTTTCTTTCTATCCGAAGCAAGAGGCAAGGAAACAGCTGTAGAGCCACAGAAACCCATTGCTGAATGTGATTGACTTCAGCACATTCCCTATTGTGCGGGTGTCACTGAGATAATACCTGTGTTTTAGCTCCACAAATTGTATGTGTCTCAACGCTCTCACATCAAACAAGGTGTCTGAGGCAGACGGGTAATGGAGATGTCAGCATCTGGAAGCTGCTGCCCCCCATGGGACAGGGACGTGTTCCTGCATGAACCGATGACCACCCCTCGCAGCAGAGCAGGGCACTCATCTCCCCCCAGGAAACCTTTCCCTCCAGAAACCTTTTCTGGAGCTAGGAAGGGTTTCTCCCCATTCAGCACAGACTGATGCAGTGGCAGATACCATCCCTCCTGTCACCAGAACACCCCAGCACTGGGGGAAATCAAGGCCCAGAGACAGCATGAGATTTTTCCGTGGCTGGATGCTGGTGGTGGCTGATTGGAATAATGGCTTTGGGGATGGTGGTTGGTCTGCAGGGGGAGCTGGGGAAGGACCGGGGCTAAGCAGGGTGCTGGTGGTGCTGGGAGCGTGTGGCTGATGTTGGTTTGCTGTGCACCCTGGATCTGGCTTTATTAGTGATGTTAATGATAAATGATGGCATTTAGGTCACTGATTTGTTAGTAAAATTCAGAGATCTGCTCATGCTGCAAAGACCTATTTCCTCTGCTGATTTGATCTAATTTAATTTAGTGCTGAAATCTCGGAGCTCATCTCTTCAGAAAGTCTGCGTTTACAGGGAAAACCACCCCAAATTATCAAGAAGACAATTTCCATGTAATTATGCTGCTGTCAGAGGCGTGACTGCCTGGTGCTGTGTTTAACCATCAGAGATTATGCACTCACACAAGGGAGCAAACCAGGCAGGGGCTGGTGCTGCACCCGAGGCTGACACGCTTCTGCCTTCTCCTTTGCCACTGACTCACTGCCTGGCCTTTGGCATCTCCCTCCATCTCCCCGGGCTACCATTTTCCTCTTGACTTTGGTTTATTACAGTGCCTGTTGGCCCACGATGTGCCAAGGAGCCAGGGCCAGCACTGCTTGGCTCTATTCAGCACTGCTCTGCTTAGCTCAGCACTGCTGAAGGGCACCAAACCCATGTGCTCAGCACCAAAACATGATTCTTGCGTTGAAGTCCCAGGTGCGTGTGATGGGAAGGTGCTTCTAAGAGCAGCCTCCAGAGGGACACAGCTTTGATAAGAAGCTCTCGTGCTTGAGCAAACAGCCACTGGGTTGCCCTCCCACCAGCACTGCTTGGCACCAAATGTTTGCTGCCTCCTTCTCTCAGTGCTCAGGGGAAGGGAAGGGGCGTGGGGTGACCGCAGGGTGGGCGGTGTGGCCCAGCCGTACCTTCCCTGGTGCTCTGCAGTGGGTCACCTTCATGGCTACAAACAGCCGTGCCGTGACCTCCGCTGCAGGGGTTTGTACTCAAAGTTGAATTGCAGTGTGATAATCCAAGCTCGTGTTGTATCACTGTGCTAACACAGATCACAGCTCTGCTCTGCAGCCGGGCTGCTGCGGGCCAAGGCTCTGTGGGGGCAATACTCACTGATCTCTGGGTGGTTTTGGGGTGGGCAGGGATGTGCCATTCAAGGAGCTGTTTTCCATACCAGCAGAATGAGAGAGGAGGCCGCTGACCACAGTGTGTGCCCCAGGGACCACAGGTACCATCAGGTTCTGCCTCAGGAGCTCAGCTCAGGTGATGGTGTTACTGCTCTGCTTCATACATGGGCACCATAGTAGGAAAATCACTCATGTTTCACTCCAGAGGGGCTCATAAACCAGGTCAATGTGCAGCACCGCTGACCATCGGACCCCGCTGCTGCTCTCGTGCGGGGCCAGCTCGTTTTTCATGGCTGGCTATACCTGCCTGAGCCTTGGCTTCCTTCTGCAGTGGGAGGTCATTCACTTGTAATGAGTTTTTGTTCTTTCCTTGAGCTTTGATTGCTTTCCCTGCTCATTTCCTGGGAAAGCTGATGATTGCGCTGGGGAGATGACACATTGCGGGCCACGCTCGGCCCCGCGTCAGGCAAAGGGTCGATGCTCATGTGTGCTTGTGATGGGCTCTGGATGAGGGACAAGCCCATTGTGTTGGCTCCCAGATGAATTTCTTTTGCCTGTATCAATCCTGTATTCCTGTGTATCTCCTGTACTGGGTGGCAGGGAGCTGCAGGGCACAGTGGGAAAGATGGGTCTGCCCCACACTTTGGCACATGTCAATCCCTCTCCTGATCACTCTGAACTGAGCAGGTGCTGAGGTTGCTGGTGGTGTATTGTGCCCATCTCACATGGTTTCAGGAGAGATAAACCTTGCTGTGTTCTGTCTGTGCACTGTCTGCACGGAGCAGCTGCTTTGTGCTTTCTTGGTATTTCCTCTATGTCTTTCTGATTGAAGCCATAAAATAAATCTCTAATCAGATTACTCGGGGCTGGATGTAACACAATCTAAAGCTCTAGTTCTTGTGATACTTCTCTTAAAACTGGATGCCCTCTTATCCTCCTCCTGCAGCACCGTTTGGAATGCTCTAATCGCTTTCTCCCTACTTTTGCAAGCTCTCAAATCCTTTTCTTCCTCTGCCAGGGAAATCAGAACGTGACTGTTCCTTCGCAGGGAGCCGGTTGCTATTCCTGGCTTTCGCTCTGTGTTGCTTCAGCTCCTTTTGTTCCCCCCTAGCTCCCGGTCTGAGCTCTCCCCTTGGTGCTGCGGGTGCTGGTGCCCAGCCACGTCCCGCTCTGGGGGGGGGAAGCACCATGGGGGGCTCTGGGTGATTGCTGGGGTGATGGGGAAGGGTCCCTGGGCAGAGCTGTTGGTGCCCCATTGGCTGCTGTGGCTCAGCCGCGCCGGGGCCGGTCTGGCCGTGCCTGCAGCCCCTGTGGCCCATGCCTGGCATAGCTCGTGTATTTCTGGCCCTGGCCCTCCTCAACCAGAAATACCTCTTGTGAAGGGAGGTGCAGAGCGCCCCAGGGATGTGCTCAGCACCACGGCTCTGGCCGGAGGAGCCCTGAGTCACCTGGGCTGTGCCCACGGCTCAGGTGGGAGCGATGGGGCCATGGGGTGAAACGCACCCGTGAGCGGCTCCGCAAGGGCTGCTTCGTGATGGGGGGTTTGCTCTCACTGCAGCACTGACACAAAAGCCAAAGTTGCTCCATAAATACATGGCGTCATAACAATATCAGTAGCATCACTTATTCACGGGAGGCTCTTGACCTCATCACAATCTGGTATTTTCAGATCCTTCTTTCTTAGCAGAGTGTCCAGAAGAAAATGCCAGGCTTTGTGTAAGTGAGCCAGCCACCCATGATCTGCTAATCACAGCGTGTGATTGTTCTGACCCAGCACTCCTCCTTGCTAGCTGCAAACCTGTCTCCTCTGAAGCAGAAATGTCAGGGTGTTTTTAAGGAGAGATTTATTTCTTCACGCAACAGGGGCAGCTGCTGGACTCGGAGGTTATTTAGTCACTGCGGAGTGGCTGATTTAACACTGATTGTTTTGTTAAAGGAAGGATGGAGACTCGGAGGAGCCCAGCGAGGCTGCTGGGGGGTGGAGGGAGCTCATGGTCTCTGGTCCGGGCTCCACCACAGAGAGGGCTGGAGCTCTCTCCAGCTGAGCCCGGGACCCTTCCATGGATGGGGAGCTGACAGTGCTCCAGGGACCTCTTCAGAGCTGACCCAACCTGCCCCTCGCTGGGACTGGTTTGATGGGATCCTCTCGCAGAGAGTCAAGGCTGGATTGGAGACCCCCATCATGGCTGATGCGCTGCTGGAGCCAAGGAGACCTGGCTCTGCTCCTGGGTGAGGGTGCCCCAGTGGCCACTGTGGCCATGCAGTGCAGGTCCCTGTGCTCCCAGCTCGCTGTGCCCACCCTGCTCCTGCTCCTCACACTGGTGATCAGAGCTGGTCACTGTGTGCACCGTGAGCTCTTGTCCGTTTGCAAGGGGGACCCACTGGATGTGAGAGGGAGTGCAGCAGGGCTCGGGAAGGCACGCAGGGGCTGGGGCTGTTCATACACACCAGTCTTGCTGCCTCCTCTGCCTTTTGGAGCATCCCTGGTGTCCTGCCCTAGGCTGCCCTGGAGCATTTGTCAGGTAGCAGAACACAGGAAATAGAGGGCAACTTCTCCAGGGCCCCACCGCATCCATCAGCGATGTCTCGGGGAGGAGGTCCCTGGTTCCCCCTCACCTGTGTGTCCAGTGCCTGAGCATCCTGATCCCCAGGAGGACCCACAGCCCCTCACCGTTGCTTGTCTTGCCCTTGTCCTATAAATTGCAAATCAGCAGAAATTGATTTCAGGTAGGCTTGTTTGCCCTGTTTGGATGGAGAAGACGTGGCTGAGTGTGTCTGCGCAGAGCGATTCTCTATTTCCAAATATGAGAGAATTGAACATCTTTAAAAATCAATACAAAGCCACTTCAGCATAAACCAGGAGGAGATTAATACTTAACTTGTCTGGAAAAGGGGGAGAGAGACAGTGGAAAATGTCTCCAGGGAGAGAGACTCAATGAAATTCAAAGCTGCCTGTTTAATGTGAGAGGGAAAAGGTTTAAAATTAACCCCCCTCCCCTTCATTAACCAGGAGCTAATGAGGTGCTGCAGAATTGCTCTGACTGGGGGTGAGAGGGGCTCTCATTTCTTTCTTTTTCTCTTTGCTATGCCTGGAAATCTGTTGTTCCAATGACTTCTGCTCCGGAGGAAGCAGTCGGTGTCTCCTGCAAGAGCAGATGTGTTGGGCCGAAAGAAGGCTCCACAGTGTGAGCTGAGCACCCTCCCTTCCCACCAGGGAGGGTGAAGGTGGCACCAGGGGGAGCAGGAGTCTTTCCTCTCCCCACTCAGGTTCTCTCACCTACCACGTGTGGTTTGGTGTCAGCCAGTGTTGTGCCAAGGAGGCAGGAAATGTGTTTCGGGGTGTTTTGAGAATGGATTGGGTTTTTCCTTGTGGGGATGTGGGGATTTGGGCTGGGATCCCTGTGCTGAGGCCCTGCTGCTGCTCCAGCCTCCCCGGGGACCCATGAGATCTGCTGGAATACAGAAACACTGGTCTTGGATTGAAGTTGAGGTCTTGACCCTCTGAAGGTCTGTTTGTGTGCTGTGTGGGTCAGTGTGAATGGTGTGGTCAGGTCCTCCTGGGCTGAATTAATGTGGCATCTTGACAAAAATAACACTGTTCATATTTTTATCTGGCTTTTAGTAGAATGCAGGGAGAGATTACGGGGATGATGGGGTTTTGTTGAATTAAAGGATGTGTCTGATTAGGGATTGTGCTGAAGCATTTAGATAGGAAAGGCTGGAGCAACGGTCACATTGGTCACCTTAAGCATGGTGGGGAGGGGTGAGAGTGGCTGCCAGATGTGCTCCGTGGCTCCTGAGCAAACACATTCATTACAGGAGAGCCCCAGTGCTGTTAATGATTGACTGCCCCAGCCAAGGGCTTTCCAGGCATCTCCTGCTCCAGGGCCTTGTGAGACCATGGGGATGTTGTGCTGTGTGTGACCTGGTGGGCAAGGAAAGGGAGCTGCTGCAGGGGGATGTCCCACTGGGTTGGGATGCTCATGGTGAGGTAGCTGTGGCTGGTGCTACGGGTGGGTGGCCATGGTCGCGTGCCCCCAGCCCCCTGCCCATCTGTGGCAGGGCCCCTCCTGTGCTGCGCTGGGGGTCCTCCCATGCAGGAGGTGTGCTCCCTGGTTTGGGGCCAGGCTGGTTAGAGCACATCCAAGGGGATGTTTTCCTGGGCTTGACCCGATGTTGCCATGGGATTATGGTGACTGCAGGGTATGGAGCTCTGCTGGTTTTGCTGCAGGTGCTGATGGTTCAGCCCTGTTCAGGGCTGGAGCTGTGCCTGCATGTTCTTCTCCTAGATGCCTACAGCATGGGCTGTTTTCATCCCTCCACTGAGGAGCATGCTCAAAACGCTGTAGCTGGTCCTGTGTCTAATTCCTGTGAAAATTAAATTCACAGAGGAGGAAGGTGAGATGGGGGGGACGGACAGGGGGGCCCGGGTGTTTCATCGCCATGGCAACACAGACTTCCAGGGGAAGGTGCTGAGGTTGGGAAGTAGATCACATACAGTTTACTTAACTTAAAAATATATACGTCTTTCCTGGAACAAGCTGTGTGCCAGCTCCCTGGTGCAGGAGGCAAGCTGAAGGGCTCCTGCTGCTGCTCTGCTCCCGGGCCTGGCTCTGTGCAGCTCTGCACTGGGAGGGATGCTCGGCTCTAGTCCATGCAGCTCTGCTCCAGGGGAGGGTGCTCAGTTCTGGTCCATGCAGCTCTGCTCCGGGGAGGGATGCTCAGCTCTGGTCCATGCAGCTCTGCTCCAGGGGAGGGATGCTCAGCTTTGGTCCATGCAGCTCTGCTCCAGGGAGGGTGCTCAGCTCTGGTCCATGCAGCTCTGCTCCAGGGGAGGGATGCTCAGCTCTGGTCCATGCAGCTCTGCTCCAGGGGTGGGTGCTCAGTCCTGGTCCATGCAGCTCTGCTCCAGGGAGGGATGCTCAGTCCTGGTCCATGCAGCTCTGCTCCAGGGGAGGGATGCTCAGCTCTGGTCCATGCAGCTCTGCTCCGGGGAGGGATGCTCAGCTCTGGTCCATGCAGCTCTGCTCCAGGGAGGGATGCTCAGTCCTGGTCCATGCAGCTCTGCTCCGGGGAGGGATGCTCAGTCCTGGTCCATACAGCTCTGCTCCGGGGAGGGATGCTCAGCTCTGGTCCATGCAGCTCTGCTCCGGGGAGGGATGCTCAGCTCTGGTCCATGCAGCTCTGCTCCAGGGAGGGATGCTCAGCTCTGGTCCATGCAGCTCTGCTCCGGGGAGGGATGCTCAGCTCTGGTCCATGCAGCTCTGCTCCGGGGGAGGGGGAGAGGGATGTTGAGCCCTGGCGCAGGCGCGGCAGGCACGGGCTCAGATCAGCTCCGTGTTATCCCGTTCGGGGAGGGTTCGGAATGCCAGAACAAGGCAGAGGGAAGCGGTTCCAAGGCAGGAACGCCTCCTTGCCCCGGTCCGGGTTTTGAGGGGCCGCCCTGTAACTTCCTCCGCTGAAAACCCCGGTGTTGGCGTGCTCAGACGCGGCTCTTCCCGCGGTCCCGGTCTGGCGGCGGGCGCACGGAGCGCGGTCGCGGTCCCGCACACACACACGCTGCCGCCGCCGGGGAGCGCGCAGGGCGGCGCGGGCGCGGAGGCGGGCGCGGACGCGCTGCTGCCCCCGCAGGTGCCGCGGCGAGGGCCGGAGCTCGGGCGGCGGCGGCGATGTCCGTGTCCCGGCCGGCAGGGAGGATGCCCGCCCGTCGGGCCGGCGTGCGGGCGGCCGTGGTGCTCATCGGGCTGCTGCACCGGTCCCGCAAGCAGAGCAAGGAGAAGAGGTGACGAGCGGGTGCGCTCGGGGGGCTGGGGGACGGGGGTGCCCGGGGGAGGGGGCTCCGGTGCGGGATGGAGCTGGGCTCGTGTGTGTGCGGGCAGCGCTCCCCCGGGGCTGGACCGCAGGCGCGGGGACCACCGGCACCGGGTACCGCGGTCTGTGCTTGTCTGCCCGGGGGTGACTGCGTGAGAGGGGGAGCAGGGGCCGGCCTCCCGCCGCCCCCAGCGGGGTGAGCCCCGACATCCGCCTCGCCCCACGGGGCACGGAGCTCCGGAGCCGCTTGGACTCGGCGCAGCAGCCGGGAGCAGCTGACGGAGGGTTTCGTCTTTCATTGACTAAGCCGCGGGCTGTGCTCGGTGTTCAAGTTTGCGCTGGGAGGAAAGGGCCTGCTGGCCATGGTGCGCCGCGGGCATCCGCGCCGCTTTCCCCCGCGCCCGAGCTGCTGTGCGCTGCCGAGGCTCGCCCCGCTCGGGTTTGTGCTGCACGTCCCCGGTCACGGAGTTCTCTCTCCTCCAGGACTGTGCTGCTCTGGCAACTTTGCTGTTAAAAATAGTGAGAATTGTGTGTCCAGACCTCGGCAGTGTGTGTACCGCTGAGCCGGGTGGAAGCGACGTGGGCACTGCTGCAGATGGAGGGTTTTTTGTGTGGTTTCCTGGCTGGTTTTTTGGTTCAATTTGTGATTTTGTACCACAGCCATATGAATGGAGAATTGATTACTCGGAATCTTTATTGTAACGTATCTCCTCATCTCCTTATCTGTGAGACTGAAAAAAAATCAGAGTAAGACAATTGGGATGAAGCTGTAGCTCTTTGCCCACACACAGCTCTGGGGCACAGAGGCCATACCCCTGTTTTTCATGCCCCATTTCTCAGTGCTGCTGCCTTGGACAACAAGTGCCCTTGAGGGCAGGATTTTAATGATGCTTTTATGACTTAGCCATGGCCTTCCCCTGTAGTTCATGCGCTGCTGCTGCTGGTTTGGGATATTTTCTCCTCCTTTGCTGAGGTTTTGGGTGGATCATTAAAGCTGGGCATCCAGAGGTGTGTGCTCGCCTGAGCTGGGCCGTGCCACCACTGTCCGGTGGGATGCGGGTGTAGGAGCTGCCTTGGGGCTTGACCATTCTTGTCTGTTGCCCCTCAAGTTTTGTCTTGTGGAGCCCAGGCCCATCCCTGCCCTAGCTCTGCCCATAGGCCGTGAGCTCAAGCTTTGGGCCAGCATGTTTCGGAGGGGCTGGTTGGTTGCGGGGTGGCCAGAGTCCCCCTGACCCCCCAGTGCTCTGTTGTCTGGAGCCTCTTCTCTCGCTTCCACGTGCTGTGTGTAGGGAGTGTGTGAGCACCAGCAAGGTCAGTGCTGCCAGCAGGGCCCAGATGCTCCTTCAGATATTGTCCCCCTGGAACTCATTTGCCATCCTGCATTTGCCCCAGAGCATGGCAGGGAAGGAAGGGGAGAGCTTCACCTGTCACACCGAGCGAGGCTTTTCCCAAAGAGTCAGCTTTCCCCTGGGCACCAGCTTTCCATGAATGAGCTCAGCGCGACACTCGAGGGCTGAGGAAAAATCTGGCTCCGAACTCTCACAGAAATCTGGCCAACGTGTGGGTCTGGGTCTGTTGGGTTTTTCCCCCACCATCATGTTGAGCACGAGCTCTCTCAGTGTAGCTCTTGCTGGGGGTTTGCTCAGTGCGAGAAGAGTCGCACAGACACCTCAATGGGAGAACAAGACCCTGAGGAGGGGTTTTCTCCTTCTGCTGTGGACTGAGGAGCCTTCGTGGGAGCGACTGCAAGAATTCAGGCAGCGCTTTACGGCGGTTGCTTTGCCTTATGCAAGCTGCCAGGGCCATCAAAGTGACATAATCTGCAGGAAAAGGAAGGGACTGCTAGCGGCATCGTCAAAAGGGACTCTGTTCCTCCACCTGCTCCTATTTTCTTTTTTTCCTCCTACATTCAGTCTTTGTTCTGCGTTTGCAGTTGAGTTTTGCTTTACACGAGCCATATGCAAGGCTGGCAGGATCGGTGGCAGCTGCAGAGTCCCTGGTGGCCTGTGTCCCTTCCTTGTTAGCAACCCAGCAAAGAGCAGCACAACAGCTCGCCCTCACCGTGCTCCCCTCGCCGTGCTGGGGCGATGCTCCTGTCCCGCTCCAGAGACCCAGGGTTTGGATATGGATGTTTTCATCTAGATCCATTTTCCTGGATGTCCCATGTGTAAGCGAGGGGATGCTACAGCGGCTGTTCTCTGGCGGGGTACAGCCGGTGCGTGGGTGCCCCAGGGTGGGTGCACCCCTCCATTCGCTCACCAGTCTCAGCTATGGTGTAGATGGCTGGGAACAAGGGAAGTGTTTCCACCCAGTGCTGGTGGTTTATGGGTTGGTTCAGGGCTGCTCACAGGTGGTCTGTGTCCTTGAGAAAACCTTTGTGCTGCTGAAGGCCGTTTTAATCCCTGGTTGTTTCAATGGCACGTTCACCGGAGCAGCGTCCTGCGTGGTTTGGGCCTCTCCCCTCCTGCCCCAGGCTGTGACCGCGTCCCTTTGCCCTTTGGCATCGGTTCTGCCGGCGGTTGGAGATGCTGGTTTCTGGGAGCTGTTCTCTGCAGTTTGCAGGTTACTGAATCAGCTTGGGAACGGCTGCCCAGGGCTCACGGGCTCCTGTTTGCCAGGAATTGGCTCAGATGAGCCTTCTGCTCTTAAGTCCAGGAGTGCCTGGGCTGAGGTACCCAACCGGTGCGGGAAATCACTGCTTTCTGCTCCTGCGAGTGACAGCAGACGGTGAAGTTTGTAAATGATAGAATCCTCTTTCCACCATTATTTGCACAGGGAGCCCTGCTTTCCCGGCCAGACCAAGTGGGAAGTCCTTGGCTGGTTGGAAAGAACACAGAGCCTGCAGAGGGGCCGGCAGAGCAGGAGCGGCCCCCCCACTGTACCCTGCACAGGACAGGCAATGCGCAGGGACCCAGCACAGGCAGTGCTGCCTGCACGGGTGTGGAACACTCTGCACTGTTCCCAGCAGTGTTTATTCTCTGTGCAGAGGGGTGATTAAAGCTGAACTCATGGCAGTGAAATGTCACCTTGCTGTGAGCAGGGCTCTGGCTGCCGCTCGTGGGAGCTGCCCGTGGGGTGTGCGCAGGTGCAGGCTGGCACTTCACACTTACCGTGATTTATTGCAAGAAACGTAGAGCAGAAAATGCTGTGCTCGTTCTCTGCTGACTCTCGGTGCAGCTCGGTGCACCAAGGTAACGCTTCGGGGCAGGGCCAGCCTGAGCCCAGGACGTGACAAGGTAAATCAGCTCATTAGGGAAGATGTTCCGCAGCGGGGGCTTTGCAGCTGGGTGCCGGATGAGACCCGGGTCCGGGGGGAGCCCTGCAGCAGCGCGTGTCCTCTGCAGGCGTCCTCCCCGCCATGAGTGATGATGCAGCGAGATCTTGGCTGCCTGGAGTGCCCGGGATTGGATGGAGAGCTGTTCAAAGTCAGAGTAAGGTGCTCCGCTCAGGCACTCACTGCAGATCTCCACGTGCACAACCTCAGCCAGGTGCCCTTGTGGCTGTTGCAGAAAAAAACCTGCTTTTGGACGAGTTCCTTTTGCAGTCTGAGCAGGCGGCCGAGGGCTTCTGGCTCCACTGGTCCCAGATCTAGGAGTGGGGGGCTCAGTCCCAACGTGAGTGGGGTGGAGAGGTTGCGGGATGGAGAGGAGCCTCTGGTGAGGGAGTTCAAGCATCCCCAGCTCCGCTCCCACCACTGCCAGGCGCAGGGGCTTAACCCCGGCGCTGGGAGGGTGAACAGCAGTACAGGGACAGAGTCTCCTGTGAAAATCAGATGCTGGGCACTGAATATTAAATAAGCTGAAAAGGGAGCAGCTGGCAAAGTGATGGCCATCAAGGGCAGAAAAATGATGAGGCCAAAAATAGAGGCTGTTAATTTACAGGATAATCTTTGCTGTCCTTCCGAAGGATGCAGCATCTGGACAGGCTGAACCTGTTGCTGCAAGAGTTCTGCACCTCCTTAGATCAGGTTTCATCTGCAGAATTAAGGGTAGGTTTAAAGGTAACCCACAATGCTCTGTGTTTAATTTACCCAGTGTAACAACTGGTAGAGCCAATCGCTTAGTGTGAAACACCTCATTGTGTCAGGTAATAGGTTGACATCTCCTTTCACCATGTGTGATTTATATGAACACACCGTGTCAATTTAGAGCCTGGCTGCTAAATCAGACAAACAAAACAAGAAGGTGGGATGCATTAGGTGTTTTTCATTAGGCTTTAGGTTGGGAAAGCGAGAGAAAAGAGTGCACTTGGAGGCAGAAGTTCAGCTGAAAAAGCTGAGGGGGCATAGATATGAATATGTAGGCAATTTTCGGATGAACAGGGATGCTCTAAAGACAAGAGAAAGACTTTGTCTGCTCTCACTGTGTTGGGAACCCACCATTGCCCATGCACTCAAAATGGGAGGGAGCCCCCTTAGAACATCCCCATGGCTCTGGGAGGGGGATGGACCCACTGCGGTGGCAGGGCTGATCTCACGGTCTGCATTAGGGAGCCCTGCGGTTGGGCCTGCGTAACTGCATTAAGGTATTTCCTTAATTAGATTTACTAAGTATGTAGGATTCTAATTCTTTCTTTTCCTTCTCTCTTAATTTGCCTAATGAGAAAAACGAAGAAACAAAATTACAAAGACGGAGCCCCTGTTGCATCCGGAGAGGCCGCGTGTGGCCGTGCAGCTCCGGAGGAGGCTCTTGCCCATCCTGTGCACGGTTGCCTGGCCCTGGCCAGGGTGGGCTCAGGGTGCTGGGGCTGGGTGAGGCCCCTGGCTGCTGCTGGGCCCTGGGTGTTGCCTCCAGGCAGTGAGTGCAGTGCTGTAACCTTTGTTACTGCCACTGGAACCACATGTCCCGTGCTGCCAGGGAGAGGGCACAGAGGTGTTCATTGGAGTTGTGCTGTGCCAAGCCCAGGCTTCAGCTCATCACACCATTCCTGATGTCCATTGCTGTGTGTTCTCTCCCCTGCTCCCCAGTTGCCCTCTCATGTGCTTGCAGTCAGGCTGCTCGGGCAGGAGCTGTGTGTTCACCATCCTGGCGCAGGCCTGCGGGCGTTTTGGGAAGGCTGACGTGGAGCATGCAAGGGGCTGTGCCATGGAAGGGTCTCAGCCCGCGGGGTCCATCCTGTGGCACAGCACAGGCAGTGACGTTTGCAGGCTGCTGACCGCTGGCATCGCTGTCTCCAGGGCATCCCAGGGTCCCGGGGCCGCTCCTGGGGCTGTGCTGTGGGTGGGAGCTGGGTGCTGGTGCCCTGGGGGCTGTGTGGTGTCCCCTGACCCTGTCCTTGCTGCTGTGGGCCCTGGGCCCCTCGCTGCGGTTTGGGCTCCATGCACATTTGTACCCCTGGCGCCAGGCGGGAGCGGGTCACAGCGTGGGGCAGCCTCCGTGGCTCTGGTGGCACCTTCAGGGGAGGTCCCAGGGGCTGCTCTGCCTGCGCGCACACTAGC
This sequence comes from Pezoporus occidentalis, assembly GCF_034315485.1. Taxonomy (NCBI): domain Eukaryota; kingdom Metazoa; phylum Chordata; class Aves; order Psittaciformes; family Psittacidae; genus Pezoporus; species Pezoporus occidentalis. The sequence continues at coordinate 446,845 of NW_026913673.1, read as the reverse complement.
GCACAGATAAGGACGTGCCGATCCTCCCCGTGATTCATTTAGCATCCCAGGAGGGCAGTCTGCTTAGGAATTAGGCTGACGGTCCTTGACCCCGCGCTGACGGGAGACTGAGTCACCCCAGTCGGTGGCTGCAGTTTAACGTAACGTATTTCCAGCGCATGGAGGCTAATTACACGCGGCGGCTGCTGAATGGGTTTGTTTTGCTCTCCCCGGAATTGCAGGAGCGGTTCCAGCAGTTTGGCCCCAAAGAAGCAATCAGCATGTGACAGAGGAACATGTTGTTAAGTTGTGTGAGTGATTTTGCAATACTTAGGATATGATGCTATGGCAACCTGCTACAAATCACAGATAAATCAAATTATTTGTGCATCCCTGTAACTTTAATCTTTGCAAAGTCTGATACATTTTATGCCTTTGAGGCCACTCTGCAGATTAGAGCAACCAGGCAGAGCTCATGGTTCAAAGCAGGAGAGCAGAGGATGAGTGGTTTGCTCCAGATCAGGCTGTGCTTTAGTGTCCCAGAAAGTCAAAAAGCAAACAGTGGAAATCTGTCATCCTCAGCATTCTTTTCAGCAGTGCAGCCATGGTGAGTTGTGGAGAGGAGAATGGGCAGGAGCTCGATGAACAGCATGGAAGGGCAGGGAATGAATTCTGCTGTTGCCCGTACACCGACCTACACTGCTTTAGTTCATTTCTTGCATTGAGGAACTGGAAGATGCTCAGAGCTTAAACGAGATGAACTAATGGAAAGCAAATGCCCGCGCGCCTGCCCCGGGCTGTGGGAACTGCAGCCAGCAATTAATAACAAGTACAGAGGGTTTGGTTTGTGGGGTTCCGGGGGTTGTGGGCCAGGTCCCCCCATGCTGTGCCGATCCCTCTGTGCCCCTCCAAGACAGAATCATAGGCTTGAATCCAGAATTCCCCATGCCATCCAGCTGGTGTTCCCCTGCCTGCAACTGGAGTCCATTACCTTGTTCCTTGGATAATGAGAACTATCTGTCTGCATCCTGTTCCCTTGGCCACAGGCGCTGCAGCTCCCTGCTGCTGTCTCCATGTGTGCAACACACCAGCAGCACGGGCTGAGAGCTGGCAGTCCCCCAGGTCTGATCATGCTGCCCTAGGGACCTGGCACTGCTGGCTCCAGCTGCGTTGCCATGAAGTCAGTCCTACAATGACAGGACGAGATGCCAAATTCCCAGTGTGGGCTGTGGTGCTGAGAAGGGCAGGCTGGGACCCTGCAGGAGCGTGGGGCTGCAGTGCCTACCTGCAACCATAATGTGCAGGGGCTACCTCTGGACTGCTGGTATGTACACGTGTATGTGTTGGGGGAGATGGAGCCAAGGTTCATCAGGAGCAGAAGTCTGCTTATTACCAAGAGCAGGAGCAGCAGCAGCCAGCCCTTCCCAAGCTCTGTTTCTGTCCCTTGCTAGCAGGGATGCAGCCAAACAGCCACCCCTTTGGTCACAGAGGTGCCAGTGGGGTTTTGCACTTGCTATTGCACCAATGGTATGTAGAAAACTTGCCTGCAGTTCCCACAGCATCCGCGCTGCATCCCTGCACAGGAGGTCGGGAGTGCACCTCTGACGGGAGCTGTGTGCTTGGAGATGGCCCCAGCGGGTCCAGGCTGCCGTGTGCCGTGCCGTGCCGTGCCATCCCAGGGCAGGCTGCCATGGAACCAGACCTGGTTACTGTGAGATAAACAGGGGGACATTTTGGCCGTGTTTCTGCGGGACTGACCTGGCAGGGACGAGAGGAAACGAGATTAACTCAGATCTTCTGACTCCCAGGCCGGTGTCTGGCAGTTCTGCTGCGAGCGGCAGCTTGGGCGTCTGCCTGGGGAGCAGCTGGTGGGAAAGGGCTGGGGTGCTTGGATCAGGCAGTCAGTGGAGGGCTGACGTTGTGCCTTATGAGGTTTGGGGGGATTCTGTGTGGGGTTTCTTGGCAGGTCCATGGCACGGGAGCTGCTCCCCCTGCCCTGGCGTCTTGCATCCTCCTGACACCTCTCACTGCCTCCAAATTCGGCCCATGCCAGGTGCCTGTTGGCAAAGGGGCTCTGGGCTGGGCCCTGCCAAACCTGCACTGTGGTGTCCCTGGGTTTGTGCTGGTGTCACCAAGCTGTCTGCATCCAAGCTCGGATCAGATTCGTTCACCACCCAGGCTGCCAGTGGGGCAGTGGAGGGACAGCCCCAGGCAGTCCTCCCAGTGGAGGGACACTGTGGGGATGGGTGTTCATAGCAGCTCAGTCCTGCTTCCCTCCTCCACCTGCATCCCTGTCACCGCGCCCCAGACCTGCAGCCGGGCTCTGGCTGGCTCCTGGGATGAAGGCAGGTGCTCAGCGGGGCAGAGGGGTCCCACCCCGCGCTGGGCACGGGGCTCCTCAGATGGCTTTTACCATCTTCTGATGCCGTTTGGTCCCTTCTCAGATTCAAGCTGCGCTTCCCCGGCAGCCGGCCCGCGGCTTCGCCAAGGAAGATCAGCGCCTGTCTCCCGGGGCGCTGACACGCCTGTGCCTTGGCTCTTTCAGGAAACAGGAGCTGCTCAGCAGCACGGATGTGACCGTCCCGGAGCGGCCGCTCTCGCCCCCCCTCACCGCGCCGCCGACCATGAAGGTGAGTGAGTGCGCGGGGGATGCTCACGGGGCTGCGGCGCGGAGGGGCCGGGCTGCTGAGGAGCAGCGCTTCCAACGCCGCGGCTGCACGGGTCCGGGCTGCTCCGGGGGGGGCAGCAGTGGGTGGGCTCTGGAGCTGAGCCCGCAGCGCGTTCAGGCACCATCAGCCGTGTGCGTGTCGCTGGGCTCGCATGGCGCGGCCGCGGGCAGCGGTGCCAGGCAGGGCGCAGAGCGCCGGTGCTGTTACCCTCTAACAGCCACCATGAGGCAGCAGGCAGGAGCTGCGGGCAGCGCCTGACCCAGCGCTCACCCTGCCAGGGGCCGCTCTGCTGCTGCCCTTTGCCGTGGTGGAGGCAGCGGGGCACAGGACGCGGCTCTTTCCCTCTGCTGTGCCCATGCGAGGTCACCTCTGCAGGCTCTGCTCCTCCTGCATCTTCCCAAACCCAGCGGGAAAGGTCACGAGAGCCTGGTTAGACCTGGAAGCCGGTCCCGGGTGAGCCGGGGCCGGTTGGGCACCTCCGCAGCTCCCAGCTCGTGTTTATCTCACCCAAACAGCCTCAGGCGAGCAGGGAGCGCGCAGCCCCGTGCCAAGCAGCGCGATGCAGAGCCGGGTGGTGACCTGGGGCAGAGCTTCAGAGTGAATTCAGGAGGAAAAGTCGATTTGAGACATGGAAATGAATGGGAAAATAGGATAAAATACCTGGGGTTCACCAAAAGCCGCTTCTGTGAGAGCCATCCTAGACGTTTCAGCGATGCCACTTTCCACACAAAGGCAGTTGTAGCTCTTCTCCCCGGGTTGCTGCAGACTGCTCGCTGTGAAGCCACCCAGGAAAATACTCATTAAGTTGGAGATGAAGTGGATGTGAGGATTTTGAGGTAGCTGAGAACCTGGTTAAATGATTAAGAGCAAGTGGGTTTGGAAATAGAACACTGAGTTGGAGGAGTTTGTTAGTGGAGCATTTGATGGTTTGGCTGTTTATGGTTTTGTGCATGACCTTTCCACACAAAGCAGGTGGGAAGTGACATGGATCACTGGTGACATGAGCTGTGGCACCTCATTGGGCTACAGAGGAGGAGAGGGGGATCCCAAGGGGGGTCAGAGCCTGGAGCAATGGGAGGGAACAGGGATGCCTTTGCCCACATCATGTTTGAAATGGAAATTCTGCCTGTTAACACAGGCTGAGCCCGGCTGTGTGGGTGCAGAGGTGGCTCCTGGTGCTGGGGTCTGCTCCCTGCCCTGCTGCTGCTGCAGGGTGCATCCCAGCATGGGGCCGTGCATCCCAGCACGGGGCTGAACATCCCAGCATGGGGCCGTGCATCCCAGCACGGGGCTGAACATCCCAGCACGGGGCTGTGCATCCCACCATGGGGCCGTGCATCCCAGCATGGGGCTGTGCATCCCAGCACGGGGCTGGGCACCCGGTAGTGCCTGGCAAACCCTGTCCCGCTTCCTGCCCAACCTGTTTCAGGCACTTTGCCTCCCAGGGAGCCACCCTTTGAGACAACAAAGCAGCAGCCCTGCCTCTGGCCTGGGGAAACATTAACGAAGGAGGTGTGGGACAGGCAGGGATGGTGATGCATGGGGTGGTGATGCAGGGTGGTGATGCATGGGGTGGTGATGCAGGAAGATGATGGATTTCTTCCGGGGCCTGCTGGTGAGTGCTCCCGGACCCGCGGGAGGGGTGCTGGGCAGCACTGCCCCACTGCGCTCCATCCTGGCTGATCCCACCGGTGCAGGGCTTCCTTATGGGGGTATCTTTCTCTGGAAGCCTTCAAAGGGCACTTTTTGCAGCAGCTTCTGCTGAGAGGGGCCGTGTCCTTCACTGTGCTGATGCACCGGAATGTGACCATCCATCTCTCGTGCTGCCTGTAGCACGCTCAGTGGTGAGGGTGAGGACACACGAGCTTGGAAGGAAAAGCAGCGGTGGCATCTCAGTGGAGTGTTTTGATTTCTGAGGCCGTTTGGACCTGCTCCTGGGCAGGTCTGTCCTGCTGAAGGTGGGGGGGGACGGACACACTGTCCCCTCCGTGTTGCCTTGGGTTGCCCTGAAGAAGCAGATGGGGGTCAGTTTGGAACCTTTCAGCTTCCTGCTGGGCAGCACAAAGGTGTAATTGTCTCTGCTATAATTACCAAAATACCTGCGGCCCAGTGAAGCTGGCTCCAAGCTGCGGAAATCCCTGCAGGGCACAGACTGCCGTCTGCTGCGCTGAGCACATGAACGGGCTCCCGGGGGAGCTCCTTTGGCAGGTGGATCCGGTGCCGCTGTGCGCGTTGGTTCCCTGGGTCTGGCTGCTGCCAGAGCGGCTCCTGGAAACTGTGTCAACTGCTCAAAGAGTGTTTGTCCATCGCAGGGACCTGAACATGAACTGGAGTCTAAACCAAGCTCAGAATAAGGAAAAGCCTTTTTAAAGGGCTTCCAGGTTCAGGCTCTTCCGAGCCCGGGCTTTGTTTTCCCTCCTGTAGGTGCAGGAGGTTAAACTGGGCACAGTGTGAAGCTGGAAGCGTGGCCTCAGCAAGTCCCACCTGCACTGGCAGTGTCTCTGCCCCATTCCAGCCGGTGTCACTGGGGCAGCCATAGGCTGCTAGTGCTGTAAAACCAACCTTTGCTCACCACGTTTGTTAGAAGAAAATCTCTCTGAGGTTTTCCTTTGGGTTTTGATTTTCATTTCTTCGTCTCCCCTTCTGTTTGTTTTTCCTCTCCTTTTTGTCTTTTGATAAATCCAGTCTGTTCTAAGACTCACTAAAATCGCCCCCAAGCCTTTCTCCTTGGTACCGTGGCTCTTTCTGCCCCAAATCCCTCATCCCTCTTCTGCAAACTGTTTCTGGTAGCCGGCAGCATTGGAGCTGCTGATCTGGTTCCTGCTCTCCCTCCTGGACCACAGCATCACCTGCAGCACAGATGCCCCTTGGTCTTATGAGCAGGGAGCAAACACGGGTTAGAGGAGAGGTGGGAAGGATGCGGGAAGGAAGGACAGGGCGGCTGCAGCAGGGCTCCCGATAAGCCATGGAACAGTTTACTGGGAATGCCTCAGCATTCACAGCCGCTGCTTGGCGAAATCGTTTATTTGCCTGTACTTGAGAGCAGGAAAAGCCGGATGAGGATCAGGATCATCCAGCTGTGCCTGACCCCCTGCACCAAGTGTTGCCAAAGAAAGGGAGCCACTTGCCCCATGCACTGGGGATGCTTGCGGGGCTGCAAAGCCCCGTGGCACTCAGCCCATCTTCCTGAGCTGCTTTGGAAGCGGAACAGAGCACAGGAGGAGAGGAGGGAGCTGCTGCTGCTCCCTGTGCTGCTGCTCCCTGTGCTGCACATGGGGTACCTGCTGTGGGACAGCCATGGCCCTCAGAGCAGCTGTGGTGTCCATCCCTGCCCAGCAGCAGCGCTGGAGGGGATGTCACAGAGCCATCGGTTATGGATGGAGTCTCTTCTTCCCTTTCCTGCTGAGAGCCGGGGTGCCAGTAAGGGGTGGGGGTCCGGTGTCCCGGCCTGGGCGTTCCTGGGGCTGTCTTGGCTCCTGTCTGTGAATTGAACAGGAGACTTCCTTCTTCTCTTTTCCAGTCTGCAGAATTCTTCGAAATGCTGGAAAAAATGCAGGTGAGCAGCCGTGTGCATGCCAGCAATGCGGGACCCCCTGCTCCTCCTGCACCGAACGGGCGGGACCCCCTCTCCAACCATACCCTGCTCTGAATTGCTGCTGAAGCCCCTGCGCTGTGAGCCCTGTTTCGCCAGGCAGGGCAGGGCACGTGCTCTCAGACCCGGTCCCATTGCTCCCTGGTAAAGTGGGGATGCTGCTGCCTGTCTCTGCAAACAGCAGGCTCTGGTGCAGAGCACGGCTGGGTCTAGCAGTATCTCAGTACCCTCTGGTCAGGGCAAGGCATGCTCTTGTCCCACACTGAAACACATCAGGATGTGCATAAGGAGGACGCTCGGGGGACCAGGGTGTCCCCTGACATGTGCCTTGTCCCTGCAGGAGGGATGCTGGCAGGCAGTGCTCACCCCCGGTGCTGGGATGTGCAGTGCTCCCCCTGCATGGTGCATGTTATGTTTGGTGCCTGGAAAATGATGGTCTCGTGTAGATGTTTTCTGTGCGGTGCTGCTGTTTCCCAGGTCTTGTTCTGCCACATCCTGTGTTACACTGGGGTCTGTCCTGGCACACTGGCACCTCTGCAGAGCCTCCTCCTTTCATGTCACTCATGTCGGTGATTTCTGTGTAGCAAAATACCCTTGTGGTTCTGTCTGTGTCATCGTGAACATCTTAATTATTCAGTCTATTCATTTTGTTCCAAACAGGCACCAAAACTTGAAGAACAGAGGGCTGGAAGCCAAAAACACAAGGTTGGTTGAATTCTGTTTCTTGCATGGGTCTCTTCAGGTGTCCCCCCCCTTATCTCAGAGCTTTACTGTGCATCACCAAGAACAGTCACTGAAAGGACTAAAAAAGATTTAATGTTATTGAAAGGCAAGGCACAGATTGAACTGCAGAGATGAGGGAGTGGTGCGGGTAAACCCCTAATCCAGCTTTACGTCCAAGCCTGTGCATTTCAGCCGTGAGCTGGGTAAAACCTTGTGCTGGGCTGCAGAGCTGAGAGCTTACACGGGTAATGGAGACCCCCTGGGGAAGGGCTTGTCCTGCCCAGGGCCTTCCTGCTGACCCGGGCACAGAGGGGTCCCCACGTGTGTCCCCAGGCTCCTGGGGCTGTGTCCATCACCCATCAGGAGCACCACGCTCTGTTACTGCCTGGTGCTCAGTGCAGGGCGTGGGGATGGGAGGACCCAAGCAGTCGCTGGATGTGGTCTTAAGGGATGTCTGGTGGGGAACAGATGGTCATATACGGTGTTTTGATTCCTTTTTGCAGGAAGACTACATCCCGTACCCCAGCATCGATGAGGTGGGTGCCCTGAGCCACCCTGAGCGCCTTCTGGCGATTGCCTTTCCAAAACCACTGATGCCAGGAATTGGTGGAATCCCGTTCCAAGGGGAGCTGCACAAAGCATGTTCCTCCTCCCCATCTTTGCAGCTGCTGCTTTTCCTCAGTGGCACATTCCCTCTTCTGGCAGAGAGAGAAGAGCTTTCAGGGAGGGGCTGGATTTGCCTTGGTGCCAGGGCTGGGAGCTGTTGTGGGGGGGACAGGATGTGGGGCAATGAGCCCTGCACCCCACATCCACACCCCAGTCCTGCCCGACCCCTCACGGGCACATCTCCTGCAGATCCTGGAGAAGGGCAGCCCGTACCCGCTGATCATCCTGCCCCAGTTTGGGGGATACTGGATCGAAGACCCGGAAAACCTCGGCACGCCGACCTCATCCGACAGCAGCATCTGCGAGGAGGAGGAGGAGAACCTCAGCCCCAGCACCTACGGCTACAAGCTGGAGTGCAAAGGAGAGGCCAGAGCCTACAGGAAGCATTTCCTGGGGAAGGTGGGTGCCCTGGCACAGGGGGCAAGTGGTCGGCTGAAAATTACCCCCAAGAATAAAAGGAAAGCTTAAAACTGAGAGCAAAATGGGCAAATCCTGCACCTGCACCTTCCCCTTTGCAAGGATAGCAGGGACTGGAGGGTTACAGCCATGGCCCTCTTGCTCCCAGGCTTGTAATCCCCTTCCTCCACCTGACCAAGGCTGAGGGCATAGTGCTGCGGTCCACGGGCAGAGGGATGAAGCCCTGGTCCTGGAGAGGAGGGTGGGAGGGAATGGAGTCCTCACCTCCAGCCAGGCACAGGGCTGCCCTCGCCATGGGCAGGCTGCTCCCCACTAACGCTGTTTTGATGGTTTCTATTCTAGGATCATTTAAATTTTTACTGTACAGCCAGCAGCCTTGGGAATCTGATCCTTTCCATTAAGTGTGAGGAGGCAGACGGCACCGAATACCTAAGGATTATACTCAGGTATGCTTTGTTTAACAAAATATTTTCCTTTGGGAGCCTTTCGTTTTGTTTCTGTAGTAAAGGCTGGCAGCATGCTACTGCAGCTCGAGAGGGGCTTAGGGAGGGATGAGATGGAATGGGATGGGATGGGGTGGGAAGCAGCAGCATCTTCCTTTTACTGTTTTAACACGGGAGCTGCCTGCCCCCTGATAAGGAACACGAGACTTTGATCTGCTGCTAAACCTGCTGAAACCAAGTGTAAGCCCCTCCGGGTTTAATCCTCTCTGGGATAATGCCAGTCACATCTACCACTGTCCCACCGTAAGCTGACAAGGCACAGCGTGTCTGAACCGTTGTGTCACTTCCCTCCAAACTATGAATAGTTTAAGAGCTGCAGCGATGAGAAGACAAATGGAGCCTTTCCTTACTCACCAGCCCCTATAAATCCAGCAGAACATGGTTTTCCACCAGCATCACTGTGGGGGGCTGCACTCTGCATCCCTTTGCCTTAGACACTCCCTGATGTCTGCTCCTTTCTGCTGCTTTGCTAGGTCCAAGGTGAAGACATTGCATGAAAGGATCCCCCTGGCAGGATTTAGCAAGCTCCCTAGCATCCCCCAGATTGCAAAGGTAAAGTACCAGGCTGGGCTGGGAACCCTGCAGCAAAGCCCACGCCACTGTGGTGTTGGATAGCATTGGGTGCTCTTGGGCAGCAGTGCCTGGGCTCTTGGGACCAGGGGCCCTTGGTGGCTGGTGATATGCACTGTCCCTGTGGGTTTCCCACTGATTCTGGGCAGGTCACTGGTTGATATGTGGGGGAAGAGGGGAGGAAATGTCAGCACCTTTGACCTATGGAGACACATGGGACTTGTCTTGCTGCATCCTCGATTGGGTACCAACCAGGCCACGGAGCATCCCACTGAGAGGGTGCAAAGAGGGCAGCTCCTGCAATCAGAGGCTGGATTTGGCTCTTTTATGAGACATTCCCAGCCTTGCTGTGGCAGGACAGGGACGTCCCCTCCACATCCAGGGGTCCAGCACTGACTGCTCTTCCCCCTTGCACACAGGCCTTCTGCGACGACGCCTCTGGGCTGAAGTTCAACCCAGTTCTGTACCCCAAGGTGAGCTCGCTTACCCCAGGTCAGTCACATATCCACCAGAGAAGGCTGGGTAGGGTTAATTCTCCCCTTTCCTCCAGGATCCAGCAGCTGCCCTGAGACTCTTTTGCACATCAGTGAAACAATTCACATTTTGCTTTGCCCAGGCCTCCCAGATGATAGTGTCTTACGATGAGCACGAGGTCAACAACACGTTCAAGTTCGGTGTGATCTACCAGAAGTTCCGGCAGGTGAGGGCTCCCTGCGCCGTCCTCTCGTGTCTGTGTTTCACAAGCGGAGTTAATCCTGCCGCGTGCGTTGCGGGGTGTCCTCAATAATGCGTTCCTTACCGCTCAGATGTTTCCCCGGCTCATTGAAAAGTGATGTGACTGAGGAACCTCGGTGCGGAAGTCAGCCCACAGGCTGCTGTAGGAGCAGGGGATGTGAGAATGGGTTGTAGCAGGGATGGTATTTTAATCAGATGTATGTTTAGACGGTGAAACAGTTACGTTTGTCTTGGAGGACTGCGGGCTCTGAAGACATGCTTTTGCTGGAAAGGCTGTCATTAGGTGGGAATGCTGGATGGGGAGTGCAGAGGCAGCTGTGTGTCATAACTCACAGGATTATTCTGACAGGCACTCTAATTATCTCTGCATTTTGCATTTTACTCTGGGTAGGGTGACTCATGCAAGGCCACAATTGAGGTCTCGTTGTTTTGAAATGTAGCACCCGAGGGATGGTCAAGACTTGGATTTTCCAGCGGGGAATTCATCTGCATTTTGGTGTTTCCTGAACATTATCCTGAGGTCCTCACTGCTGGTCAGAAGCTGCTCTCAGCAGCTTCAACTTTGGGTATCTTGGTGACAGGGTGGGTGATGACCAGCCCGTGGCAAGCACAGTGGTGCCAGCAGGGGAGCAGCTTGTGGCTGTGTGTGGCACCCTGGGACAAGGTGCTGGTGGCACTCCTGGGGACCCTGTGGATGGGCAGGAGGTGTGGGCAGGCAGGGAGAGGTGGCCCAAGCAGAAACCACCAAGCAGAGCTGTGGCAGGATGGTTCCTTTCTCTGTTACTGCGGCACTTTGCTGATAGGAAGGTTTGATTGTAAGGGTGAAATGAGGAAGGCACCCTTGTAAGGGGCCCCCATGTTCGTGGTGTCCATGGTTGTGTCTGTGCCACCTGTAGCATGGCAGAGGAGCAATTGGCTGCTGGAAACAGGCACAGCTGGGGCTCTCAAAAGATGCTCTCTGTGTTTCGTAGACCCAAGAGGAGGAGTTGTTTGGCAATAATGAAGAGAGCGCTGCCTTCAAGAACTTCTTAAGTTTTCTGGGAGACACCATAACGCTCCAGGACTTCAAAGGGTAAGTTAAATAAAAAGACTGATTTTACAAAAACATTTAGCAAGAGACCATGTCATATGTAAAAATATCCACGGTGCAAGAACAGAAGTCACCTCCCCCCTGAGCGGGATGTACAAAGCAGAAGCAAATATAGCTCTGGCTTGTTTGACAAAGCTGGGGGAGTTAAAGAAATGGGAGCTGCCAAGAGGGAGCGAATTCCTTCTGCAGAGAAAATCCGGCTGCAGTCACCGCAGACGAGGGCAGCTCTGTACGGGAGCGCGCACTGTCCAGTGCCATGCGCTCGGACCCGGTGTGATGCCAGCCCGGTCACTGCAGCGGCCACGGCACGGGCAGAGCCCCGGCTGGTGGTGATGGCCGAGGGCAGCCCATCACCGCAGTGCTTGACACCGCTGCTGGGCAGCCTCAGCCGCTGGCTCGGCGCTGCCGTGCTGAGCAGGCTGTGGTGATGTGCCATTACCGCACAGGATGCACAGTTTGTTCTGTGCCGTGTGCTCGCTACCAGACAAAGACAAACGAGGCAGTTGGTTCTATTCCCTGTCCTCCAGCAGCTGCTGCTCTCTCTGCGAAGCATTCAATTAATATCTCTCGGTTTCTCCCTGCCTTTCCCTCCATCTCCAGTTTTCGAGGAGGTCTGGATGTCAGCCACGGGCAGACGGGAGCAGAGTCCGTGTACACCGTGTTCAGGGACAGGGAGATAATGTTTCATGTCTCTACAAAGCTGCCTTTTACCGAGGGAGACACGCAGCAAGTAAGGGATGAGCTTCCTTGCGCCAGCACCCGGCACTGGCGCTTGCTGCCGCGGGAGCAGCGCCGCCGGGCTTTACCCACCAAATGTTCTCCTCTTCCGCGTAGCTCCAGAGGAAGAGGCACATTGGCAACGACATCGTGGCAATTATCTTCCAAGAAGAGAACACGCCGTTTGTCCCAGACATGATCGCCTCCAACTTCTTGCACGCCTACATTGTGGTGCAGGTGGAGAACCCCGAGGCGGAAAACACGGCGTACAAGGTGGGGGAAGCTCACGCGAGCCTGGTTCTGCTCCAGCAGCTCAGGCCAAGGTCAGGGGGTGGCTGCCCAGCCGTGCTGTACCAAATCATCCCCACACAGCTTATGGACGTGGATATTAAACACGCATATATGCACACATGTATATTTATGTGCACGCTGTTACATAATGTGTGGGTATACATACGTGTATGAACTATGTGCATGTATAGTAGCGTGCTCATTTGCTAAAGATTTTTGATGCTGCTCAGTATCTGAATAAGCCTCAGAACAGCTCAGACCTGTCTAATGCATCGCTCAAGGGCAGGTGGCATAAACCCTGTCGCTGGTCTGGTTTCTGAGAGAGACACAAATGAAAACAGAACGAATGGGAAGGAAATATAAAAAGCTGGGTATGGGTGAAACCCTCATGAGCACAGGAGAGGCAGCTGGGAAGGAGCTCTGATGTGTCCCTTCACTCTTAGGGGCTGGGCTGAGCATCTCCCATCCCACACTGGCTGACCCCAGGAGAGGGACATCCCTGTGCTGGGGCTGCATCCACTGGAATAACGCTTCTCTTGGCTCCGCAGGTGTCGGTCACGGCTCGGGAAGATGTCCCCTCCTTCGGGCCGCCCCTGCCGAGCCCGCCGGTATTCCAGAAGGTAAGAGCCGGGGCAGGAAGCATGTTCCAAGCCATAAAAGAAGTACGTGCGCATGTCCGAGATGTTTCCAAGCACGCCTGCATGGCTTCGGGGGTGTGAAAACATTTGTTTGGATTTCTGGTTTATGGTAGGGTCAGGGGTTGTGCTGGCATAACCCATGTGCGGGTGCTGGCCAGTGCAGGAGGGCACCCCGAGCCAATGCCCCATGTGTGGAGGGGCCGCAGGGTGCTGTGAGCTGTCTGGGGCCCGTGCAGCTCCATAGCAGAGATGGAGGCTCTCATGGCCGGGGTGTTTTTCACTGTGGTTCCGTGCCCCGCAGAGCCCCGAATTCCGTGAGTTCCTGCTGACCAAGCTCATCAATGCCGAGAACGCCTGCTGCAAGTCCGACAAGTTTGCGAAGCTGGAGGTAACGCTGCCCGCGTGTCCCTGCCGGCAGGACCGCCCCTGCCATTCCTGCCCCACATCCCTGCCCTGTCCCACGGGCCGGTGCCATGAGCCCGATCTCGCTCCCCAGGACCGGACACGGGCTGCCTTGCTGGACAACCTCCACGACGAGCTCCATGGGCACACACAGACCATGCTGGGGCTGGGGCCTGAGGAGGACAAGCTGGAGAACGGGGGTCACGGAGGCTTCCTGGAGTCATTCAAGGTAAACCCCGTCCCTTGCAGCATGAAACGCACCCAGGGCTGGCAAGGCGCCTTCTAAAGGAGGATGCGGATGAGTGGTGCAGGGGGACAAGGGGGACCCTCCAGAGGGGTCCTGGTCCACCGCTGCAGGGCAGGTCCTGCCTGTGTCCCCTGGCTGCTGGCTGTCCCTGGGGCTTGCTGTGGCACACAGCCTGCAGGACAGCATGGGGGGAAGGATGCCCAGGGGTGGCAGCGCGTAAGAGGTGCTTGGTGTGGTGCTTATGACAGGAGATACAATGGGAGGTGCTGGATTTGGAGAAGGGGAACGGTGCTGGGTGTGCTGGGTGGGTTGGGTGAGTGTAAGGGGAGAGAAGGGGGAGTGGGTTGGAGATGATAAAATGATGTAGAGAAAACTCTGAGCCGCTGTTGGAGTGACCCACTGGGCAGTGGGGACTTGAGTCTTGGGGTGTGAGCACTGCCAGAGGTCTCTGGTGAGGCTGCAGCAGTGATGGGGAGCTGGGCAGGGCTGGTGTGTGTAGATCCAGGCTGTGCCCATGGGTGGGTGTCCACCGGAGCCCCTGGGCTCAGGCACTGCCTGGGTGAGCAGGGACAGGCACGTTTCCTCTGCAGTACAGAGCAATGGGCACTGGTGGGTGGCAGATGGGTCACCTCATCCTGTGCTGGGTGCAGGGGAGGGGTGAGCACTTCCTGGCCACACTGCAGGGATGCTGGAGGCTCAGATGTGCCCCTTAGCTATGAGACATGGGGAAATGGAGGTGCTGGCAGTTGTACATCACAGCAACAACTTCAGGGGCTGAGGCGATGTTAAATGATCATTCTCTGCCTGCTCTTCCTGTACGAAAGTGGACTTTGCTCTCTCGGCATTGCAGGGTGCTCTGGGGCAGGTGGGGAGCTCCATGGCCTGGGCTGGGCTGCTGGGCTGCTTGCTCGCTTATGTCCTCCACCGCATGCTCCAGAGAGAGCAGGGAGAGGAGAGGTGGTGAACCGGGGCTGGGATGGGAGAGACCTGACCCCCGCAGCACCGGTGACCCAGCCTGCAGCCCCTTCCTGGGCTGTGCAGTGGGACTGGCTGCTCAGGGCAGCAGAGCAGGGCGCTGGGTGCCCTGCAGAGCTCCGCAGCCCCGGGCAGACACCGCCTGCTGCAGGGCACAGCACCCACTGGAGCCCCTGGCAGCAAAGTGAGCGACTGGTTCCTTCTGCCTGCAACACTGACTTGTATCAATTGCTGACCCCAATAAACCCGGTCTGATGGACTCTTGCTTGGTGCTTGTTACTGGACGGGCAGGAGGGACAGCGTGGGGCTGTCCTGGTGACCTCGTCCCCAGCATGGGCTGGGCCTCAGTGGGAATTTGGGGCTGCAGCTCCTCCTCACCCAAGTGCAGGGCCAGTAACCCCTGGAGCCAGTGCAGCAGGGGCAGTGCTGGGCACCTCCAGACATCCCTGACGGCCTGTTTCCTCCCGAACCCCTTTACGCTGAGCTGGGGTTCAGGGGCTGGAGGAGGTAGCCGTGGCACGGCGCAGAGTGCAGCCGCAATTCAGAGGGAGTAGCTGCGATGAGAACTTTGCTGTAACTGGCACATTGGCATCACGGTCCGGTTTGGGCTCCTGTTACTATGGCGACTGCAGGAATTCAAATATGGGTATAGATTTTTTATAACTTGTGCATTTCACTGCTTCTTTTCCTGGCGTGTGCCAGACGCTGAGAAGAACTTGTGGTCGTATTTGTAAGTGCTTGGGACAACAACTGAGAGGAGCCTTTAAAAATAGCTCGGGTCCTGTTTAAGCACCCAGTTTGGATCTGCAGAAGGTCTCTGCCTCCAGTGTGTGCAGCTCTGCTTGGAGCAGTGTTGAGACAAAACAGGTTACAGCAGACCTCTTTCAGCTTGTGCTGCTGATGCTCACAGAGCCCGGCTGCTGGTCCCTACAGGCACAGAGGGAGCTCCATGGGGACTGCAAGTCCATCATGCCCAGACCCAGCCCGGCACATCTCCAGGCTCTGCTACAGAGCAGGGTTGGACTTGGTGTCCCTTCTCCGTGCCTGGGCAGGGCATGTCCAGCTGTGGGCATCCCTCAGCCATGGAGCTCCAGCAATCCAGTGAAGCCAGAGGGAACAAGGGCTCAAGGCCTTGGCATCTCCTTCCTGTGAAACCCAGCCTGTGCCAAAATGGACACAGATACCCCGGGGCAGCTGGGCAGAGGCTGCGGTTTGCTGCATGAGCTCAGGCTGTGTGGGGAGTGCATCCCCTGGCTGGGGCTGGCAGGGGGACACAGATCTTTGGCCATAGGATTGAGCTGCAAGAGGAGTTCTATGCAGCAGCAGTAGTGGTGGGTGCTCTGCTACGTCCAGCAGTGGGGCTGCAGCAGGAGAAGCTGTGCCCAAACTTGGTGACGTGGCTCAGACAAGGGCAGGCTGGAGGAAAGCGTCCAGAGCCCAGGGGATCGTGGCTGACGTGAAGGGTGAGGGAAGGGGCTGCTTGACTGGGAGAAATGAAGATGGAAGGAGCAGGGAGAGCCTGTGGCTGCTTGGGGATGATGCCGTCTCCAGGTCTCACACAGAGATAGATGGGCCAAACCAGCAGCAGCAGAGCTTCAGGCTGAATGTGGTTGTCAAACATGCGCATGCTGAAAGCAGAAGTGCTGCTGTGCAGCTGGGCAGCCTCCAGCTCTGGGGATGTTTCGGGCCAGGTTGGAGAGTCCATCAGCATGCAGGAGAGGTGCAGGCAGGAGGCTCCGTGTTGGATCTGTCCTCTCCGGGTCCAGGGAGAATCACAGGGGGGTGTGCGCATCTCTGCTCCTGCTGAGGGGTTTGGGAGGTCGAGCAGAAGCTGGGGTTTGTGTCTGCTTCTCCAGTCCCAAAGCTGAAGTCCTTGGCTCTCACGTGTGGTGTCACAGAGGCAATGGAGGGAAATCTGTTCACTTGGTGGCTGTGGGGCTCCCAGAGCCCCGTGGTGCCTTGTCCTTGGGCTGCGCAGTGCAATGTGGCTGCTGTTACCTGCCAGGTTACTGCTGGTGCGTGCTGGTGCTTGGCCAGGTCTCTGATGCGCCTGGGGCAGATGTGGGGCCGGGCAGGGGCTTTGGGGTCAGGGTGGTGGTGACCTGCTGTCCCCTGTCCCTTCCGGCACAGAGAGCCATCCGCGTGCGCAGCCACTCCATGGAGACGATGGTGGGCAGCCAGAAGAAGCACCACGGCAGCAGCATCCCGGGCAGCCTCAGCGGTGGCATCGCACACAACAGCGGCGAGGTGACCAAGACCACCTTCTCGGTGAGCGCGGGCGCTGTCCCCTCGTCCCGCTGTCCCTCCGTCCGTCCCTGCCGGCCTGGCAGGGCACTGCGTGTGCTGACGGGGTCTGGCTGTCCCTGCATGGGCAGCAAGTGTAAGGGCGAGGAGGTCACTGATCACAGCGTGACTTTATCGCTGCTTTGGTCAAGTTGGGCTTGTTTTGTGGGAGAGCTGAAGAGGAGCTTCCTGGGGCCTTCAGCCCGACACACGAAGGAGATTCTGGTGTTACATGTTCTCTAGATGAGAGCTGCAGGCATCGTAATTCCCCACAGGATGTTCAGTCTTCTCGGCCTGTAGGAAGGAGCTTTGCTCTCCAACCTGGCCTGCTCTCTGCTTTCAGCCCCCAGTTCCAGCAGCTGCAGCCAAGAACCAGTCCAGGAGCCCCATCAAGCGCCGCTCGGGGCTGTTCCCTCGCCTGCACACGGGGTCCGAGAGCCAGGCGGAGACCAGGACGAGGTGGTGAGTGTGACATCGCCCGTCACTAAGGACAGAAACCCCTGCTGCACCTGAAACGTCAGGGGAGCTGTCGGTGGGTGCAGCCTCCCCTTCCCACACAAGGCAGCAACGAGAGCTGCCTTTGCCGTGTTCGAGGAACTGTGTCTTGGATCCCTTCCCTCTGATTTAAATCGCAGTGGTGGTACCCGGCGAGCATCTGTCACTCCTTCAGTTTAGCGTTTGGTGTTAGGAAGTATAATTTGACCATCCTTTTTAAGTCTCTTGTGTAACTCATGCAACCTGTCTCTCTGTGCCCCCAGTGACAGTGTTTCTGGCGCTCAGAAGACACCAGATTTGGGACATTCTTCCCAAGAGATGAAGTCTGAGACCTCGTCCAACCCCAGCTCCCCTGAAATCTGCCCCAACAAGGACAGGTGAGGCAGGGGGAGCTGCAGCCCAGCAGACCACTGGGGGCTCTGTCAAACAAAGCTGTCTCCAGTTTTTACTGTAAATAAGTTTGAAATTCAGGGAGGGGAAAAATCGGATCCTGGTGATTCATGAGCACAGCTCCTTTATGGGCTGGAAATAGCTGGAAAGAGCAAAGAACAGCATTTGATAAGGGCTGCTAAATCCTCACGGCAGGGGTTGAGCAGGGAGCTCAGCCTGCCCCTGGGGTTTCTGTGGCGGCTCCCACCAACCGCTCTACCCCTGCTTTTGGAAGTGGTTGTTTACAGAAGCACCCCACTCGTTCATCCCTATGGAGCTGCTCTGCTGCAGGGCGTGCAGGAGGGGCTGTCCCCGCTGTCGTGGCCCGAGGACCCAGCTTCCCAAGAGACAGCTCCATGCCCTTCGTTTTGTTTTGCCTCTTCCCAGGCCATTTATTAAGCTGAAAGAGAACGGGAGGACGAACATCTCCCGCTCCTCCTCCAGCACCAGCAGCTTCAGCAGCACGGCGGGGGAGAGCGAGACCCTGGAGGAGTACGACAGCGTGGTAGGCACCGAGCCCTCCGCGGCGTGCTCGGGATTGGGACCCGCAGCTCCACATGGCCCTGAGCTCCCTGCCCGCAGACCCCCGGGCCGTCTCTGTGTGCAGGAAGCGCCCCCGGGTGCCTCTGCCCCGCTGGCGTCAAGGGGTTTAACCCTGTTCCCATGTTCAGGGAGGAGGAGAGCTGGGTGGGAGACCCCATGAGCCCTGGAGTGCACTGGGTGGTGCTCAGCACACGGGGCCAGCATCTTGCTCTCCATGGCGGGGGGTGATGGGGCTCAGTGGCCGGGATGCAGCCGTGGTCTCTCCGGTGCAGGGGAGCCAGCCCTCCACAGCATCACCGTTCAAGCAGGACGTGTTTGTGTACAGCGCCTCGCCCGGCAGTGAGAGCCCCAGCGCGGCGGCTGCGGCCACCCCCGTCATCATGAGCAGGAGCCCCACAGGTGGGTCATGGGCAGCACCGGCACTGCCTTCACTGCTGGGGCCTCTGGAAGCTCCTGGGTCTTACAGAGATGGGGTTTGCAGCTCCGGGATGGGGTCTGTGACTCTGGGATGGAGAATCCCTTCCGAGGCTTGCCTGAGCTGCAGGCTGCTGTTGAAGGTGATGGGGCGAAGCACTGGACACACTCACACTGGCAGGATGGACACCCCATACGGGATGCAGGACAAGCCCTCGCTCATCCCTAAACCCTGATTCTGATGGGCTCTTCTGGAGAGGTGGCCCCATGTGCTTTATTCTGTATTTCCATGGGAATTCGTTTCCCTTCTAAATGAGAGCGCTGAGGTGGCTTTTGCTGCGGCTTTGTTTCCTCCCTTCTCCCCAACTGGCATGTGCAGTAGTCGTGGAAACTCACTGTCTCCAAGGACCCAGCCATGACTCACTCCTTATTTAATAAACAAGCAGCTTCCCCTGGTCCTGGCTCCATCACCCTGCTGCCAACCACCGGCTCCAGCCGGACCATGTGCAACAGGGTAGAGCTGGCACAAATGGCCCTTTGCAGGTGCATCCTGTGTTAATGGGCTGGGGGTGAGCAGCGCTCGCCCCTTCCCTCAGATCCCCACAGGCTGAGCGCTGCCGAGCCACCACCACCAGAATGGACTGGTGTTCGGAACATCGGAGCTGTTTGTGAAACAGCCGGGGAGGCACAGTCCCACCCTGAACAGCTCTGTAATTGGAACAACATGGGGAAAGCCGCGCTGCAGAGCGCAGTCTGTCTGGCTTTTTGTGTCTCAGCACCCCACAGGTCCTCCTCCTTATTCATTAGTGATTTTCTGAACTATCAAACCAGCCCCTTCTAATGTTTAAAGTGTTTATTTTGTATTTTTCCTGCCAAGAACATGAAAATCCACCCATACATTATATGGATCAGTCATTTCCCATAGCCTTTTCAGTGGCATTTCCACTGAAATGTAATTAAGCCTCAATTTGTTCCATCAAAAACATTTAATGTACAGATTTTGCCAAACATTCCGCCAAAACAGACTCAATATTGGTACCAGTGCAGCGGTTTATTGAAGCTCCTGGCTGGCGGGTGTCAGTCAGCACTGTGCTTCCGCAGATATTCCTGTTCACAGCGATGGTTTTTCCTCTTTGCTTTCCCCCTCCCACCAGCAGATATAAAGAACAGGAACTCTCCCCGCTCAAACCTCAAGTTTCGCTTTGACAAGCTCAGCCACAGCAGCTCCAGCTCGGTAAGTGCCGGTGGCTCCAGCGGGATGGGGTGCAGCGTGGCCGCATCCTGCCCATCCCCTTTTGTGGGGCAGGGCTGGGGTGAGGGTGGGGAAGGGGTTTCACGAGTTCTCACCCCTTCCTTTGCAACTCATCTCCTGTTCTGTTCTTTCATCAGAGCCATTAGCAGGAGGAGTCCTGACCCTGCACAAGGTGAGCGTCCGGAATGCGCTGCTGTGCAGAGTGACCCATCTGTGGGCAGGGATGTGTGCAGCTAACACTGGCTAATTGCACTGCCTATGGTTAAATATGTGACCAAGAATGATCTTAGAGCATCCTAAACGCCCTTGGAAGATGAGGGCAGCACTGAGTAAGAATAACTAGAGGCTGGTGACAGGTCTGTGACCATCAGTGCCACTGTGTAGGACAGGGTTTGCTGCACCCCGCTCTGTGCAGGAGGAGGACGGGGTTTGCAGGAGGAGGACGGGGTTTGCAGGAGGAGGACGGGGTTTGCTGCGCTCCGCTCTGTGCAGGAGGAGGACGGGGTTTGCAGGAGGAGGACGGGGTTTGCTGCGCTCCGCTCTGTGCTCCAACACTTTTATCCTCTTTTTTATTCTCTTTGCAGAGAATTTCTGTTTCACCAAGGGAAAACTCCCCCATCCTGTGGGAAGCGCGGGCGCTGCACCTCTGCGCCGGGATCTGCCCCGGCAGGACCCAGCCACCTTCCCACCAGGTGAACCCCCATCATGGACGCAGCGGCTCCCCAGGCCCCCGGGCTCCCCCTCAGCTCACGACCCACACCGCAGCTGCTGGGCAGATGCAGCCCCTCGCTCCGTACGTGCTCAGTGTCTGGCACAAGGGAGCGCATGTGAACCGGTCCTGCGCTGAGCTGGTGACCAAGGGCAGCGCCTCCTCTCTTGCCAGCTCCAGAGATGGTTTATACAACCTCCCTGCTTTCTCCCTGCCTGAAACTGAGCACGGGCGCAGGAAAAGGCTAACCAAAGCTAAAGCTGTACTATATCTAAATACCAGCACTGGTACTCAGAGTGAATCCACCCAGTGGGCTCTGCTTTACCTTATAGGTTGGGTCGCATAAAATTCCAGTGATTTGGATGGCATTAGGCTGCTTCCCCCCCCCCCCCCTTGCAGAATCTGTCCTGCTACTTCTGAACATGCTTTTCTTTATTTTAAAAGATGAGGGTTATGGATTCTGCAAGGTGACTTCCCTGGAATGCCCTTTTCCAAAAAATACCTCTCAACATGCCAAGAAATCCTTTTGCTCTTTTATGGAACTTTGTCCAAAGTTTACTGAGGTCTGTCCATAAATTTCCCATTGCTCATAGATTTCCCTTACCAGGTTTCTGAAAGAAACACTGCAGAGATGCTCCCTGCCCCCTACCACTGTCCATGACCTTTGCAAACCCCTCCATGAAATAAGGTTCTCCATCTCAAGCGAAAGCAATTCTTTGAGTTCATGATTCCTCATGAGCACAGAACTCTGGGTGCCAAAGCTACCTGTACACGGCTGGAGCTCCCAGAGGCACACGAGTACCCCACAGCCAGATTTAGGAGGTGCCTGCAGAGCTATACCCCTAGAAGCAGCCCCAGGCAGCCACCGTGGCTGCTCCCCGGAGGATGCGGCTCTCTGGGGGAAGTGCTTGTAGAAGCAAACCATCAACTCCCTCCTCCCCATCACCTCCCTTCTTCCCATCACCTCCCCTGGGCCAGAGCAAAGCCAAACCGAGCCGGCTCTGCTCCCTGAGGCTCTGCATGGGGCTATCTATCTGATAACTTCACTGGTAGGTTCCTATCGGAGCTCCCACTTGTGCACGTCATTTATCTGGAAAGGAAAGGCTGCAGAGGAACCAAATTAAAGGGGGAAAAGACTTAGTGGGAAGGCAGAGAACAGTTTCACAGGCGCTAAGTGGGCTGTGCAGGACTCGTAAATACCAATAACCACCAGTGGGGACACTCTCCTGCTTTCACTGAGCTGCATTTAAATAGAGTTCAAATCTCGAGGTTTTCTTTAGAAGAGAAGCACCGTGTGCTTAGCCTGGTCCCTAGCTCGCTCTAGATGTCTCAGGTCCCACATACTTTGCTGTTCAGCACTTCTGTCTGACGATGCTTTGGTAGCACTTTCAAACCCGTCCCCAGTTCTTCCCCTTAGAAGCGTTTGGTCTGGTTTTCTCATGCCGCAGTGAAACACTGACTGGTGCAACGACTTGCTTTGAGGGTCTGTCTTGGATTTGTTTTTTGCCCTGAGAAGTTGCTTGATTCTGTAGACGTCGTCATTTGCCTGGGTGTTGATCTCCATGAGATCTTTCAGCAGAAGATGCAGTGGCTACTGTCAGCTGGGGTTTCATTTTTGGTTTTGCTTGGGTTTTTTTACTTGAAACTGTGACTTTCCTTGTTGATCTGTAGAACTATTCTAATGGGATTACAGGCAGCAGCACAGTGTGGAGCTTCAGGGAGAGAGATGCAGTGCGTGGGGCTTGTCCCTGCCTTGGCAGTGGGGCCAGGAGCTGAGGTCTGGCACTGGCTTTGCCAGCAGCTCCTGGATGATCTGGGATGTTTTCAACAGCATCCTCACTATGGCTGCACAAACCCGCTGCAGCATCCTTACAGCCCCTGGGCCATACAGCTCATGTCCTGGCTGGGCCGCAGCGTGGTTTCCGCCTGTGCTCCCTGCAGCCACGTGTGCATGGTGTGCACCTTTCAGCCCACGCTGGTGCTGGGACTGACCAGTGGTTGTGTTAAACCTCGGAGGCATTTGCACTTCCCGCAGTGGGTGAAGGTGTTCCTGTATATATACTGCAAAATGTTTTGTGCTTATAAGTGACACACACACATATAGACATATATAAAAGGGATTTTATATATATATCTAATATATATATATATAAAAAGAAAGGATCCTCAACTGACACTAACAGTATTGGCCAGTGCATTTTCCTTTCTGATCCCCACCATTGTACACATAACTTCTATAGGACTTTGCACAGGGAGCAGAAGGGGCTCCGGAATGCAGCTGGGGGGAACCAGGGGAGCCCCCAGCTGTGTTGGGCGTCTCTCGTGTTGTGGGGGGCTGCTCCACTCCTTGCTGGGGTTTCAGTTCCCCCCTGCTCCTGCTGCAGCCTGCCTGTGCTTGGCCTGGACCAGTCCATGAGCCCGGTGAGAGGCAGAGGCAGGTTGGGTCTGGGTCCATCTCCTCAGTGCTGGTGCTGCAGGCAGGTGGAACCCAGCTCCCCACCACCTGTGTGAGCCCAGGCACCGGTTGGAGCTGCTGCTTCATTCAGGAAAGCTCTTGGCATGTACTTACACCCTCTTGATACCCCACAGAGCCAAGCACAGGGTTACACCCCAGCACAACATGAAAGTGCTTTTTTTTTCTGAGTGAAAAGGGAGGATCTGAAGCACAAACTCGGTTTCTTTCCAGAGCTTTGAGGGTCTTTAGCAGCGGCAGGGGAAGGGGCGGCTGGCACGGATGGGCTTGTTGACCAGGGCTGAGCTGTCTGCCTCTCTCTGGCTTGGCTGCAGGAGGTGCTGAGCACCGATAACTGCTCCAAGCCAGCAGCAGGTCAGCGCTCAGCACCCTCAGGTCGCACCTCGTGCTCACGTTGCTTTGCTGCTCGCTGGAGCTGGCCGGGTCCGTCATTCCCCGTCCCAGAGCATGCTTGCATTATGTTTTAACGAATGTAGCACTGCGTGTATCCTGCAAAGGGAAATGCTGGATTTATAGCGTTAGAATGTGAAGAGAGTTTACAGAGTGAAAATATATCTTGAAGAAATGTATCTGACAGAGTTTATTTTTTATGTAGAGAGGCGGTGCTTTGTAGTTCCTGGTGGCCTATGTCTGTTGTAAATAATGTACATTTAATTTATTGCTATGGTAGCAGATTGTATTTGTTATGTATAAAACTAAAGGTTCACAAATGTATATTTTGTTGCTTAAATGTGTCTTTGCAAAATTCACAATAAATAACATATTTTGTGTGCTACGCTCTGTATGGCCATAAAGCGACAGCATTAAATGAGCTCCTTGGGACTGTCCCTGTGGCATGGGCTGGGGCCGACCTGGGTGAGCTCCCATGAAGTCCCAGCTGCAGTAGAAGTGTCCCCGTGCAGCACGCTGTGAACTGGGACATCTCCCAGTGCTGCCACTGAACCAACAGGGCAGGACCCAGCTTCTTTACAAACCCTGGCACAGGCTGTCCATACAGATGGAGGAAGCACCATCCCAGCAGACACCCAAGGCCAGGCTGGATGTGGTTCTGAGCAGCCTGGTCTGGTTGAAGATATCCCTGCTCATTGGAGGGGGCTGGACTGGATGAGCTTTGATGGTCCCTTCCAACTCAAACTGTCTGTCATCCTATGATGGTTTCCCGGTGCAACCCTGGCTCTCAGGCCACAGGATCTCCCATTCTGTGCACAGCCATGGGACATGACCCAGTCGGATGCTGGGCTGTCACCCCAGTTACTCGGGTAGGTCACAGTCTAATGCTGCACAAGTAGCATTCTTGGGACTCACCTTTCTCCTGTCCCTGAGCCACTGCTCTGCTATGCTTTGTTCTCAGCTCATTTTATGTGACAGTATCAGAGGTAATAACTGCTCCGTAATTCTCATTGCAATAGAAGGTTGCACAGTGTTGCTTCTGACATCATTGCAAGGCTACATGTGAGAGGAGCATGCACAGCTGTGCACCGGGGAGTGCTAATGAGCACCCACCATGAAGAGGCAGATGGGGAGCACCTGAGTGATTAACAATTAACACTTCACCTGTGGGATGCTATAAAAGGGGCTGGGTGCAAGAGTGCCATCGGTCAGGGTGCTTCCTTCCCTCTCTTGGCTCCCAGGCTCAGTGCTGCCATGATTTCTCGCCTTGGACACCGAGGCTCTGTATTCCCAGTGAAGAGCTCCTGCGGTGGTAAGAAATCCATTTAAATCCATTGTTTCCCTATGAAAAGGCTGATGCGGGCCAGGAGCTGTGGGTGAAGCTGGTGTGTGGGAGGGGTTTGTCCCTGCAGCCCTGCCTGGTGCCCAGTGCTGCCCTGGCTGCCTGTTCTCTGCCATGGATGGGTGCACCCGGGCGGCACCGGGATGCGGCTGCATCAGGATGGGTCCGGGATGCCCTTGCTGCAGCAGCCGCGCGTCTCGGGCTGCTCGGCCTCGGGTTCCTCCTCCTGCTGGTTCAAGCCTCGCAGCTGCGCATCTCTCGGTGGGGTCGCACAGGAGGGGTGGGGGCTCAGCAACACGAGGGCATGGGGTGAGATGGGAGCCGGAGCCTTGCTCCTGCCCTGACCCTCCGGTACGTGCCAACTGCTGTCAGCCCCTGGAGCTGCAGTGCTGCCCATGCAGGCACCACAGGGGTGCTCTGGCTGCTCAAGAAGTAGATAAGGCTTAATGGGCATGGCTGTGATAAAGCTTTGTTGGTTTAAGTATCTGCTGTTTGGGCTATGGATGTACATTGCAGAAAGCTGATGCTTTTGAGAAGCTGTTTGATGTTATAAGCTTTTGTAATGTATGCGTAACCCTCAGTGCAAGTCAGAACATGGTTTTTAATAAAAGTATTTTGTCTTACAGTATGCTAAGAGGATAGCTTAAGTTATTTGTAAACTTGGGAGCCTTTTAAAAGTAGGCTGCGATGCATAATCACAGAGGTTCAGGAGCTAAATACTGCAGAAGGGCTGCAGTGATAGGAGAAGGGGCAATGGGTTTAAGCTGAAACCAGGGAAGGTCAGCTTAGATCTAAAGCAGAAGCTCTTCCCTGTGAGGGTGCTGAGGCGCTGGCACAGGGTGCCCAGAGAAGCTGTGGCTGCCCCATCCCTGGCAGTGTTCAAGGACAGGTTGGACACAGGGGCTTGGAGCAAGCTGCTCCAGTGGAAGGGGTCCCTGCCTGTGGCAGGGTTGGAGCTGGATGAGCTTTAAGGCCCCTTCAACCCAGCCCAGTCTGGGATTCTAATTTTATTGGTTGGTAAAATAATTCTGTGTGTTCATTCAGCACACGTGGCATCAAATAACTCTGCTTGTAATTAATGCAGACAGGGAGTGAGAACAGGCTGCTGCACCTGCTTGCAGATTGAACAGTGTGGTGGCTCAACCACCCACCCAAAGGCAGGCTTCAGAGGATTTGGGGGATAGCAACTGTGCTAAATTGTTCACTTTTATAGCCGAGATGGACCAAAAACATACGTAATGTGCTTGAGAGCACTCAGCTGCTGGGAGTCTCATGTATTAGGTACAATACAAACCTGAATCCTGCAGGTCCTTTCCAGGAGGTCACTGGGCTCAGTCTGGTTGTGGTTTGGGGTTAGCTTTTCTGGCCACTTTAGCTGAAGAGCCCTCTTCAGTTCAGGCCTGGAACGTTTGACGCTCACTGTGATTTATTCCAGCAGTAGCTGCAATTATGAGCTGCTGTGTACACAATTTTACAGCTCAGCCTTATTCCATGTAATTTGGAAGTTGAGATGCTCCAGTCAGGATCCTCATAGGCAGACACATGATGAGTGGCACTTGGAAACTGCTGCTTTTCTCCTTACAAACTACAGAGGATCCAATCAAGAATGAATCCAGGCATGAGAGGAAAATATAAATAGTCATTACAGCATTTATCTCCTGAGGTTTATTGCTGGATTACTGAATTAAGGTACTTTCTTTAGACATGCAGCTGTCTATAGACTTGAGTAACTTACCTCCCCGGAGGTGATCTTTCTTTCTTGGTGCTTTACAAGGCATTAGTGGTTTGCTTGGAGTTTCTAATTCATCCTGCTCCAGCTTTCCATAGCAGCAAGATCAGAGCACCCAGCTTGCATTTGGGAAGGGACTGCATGTGTGCACGAGCTGGAGCTGAGAGAAATGGTTTTACTTGGAAGGCAGGAATTGTGGAAAGACAATTGGGGGATTTTAATGGCCAAGCATCTTCTCTGCTTCTTGCAGGTGTGTGCTCACTGCCATGGGCCCCTAGCTCTGATCACAGAAGGGCAGAACTTGAGTGTTCAGTTGCAGGTGCCTCTGCAGACATGAAGCAGGCTTTGGTGCTGCAAGCATAGCACAAACCCTACCTAAAGCCTTACAGGGAGGCTTCAGTGGGTCACAGACGCAACAGTGAGGAGCATCCCTTGCTGATTATTGCAACTCCATAACCAAACATAAGTGTGAACTGGCATCCAGCCCCAGTTAAGGGGTTAAGGCTGCAGGGAATCATCTTCAGAGCTTATCAGATCTGGCAGAACAGTTTGGTACATCCATTAGGGAAGCTGGTAAGATCTTTTCTGTCTCTTTAATGGACGTCTATATGTACCAGATAATCATGCTGAATAGCACTCATTGGAAAACCTCCTAAATGTAATTTGTCAAGTGATTATTCTAGCCGCTTTAGGAAAGCAGAATGAAGTCAGAACGGTTTGGGTTTGTGTTGGAAGGTGACTTTAAAGAGCAGCCCCCTGCCATGGGCAGGGACATCTTTCACTGCATCAGGGTGCTCAAAACCCATCCAACCCGGCTTTGAACACTGCCACGGATGGGGGGTCCGGGCCTCTGTGAAGTCCCAGGCCAAAGAAGCAATCAAGGCAGCTGCTGATGCAGAGCAGGTTTGGTCCTAACATTTACATTTGGGACCAGGGACAAGGAAATCCAGCCTAGGGCTTTGGTGTTTTGTTTTTTTTTTTCATGTCAGTGAACTTGATCCAATCTGAACAAGCCATTCCCAGTGAGGGTGCGCAGCAGTTGTCTGCAACTTATGTGGTTATATTGGTGGGTGAGGTGTGCATCCCACAGCATAGGCTGCAGCTTGGGGCACTCAGAGGGAACTGAAAATCACTCCAAACCTTTCCCTGGGGAAAGAGTTGGGCTGACAGAGAGGAGAAGAGCAGCCACCCCTGCTCACATAATTTACTGATGGTCCCATTAATTCATTTAACTAGAGGGTTTGGCATTTGTAGCCAGGTTAACACTTCATTTTGGTTTCATCCTAGGGGCTGATCGTTTCTGTCACTTGTTGGGTGTCATCCCAGCATCTCTGTGGGTTCATGGGGAGCACAGGGGAGCTGATGTGCTCTGTAAAATGAGAAGGGTTTGGCACTTGCGGGTGTCGGAGGCGCTGCTGAGCTGCCGCCGGTGCGGGTCTGCCTCTGCCTCCGCCACCGGCTGACTCCACGCTCGGGCGGGGGGACACGGTCCGGTCGGATTCCTTGGAGCTCCGGAAGCCGAGGTTCCCGCTTCTGCCCACGAGGTGGCGCTGGAAGCACAGGAAAGGCAGCGCAGCCCCGGGCCGGGTCCTGCGCGGCTCCGGCAGAGGGTGAACTCACAGGGTGACGGGAGCAGGAGGGGTTCCTGAGCTGGTCCCGACCCGAAGTCAGGGTTGCTCAGGTCTGTGGAACGTGGGGGTTTTCCTGCCTGTACCCGCAGAGCTTTTGAACGGACTTCAGGGGCCGGTGGGAGTCGGTGCGGAACACAGAGCTGTGTGAGCTCCGCGGGTGAATTGGTCTCTGATGTAGGGTGGCGCAGCCCTGAAAACTCAGGGTAAGCAGAGACAGGGTCTGTGCCCATCAGTACTGGCTGGTGTGTTTGCACAAACGATAGGTGGGTGGTTATTTGATGTCTCTGGCCATGCATCGTTTGTCCTATTTAAACAGTGATGTTTCGCATGCATTGCACAGGGCTCCTTCTGCAGAAAGCTCCTGCAAAATTAGAAATGCCAATATGTTGAGTTTAAGGAGTGAAAGGGAAGGAGATAAAGAATAGATTTCTCATTACATAGCGGGATGATGAGAGGACATTGGCAGTTACCCTGAGCTGCGGGATTCTTCAGCTTTAATCACTGCGCTGAGGCTTCCCCTGCTCTGACACTGCACCATCGCTGCTCCTAAGCAGGGCAGTTCTTCAGTGTTTGGAGCCATATGCGGAAGAAGCAGTCGTTCTGCCATTCACATCACTTTATTGGTTTAACAGGCTGTCGTGGTTTAACATGACTGCTACTGCTGAACCCAGGACACAGGCATGGCTCTGTTCCTAGAAATGGTGTTCCCATTTTTGCTGCCTCGGCTGCTTCAGGAAGCCATCGGGATACAGGGGTGTATGGAGAGGTGTGACGTGGGGCAGCAGAGGGGGCTTGGGACTTGTGTGTTTGTGGCCATTTCTCAGTGCTTTCTGCTGGTGTCATCAGCCTGAGGACAAATGCCCTTGAAGGGCAATGGCCTATGTCCTTCATAGGGCCTATGGCCCAGCCAGCCTCGGCCCCTGGTCTCTTACCCAGATTTCCAGAGAAGCTCCCGTTGGTTTGGCAACTTCGCTTTCAACCGTTGCTTCCAGCTGAATAACTGCGAGGGCTTCTCTGCAGCTGCCTCATTTCCTGCACTAGTTCTGACCAACCCCAGTATTTCCTGGAGACCTCCCCACTGTATCCCTGCTGTCACCATGGAGATGATGCTCCTGATGCATTTCCCCCCTTGCAGAAGGGATGAGTGAAGGAGTCATTCCTGCTCTCCTTCACAGGACACACTCCTGTGGTGTTTGCACAAGCACTTTCAGGACCTGACCCATGCTGTCAAAGTGCCTTAAACGGTGCTGCTGTCATTCCCCTTAGCATGTGCTATCTAAAACAATGTGCTTGGAGTACCTCTAAGAGCTTTAGAGCTTATTTTGGAAGTGGGAGAAGCTGTTTGTTCAGATGTCTTCTCTGTCGTCTCAATTTACTGCTTAAGTGCGTGAGGATGGGAGACAGCAAAGAAGCAAAGCTATAAAAAGAAAAGGGGAGGAATGAGGAGGGGAAATCAAGAACACTTGTCAGGAGACTCAGACTCGCACACTGCAGCTCATCTCCTGGTGCTGGGTGGTGCTTTGCCTGTGTCCCTGCTGATGACCACTGACTGCATGGGCTGGGGCGGGCGCTGTATTCCTGGCACATGGCAAGGGTTCTCTGACCTAATGCCTGGTCCACTGGTGCAAGCAGCTTCTCATTTTGGGTTTCCTGAAGGAAATAGCCCAGGAATCCTGCCTGGGACATGGAAGGTTTTGCTGTGGTGGTTGTGGAGGACGGGGTCCGTGGCTGCAGCTCCCGCAGTCTGTGTTGGAAAAATGCCGATCCCTCTTTGTGCTAACAGGGAAGGAACTGCTGTTTGAGCTGCTGGCTGTGTTTAAGTGTCCACTGCACTAACTCTGTTAAACAGAGTGCATTGGTGGCCCTGGCTGTGTGGCCAAGAGCCATCTCCTCCTTACTGTGCAAGTCCTCAGGATGAAGGCTCATTCTATAACTGCCCACCCAGTTAATGTGCAGGACCCGAATCCAGCTTGCCTTAAACCAGGTTAAAGGCTCTTTGCAGCTGGTCTAATCTGTGTGGACAGCAGGAGTGATGCGGGGGGATGGAGGTGATGTGCCTCATTCAGAAACAGACCCAGACCGTGGTGTCTCGGTGCTGTGTGGGCTCAGGCTGGATCAGACCACCACACAGGAGCCACAGAGTGGCAGCAGCTCCTCAGCAGAGGAGCACCCGCTGCCTGCCGCTGCTCTGCTTGGAATCGGCCCGGAGCATGCAGGAGCATGGGATCATGCACGAAACACGGGCATCAATCAGTTGCAGGGGCTCGGAGCGCACGTGCTTGACTGAAATGGGGAAGTT
The DNA here is from genome assembly GCF_034315485.1 of Pezoporus occidentalis. NCBI lineage: Eukaryota > Metazoa > Chordata > Aves > Psittaciformes > Psittacidae > Pezoporus > Pezoporus occidentalis. Next base: position 416,642 of record NW_026913673.1, on the reverse strand, counting down.
GCGTGATGCTGGAGGTGTTGGGAGACCTCGGATCCCACTCACGAGAGCAGCTTCTGGGGAAGGGAATGGTTGTGATTTAGGGCGTGTTCCCAGGGAGCTGGAGCCGGCGGCGGCGCTTTCCTAACGGTGCTCAGGTTTCCTTTGCAACCTCCCCAGATGCTGTCATTTGTGGGAATTTTTGTGCAAATTTGGGAACCAACGAGTCTGGCTTTAAATCCCTCCAGTGTGGGCGTGCTGTCGGTGTTACGCACGGGGATGCTGCGCTCCTCCGTGTTTGCCATCAGGGTGCTGCTTGAGGGGTGCCTGTGCCCCCTTGCCCCACATGGCTGTGAGCGGGAGAACCCCCCAACTCTGGCCAGCTTCTGCTGGGGGGACCCAGGAGCTCAGGGCAGGTCCAAGGAGGACTCTGGTTGTGTCCCGGAGGGTCAGCTCCCTGCAGAGGGACCACATGGGCTCCTGGACCCATCCTAAACCACAGCATCCCACTGGTATGGGGCTTTCAGAACAGCATTTCAGAGCCTTCCCCTCGCATTTGTCTTTGCCTGCAAATCAACTGAGCAGAAGACCTGAATTTCCATGATGTTTCTGGCTCTATTTCCTATGTCCAATAGGAGAGGAAGGTTTGGGAAGGAGAACTGATAGATCTGTCTTTCTGTGCACGCATGGTACCGAGATCTGTGAGACAAATTGTGCAGCTCTGTGAAGTGCTGAGCAGGGTGATAAATTGTGCTGCTGCCTTGTGCTCTGCCCACTAATCCATCTCCCCTTTGATTGCTCCCCATGTTATACCCCCCCTCCAAGCAGTTTCCATCAGCCTCATTCGGGGAAGGGCCCCCACACCTTGTGAGTTGCTACAGAAATTGCTTCCTTTAACCTCCCAGTGCCATTTCCCCTCTGTTACCTGAAGTCAGAAGCTGGTTGCAATTTGGAGCATAGAAAAGGCTGACTCGGGGCACTCCAGTCATGCCTCTAATTGCCTGGTTTCTCTGACAAGGATGGCATTGCTTCTCTGTGCTCTGCTGCGCTGTCTGGAACCGGGGTGGAGAGGGCGAGCTTGGGCTGCCTTTGGTGTGCTCTGTTCTCCCTCTGCTTTGCTTGAGGTCTTCCTGGTGGGCTTTTTTATAACCAAATTAAATGTGTTGGGAATAAACCACAGTTGCTCATAATGGCTGCATCAAGATATGATGGTGCACCGCTAGCACCAGTGGGGATGTAGGATGGATGTCAGTGCGCACAGCACTGGCTCTAAAGAGCTCTTCTGGAGGTGGGGCTGGTGCTGAAGAAACCACCACTTTTACTGACAAGAATTAACCTGCTGGGGTTTGTTTGCATGGATTTTGCAAAGTAAAATGCAGCTTGTTTTCCATTTCTGCACCGTTAGAAGTGCATTGATTTTTCTTCTCTCCTGATTGTTCACATTACTGGATTGCTTTTAAATAGTTGACAGAGATCATTCATTTTCCTGCCCAGCATATTTTACAGCTCCTTTCCTGCTCTGTGTGTGTGTGTATGGGGGGGGTTCCAGTTACACATCACGCTGGTCACGTTCTGCAAGCTGCAGTCTGTAGAAACTGTTTCTCTCTGGGGCTCTTGGTCCTTTCTTACCTTTTCCCCAGCAGCTTCAGCATCTTTGTTTCATGTTCCTGACTTGGAACTTGGAGGAAAGGTTCAAAAACCCCTCTGATACAAAGGTTAGGAAATGCCAGAGGAATAAATGACTGTGGATAAACCTGTAGAGCTAGGGATGGAAGTACTGGGTGGTCATCCATGGTGTTATCATCAGAGTGTCAAGTAAAGGATGATGCGCTCTCCCGGGGAGTGTGAAGCATCCCTTCAACCCCATAGACACAAGGAATGAGGAAACCTGTGGGCATTGTTTCGGTGCAGAATCCACCAGGCTTTGAAACACTGCCCTAGCCCAGGCAAACATCAATGCCTGCTCTGCCTCCACACCAACAGCCATTGAACGTACCTGCCTTGAGATGCAGTATCCTGCTCAAAACCAGACTCATCTGTATCACAGACTCAAGCCATTCCAGGTCTGCAGTAAAGGAGCAGATACCCAGTCTTGGTTTTGTTTGAAGGTTCGTGTTAGAAAAAAACCCTAGCTGTCCGTCAGCAAAGGCTGAATGTAAGTTAAGTGGCAGTGCTGGTTTGAACGTACTCACATATTGAATAGATATGTTATTTCATTTCTACATTTTACCCCTCGGGAGTGGAAGACTGTGATCTTTTATGTTTGCAGAGAGTGATATTAAAGCCCAGGCCTCCTAAAATAAGCTTGTCCTGCATGGAGTTTATGTCTGTTGCAGCAGGAACTGCACTCACTGCACAAAGCTGTTGCCCAGAAAGGTTAAAAACATCTTGTCTGTTCAGCAGGACCATGACTGAGCTAGAAATAGTCCAGATGCTGGGGGCAGGAGATGGCAGGGGAATAGCAAAACCACTGAGTTAATTCAAAACCCACCAAGAGCTTTTCTTTTATTATATTGTCTTGTTCTCTTATTGTTTTTTTCTGGCCATTTTCTTATTTCCCTTTTGCTTTGAGTGTAGAACAGAAAACTTTGTGGAAAAGAGTGTCCTGTAGCTTTGTACACTGGAAAAATAATGGGGCCTTTTAGGGATCAAATTAAATATTATCAGTATGAAGGTATCATTACTACTATCAGCACTACATATGACAGTAAGAACATACCGTGGGTGAACAATGCCTCTCGTTGCTGCTGTGTGAGGAAAGCCCATGTGATGTGAGCAGCAGGTCTGTGCCCAGGCTCTGCAGCACTCACATGCTCAATATGTGCAGATCTGCAGCACAGGCGACCTGGAAAATCAGCGTTGGCATTCCCTGGGTCTGATTGATGCCTCGGGTGTAGCTCTAGGCAAAGAGGTCTGTTAAAATGGGATTGAAGTGTGGATTCCTCAGCTTCCAGGGTGTTTGGAGTGGCAGAACAAAGCTCACCAGGGAGCTTGTTACGAATCTGGGATGAGGATGGTGCTGATGAAGGCTCACAGAACTGCAGGGGAGGGTTCTGCTGCTTGGCATTTGTGTAACGAGTCTTCCCCAGAGACACACAGTAGTTTGGAGACCATGTTCCTCCGCTCTGCCTTTATCAGGTCTCCTCCTGTCAGTCCAAATGAAGAATCTAGATCTGTCTCGCAACGTGTCTTCGCTAGAGGAATATGGATTGAATTTATGGATAGTCCCACACGCTCTGCATGTTGTTGCTTTGGTTTTAGGGCATTTGCCAGTGGACAAATTGAGTTTAGTTCAACACCACCATACTAGAAAGCACTTAAATAAAATTAATGGCTAATGCAGCATTCCTGAAGGGCGGTAGTGTGGCTGTCCCATGTTTCATCCTGTCAGTGCCTGCCTGGTGCGTGCTGCCTGCCTTCAGGGGACGCGAGCTGCCCTGCACGCAGAGCCATGGAAATGTCAGGACCCTACAGCACCCGGTGCTGCGGCTGTGCTCCCCTCCCCTGGTGCAGACATCACCCCAGGGGGCTCTCTGTGCTTTCTCTGCCTAGTGATGGCCTGGATGAAGTAATCCCATGGCAAAGTGAATAGAAGGAGTTGCTTGATCTCTCGCATAGCTCTTGTTAGAGAGCCAAACACGCAGGTTTGATCCCAGCAAGCAGCCCATGTCCTCTGCTCCCCCACATTCAGGCTGGATGGTCCAGGAGGTCCTTTTTCCTCCTTTAACCTCATTATGGGGTGAAGGATGTGCAGCAAGGAAAACTGCTTGCTGCTGAAGCAATTAAGGGGGAATTAAATATTCACAAGGTCCAAATGGTTGGGGCATCCTGATTGCAGATCAAAACCAGCCTGCTCTGGAGACGCAGAGAAAATTCCCTCTTCACATGGTGCTGCAGCATGACTAAGGCTGAGGTTGCCTGTAGCTGCCCACGGTAACTAAATGGCATGCGCTGTTCCCGTTTGCTCTGCTTCCCTCTCTCCCATAATTGCTGGATCCACAGGGCTGTGCCCGTTGGTACTGGGGAGATCTGGGCCTTGTTTTCAGTTGCTCGTTGCAGTGGTGTTTGTGAGAGGCAGGTACCAGCAGTGAGGAGCTGTGCTGGGCTGGGCTGCAGTTGCTGTCACTGCAGCTGCTGAGCCCTGACTCTGGGACCAAGTGGAAATCTCTTTTGGAAGCAGATTCCACTTGAATTCTATTGTTTCATCTGTAGCACGGTGTCTGCAGTGCTGCCTGCATTGCCCCTCGCTGATGGACAGTGATGGTGCCTAAGTCAGATTTCACAACTGAGGGAAAATTAACTCTTCAGAAGAATTCATTTCCCCTGTTATTGATGTTCTGTCGGTGGCTGTGCACTAATGTTCCCTCCAGAGAAACAAACAGCACTGACAACAATCGCTGAACTTCTGTTCACATCTGAATATGTAGATAAAAGATGGCATTTCTGCATGTGAGAGGCATCACTGGTGATAGGAACCTGTTATCTGTTCTCCCCTTTGAATTACAGGGGATTTGTTAGGTTTTCCTTTTTTTCTGGCCAACTTCCCAAAGCACGATTTGGCAGATGCTGCTTGCTCATGCTTTGCTCTCCCACATCTCCTTCTGCAGAAGCATTAAAGCATTTAACTTTCCCCGATTCCCATTACTCTGAACCAGAACTAACATGTCTGGGTACCTGGGTGAATGCGAGTCTCTGTGCTGATCTTTACACCTCTTTGGTTCCTGGGCAGGGCACTGCTCCTCAGCGCTCCTTAGCACTGAGATCACTGAACCCACTGACCTCTGATCCTGAACGTGGTTTGCAGATCCCCCCAAGCAAACAGTGTGGGAGAGATGAAGCCCAGTGAGGGGCCAGATGCAGCCTTTATGCAAAAAATTGGGTTGGACTTGAGGTGAGACTTGATTTTGTTAAAGGCGATCATAAAGGCTTGGATTTTTCAAGGCACGTGAAGTGTAAATAACCTAATTCTTGTCAGGTGCTTTAAACCTCTTTGAACACGAAACATGCACAGATCATGGCTTTGGGAACATCCAGGCTGTGGCCTGGAGCATCTGTGATTGTCTCCACACAGCAGAAACGAGCTAGACTTTTGCAAGCAGATTCTTTGCTAAATGGAAAAGCAGATGGCTCCCTCTGCAGATGAGCACACTGCTGGTGGTTAAACCTGGGGCTTGCCTAGTGAGGTCCATGGCCAAAGAAATCGTGTCTGTCTTCCTCAGGGATGTTAGCAGAGGGTGGAGGGGCAATACTGGCATAAGGTATTTGATTTCTGCACATGGTGTGGACTTCTCAAGCATATTAATTGATAAAGAAATGATGGAGACAGTCTCATCAGACTGTTATTAGCTGAAATGTCAACAGTAATAAACTTCACAGGGGCATCCAGCACCTGCTGGATTAGACTGTAATGGTTTCCCCTCGACAGCCCTGAGATAGAGCTGGTCCTTAGAGGAAGGTGATTCCATCCTTCCCTCCTCAATGCACCTTCTGAAAGGGCTGTTCGACGGGCATCATTCCGGTGTTTGTTTCTGCAGTACCTTGAGTAGAGCCAAATGCTGCCTTTTGGGAATGCCACTCAGCTGCTCCTGGAAACCAGGCCTACTAAATGAGTCCCTCTGAATGGACAGTCAGCCTGATGTACTCCCAAGCTTGTGAATCAAGCCCTGTTGGTGGGATAAACTGCTGGAGCCCTCCTGGGCGCAGAAAGCATGTGCGTTTCCAGACAGAGAAATGAGTGCAGCTGGTTAAAGCTCCGGGGAATGGAACACTCGTTGTTTTGAGCAGCTGATCTGAAAGTAAGAATCCAGGCAGGGATTGGCTCATTTTCTCCCTAAGCCACGCGGAGCACATCACAAGGGCTGTGCAAGGCGCTGCCGTGGGGGCACACGGACCCCGGGCAGTGCTCATCGCAGCAGCGCGGGCTCAGGCGCGCTGCCGGCACAGCCAGGACACCAGGCAGAGCCAGCACGGTGCCGTCAGTGCTATCGGGGGAGCAGAACCTTCCCTGCACCAGCCCCAGCCCCGTCCTCGTGCCTGGCTTGGGGCAAGAGCTGCGGAGGCTCTCCAGGGGCACCTGGGACCTTCCCTCTCTCTGGAGCCGGTGCCAAGCGATGCTCTGAGGTTCACAACACCCGGCCCAGCTGGTGCAGCCCCAGGGACCCCCACCCTGCAGAGCCCCGTGCCACTGCTGCACAGGAAGCACTGACCCTCCACCTCACAGGCACGCCGTGGGGCTTCATTAATGCCTCTCATGACTTGGAGAGCCTTGGATGGGAAGCAGCCCCACGCACTGCTAGTCCTGGGGGGCCTTCCCCTTCCACAGGGGATGTGGGGTTCCGTGCAGTGAGCAGTGCTGTCTGAGGGCTGTCCTGGCTGAGACTTGAGGCGAAGCAGCACCACGTTCACAAGGCGCTGCTGAATCTGAAACGGGCTCCAGTTTGTTGTGAAACGCAGCAATGGAGCAAGTGCTCCCTGCTGTACCGCTGCAGCGGGGCCGGCCTGAGCCTCTGCCTCCAGAAAGCGCTCCTCAGCTCGGTGCCACGCAGGCACAGACACAAATGACAGCGCAGTGGGAGCAGGTTCAAGAGGGTCCCAGCTCGTTTCCCTCGGGCAAAACCAAAACGGGGGCAGAGAATTCACCTTTTCTGTAGGCCTGCGTTGAACCTCGCCCTGTGCCTTTGAGTTGGGCCCTGCTCCCTTCTGTAGCCCAGGGGAGTCTGGGGCAGTTCAGTGATGCTCCCAAACGATGGGTATGCAGATTCCATGGACGTACCAGGGTTTGTACCGCTTGTGCTGCCCGTGGGAGCGAGGGCGTTCTGGTGTGTGAGCAGCTGCGGAACCGAGCCCTCTTCCTTCCCAAGGATGCTTTGCAGGAACAGAAATGTCTTCAGAGGTTCGCTCTCCGATACCCTGACTGATGGCTGGTGGAGCACTCACTGTGTGGAAGCCAAATAACCCTCCCGGAATTGTTCCTATTTAAATAATTGCTAGGGCAGACAGCTGTGCTCATCCCATAAGCATATTCTCCCTCCTTTTGGAGCCTCAGCTTCCAACTTCTGCCAGAGCCTGTCAGCTGCAGGAGTAGTGGAACATATTTCCTTTGCAGAAATGAAGCGATTACTGTTGAATAAATATGTTGTGCATAGACCTGCACTATCCAGTGAGTGTTGCATATGCAAAAGGGAAAAAAGTGACAGTGTTTCACACTGAAATGAGCTGAAGCGACAGTTCATCTGCCTAACATGGTGGCGGTGGAGCTGCCTTGTATTAGCAGCCTAACAACACTGAGCTTAATGAAAGAGAGCCCCTGGATCAGTTCAGCTCCAAATGGCACCATCCTGCGTCTCAGGGCACTCGCCCTGGCTGGGAAGCGGCTGTCAAATGTCATGGGGCGAGGGGGATGTGGCCACAGAGATTCCCCTGCAAACCCCTCACGAGGGGCTGATGGACCCCCATGGGGAAGTGCCCACCTCCCCCAGCTGAGGGGATGCTTCTGTACCCCCTACGTTGATGTCAGAGAAGCAGCCCCAGAATCGCTGCAGGACTCAAGGTGATGGCTTTGGCTGGAGTCTGTATTCAGAGATGCTCCAGTCTGGCTGCTCGGGCTGATTCCCACCCTGGCCACGACTTAGTCTGACAGCACTTATTTCTCACAAACATCAGTTGCCTTTTTTGCTGTTTCTTTATTATTTTGACCATGGGCTTTGCCGAGATGCAGTCTGATCTTGACTAATTTACAGGCAGGCAGCCTTTCAGTCTCAGCCCCGTGGGAGCACGTATGGGTCTCTAACAGGTTTGGATTGCCTGGCTGATTTAAAGCACGATCTGAAGGAAAGCCTCGTTTGGGGAGGGCTGGTGCTCCTGGGTGTGTGAGCGGTGGCACAGGGCTGGGGCACAGACTGAGCCCTATTGGCAAGATGCTGCTCACCAAGAGGCGCAGGGCAGGGTGTTTGGCACATCCAGGCCAGGGGCAGCAAACGCTGTCAAACCGGTGTGTGGAGGCCACCTTCCTAATGAACGCAGAGCGGGAGCGATCAGTCAGCGCCTGGAGAGCAGTCAGCACGCTGCTCCCTGCGTCGGCACGTGCAAATCGAGTGAACAATAATGAGGGTTATCTAATTAGCTCACCCAGCTGCAGTGTTGCAGCCCCATATAGGACGTACCTGGTTAAATTTCATGTTACGTGTAATAGAGCGGCCAAGTTAAGATGATTGAGATTCACCGTGTGCAGGCCCAGTACAACAGGTAGGTAGATTCTTAGTGATAAATGCCCTATCCCCAGCAGGTGGCTGCTGGATTAACTAATGCAAGGATCTCATTAGTGGCAGATCATTGAAGTGCAGATCAGCTTGTGCAACACAGGGGGTGTGTGGGTGCTTTGGCCTTTGGAAGGGGCAGGGACCTTGCCATCACGGTGGTCCTCAGTGAGCTTTCTCCTATGGCTGCTTTCCAGGGGCTTTGTGATTCCGTTTGGAGGGTCTTGGGGATGACAGGGAAGAGCCCTGTCTCAGGGTGCTGTGTGGTGGGGGCTGTCTCTGGAGCGGTGTCCGCATTGGATGCACACTGAGCATCTGCAGGGACGAGGAGTTTGAGTCACTCGTGGCTCAGCCTTGACTGCGTCCATAGCGATGTTTACTTGAAGAGGATGGAGCATCCCCCTTTAGGCTCCTAGCAAGAATCCCATGGGAACAGGCACGTTCCAGCAGGCAGGTCAGCCCCCGCTCTCCTGACTGCACTGAAACTTGAACGTGCTGCCCAGTCATCGGCGGTGACACTGCAGGGGATGGCGCTTAAATATTGATGTTTTAGCAGCTTATGGTTTTAATACATTTTAAATTATGCACATTTTCCCTGGACTCGGGTTCATCATGGAATTAGTCTTTTCCAGCTGCGCAGTGGGGTGTTCAGTAGCTCTGTATTGATTTCTGCCTCAACCTTGGAATTCATGTGACTGGATGTGCCAGTGCCTTGGCAAGGTAAACAAATCCACAGGCCTTCATTGGAGCACTGCTGGTTGGTAGCCATAAATGTGTAATGTGCAGCTCGGTACCCCCGCAATTAGATCTTCTTAACAATCATTAGTTTCATCCCTCGCCGCTTTAATAAACCTCTTGGTAGCAGGCCAGTGCAATTACACTTGTGCTTGGGAAATCATGAAACGAAGAAAACTGTGTGCTGCCACAAATAAGTGAAAAATTCAAGTGGCCTCAGTTTGCGGCACGTTGGGACTCATCTGTCGTCTGTCTGAGGCTCAGATTTCAGTGTTGCAGACAATATTAAGGGAATCTGCATTTATTTTGCATGTTTCTGGATTCTTCTCCCTGATGCTAAGGCAGCATCAGTGGCTGGACCTGGCTGGGCTCTGCAGACCCTGCCCAGCACCGGGCTCTGAGAACCTTAGTGGGTTAACTCTGGTTCATAAGTGTTCTGCTGGAAGATCCCTGGCCAGTGATCCTCTTGAACTCCTTAGAAGCGAGGGTGACTGTTGTGAGATAGTGACTGCATTACGTGTAACTGGGTGACCCAGAGCTGTGGGCACTCATCACTGAAGCCCAGGCCTGTGAGTCCAGGTGCTGGCATTCCATTTCTCCTTCTTTTCTGCTGCCCTGCAGGGATCCATGGAGCATCCCCAGGGACTGGAGCTCTGCTCCCATGCAGCTCTGCCTCTTGGGATATGCCCAGCATGGTGCCTGGGAAGGAGCTGGGGAACTCCTCAGTGCCCCTTCTGTCCTGGCTGCTGTGCAGGATGGGGGCTTTTCCTCTGGGTGAAGCCTTTGCACTCTAAAACCATGGAAAGCAGTGCCATCCCTTATCCAAAGGACAAGCCCTCCCGTGTCACTGGGGTTTTCTTTAGGTTTGGTGAATGGGCTCTGTCATTCAGCAAGACTTGAGCAAGGTGCAGTGAGAAGATGTATTTGCACCAAGTACGACTATTGCATGGGCTCTCCCTACAAGAAATCATTAATAAAAAATCCATTCATTCTTCTCCAGGCAGTTCTTATGCCATCATGCACAAGATCTATTTTTCAAGGGAGGTGATAGGTTTCTAAGATGCAACATGGGTTTTACAGTAGAGCCGCTGGCATTAGTGAGAGGAGAATGGTAAAATAAGCCATAAAAATAACAGATGGGAGGCAGATGTAATAAAATGGAAGCACAGGCAAATTATAAAACCGTTCCAATTGTTCATGCAGATAAAACAAGGAAACAAAAACACATCTGAAATCTCAAGGACCGGGTGTCTGCTGGGGAAAAGGTTTGATTCTGTTGTTTGTTCGTGTTGTTTGCAGGGGAGGCGTTAGGTGCCAAAGACCTGCAGCAGCAGCAGTGATTGCTGGTGCTGGGGGGCCATCTGCTGCGATGCCATCATTTGTTGCTGAGGACCGTTTTTGGTGTGGAGGCTTAAAGACGGTGTGTTTTTCTCAAACCCACTCTGCAAATGTTAATGTTCATCTTGTGCCAGTGCTGTTAATTTGCAATAATATTACAGTGCAATAATAAAGTATCAGCTAAATAATTTCAGAAACATGAAGGGGAAAAGACCCTACAAAACCCCAAAGGGCAGCTGGATATGGAAGTGGAGACATAGAAGGATGCTGGGATCCTGTGGGGTGGTCCTGGGTGTTTGATGGGATGGCAGCCAGGGATGAGGCGCATGGGGGTAAGGGGCAGAGCCCGCTGAGGGCAGGGTATTGCATCTGGGAGGGGTCTGATCCACACTCATCATCCACTGTTGGTGTTAGTGATGCGAGGCCCTGGGCTTGCCCTTGCCATGTGCTGCTCCTCAGTGCCTTGGGCTTCCAGAAGCAGGGAAGCAGCTCTGTGGGAGCGTGCTGTGGGCCATGGGCAGGCTCCGTGTTGTATCCACGTTTTTCTGCATTTCACTCCCGAAAACCTTAAGCAGAGAAGCCACTGCCTCGCTGCAGTGCCAGGAGGGAAGGGGATTTGTCTGTTGGTTGGTTTCTTGGTTTTGGGGGTACTGGGATTACAAGGCTAAAACTCCATCAGAAACCCCTCATTGTCTCTGTCTCTTAGAACATCCCAGTGTATTTTACATTTAAATAGGAAAGAGGCCTCCTTGAAACAATTTATTCCGGTTGGCTTTGCACATTGATGATTAAAGAACATGGTTCATTTTTTTTTCTCATTCTGAGCAGTGTCTCATTAGATTTGCTTTTTATTGCCTTTCATATCCATCATGATTTGTGTCAGCAGAATGGGTCTATAGATGGACAGCTTATTATCAGCTCTAAGTGAAGCAACAGAACACAAGAATGGTTGCTTAAAAAAAAGGAAAGGTAATTAATGCTGGGTGCCAGAATATCAATGAAGCTTGACATTTCCACTTTGTTAATGTAAATTAACCCTTGTGTTAATGTTACAGCATGCAGGAGGGGATGCTGAGCCTCTGCCTGCATCTCCCCTGGTGCTGTGTACCCCAGTGCAGCACAGGGGTGCCCAGCGAGGCTTCCACTGCAGGGTGGTGGTAAAGGTGTGATAAGGACGTGCAGCACTCCTGCACCCCACTCTGAGCTGCTGAACCTGAGCCATGATGAGTGTTTTCGGTCAGTTGGGAATTCATACAACTGCTTTTGGAGCGTGCTTTGTCGTCCCCTCCTTCATTTCCTCATCCTAATGTGGTATGTCTGCAGAGTAATTAGGCTCAGTTATTTGATGTATAAAGTGGGAGTGGGAGGGAGGGTCAGGGAGGACACATTAATATGAATTGGGAATCCTTAAGTGAAGAGAAAAGAGGGCTGGAGGGAGCCATGATAACTCTTTACCAATACTTAGAGGGACATAATAAAGAGGACAGGGACCAATTACTCTCATTAGTTGCTTGCGAACTGAACAAGAAGTAATGTCTTGTGCTGGAAAAGGGAAACCGGGTGATGATGGAGATGTTCAAGGAGTAACACTGTGAAAGGAGCTGCCCCAGGAAGGTTTTGGTCGTTGTGCTCCATGCATGGGAAGGGTTTCTTAGAATATCCCAGGTACAGGTACATTAGTAGTGGGAGGGGGCTCAGTGCCCAACAACCCACCATGCATCTGTAGTTGTCAAATAGCTTGAAAACGTGGTTGTGTCTGTCCAGTGCCCCCTCTCCTCCTGCAGGAGCCAGCAGAACCACTTGACTGTCTGATAAGCAACTGATTGCCTTGTCTCCTCTCTGTGGGGTTTCTTTTGCCATAATACAGAGCTTTTAAATAGAAATTAAACCTGCGAGCATCACTGCATGAGGGTCCAAGCAAACAGGCCTGACTGAGGAACTTCGTCGTGCTCAGACAAGTGAAGAACAACAAGCACCTGGCCAGGCCCCAGGAAACACATCAGTGCATTACAGGTAATCAGCGCTGGCTTTGTGTATACCTGGTGATTCTGTTCAACTATGGGCATTTTTCTTGTATACAAGATGTTCTCATATACATCCTCATTACTTGAGGTGCCACTTCGGGGCTGTTTGAGGCTCCTTCTGATCTTGTACTTCTCATTGCAATAGATACGAAAATGAGAAGAGCTTGGGAGAAATCTGAGTGAGTTACAGGGAGTGCATTAGCATTTGGTGAGCTGGGCACAAGAATCACTTGGGGAATTAAAAGGAGGGTGATATTTTGAGGTGATAAAACATTAAAACATGAAACTTGCATTTGAGTCAGGGCCAGCCTCAGCTCTTCCTTTTCAGGCTGTAGCTTATGAAAAGCTTGAGCCCATGCCAGTACCAAGTGAAGTCTTTGGGCTATTGCAAAAGGGAGAAGGGAGAGTGAATCAAATGGGTTAGAGACGAACAAAGCATGTTGCAAAGGCAGGAGTAAATAAAATATCCCAAATGCAGTGCAATACCAAACCACAGGAGGGGATTTTGGGCTGATTCTTCTGTTCTCTGTGTGTGTCTGGTTCAGAGGTAAGGAACAGTCTATGCCCTTATACACACAGTGCAAGCTGCAGCCGCTCCCCACATCCCAACCAGCTCTGCCCAATCACAGGCATGAACTCTATAGTCCTGAAGGCACAAACCAGGATAAAACGGGGCTGTGGGAGCACGCTCACCCCGCGGTGCCCGGTCCCGCCGCCCGCTCCCATCCCGCCGTGCCGTGGGGATGCGCAGAGCCCGGCGGGGCGCTTGCTGCCTCTGCAGCACCGGCCCCTGCGGGTTGGTTTGAATCCATTGAGCTCCACAAGCCGCTGCCCTGGGCGGGAGGCTGCTTTGTTGCTGGGTTTTTCTCATTCTCTCTGTGGCTGTTACTGAAATACAGATTCATTACATCCATTCAGTGCACAGAGACGGTAAAGCCCGAAGAGGAAAGGCAGGAGAGCACCATTTAAGAAATAAATGCAGAGTTCTGACGCCTCTGTCTGCCTGAAAGAGATTTTTATGCAGTTTTTGGCATTTACAAATCCTTTGTGAAAAGGTCACCCTGTGCTCGGAGTCGCATTAACACAGGAGAATGGCCCAGGAAATGTCATGTCTCTTTACGCGGCTGTTTGCACAGAGCAGTGACACAGCTTTAGCAGCAGACAAGGGGGGTCCCAGAGCCATGGGGGGGGGAATGGGTCCGTCACTGTCACCGTGGGACAAGGGTGGTGGTGGCCGGGCAGACCTGCACGTGCACCTGTGCTGACATCCCTGAAGGCAGCTCCAGCCCCGAGACCCCTCCAGCTCCACTCCTTTCCCACATCCCGTGCCAGTGGCGGTGCACTGGCTGCTGGAGGAACCAATTCCTCTGTTATTAAAGAATCTCATGATTGTTTTTGAGTCCAACTCGTTTTTAAACACTTGGGACCATCAGTGCCAAGGAGCAAATGCTATGGGAAAGGCATTGATTCCTCCATGATTTATCTTCTTTTATGTTGAATGATGGCCCTGGCTGCCCTCTTACCTGAGCAGAAGTGTTGGGCTCCTTTAGAAACAATATCCTGCTAATCGTACAGAGTCATTCTGCTGCATAAAGCATCTTATTTCATAATGATGTGAGTGGTGCAGTGTAATGAATGCCTGCCTGGGGAAATTAAAGTAATCAATTGCTAAGGCCAACACATTTTAGAACAAGTACAGAAAAAACTGTAGATAAGGGCTTTTAAGCCACAGGGTGGAAAACACACACATAATTCTCTGACCAGTTTTAAAATATGAACAAATGTAATTTCTTCATCAGCTATGGAAATAAAACCCCAGGCTCTGCGAGTGGGGACCTCCAGCCTCTCCTGAAAAATGCCTATTGCAAGAACCCACAGAAGCTATTTCTAGCAGACATCCTGGCCCCACGGCAGAGCTTAGATATTTCATGTATCTCTATCTATCTATGTATACCTATCTCACACTTCCCTTAGATATTAAGCAAATCATCCTCCAGGAGGGTATGTTGCCACTTGCTCATTCATGAGGTTTAATTAATGTTTGCAAAACACCCAGAGATGAAAACGTGCTCCAGAAGTGCTCCATGCTCATCGCAGCCACCGCACCGGGCACTCTGGTGGAGCTTGGTTAAACAGCCCCAGGAGCACCCGCAGCAATGGGTGTTCCAGCCTGTTCCAGCCCTGCACTTTGGCTCTTTCTAATGGGCATTAGTGGTGCTATTCTGTAAAATGAGTCTGCTGTAACCGCGCTGGACAACTCGAGCCCAGCATACGCTGAATGAAGGCATGGGACACCCATAAAAGACCCATGCCATGGATAAAAAATGGAGTGCATCATGTTTGTCACTTGTTACATCAAACTGAATTGCATCAGTGATCTGATGCTGAAAGCCAGCTGGAAGTGAGAAGGAAACTGCAGCTGTATGGAAATTCTTAAGCGTAATTCATAGCAGCATCCCTGACCCACTGCTCCTGCCTTCCTTTAGGAATTTATAGGGTACCCACACAAATCTCTGGTTAATTTGCCTCGAGAGGCACTGCATAAACTTCTCCTAAGCTGAGACACTTCACCACACCTCTAGGCAAGGACAGGACTGCCTGCAGTGCTTTGAGAGGCAGTAATTGCTCAGGCTCTTCAAGCTTTCTTTTGTAAAACTCAGTCCAAACCCAAACCTTCATCTTAACCTAATTCAACTCAAGCGCAGCCATTCTCATACCAACCACCACCACCAGCTCCTGCTCCCCCCAGGCCCACAGCCACCAAAACTGCTTCAGATCTGGCAACAAATCTGTGCTCCTAAAACCGGCCTCCAGTCCCTGTGCATAAAGTACAGCCCCTCAGCTGTGGATGCTCTGGCCCTGGCAGTGTCGCTCCCTCCACCCCCCTGCAGTGCTCCTGTGCCCCTCACAGTGCGTGTTCTCCCTTTCACAAAGTCACTTTGTCATTCACTCTCAGTGACAGGTCACCAGGATCCAAGCACCGGGCTGCAGCAGTGATTTATTGCTGCTGGACCTGCGCAGCTCTATAAAAAGAGCCATTTCTGCTTTTCTGGCCAGCGCTGACAATTACAGATAGTTGGCCATTTTTCCTGGGCCTTTAGCTTGCAGCTTTTTCATTCCCGGCAGCTCTGAGACATTAGCACAGTGCAGGTGGGCTCCTAGGGCTTGAGAGAAAGCTGCTTTGCTTCACCCAGCATGGCCTCAGCTGCAGAGGGGGGAAAAATCCCAGCAGTAGGCGGCCCCTTTCCCGGCTGTAGGGACACATCTGTTCCTAAGCACTGCTTTAAGTAATTTGTGCTCTGCTTGCTCATGTACAGGTAGGAAGGACAGGAGGGCTTTGGTCACTGCACTCAGGTGGCTCCGTCCAAATAAGAATCCAACAGGCAGCTGCAGGTTGGGCTCATGGTAGTAAGCTCTGGGGACTATTGCTGTCACGCATAGCCGTTGTGAGAGCCCAGGCCATGCTGCCAGCACCCATCCTTGAGCTGCACAACACAGTAGACAGCACAGCAAGAAATACAACATCTGTGCATCTCCTCCGGGAAATCACGTTTGTTCCTCACCTGCAATTTAACTTTCTATTTCAATCTTTAATCTACAGCTTTTAGTTATGTTTGTGGCCAGCTCAGAACCCAGAAATAGCTGAACTTTCCAGACATAAAGATAAAATATTCACAAGCAGAGATTAGAGGTTTAGGGATTCATTCTCAATTCTCCTTGATTTGAGATGAGGAAAGAACTTGAGAGAAAAGAAAAGAGACCTTTTCAAACTCCTTCACTTGTTAAGAGACACTGAGGGAGCGTCACAGCCTCGTCTGCTCCTGAGGACTTGGAAGTATTTATAGTTACTTCAGATTTAGTCTTAGCACACCTGATCCACCCTGCCCGGCCCGGTGGCTGCTTCCACACCTATGAGCAGCTGTGGTGTTACTGCAGGCACTGCAGCTGATACAGGTTCAGCATTCAAAGGGGGTTGTTTTGCTTTAGGAGCCTCGACTCAAGAGAGGATAAACAAAGGCAGGAGATGGACCGGGAAGGAGAAAGCTCCACAGTTACTCTCAAGGACATTTCACCTTCCTTGGACCGGCCTGGGGTGCCCACCTGCACAGCGGAGCAGCCTCGGGTCTGCCCCTCGCATCCTTCCTGCAGCAGGAGCATCAGTCACACTGCACAGCACTGCTCTGCCTCCATGTGCTTCATTCTGCCTTTAATGGGTTTTGGCAGGACCGAGGTATTTATTTTAGCAAAGTAGTGCAAACAGTTGTGAGCAGGTTATCAACCTGTGCGGCTCCTGTCAAACCACAGCTTTTTTAATGCAGTGCCTTGGGCTGGCCTGACTTGGCTCTAAGCACACACAATCAATCAAGATCAAACTTTACACCGCATGAAATTTCCTCAATCTTACTAATGTGCACAGTGCACTGTTTTGCCAGCCCTGCCATGTTGCAGGCTCACAACCGGCTTGCTTCACTTTCCCAAATCCATCACGTTTTCGTTCTACTCTTCTCTTCACAGGAGTCAACTGGACATGTCAGAGCTCGCGGCAGGGTTTGATGAAGCACGTATCAGAAAGTGGTTTACAAGACACACACCTCTGCCTGCAGAAACCCCCACTAGTCACTGCTCCTTTCATGTTTGATTTCCTTTGGGATTTAAGATTCCCATTGTTCTGTCCCACCTTGTGACCCAGTCATTGATTTCCCATTAGGATATAGATCTAGTCTGAATGCTCCTCACAAAACACACGATCTTGCTTAGTTAGTCATGCATTGCTGCTTATAAGCAGACCAAATTCTGCAAAGTCACTGGCAGGATGATTTCAGCAGCCAGCTCCACAACTAGCACCGCACTGATAGAAGGTTTTATGGGAACACAACTGTATTACAGGCTGAAATCACAGAATCATAGAATAGTTAGGGTTGGAAAGGACCTTAAGAACATCTAGTTCCAAGCCCCTGCCATGGGCAGGGACACCTCACACTACATCATGTCACCAAAGACTTAGTCCAACCTGGCCTTGAACACCGCCAGGGATGGAGCATTCACAATCTCCCTGGGCAACCCATTCCAGTGCCTCACCACCCTAACAGGAAAGAATTTCCTCCTTAGATCCAAACTTCCCCTGTTTAAGTTTTAACCCGTTACCCCTTGTCCTATCACTACAGTCCCTAATGAAGAGTCCCTCCCCAGCATCCCTATAGGCCCCCTTCAGACATTGGAAGCTGCTATGAGGTCTCTACTCAGCCATCTCTTCTCCAGGCTGAACAGCCCCAACTTTCTCAGCCTGTCTTCATACAGGAGGTGCTCCAGTCCCTGATCATCCTCATGGCCCTTCTCTGGACTTGTTCCAACAGCTCCATGTCCTTTTTATGTTGAGGACACCAGAACTGCACACAATGCTCCAGGTGAGGGGCAGGATCTCCTCATATTCATGAGGCTATGCACATCATTCTTCTAGAGAGTTTTCCCACAGGTGTACAAAAACGTGGTGCTGGTCTCTGAGGGTCCTTTACTTCTTCCGACAATCTTCAGCACTTCTGGCAGCCTTTGAAGCACTCTTTGCAGTGAATTCCCTCTTTCCCTCTGCTTTCTAAGGCAGAAGTGAGGGACCACCGGCTTTTGCCCGAAGTGAGCCGAGCGGAGCCGAAGCCGACCAAAGGGGGCGGAGCCGACCGAAGGGAGCCGAGTGCAGCCGAAAGGAGCCGAAGCCTCCCGAAGGGAGCCCAAGCCATCCGAAGGTAACGGAGCCGCCCGTAGCGACCCGAGTGGCTCCGAGACCAGCCGATGTCTCCCATTACTCCTCCATTACCCCCCACTGCCTGCCATTACCCCCCCTCATTACCCCCTATTAACCCCCATTAACCCCCCATTACCCCCTCTTAACCCCGTTCCTCCACCATTGCCCCCCATTACCCTCTATTAGAACCATAGACTCACAGAATAGTTAGGGCTGGCAAGGACCTTAAGATACCCAGTTCCAACCCCCGCTCCACGGGCAGGGACAGCAGTGTTACCGCACGGCTCGGCTCGGCTCGGGGAGAACCGAGGACCCGGGGCACCGATGGGGTCTGGGGCAGCCCGGCAGCGGGCGGGGGGAGCGGCGGCGCGGCGGGGCTGCTGTCCCCCTTCCCATGCAGCGCGGACCGTGCCCCCCTTCCCATCCCTCCCGCCGTCACTCGCGGTCCCCGCGGCCGCTCCGTGTCCCGGTCCCCAAGGGCAAGAGGAGCCCATGCTCTGCTCCTGCGTGCCAGCACCCAGCAGAGCCGGGCGCTCCTCTTAGCGAGTCCCGGACCCACCGCAGCAGCATCCCTGGGAGAGGGTTTTGTATTCAGTGGAATTCAGGTCTGGAGGATGGGGGGCTCTTTAGTTTTGGAACTGCTGAAGAAGGGAATTCTGTTCTGGCAAATCTGAGCTCCAAAGAATATTCTCCCGCCACCTGGGAAAACCCAGCTTATCCCAGCCAAGCACAGCACCATTTAGCCCAGTTCAGACCAGTTTAGCCTACCCCAAACCAGTTTAGCACAGTTCGGACAAGTTTAGCCCAGTTCAGACCACTCCAGCCCACTTTAGGCCAGCTCAGACAGGCCTCAGTTCAAAACAGTTTAGCCCAGTAGAGCCCAGCCCAGCCTCCTTTACCCCAGTTAAGCCTAGTTTGGCCCAATTCAGACCAGTCCAGACCAGTTTAGCTCAGTCCACTGCAATTAAGCCCAGCCAAGAACAGTTTAGCCCAGTCCAGTGCATTTTAGCCCAGTTCAGACCTCTCCAGACCAGTTTAGCCCAACTAAGCCCAGCCAAGAACATTTCAACCCAGTTTAGTCCAGCTCAGCCCAGCTCATTTTAGCACCAGGCCAGGATTGAAGAGCTGCGTCTGATTCTTTGACCAGGTACATTTTCCTTCCACTCGAGCTTTACAGCCTACATAGTACATTACTTCTCAAATCTGTTTTTAATTGAAGTTGGTTTTGTGCAGCTACATGTGCACTTCTTGATAAATGTGAATCACAGCAAATGCCCTTAAGCCAACTCTTTAAAAGTAGAGAGCAAGTTTTATAAATGTGCTTCATAAGCAGCAATATTTTCTAATTTCATAGACCAACAAGAACAAATCACCAGCTTTTCCCAGAGATAGATTAGTTCCCTGTAGACAATACATTGATCCTAACACTATTTTCCAGACTTGCTATGCGCAGCTATTACCATTCGATTATTATGCTTCATTAAATAACTTAAAACCTGCATGTTTGTAGTTAAAAAAGGGTTCAGCAGCACAGCTCAGCCATGTTGCCCTGTGCTGGCTCCCAGTCAGACAGAGACAATTGGTTTCCCTCATCTTCTCCCCGTCTCCCCATCCGCCTCTGGAGTTATCTCATCACTGCCTGGCTGCTCCATGGGAAGAGGCTTTGGTACTCGCTGGGACCAGCCACCACCTGCAATGCTCAAGGTTTTACCTGGAATCACAAGGAAAAACAGAGAGAGTCAAGCAGCAAATCCACACCTCCTGAATCCGAGTCCAGAGCCCAGCTGAAGGTCACCCCACACCTCTCTTTGGGGTTATTAGTTTTCATATTTGTATAGCCCTTCAGGAGCATTACAGGCGATGAGCAATGACAGCTCGTGTATAGGTGGTTGCGTACACACACGCATACATACACCCTTACATCTGAACACTATACCAAAGAAATTACGTTTCACATCATTTGTAGTGTCATCTTTGATTAATTTGCATCTCTTTCCTCATTATGGCTCATCCCCATTTCAGGGGTGTCCTTCAACGAGGACGCTGGGAGAGGGATGAGAACTGAAAACCAGCAAGGAATCAGCTGGAGGTGAAGTCTAGGAAACCTTTTCAGACAGTCGCACCCCTGGCTGAACACCCCCATCCCCACGTCGCTTCTTGAGGGAATCAGCTTTCCCCAGAACTGATTCACTGCATCCCCATGGCCATAGATTCCCTCTTACGTCTCATTAATCAAAGAATAAAGGAGTGAATGCGTACGTCTGAGAATAACAATGAGGTGTTTGACAGCTAAATGGAGCCACAATATGCAGAAATACAAACATCCACATGCAATTTATCCGCCTCCTCCTGCCCCGCTCCCCTCAGTGCGCTGTGTCTGGGTGACTCCGCAGCTGAAGGTTAAGTGAGTCCTTTATCGTCCGCAGTTCAGGCACCAGCACCGAAGTGGCAATAAAACAGTGGCAGGGGAAGGTCCCCAGCACCGTGGCAGCGAGTGACCCCTCTGATGGATTACTGAGGATACCCTCTGCCATCAGGGTGTAAATCACAGCCACAACCTGCTACGATATCGCTATTAAAATAGTCTGAAACCACCATAAACAGGACTCATCTGGGGAGATATTTCATTTTAAGGTTTGGTGACAAGGTCAGCAGCACTTAAATGCATCCTTCAGCTAGAGGCTGGCCTTTCCACACATCCTATATTAAGACCCACATAATGCCAACCTCCATACCCCGCTAATGTGCCCTTGAGACCAGCTGGGTTCATGTCTCACCTTGAAACCTCACCTTGTGATACAGCCGGTACGTTGGGGAGCTCATTGGCAACCTCTGACCCTGCACCAAAGCCGAGCAGATTTCCTTTCTGTAGAACATCCTATACTGGATCATCACCTGGAAATCTCTCAGCAGGTTACAGCTGACCTGGGCATTGGCTCTTGAAATCTACAGTCCCATTGACAGCTCCTGTAGCACATTAGAAGTGTATTTTAAACCAAGGTCAGTCAGGGTGCGATACCCAGCTAGTGTGGGAAGGGGAAAATCGATGTACATAAAGCTGCTCATCTTCCTGTGAGATGCCCCTCAACTGCAAGCTCTGAAAACCCAGCACCACCAATGACTGCCCAGGAGGTCTCACTTTGTTAGAAAAGGTTTTCCACACCAAACAGACCACACCTCAAAGATACGAGATAGCCAAGAAAGACAAAGAGAGAGAGTGTTTGCTGTTAAATGTCATCACAGAGAGCCCAGCTGGGGCTGGCCCTGATGTGGCAGGAAAAGCTCTTTGCAGCAGCACGCCCTGATTCTTGTGGCACATGTGTAAATAAGAATAATTATACATAGAATTATATGACTCAGGCTCATTAATTATAAAAGGGAAAGCCCAGAACAACACACATCATCACCCGGGATTGCCGAGAGCTGTTTAAACCCGGCTGCCTCTCAGCAGCAGTTACCAGCTTGTAATCAAACCCAACTCCAAGTGTTCTGCTGAAGTGGAGCCAGTAACAGACTCTAAGTGACGTCTTTTGTCAAACCCACGTGAGCGAACAGGCTGGATCCCGTTGCAAAGATGCCTTTTGCCGGCTCACAGGATCCTCACTTTCTAAGATGTGCATCCACAGTGAACTGAAATGGAATTGGCTTGTGCCATGTTTCTTTTTTTCCCCATCCATATCTTCCCAATACATGAAATAAACCCACACCAACAGGAGATGCTCCAGGATGACTGGCTGAAAACAACACCTTTCGCTGAAAAATCTGTCTCTTGTTGGTCAAAAAGACCTTTTGACATTAACATTTTCATCAGAAATGGAGCGTTCTTTCCAGCTCTGCAGCTGGTGCATAGATAAAAGCGCCTTCACCTGGTGGCCTCGGTGGCTGCTCAGAGCACAAGCACTTGCCTTCCAGCTCGTCAGAGGCCGGAGCGTGTGATTGTACAACATGGAAAGAGCTTGTTCTGTGCCTAATACAAAATTAAACATCATGAAATTCACCGAGTGATCTCTTTCGTCCCATGGGAGATGAGCTTCAGAAACCCAGAGACAGAAAACCATTCATCTTTCATTATCATGCCAGTTTTTAAACAGCTGGGAACGCCTGCTGCTTCCCTCAGATGAGCAGACTTGATGAAAACAATGTTCTACCCCCGCCTCCCCCAGCAGCATTTTCCCTTTTCCCATGAAAATCCTCCCTTTCAATTAAATTTCCTTGTTATTGCCACCCTCCTTTCCTTTTCTTTTTAAACTTTTTCGGGCACATCTTTTCTTGCTATTACACTTTTTCCTCTCTACACATCTATTTTTCATCTTCCTCAACTGCCAAGAGCAATGACGACTCATGTGCAAATACTGGGCCAAGGAGGGATGAAGAAAGGAGAAGAAAGAGACAGGAAAAGAATGAAAAGAGAGGAAAGGTTGTAGGTACTCTGATAAAGACTAGAGAAGTCACTTTCATGGAAACTGCTTTTACTTGTAGCTTCTCTGTGCCTTACTGAGAAAGTAGTGTGCAATACTAGTGCTAATAGTGGGTAAAGCCAGCAGCTCCCCAGGACCAAGAGCACTTGGTACCAGAGGCCACTCTGGTTTCTGCCTTTCACTGCCATATTTCAATGCCTGCATTTGCATTTACAATCCAATGAAAAATGTATGGCTGTTAAACTTCTCCTGGATGTCATAATTAAACACAAACAATCATTTCCAAATAACTGTTTACCATATTGCATATTCACTTGTGCAATTAATCTCAATGACTCTTTCTCCTTGTAAATAAATACAGGCAGTGACGCCTGCTGCCGAAATGCACTTGTAACTGCACCAGCACAAGATGAAGAGTCAATTTGACAGCTCCAGACTGCGCCGTTACCTGCTTAATAAATAGATTCAAACCCTGTCATTTTCAAACAGATGCCTCCTTCTCCTGCTAACTATTTGTTCTGAGGAAACCTCCGAGAGAGATTTATAGGCCAAGAGCTGTTTAAACATTAATCTTAATGCAGGGAAAGAGGGAAGTGGCAGCTCTCAGAGCTCTGCCAAAGGATCCGAGACCCGAGGGGGGATGCGTGTGAGCTGATCCCAGACCTGCATCAGCAACGGCTCCATGGCCAGCACCAGCACGGGGACCATGCACGGGCACAGGGACCGGGGCTGCGGGAGCATCTGCAGCAGGGACCCCTCACCCGACACTCACTGCAGTGATGAGCAGGCAATGGGATGTGCTGGGGTTGCTCCAGCCAGAGCAGAGGAAGAGGCCTTGGCCCAATGAGGATAAACCCTGCAAGCAGACCCATCCCTGCGTGTCCCTGTCCTCACCAGCCCAGGTGGCTGCTGCTGGCAGAGCCGGGGTTGCCACAGGCAGCAGCCTCACACCGGTGCAAAGGGGGTGAGGGTGCTGCTGGGAGCCAGGCACACGCACCAGGGGCCTGGAAGCAGCACATCGCTCGGGTGCAGCAGCAGCCTCTTCCCTCTCCGGCATAAAACATGAAATAGTGATTTGCTGATGGGTGCTGATCGGGAGATGGCTTCACATGAAGCAGCATTTGTCCTGAGAACAAGGTGAATAAAAGACTTAATGGAGTTCAGCGATGCAATACAAATAACAGTGTCCCTTCATATTACCAACAACACACACCACGCTCTCTCCGGATCTCCGTTCTCTTGAATACTCCACTAGGAAGCTTTTGTAAATAGGATGTCTCACTTAATGTCCCCTTCCAAGCATCATATTAATCACTCTTTAAGAATGCATGGTCTCGGGGAATAAGGACTGCACTGGGTGTGAAGAAGATATCTCTCCTAATTTTAGCTCTGCACTGACTTCCTGCCAGCCCGTGCCATGCACCCACTGTTGGAGCCAAGGCTGTAGCACCCCTTTGCTGCAGATGTCTGTGGAGATGCCACCTGGGAGGGCAGTTACCAGGCATGCAGGGGAGCCAGCATCACCACCAGCCCTGGCAGCATCAGTTCCACATCCCGGAGTGCTTCAAGCTGAGGCCACAAGTAACTGTGATGGGCAGAAGGGGATGGAGGAACTTGTCATGGGGCCCTGAGCTCTGCAGCCTCTGCGAGCGGGTATAAGGGTTCTCGATAGCTCAAGAGACTGCCAACCGGCTATGAAGGATTCCTCCTCTAGATTGCAGGTTCATACTGTCCCCAGGTTGGTACTAGGGACTGGAAGCTATTTCCCTCCAGAGACCTATGTCAAGTGATGCTGAATGGTTGTCCCAGGCTGGGTCCCAGCAGACTGGCTCCAGCATCTCCTGCTGCTGCTAATGCAGAGGAGGAAATGGTCGAGGTGCAGCTGCAGAAGAATGACCCATCCATCCCCTGTGAGCCCTGCAGCGGGGTGACAGTGTCCCTGCAGCAGGCGAGGGGGAGGATGCAGCAGCATCGTGCATGCTCCTCTCTTGCAGCAGCCAGAGCATTTCAGCTCTCTGCGCTGTCAGCTCGCCAGCCCTCGTAAGCACCAAATTCCCTAATGAAATCAGATTCTTTGGAAGTATTTAACTTTGCATGTGTTAATCTTTGTGCTGGCACCCTCAGCCCCGCACAGGCAGTTGTTTATGCTCAGGGTGTTTAGCCAATCTTTGCTGTGAACGTGTTTTCACAGGTCAAAAGCAACGCTTGAAAACCACCAGAAATATTTGTATCCTGAGGCTTTTCAGCTCTGCAGTAAACACAGCGAGGGGAAAAATGGCCTGACAGAAACACAAGCTGCACGGAGGGACCTGCTGCTCCAGGACCCTTCCTGCCCATGGGAGAGCTGCCCCTCGCAGGGCACGTACCGAGAGGCCACTGAGCAGAACTTCCAGCTGGGACCCGTGCCATGCCTGGGCAGGAGGTTACACACAAGATGGAAAGCTGCAGGAAAGGGAAAGGTTCCTGGAAGGCACAGGAACCCCCCCTTGGATCACACTGACCTAACGTGCTCCCACTGGGGACTCAAAACTGTGTCCAACAAATGCAACTTCTTGTCTCTTCCCTGTCTTGCAGTCCCTAACAGAGCTGTTTTCATTATCTGGGAAGCCCCTGGTGAAGTGTTAGCATCTTAAGTAACCCTTGTAAGTGGAACCAAATTAGGGAAGCGAGCAGACAGCACAGGCAGAGAAAACAGATTTCATTTTCTATGTATCAGTTCCTATTAGTTTCAAAGCTAGGTCTCTATTACACCCACTGTTTGTCCACGGTCAGAGTGCATCCAACAAATTGAAATTGAAATGTGTCTGCTGATGAGACTGACGCTGTTATTAGGTTTAACTATCAATCACCAGCTGAGTGAGGCACACTGCAATTCATTAGCTATCAGTCTTAGAGACACTCACTGGGTCCTGTTAGCAAACCAGAGGCACAGCTCTCTGCAGTGGTAATTTGGGTTACAAACAGCTTATGGGGAGCGTCTCCAGCCTGTGTACCGGTGGTGCCCTGCTCCTCCACACGCTTGTGCAGAGCCGCTTCAGCCTCCTGACTCCTTCCCCGCATCTACAATGGACCCCTGGGAGCTGCAGAGGCTGCACCGCTCGTGCCCTCTTCCTGAGAGTGACAGAGAACGAAATCCACCTTCTGCCCGCTCCCTTGCTGCCATGTGAACAAGGGGATTTGCCTCTCCCGCCGCCTTACAAAAGCTACCTTGCAGGGCTGGGAGTGTTTTCCAGGGTAAGGAGATGTTCCAGTTGTCAGCGAGTTGCTAGCACTTGGAACGCTGCTGTGTATTAATTCAAAGCAGGCAAATGTTCATTGAATTACCCGGAACAGTAAATAGCTCTTTGTGGAGTGTGTAAATAATGCCAGGGAATCTGGGAGATTGGGAAAAGAGAGTTTAAAAACCAATTTGCCTGGGCAAGGTAAAAATTTAGAAGGAAATGAGTAAAAGAAGGGATTGTCAATTAAATGGTGATATTGGTTGTTAGGGTTAATGTTATTTGGTTATTTTGGTGGCTGGTATTATTTTGGTTGTTACTGTCTGGTTATTTTGGTTGGCGTGATTTGGTGATTTCAGTGGTTGTTATTTGGTGATGTTGGTGGTTATCAGCTGGGCCGGGTACCTGTGGTCAGAACAGGCATTGCACTGCTGTGCAGTGACCCCATCACACGTGGCACAGGCCAGAGCCCCACTCAGCCCCAGCTCTGCCTCGCACCCTGCAGTGAAGCGGGAGGTGAGTCACACATCACTGTTCTGCCCCACAAAGACCAACCTCTGCTGTCCCTCCAGCTCAGTGGCCATTGGGTCCCTGCTGCTGAGCTGAGGGGTTAATGAATGCACGTGGCTTGAGGGGTTTTTCCACATTTTTTCTCCCTTTTCTTTAATTCAGCTCCCTCATCACTGAGCTAATGCACTAATGGACACTTACCATTACCTAACTTCCGACCTAATGGGCACAGCAAATAAGTGAAAGGCTCATAAAACCAAATTTACTGAGCATCATTCCTTTTGCTGTCCATTAACTGAAACTATTTATTAGGTTGAACAGATGTAGGGTACGGAGCTATATTCATCTCGTATTAATGCTGTCACACAACACTTTGGGATCCCAAAGGCTCCGGCCATCACAGGGAAGAGGGAGGATTGCTCTGGGGTGTGGCATCACCAGCACTGCACTGGGTGCAGGTGTCCCATACCCCCTCAGCCCCAGCCCCATTGTTCCTGCACATTGGCCCCTTTGGGCCCATGGAGTATGTGATAAATATAACCTTGGTCTCCGTCTCCACTCTAAAATCCGCATCTCCCCTTCTTCTCAGGTACTTCTCCGGTGAATAACCTCCCACAGCTCATCGCTTCCTCCAGCTCACCAGCCTGAGGAACCCTTGTGCTGATGCTGCTGAGCACAGAGGGAAGGTACCAGCAGCAACCCGCCCTGCACACACAGGGCTGCAGAGGTAGCTGTATATCTCTCTCCAGATCTATCGATCTATCTACAGCAGGCTCTGGTATAATGCATGATGAAAATGTGCTGAAAGACATCAGCGCTAATGATGCCTTCTGTTTTCTATCAAAAGATAAGTTTATGTTCTGGCATGCAGTTCTTTGTAGAAATATAAAGAGCACTTCAATTTAATCAGCTTTCTGTATAGCAAAGAACAATCTGCTGCCCTTAGCAGGTAATATCCTCTGCCATTGCAGCTGCCTTTAGGATTTCACTGTGTCCCATAAAGAAGAGTTTTACTGGGTTATCAATGAAGAGAGCGGCTGCACAAAAGATGGGCTGACAGTGATTTTTTTCTCCAAGTCTAGCAAACCCCTTTCACCGAGGCAATCACTTACATGAAGCTCACGTGCTTTACTAAATGCCTAAAGGAATGTTGGAGCTTCACCCACACCGAGGCTGGAACTGGCTGCACCCTCACCCCTTCACCGGCCCAGTGAGCTCAGCAGGCCCGACGCAGGGTACAATGGGCTTCCCCACTTCTCAGCCCCAAGAAGCTGCCCTCACTGCTCACCGTTGAGTTCACAGCTGGAGGGCCCTGAGCTGGAAAATGATCGGTGACATGGGAACACCCGGGTGGTGC
Source organism: Pezoporus occidentalis (assembly GCF_034315485.1). Taxonomy (NCBI): domain Eukaryota; kingdom Metazoa; phylum Chordata; class Aves; order Psittaciformes; family Psittacidae; genus Pezoporus; species Pezoporus occidentalis. Next base: position 389,074 of record NW_026913673.1, on the reverse strand, counting down.
TGGAAGGCAGAGCACTCACCACAACAGCGTTTTCCAAAGCAGGAGCGGTGCCTGGACCAACCCCAGCCCCACGACCCAAGAGGGTCTCTGCTCCTCACAAGGAAGCCTCCATCACCCATCCGAGCACAGTGCAACGGAGCCCCAATCATCCAGCAGCTGCAGTATTCCTGGGGACACAAAAGTGCTGTTAAACTTAATGACAGCGTCTGGTTCGTAAACACCCAAAACAGAGATAGATTGGATGAACTTTGAAAACTTTCATGTATATATTTTAAGAGATCTTGCTTGCTAAGCTACTTTTTTTCTTTTCCAAACTCCCAGGGCCCTACTAAAGTCAGTCGATACACCATTACAGTCATTTGGGGAACAGTAAAGCTTTGAAAAACAGCATTTGCACTGTGGATTTATAGAAGGCATTTGAACTACAGTGAGTCTTGAAGACAACTCTGAAACATATTTTGATTTCTCAATAATTTCATCATTAAAGGAAATGAAAACTCTGCACCCCGGACAGGTACAGGCTGGGAAAGCACTGCAAGGAAGGAAAAAGGTATCGTCAGTATCTTAGGAGTATCAATACTTAGGAAAGCAAGGAAGGAGCGTCCCCAAACACCGGCTTGTTCAGCAGTAGAGGGGCAGCTGGAGCTTTCCCATTTCCATAGTGGTTCCCACTGACCAAGACGCTGCACACCTCGATGGAGACTGGGCTCTGTAACAGGACATCAGGGTGGTGTCAATCTCAGTTGGACCAGGGTTGCACCGATGGGGTCAGATGTGGGGTCCCTCCCGTCTCCCTTCTCCCACCAATCATCCGGGTTGTTTCCTAAACCAGCACTGGGAGCACCAGCTCCCATGGCATCTGAGTAATGACATTTCAGGCTTACAACCAGTGATGTGCCCACAGTTCACGATGAATCAAACAGATTCTTTAATGCCTCCTGACCTACTTCTCAGACCCTTTATAGCATCTGCTTAACATAAAACGCTTGCTGGGGATTAAAGCGTGTGTGGCGAATGGCCAAAGGTCAGGAGAGGCTGCACTGGAGCCACAAACCATGAAAATGGCTCTTGGCAATCCCAACGTCGTATTTTACTGCCAGGACAAGAACAAAAACTTTTCAAAACTGGGAATCATCTCCCACACCAGCGGGAAGAGATGGAATCGCCCATGAAAGAGCAGTGGCCTTCACAGCAGAAATCAGCCTCTAAAAGTACCTTCCTTCCTGCAAGTCAACAAGGCAGCATAGACAGAAATTAGGATCTATTTTTGCTCTTAAATCACCTGATTTTCTTCAGCATTTGTGCTGCAACCAGTAAGGACTGTGCCTGGCTTGGATTAGCACTCGCCACGGTGGTCAGCCTTGTGATGTAGTTATAAAGAAGTGAGCCTTGGTCTTCCACTTGTCTTTGTACCAGGGCCAAATAAATTTCAGCTGACAGTACTGCATTAAAGTACATTCATCTGGGTAAATCACTGCTTACTGTCAAATTGCCATGAATTTACATCATTTAGCTATTCTGCACATCTTCCCCTTACTTATGATCTCTGTTGCCGTTCAGATCTCTGTGCCCTAAGAGTGCTGCAGGAGCAAACTGACACCAAGCCTGGCACCGCACCGACACGATGGCTCCCATGGCCACCCTGCTCAGAGGAGCTGCCTGGGTGACGCCTGAACCCTGGCACCAGCCACACCGCTCCCAGCCGAGCGCACGAGCCCCAGCAGCTGGCTCAGTCTCGGTGCGGACTGTGGGTACCACGGTGCTGCAGCCTGTTCCCGGGGTTAATGGTAGTTAAGTGAGTGGCTAGGAGTACAGTGCTAGGAGTTCTCAGTTAATTTGGCAGATTATGTCAGCTGCACAGTCACAGCCTATTTAACATTCTCCTTCATTAACCTCGGCTGTGACGAATTGTACCACTGCACCTCCGACACTATTCGTCAATACCCATGACCTGAATGACTCCACTTCCTTTGCACTGATGGTGACAGAGAAAAACGTCAACTGTTCCTGCTGATGGAGACCAAGTCCGGGCTCAGGACTGAAGGGGATCAGGCCTCCAGGATCCCTTGGTGGGGCAGCACAGGGGTGGTTCAGGAGTTGGCACCTCAAGTTGGGTCCATATTGAAGCAATGCCTTTTACGAATGGACACCAGGCTGCCCTGGGAAGCTGCCCTGCAGCGGAGCTGAAGAGCCCCTGCCCCAGAACCCCCGGGTCTTTGGCAGTTTCATCATTTGCATTCTGTCAGGGCCAGGTGATGCCTTAGTGTTGGAAACCCTGCCCTGAGGCTCCAGCTCTGCCGCCTCTCGCCGTGGTGCACGGTGTCCCTGCTGCTGCGGTACCGTGGCAGTTGAACGCTGCGTGGCGTGGGGAGCCAGCCCATCTGGGTCAGAGCAAATCATCCCTTCTTGCTTATTTGTGAGAGTTAATTTCATGTGCTGGCGTTTAACATGCCATATGGAGGAGAAGCTGCGGCAGCCAAGCTCCCAGCAGCTCTCAGCTGCCTTTTTGGGGGTTTGCTGCTTGTTTAACTACTGCTGAATGGGGCTGGAGGAAGGTTAATCCCACTGCTGCCTGCGCTGAGGAAACAGCCCAGCTCAGCCCCCGCTCCTCACCGCTCTCCATGGGCAGGTTTATGCCCTGGCAAGGATCCCAGGCTGCCTTGATGCAGCAGGACTTTGCAAGCAGACCGGCTTTGTAGATACAGTTAAAAATAATTAGATGTTCAGGTATGTACAGCCAAATCCGTTAATTTTAATGAGCAGCACTTCCTCCCGGTATTTGCTTATCTGACAGTAATTGATATGGGAATTGGCTGAAGTGATTTGCTACCAAAGCCTGTGTGTTGCATACTGGGCAACTTGGGTACCTGCTGCTTCATCCTGTGTGAACGCTGTTCACAAGCAAACTTCCCTCAGCAGTATTTTCTGTTGAATTTGGGGCGTCTGTCCCTTTGGGGAAGCTTTTTGTGAGGGTATCAAGGCCTAGGTTAAAACACAAACTCTTACTGTGTAAATGAAACTAGAACCACGCACGCCAGAATGCCTCAATGCTTCAGCCATCCAAGAAGCTGCTCTCTCTGACACACACACATATAAAAATATACATCTATTTTCAGTATTTCTCCTTTTCAGATGAGGGATGTCTCCAAAGATAGTGCTGAAATAGATTCACAGCAAGGTTGTGGCACTTCTGATATTTACTGCACGAGAATGACATTTGTGATAATAAAAAAGGAAGAGTGTTGAACAGTAACGATAGCAATAACATTTCACCAGGGACAAAAAAAACACAGCATGCACTGAAAGCAGGAATGGAGACAGGGCAGGAAGGGGCTGCTGTGGGCGGGAGCAGAGTGGCTCCAAGTTGTTGCTTGGTGGAACAAACAGCAAGAGAACGGGCAGGGCTGGGGCCCATGGAACCAGGAGAAGGCTCCGAGTGCATCCCTGGGGTCCAAGGACAGGGTCACAATAGCCCCAGCTGCTGGTTCCCCCAGCATCCTTCTCCATCAAAGTATGAATTCCCACTCACTTCTCCCTCAGTCTCACCAAAATCTCGTTCCTTTAGATTTCCACAGGAGTGAATCCCACCCAATCCTGTTTGTTCCCTTCCTTTATGAGGCCTTGGACTCATGTGCCAAGTGCTACGAACACTGTCATGTAAAGCTGTTCTCATCACAGTGTTAAACTGCAATGTAGTAGAAGATGCACAAAGCAGAATAAACTTTCAATTAAAATACAAACACTGTTACTGAGAAAGAAAACTGGAGGGAGCTCCTCGGCTTCTTCACGTTAGAAATGCCGGAGATTTAATTTCACTGTGACATCTCCTCGGAATTGCACTGCTAATTGATCAAATTTTGTCTGTCTGTTATTTAAACTTTCAATAAAACTTAGATTAATGGAAGGTGTAATCCTCCCGGGCAGAACAAATATTCCCATTGTTCATGTCAGGTATGGAATAGCAATGCCCCTACTAACAGCTTTCGCATTCAACCTGTGAACATGAAGTTAATCATGGAACTGCAGCGATTCTTTAATTGCTTGAATGAAATTTTCTCGGTGGCATTTCTCGCTCCTGCTCCCCCCTCCCAGTCTCTGCTGAATGCTGGAATGGAGCTTTAGAACCACCTGGCTCTAGTTTCCAGGGCTGATTTGCTTTGTTCAGGATGCAAATAAAACCCCAGCTCACTCTGCACATGATGCTCAGGGAGGTGGGAGCATCCCTCCCCTGCCCCGACACTCCACACAGGGGCTGTTCTTTCGTGTGTTACAAACTGGTGTAGCCTCTTTGAAAAACCAAGGAGGTTTTTTACCCCTCACCTTCCTCTTTCCTTTATGGGGTCAGAACCTGCAGCAGCTGAGGTTGTTCCACTCTGGGAAATGAGCAGTGGTACCTGAACCAACCTGTTAATACTCACAGGAGCAGAGAATCATGTGGCATTTTTTCCCTGATTACTGCTTTTTCAGCAAATTTACTACTGCCAGACTAAAACCTGTTGTAGCAGCACAGAATAAAGAACAAAGAGGGTGAAAACAAGGGGGAGGAAGAAGTTAGGAAGCAACAACTCGTCTGTATTTCTCCAGTGGTACTGTTTGTTGCGCAGTGCTAAATTAACTCCCATTAATTAATTGTGAAAACAAGCCTTGGAGAATAGCAAGGAACTTGCTGGTTTTTCTGAATTAATGCTGGGTGGTAGCACTTTATTTTAAGAATAATTAATGACGACTCAGGAGTGGGGGAAAAGCTGTTTTGGTACATCTGAAGTGCTTCAGTGTAGATGGCTGCTGTTGTACCTGCTGTGATCCCTAGTTAAAATACAGCCAAATATTTCCATAGCTGTGACTCATCTTTTCACGATGCCTCCCAGGCCTGAGCTGTGCTTTGTGCACAGACACTTTGGGGGAGAAAGAGACAAAATACGGTGTATTTGAAGCAGGACTGAAAGGGTCATGTCTAGGCCCTCTGCTCACACAGAGCACCTCGCTCCTGGAGCAGGCAGTGGTGAATGGTGACAAGGACCATGTGCAGGTGCAAGCTACTGGAGTGAGGGCCTGGTGATACCCATGGTTAGGACCGGTTCCCACTGCTCCTGGACACAGCCAGATGCAGCCCTGGCAGCTCCAGGCCTTTGCTCCAACGGGAGCAGCTCTCGCCACCCATCCATCGGGTGATCATCTGGCATCTTTTTCACTAGAATGGCTCTTCTACTGTTTCTAAATATAGTTTTTCTGATACCGCTTACAACTTAATCACATCCTCCGTGATTCATGCAGGAAGACGCTTGGCTAGATGGCTGCTGAATTGAAAGTAACAGGGACACAAACACAGTTAAAGAAAGTCACTCTATTTTCTCATTTCAGCATTTTCTCCACCAAATCACTGCTGTGCCGCTGGGAGTCAATGTGCCAATCTAGGCAGCACACTCGGGATTTGCCATCACTGCTCATCTTACAGGGTATGTGCTTTGCTGCTCAGGAGCAGGCAGCACTCAGGGTGGTGTGCAGGCAGGCAATACAAGCAGGGTCGCTGATCTGCACATCAGCAGGTCCGTGGACATCCCCAGACTGAAGGTGGCGGCAGTGCTCAGGCCCCGGGGAGCTCAATCCCCACCCCAGCAGCAGCTCCATCATCGAGCCCCATCGGCCCGTGGTTTGATCCCCCCGAGCAGCAGCAGCCAGCACCAGGCTCCTTGCACCAGGGCTACACCAGACCCTGCAGGAGTGATTTACAGGGTGAGAGGCACACACCATCCTCACCATCAGCTTGGCTGGAAATGAAAGAGATTCATATCTGCTTTCAGGGATCAATATGTTCCAACATATGTTTCAATACTTCCTAGGTTCTCACACGTGTCTCATGAGGTTTCTTTATCTTTTTTTCCCAAGGTTATGAAGCCAACTGTTTTCATATGTGCTCTGAAGCAGAGACCTGCTTCTCATAATAAATCTCTTCTATAGAGGAAGCGTGAAGCTGTGCTGCTTAATCTTATCATGGACAATTTGAATACGTTGTGCACAAAGCCCCGGCTGCTCCTGCTGCGCGCGGCTGTGCTTAAGCACTAAGCACACATCGGGGCAGGCTATTTTTCCACACAGGGGCTAAGCATGACTTTTGCTTGCCGACAGTGCTGCTATATTTTCTCCTCCCTTTATCTCTCCTTATTCTAGAGAGCGCTGTGTTTCCATGTCTCTGTAATAAAGATCATACTGAAATCAATGGCTGAGTGGGCTGCACAGATTTGTATTTGGAGTGGGAAAAGCTGTCCTTTTTGGCACTGGAGGTGGAAGAGTGCAGCCCACGGGACAAGATTTGATTGGAAAGAAAAACAAGAGAAAAGGGCATGAGCGTGTGTTGGAGCAGGAGGGAGATGGAGGCTAGCACTGGCTGAGACCAGTGCTGGCTGAGGGGCTGGCCCAGCACCACCGGCAGATGCGCAGGCTGCTCTGTGATTTGGCTTTTGAGGCATGCCTACTTAGTGACTAATCTGCCTTCTCATCAAGTCAATTAACAGAGAGAGCCCAGAGGTCCACGTGAAGTCAGCACACGGCAGATGCAGTGAACAGCCTCCCTCTCTCACGTGCTGAGTACAGGAATCACCACCTCAAGCACTCAGCGAGCACGGGGTGACCACGAAGGCCCCCCACCAGAGACACCTCGTTCTTCCCTTTTGTTGGGTGGATTTGCCATCAGCTTTTTTTCTGAAGCAAACGGAGGTGGTGCAAAACACCCATTTGTTAACACCTCCCACGTCCCTGGGGCACCGCAGCCTCCTTGTTGGAGCCAGCCATTGTGGAGTGGGAAAGGAGGACGGAATGCTTTTCGCACCCTGTTGTTACCAGCTGCATGACAACGTGCTGCTCTTTCTCTGGGCACTTCTTTCCCCACTCGCAATAAAACTCTGCAGGGTAGAAAGGAGCGTTGCTGGGTTCAAACCGGTGATGAAAGGCCATGATGCGCGATGATCCTGTGTTACAAAAATCCTATCACAACCTCAAATTCCCCCTCAGGTCTTCCCTGGATAAACTGCTCCGTATCCCCCCGAGCTAAACGGCTGCTGCAGCAGACTGCCCTCACACCCCAGAGGGGTGACACGTTGCCGAGGAATTACACGGTTTGTGGAGCACAGTGAGTTGTTGTGAGTAAAACGGAGCTCTGGAAGCGCCGGCTGCCGGGAGCGCTACCGAGCCGGGTTTCAATCCAGCAGCACAGGTATCCTGCGGGAACCAGAGCCCCCGGCAGGCGCTGAAAGCCTGCTCCCAAGGTGTGAGATTCCCAGCTGGAAACGACAGGGGCTGGCAGCGTGGTGAGCCCGCGCGCTCCGCTGACCCCTGTGCACCTGCAGCTGGTGAGCTGGCACCGCAGGGTGCCCACAGCGCAGAAACAGAGACACAGGGACTTGAGAAGTGATTTGTCCCTTTATTCCCAATTCACCAGCCCCCTGCCAATGCCCATCCTGAGCCTCACCCACCACAGCTCAATTCCTCCTTTCCACCCTCACCAAGGGGGTCTGTCCTCACCTTTGCCTGTCTCTCACTTGCATAGGAAGCAATAGCTGAGCCCGATGCGATGACACAATTTTCACAGCCCATGGGCCCTGAAACAAGGACTTTTTTCTTTTTTGGCCTTCCTGCTTGAGAGACCATTCAAAAATAATTAAAAGATGGAACCTTTTATGTGGTTTATGATGCTTTGATCAAGGGTTTTTAATTAACCTATCTTGCTTTAAGCTACTGCAAGTTCATTTCTCCCTCATCGACAATATCATAACAGAATTGATTACAACAGAGCACAGAGCACAAGTAACACGTAGCGGGCACTGCCTGCACGTCCTGCTCAGCCCTCGGCCGCCCTGTGCGCAGGTGATGGGCACATTGGGCAGCTCTGGGGGAGGCAGGCAGCAGGACACGCTGTGCTAGACCCCTGTCAGGCTGCAGTGGAGAGCCAGACAACACATCCATCGCTGCTCCCGCTGGGAGCTGAGGCCAGGGCATTCATCAGCCACTGAAGTGGGAAGCAGTGAGGGTGCATGGCCAGGACACGTCTCAGCACGCTGCTGCCATCAGGAAGTTAAGTGTCAGGTTGGAATTAGTCAACCCAGACCCTACAGAGACATGGGCTCTTCCAAAGGGTGATTTGCTCCATCAATCTGTACACAGGCATCTAACGTTTCACGTGGTAAAAAGCCAGTGGGGAGGGAGACAGAAATGTCCCCCAGCTTTGACTGCTCTGCCTCTGCACTGAAGGGGAAGCTGCTCTGAAAGCAGCCCAGGGCAGGAGGCTGCAGTGGCAGGGAGCTGAGCGAGATGGAAGATGACCACAGCCCACAGTGGTCGTGCAGGCTCCACCTTTGACTGCCCGGCACTGACGGGGTCTCTTGGTGCTGCCACTCAAGGTCAAAATATCAGGAGAACTTGATGCTGGACAGGAGCCTAAGTCAAATTTCGGAAGTTAAGAGGGTCACAGCGTGCTGCTCCAGCAGCTTCCGAGAGGCTTTCTAAATAGGCTGTCCTAATAGAGCCCACAAAGAGAGCAATCACATGTTTGGGAAGTGCTGAATCATCACTGCTTTCATCTACACGGCAGGAGAGCTCAGCCTATTTAGGCTGGATAAATCCATTCTTAGCTATTTCTTAAAACAAGTGGTTTTAAACAAAATCTAGAGTTCTGTACCATCATTTTAGGGGCAGGCTGGCTGAGCCCCAGCCTGTAGTTGGGACATTCAATGGAGCTGTTCCCAGGCACAGTGTCTCTTTTAAAACAGGAAGTACAGATGGTGCTGTAGGACCCCAAATCCTTTCAAATTAGTGTTTCTTCCTCCTGAAGGTCCTGAAGTAATCCAGGCCTTTGCTCATGCAAGTCAACCAGAGCTCCATCTAAAGAAAATTAACCCAATAATCCAGTCTTGGGCTAAGATCTGTTTGGGTTTGTGCTAAACACAAACTAATTTGCTGTCATTCCAGATAAGGCTCTGGAATCATAGAAATCTGGCTTCATGCTTTCTTTTCAATCAAGAAAGAAGGTTGGATCTTGTACTTCTTGCTGTCTTGCTGGCAGAGAATAATGACTGACAGACCCATAGGTGAGGAAACCAGATTCGTGTGTGAGAACACTGGGATAAGCAGGATTTTAAGTAAGGAAACAATGAGAGCAAGAAAAGCAGAGGCTACAGGGGAAGGAAAAATTAAGTCTCTTATATCAGGTACTTTCCTTAAAGACTTGAATACCTGTGGAAAATGTAAGAATGAAATAAGAAAAAGATTTATTGAGTCTCAAAGCCTCCAGTTAAAATTAAATGTGGTGAGAAAAGTGGTTTTCCACATTTAATTGTCTTTTCCACAGTAACTATGTGTCAGTCTCTTCTAAAAGCCTATTAATTCTGTAATTTAGTGCTAGCAAGAGCTGGGAGACAGACAGAACCACCACTGGGTTTTTTTCTTCATTCATTGACTAACTGTCATCGGGCATCAATGTTAGATGCTTTCTCCTTGAAGGCTCCAAATACTAAAACTTAAAAACTTTTTATAGACTATTTAATAAAAAAGTGCTGGAACATCAGTTAAGAGAATGGATTCTATGACATCGTATGTTAGGGTTTTAATTATGGCTAAAAGTAACCTGACCTGACAGAAGAGCTATAGAGAAAACAGCCTTCCAAGCACGAGGAGAATTAGCTCATTTGACTTCTGCAGCGAGATGCAATTTATTTGTTTAGCCACAATCCTGGGGTTTATTCTAAACTAGCTGGTGCTGGTAATAGAGCTGCAGCACAGACGGGCTGGTAGCTGTATTTCTTGGCATCTGTATAACAAGCTAACTGCCAAAACCCCTCTATTACCTCAGAGTCAGCAGCAAAACAGCGTTCATACTGGAGTCTTTACAAATCAATAGGCAGGATACCCAGGTGAATAAGTAAATCAGAATCCCCTGTCTGCAGGAGCACTCCCCTGCCACTGGGCACCTGCTGGTGCCTGGCTCCAGCCCTGGATCAGCAGTCACTTGCAAATGAATTAACTGGTAATCCCAGGTCACTTTTATACCTGAAACAGCATCAGCAACAGAACCAGGAGGAGCCAGCTCCAGCAGGGTCTACCACTGGAAATGACTGGTTCTGTGGGCTTACCTTGCTATGCAAAGGTTGTCCCCAGTCTAACACCCATTACAGCTCCTGCTGTGTCATTTCAAGTAAATCAGGATGCTATTTCCCTACATTCCTCCTGCAATTTAGGCAGAAGCTATAGGAACTTTTCCCATTATTTCACCAGCTGCTCCAGTTTCTCAGGGCTGCTGGAAACGATGGCAGGTTTTATATCTGGCAACACCTGAGATTTAGACAAGTCATTTGCTTACTGTGATGTTATTTCATGTTGTTTCCTAAGCAAAACTTACGTCTAAATAAACAGATTTCCCCTGCTCATCTGCTGCTCAGTTCCTCCTACAAAGGTGCTGAAATCCCAAGGGCTGGACTGATTCCTCCTGGGAAGGGCCTGGGTGCAATCTCCTGCCTGGAGCAGCACAAGGGATCCTCCATAGGCACAGATAGCTGCTGTCATCAGGGAACTGGTGGCACGCACACTTGGGCTGGCACAGTCGCTTTGTCCTCTAGTGCCATGTATGCAAACAGGAAGGCTTCAGCTGGCAATTCTAACAGAAGTGCTAAAAAAAACAAGGGAAAGAAGTGCCCTGAGGCTGGAGGCTTGAGCTGGAGTGATTGCTCTGCAAATACTTTGTTCCCAACTTTAAAGGCTCCAATTCAACTTCCTCCCGGAAAAAACAAACAGCTGAAGTCTAACCTGCACTCAATGGCCAACGTGACATTGTGAAGGACGCACCAAGAGCTGTCATCTCTCCAGATGAGTTAAGTATTTATAGAAACATTTCCTCCCTGGCACAGCTTAAACGAAGTACTGTATCTAATTTCCTCTAGAGAAACGTGTTGGAGAAATCAGTAAGATAAGTCTGTCATCATAAATAGTAATAAATAACTCCGGTGACAGAGTTGCTTATTTAGCAAAGGCATTTGAATATTAATGGTTTCCGCAGGTACTCCTTCATGGTAAAAACCCACACTCGTGGTATCTCAGAACCCAGTACAGGATTCTGCAGTCACCATCACAGGGCAGAATGTGGATGAGGTTAAAGGCAACTACAGATGGAATAATCAAATCCTTCCCTTTAATATCAGGGAGTTCAATGAGAGCAGCGCAGGGAGAGCACCAAAGCCCAAATCACCTTGGAGCAGAATTAACACCCAGCACCCACAGCGAGGCTGAACGGGCAGGAGGCCAGGGATCATGAGCCCGACCCCTGGGTGCTGCTCTCTCAGAAGAGATGCTTCAGAGCATGCGCCAGAGGGATGAAAGATGAACTAAAAGCACAGGAGATTAGAGGAGTCCAGGAGAGCGTTTACTAGCTGTATTCTAGTGAATACTAGAATATGTGATGTCCCCTGCCCACCCCACTGCCTCCAGCCCCTCTCGGTTTCTTGCTGCACTGCCTTCAAGCATCTTCCTGCCCCTCCTCACCAATCCCCTATTATTTCTGCAGTCTTTAATTCGGCAGCTATACAGAATTCCCACTTCATCCTTTGCCTTCAGAGCAACAGAAACCTGAATGTTTCTGTGCATTTCAAGGGCACAGGCAGCTGCATCTAAACAGCCGCTGCAGCCTGCCCACTTCTGTATTTTTAGTCCCATTTGGTACAGAGCACTTGATCTCTCTGTGACCACGTGCATCACCTGTGCGCATCCCTGTGACCTTACTGCTGCGCTGATTTCAGCCACTGGCCTGGGATAGCAACAACATGAAGTTCCTGCAAGTTTCATGTCAGTAAGCGGCTGGATAGCTCAGAAATCCTTTATTAATAACCCCAAGGAACAGGCTCAAGTCTTTTAAACATCAAAGATGCATCAGCTCAATCTTGAGACAATTCTGTAGGAAACCAGGTTTCACTAGTACTGCAGCTCATGAAACTGCCTGTTACACTGCTCTAACAACATACAACGTACTGGAAACACAAAGGGGGAAAACCTTCATTTTCAGCTCAAAAACGCTTTGATTTCCACTTCCAGCCATGTGATGGACTCTGGGTCTGCAGGAAAACATCCCTGCAGCTCTGGCCACTTGAGTCTGCAGGAACACTCACTGCTTCCACAAAAACCTTTGCTTCTGTAACCAAAACTGCTGAGAATTCCACTGCTCCTTGGTGGGCTCAGTTTTTCCCAGAAGCAGCTCACAGCCTGAGCTCCCCTGCAGAGAGCACAAAATGCACCACACCAAAGCGGGTGCTGTATGTGCAGGTATTAACGCACACTGCCCACCCCTTGGTCTCTGTGTCATGGGAGCTGGCACTATCCTGGGGCTCAGCACAGCGATGGCCGGGCAGGGAAGGAGCAGCCCCGGCCATGGCCCACTCCGTGTGATGAAGCCCCATGGTGCACACCCTGTCCCCCAGCACGGCAGCAGTGCCTTTGGCAGTTCTGATGTTGGCAGCATGAGGCATCGCAGCAGTGCTGAGATGATTATTATCCCCTTGGGTTCTTTTCTTTTCCTCGTCATGGGTTTCAGCCTGTTGTATAATACACACTTCTCAAGTTAAGCATCAAAACAATGAATACAAATGAGCCAGGAAGTGTTCGCTTGCTGAAGGAGGAGAATCACTAAGAGCAACATCACACAGTATTATAATGCATTTCTCTACTACACCATTTGTATTAATGTATTAGAGACATCCACAAAGACAAATTGCAGTTCAGTTCAAAGGGAAGAACACTCAAACATCTGTAAAACACTGCAGGCTGCTATTGGAGACCATGTCCCTGTATCAACATTTCAGCTCCCTTGGCACAAGAGGCAACCTGCTCCTGCTCCCCCTCTGCCCAGAGCAGTGGTCACTGACATCCTCTGGGAAGGAGACAGGGATGACACCAACATCCCATGGCTCATAGCATCAGCTCAGCCAAGAGAGAGGTTAAATACTACACACAGAACAAACCACACACATTACTGTACACCGCTGCATACCTTTGGCAGGGATGATGCTCATACAAACCCAGATCTATTTTACTTTGATTCTAATTGTACAAGTGACAAAAATACCTGGAACAGAAGTACGGATAAAACCCCACAACAGCAAATTTGCTAGAAGAAAAACTGAAGGAAAAACTGAATTCAATATCCAGCCACACACCATGGTTTATACGTGCACATCGCACTCAGAAGAATAAACCAACTTTCTATTACCCAATATGATTTAATTCTGCTGGCCTTACTGCATTTATTCTTTAAACCAGACTAGGACCAAGGTAATGGCCTTTTGGACCTTTCGAGGATGCCTGTAGGACTGGTGAGTTCAAGTGCAAATTCACACAATCAAAGGAAACAAACATTTAGCCACAGAAGAAGAAAAAATCAGGAACCATAATTCCATGAAAATATTAGTTTCTACAGCCTTCCCCACAGCAGAGGCTTTTCCACATAAATCAATGCAGTTTTGTCACAGCAAAGCAGTCTTGCAGAAAGTTATTTGCAGTAAGAGATCTAGAAATAGAACAGCAGCAAATGCAAACTGTGTGAAAAGGTCTCTTTTCAAGGCTAATGAATGGGGCACGTCTTCTCCCTCTCCCTGCGAGGGCCCTGCTTCCGAGCTGAAGAAAAGCCAAGACCATTTTAAAGCTTATTTTTTAACTTGGCATAAATAGAAAAATTAATTCAAAGTCTGCTTTGAGAAAGAAGAAAATAGAATGGGTCTGGAGCAGGCCCCGAGTGCCACGAACTTGTGTGAGGCACGAGGGTGGCAAACACCCCTGTGCGGGGCGCGGGCTGCGGGTGCCTCCTGGCTCCACCACGAAGCGCTGATGCTTTGGGCACCGTCACCAGAAGCACTGGAAGAGCTCCTGCAGGGGTTCCCTCATCCGGGGGGAGGCACAGCCCAAAGCTCCCACCCCGCTCAGCACCCCCCTCCCGCCCGATGCACTGAGCAGGACCCCGGGCTGAGAGGCTCTGCACCACTTCAGCCTCTTGGCTTGGCCATGACCTGCCATGGAAGCCCTCAGGAGAAGGGAACACGGTAATTGTGTGCAGCAGTGCAAGCTCACTACCGAGCACAGCGCTGTCAGCCCTCACGTGGAGAGCAGGGCAATGGACAAACCCACATCCCGGTTCAGAATTTCCAGTGGGAACAAACCCAAAACCCCACCCCAGAACAGACTTTAAAAAGCCAAAAGAACCTGGTCAGCCTTCGGGGAGCCCTTCAAGTCCTCCTGGGCTGCCTGCGAGCAGCGAAGAGCTTCGCAGACCCCCCAAACCTTCGTTATTATCACTGAGACTCTTCCTGTATTATGAACACATAAAACACACTGTAAAAAGTATTCAAGTGGATATAATAAAACTGGATTTAATGACACACACCATTGAATCTAAGCACCCTTTAAATTCTCTGGCTCAACAAACAAGCCCTGCAATTTGTGAACATTTGTTAAAGTCAGGTAATGACACTGTTTTCACTCCTAGGCTGTGAACACGGTATGTCAGAAGGGTGCGTTGCTCCATACCCCCCGCGGCAGGACTGGGGACTGACAGCACCACAGTTCCGGATCGGACCGTACCTGCGAGTCATGACAAATAAAATGTTCAATGGTTTTTTTAACTTTTGCTGCATGCTATGGGACATGAACATGGAAATGGCTGGGAATAGAGCTGCTGCTTTCTGCTCTAGCTGCTGGTCCCACACAGGAGCCACTTCTCTGCTCAGATTAACCCCTTCAGCTCATGCACTTCAGGACTTGGTTTCAGAACCCAATGTCCTAATTCTGGTGTGTTCAGCCATAAGCAATCACCTGAAACCAAAGTTACTGCACCTCTGCCTACCTTCACCCTCAGGCTTCACTAAGCTGCAGTTATCACCTCCCAGTGATAACTTCCACTTACAATGGAGAGCCAGGATGGATCAGCAGGGCTGGGATGGACAAACGGACCCTGGAAGCACCCGACTGCCCTGTGCAGAGCCCTGCCATGGCTCAGCAGTACACATCAGCCCCTGAAATGCCATTCCCAACCAACACAGGTGCTCCTTGTGGATAAACGGCCGCAAACCCTCCTGCGAAAGCAAAGGTCACCCAATGCGGTGAGGCTCCTGGGTGGGATGAGGCAGAGCAGCGATCATTTGGGCATTGCTTACAGAGCCAGCCAGTTTTCATTTAGCCTTCAATGAATCTGGGTAACACTTGTTTTGTCCTCTACAAGCACAATCCTCCCTTCTCATCTTCTGCCATGTCCCCTGGCATATGGTATTTTCATCTCACTAACAGCATTACATTTACCCTGCTAGGCTGCACCGCCACAGGATTCATTCCAGGGTTCCCCTGCTCCTCTCACTAACTTGCTGCTATTAGCAAATGTCAGCGCTGCAGTGTGAAGGTGAGAGAAAAGGGAGAAAAAACCCAAGAAAGGGCAATTTGTGCCAGTTAAAGGGGACAGGACAAATTCAGTCATCCTATGGGTAGCTGTATCCTGCTGTTTGCTGTGTGCCAGGTCCTCCTCTGCTGGGATCACCCGGTTTGCTGGTGCAGGTAATGGCACCTGGTTTACAAATGCAGCCGTGCCCATCCCTTCCCTCCAAGCCTTGGAAGAAAAATTAATTAGTTCAGATGATAAAGCACGATGGGGAAGGAGAATCAAGGTTAATAACATCTATTAATAAAAGATCAGCAAGGAAAAATGACTAGCTATGTCCCAGCTAAGCCATCTCCATGACCATAATCTGTCCCTGTCTTTGAACGTGGTTATTTCTCGATAGATCAGGAGGGGAAAATAACAGAGATGAAATAATGCTGCAAGGTTTCAGCTACACGTGGAAGCTCTGCTGGTAACAACCTGGGGCTGCAAAAGGAGCAGACGTGGCAGCTGATGTGCTGATTAGCCTGGAAGCTGGTCCCAAAATGTGTTTTGTGGGAGATTCCAGCCTGGCACAGTACTGCCCAGAGAAACAGAGGGCAATTTGCAAGCAGTTGCTTTCCACGTACTGGCACTGGGTGGGACTGCCGAGCTCTGACGTGCCCGTGCTTGGAAAGCACCATCCCCTGGGAAGCGAAGGCAAATGGGCAATGCATGCCTGGGCTGTTCCCAAGCCCTCCTCGCAGAGCAGCACCAGGCTCACACAGGACCCATGTACAAAGAGGGACGAAGCCGATGCCACCCAGAGCCCATCAAATCACAGCATCAGAAGAGAAATGGGAATTCATCTCCCTGTTATTCTCAAGCTAGCAAAGAGAAAAGCCTTAATCCAGACCCCAGAAAGACATCCCCAGCAGGCAGCGGGAACGTTTGACAGCCCAAGGTGATGGCTTTTGGCTCATAAATAAAGAATACATTCAAACCCCAGTAACCCCTCCCCAGTACAAACAAAGCAAGAATCTGCCCTGCTCCATAGCTTGTATGGATTTATGTCACTCCAAAAATCTCCCACCGTACAGTCTTTAAATACCTTAGCTGTAAAATGAAAAGATGCTTTCACGCTGTTAAAGGAAGGTTAATGCATTATGAAAATGAGTGTGTTTGCATTTAATGAGTGCATTTTAAAAGCTCTGCTGGATTTCTTGAAGGCTGCTCCAGAAAGCTGAGCCCTGTGCAAAGTTTCTTCCTAAATACAAGCATGCGTAACCCAGTCCTGTGGGACAGGCTCCAGGGATCACACTGGCAGACTTCTCCCTGCAGTCCCAAAGTACCTGATAGTCAAATGAGCACCACATTTAGATCAGTTTGGTCTGGTGCCAAAATAAGGAATTACTCAAATGAGTGACTGCAAGGGCAGCAGCGCCTGAACCCCTCCTGCCCCATGGGAAACCACACGGAGTGCGGCAGGGACTAAGGACAGGCCATGGCTCCGGGGGAGCAAAGGGGGTGGCGGTGGCAGCACCAGCACCATCACCCCTATTTCAACCCTTCAGCCGTGAGCAGCTTCCGAGCAGCACTTGGCAGCCAGGGGTGAGGATTTCCATGGTGATCAAAGCTCCCATTCTTATCTCTTGATATCGGAAGTGGCGAATTTCAGCGAGAAAGGGCTTTACATGGGGATGACCATAAATCTCAATGTGTTTACAACAGAAGACTGACCAGAAGAGTTTATTAAATCTCTAAAGGATTTGATGTATATCAAACTGTTACATAAAGTCAATACTTTGGAAGGAACTAGACAATAAATACTCTACAAGAGGCAGTATTTCTATCACAGAGAAAGCAATCACATAAAGATTAGGAGACCAATTTCAATACTGAATGTCAGTCTGCTGCAAGAAGACATTTATTGTTTTCCTGAGTTATCACGGAGGAGCGCGATAAGCTATAACAATATTCTAGGCCAAGCTAATCATGCTATCAAAGTTAGAAATACTCTTTCACCTTTTAACAATCGCTTTTCCACCTGGCAAATAAAAAGAATAACCTCCTGCAGGCGCGAGGGGAGGAAAGGGGGATTTATTGGGGCTGGGGAAGCCTGGAAGGAGCTGGCTCTAGGTCTCAGCAGGGTTCAGCATCCTCAGTGGGTGCTGGGGCAGGGGCTGTGTATGGGGGGAGCCCACCTGAGAGGCCCAGGTTGTGCTGCAGCACGTCGGGCTGGCTCAGCAAACCAAAGCATCGCTCCATTACAGAGCTGGCCCCAGCAAAGGCTTTGGGAGCTCATTTTTCTGACAGACCACTGAAGAGCTGTGATGAAAGTATCAGTATCTGCATGGAAAATGCTGCTCCTTTTACGTCTTCCTTTAACAGCTCAGATTAAATAGAAGAAAATCTCAATCAGTTCAGTTAGGAACAGGGACCAAGGAACAGATGCCACCAGTGGCAGAGGGCTACAGGAGGAGTTGGGGAGGTCGGGTCTGTTTGTTTGAAATGAAACTGCAAATTCAAACAACAAAACGGGAGCTTAAAAATTGGTTCCCTGCTTTTGCTTCCATGTGCTTCACCCACCGGCATTCCAGTAACGGCACAGAGCACAGCACAGTTTGCGTTCTGCGCCCCAGCACAAAGATAAGCTCTTTACAGGAAAGATTAGATGCCAGGGTAAGTGAACATGGCTATTAATAACGAACTGCAGTCCAGAAACGAATCATAAATTATACTTATCATCCTTAACTTGTATTCCTGGAAAGATGAATCTAGCAGATTGTGGTGCACAGACAAGAAAGGAAATGACACGGAACAGTTGCTCATCATTACCGAGAACTGAAACACAATGAAATTAACTTAATTATGAGCAATTTTAACATTGCTGTACCAGATGCACCAGTGCTGCAACACGTACCAGTGGGCAGGGGATCCAAGCATGGCTTTCAGTCTAAAGTAAACTTCTTTCATAGGATCTACACAGGGGTGCTCAGAGGCCAGTGGTCCGGGGAAGTGCTGTGCAGGGCTGGCAGCAGCTGCCCAGAGCAGACAGGAGATGCTCAGACTGGTCAGGTCTAAAAGCACTTCCAGCTGAAGGTGATGAGCTGTGCTCTTCCCATCTGTCACAGACCGCTCCTGGTGCCTTCCCACCAGCTCACTGCAAGGGATGAATTTTCCTGAGCAAGAGCTCCAACGAGAATGCTCTTGGGGATGGGAGGGTGAGCCTGGTCCTGAGGGTCAGGAGCCTGTCTGGGAGGACATGACTGAGAGGATGGAGCAGGGAAGCAGCAGCAGCAGCTGGAATATCGGATACAGGCAGTGATGGGAGACTCCGAGTCACAAGGAGAAGGTGAGTGTGGGTGATTCTCCCACCTGGAGAGCTGGGCTGAGAGTGGGGGTCAATGAGGCTTAGTCTGTTCCAGTCATAATACTCAGGGGGAAAAAAGGGAAGGACCCACAAGGGATGAGTGCTGGAGCAGGGGGAGTTTCAGAAAGCACAGAGGAGAGCTATGCAGCAAAAATCCAAGTCTCCTTGGTTGAAACTCCCTCCTTGTGTAGATTAATCTAATGGGGACATCAAGTCCGAGTCAGCACATGAAATACATCCCAAAATATTTTGTAAATCCTTTTTCTGACATTGAGTTGGACTGTAATTCAGGATGGCACCAGAACGTGATGTACAGCAACCCTGTCTGCGTGATGGATCGCTAGGTTGTGTGACACCCTGTGACAAATGATCTCCATCTTCTGGCTGCAGATTAATTTTCTAGGTCATTTAATAAATTACAGGAAAAGAAGTTATATGAGGGGCAAGCAGCAGAATGGAGTTCCAGTGACAGGATACCTCTCCCTGGCACTTTTTTCTGTGGGATTAATGAGAGTAGATGGCTCCTTCTCTGCCTCTTTTTGCAAGGCGATCATAATTCCATGAAGACAGCACTTACGTTTCATCTTCTTTTGTGCAGGGGAATTGAGTTTGATGCCGAAGAATCAAACCTCCCGAGGAAGGATGGGATGCTATCATGGCGTGGACTGCAAACACTGATTAATTCTCACCAGAATGGTATGAAAAATACATTCTACCAGCACTGCATTTAGATCCCAGCTCCACAGGAGCACTCAGACCCCGCAGCTCTGGGCAGACGTAGCTTCCCAGTCTGTTGAAGCGCGGGCAGAAGGATGGTCACCGGGACATAGCATTGAGTGCTTTGCCACTCGCATCCTCTGGGGCCCTGGCAGAGTTGCCTCCCTTAGCCCTAGGCCCAGCTTTTGCAGCCATTTGGGAACTTAGGCTCACAAGAAGATCTCTAAATAGGATTTAGAGGTGCTGGGGTTGAGAACCTCGAGATGAAGGCAGAACCTGCTTGGTATTACTGGGATTATGCCCCTGCACCTGTACCTGCATGTTCTGGTGTCCAGCCCCAGATTCCTGGGTGCAGGATGGGACTGCTCGTGCCAGAGGCAGGGCTGGGAGATAAATCCAACAGTGGCGTGTGTGCACCCAGCGAGCTGATGGGAGGATTGTCCAAGCTGCAGACGCATGCACCCAACTGCCCAAAAGAGCCCAGCTCAGGCAGCATTTGGCTTCTATTGCTCCTGTCCCCCCTTTCACTACAAGTGTTGTGCACTCTTAGAACAGTAGGATTTAAGAACAACAACCAAAAAAGGCCTTTAAGGGGAAACCCCCCCAGATTACCTCTGCTTCTGAGGAGAAGAGTGGCTCCCGTGCAGCCACCACAGGGAAGGGAAAAAAGTCCTTTTAAAATTAGCTCTAAGCCTACAAGAGTGGCATATTAATAAGAGCAACCGGCATGAATAAGCTAAAATTCATTACCATGCTATTCACAGACTGGCTACAGAAGTGTTATTATTATCAAATCCCTCTGAAAACCAAGTAATACCTCCACCCTCTCCCCTTTCTTTTTGCATACAGGATGCTGGATTAATTTATAACATTAATCAGGAAACAATTCAGCCCCTCACGGTTTGATGTGAAGAACTGAGGCTATTTCCCACAGCACATGAAACACACAGCTGCTGACCCGCACCTTGTGAGCTCCTGAGCATCCCCTGCCTTTGCCCGCAGCGATGGAGCAGGGGAGCACAGTTACACACAAGAGCAGCTGCCTCCAAGTAGCCTCAGATGCTGCAAAATCATTGTAAGGGAGCCAGGCCTGAGTGGGGGACATAAAAGAGGGGTTTGGGTTTGTTTTAAATGAGTGCCTCAGCCAGAGGGAGAGCTGAGCTGAGAACCCGCTCAGAAAGGTAAGTGGTGCAGATGAACACTCATAGCTGGGCTCCAAAGGGCCTGGGAATGCATTTGAAAAGCACAGTGGGTTCATTTTGCACAGCTGATTTCTTCAAGAAGCCCTGTATTCTTCCTGTGCCCCATTAAGAGCAGCGAGCACTTTCCCCAGAAGTCGATCTCTCTCTAATCAAACCTGTTCTCCCTAATTGAAGTTAATCAGGAAACTGGTCAGACAAAGATGCTCTGAGCTCCATGAACAGGGCCTGTTGGAGTGGTCAATTAATACAGGGTTAGTCCTGTGATTATCGCTCAGCAGAATGAGATGTGATGGGCAGCAGAATGCAAATGCAGCCCTGGCTGGGGACCAGCCACCAAAGGGGCTATGGCCAAGGAGCCTCAGGAGAGCTCCCCAGCCCTGCTCCCCAGCTCACATGGGGCAGAGCTGCTGTGCTGGGGTGAGTGGTGCCGGTAGCAGCATCACCACTGACCCCGGGAGCAGCATCACCACTGACCCCGGGAGCAGCATCACCACTGACTCCAGGAGCAGCATCACTACTGACCCCGGGAGCAGCATCACCACTGACTCCAGGAGCAGCATCACCACTGACCCCGGGAGCAGCATCACCACTGATCCGGGAGCAGCATCACCACTGACCCCGGGAGCAGCATCACCACTGACCCCGGGAGCAGCATCACCACTGACCCCGGGAGCAGCATCACCACTGACTCCAGGAGCAGCATCACCACTGACCCCGGTAGCAGCATCACCACTGATCCGGGAGCAGCATCACCACTGACCCCGGGAGCAGCATCACCACTGACCCCGGGAGCAGCATCACCACTGACCCCGGGAGCAGCATCACCACTGACCCGGGAGCAGCATCACCACTGACCCCGGGAGCAGCATCACCACTGACCCCGGGAGCAGCATCACCACTGACCCGGGAGCAGCATCACCACTGACCCGGGAGCAGCATCACCACTGACCTGGGAGCAGCATCACCACTGATCCGGGAGCAGCATCACCACTGACCCCGGGAGCAGCATCACCACTGACCCCGGGAGCAGCATCGCCACTGACCTCGGGAGCAGCATCACCACTGACCCCGGGAGCAGCATCACCACTGACCCCGGGAGCAGCATCACCACTGACCTCGGGAGCAGCATCGCCACTGACCCCGGGAGCAGCATCGCCACTGACCTGGGAGCAGCATCACCACTGACCTGGGAGCAGCATCACCACTGACCCGGGAGCAGCATCACCACTGATGCGGGAGCAGCATCACCACTGATGCGGGAGCAGCATCACCACTGACCCGGGAGCAGCATCACCACTGATCCGGGAGCAGCATCACCACTGACCCCGGGAGCAGCATCACCGCTGATCCGGGAGCAGCATCACCACTGATCCGGGAGCAGCATCACCACTGACCCCAGAGCTCCCGCAGCCCCTCGCCAGCGCTGCCAGGGCCAGCCTCCAGAGCTAGGCTGGGTGAGGGCAGCAGAGACTGGAACTCGCATCCTCCCCTCCATGCAAAGCCTGGGGAGCTTTCCTGAGCACCACGAGCCCCTGTGACCAAGAGGCAGGCACACCGCTCACTGCTCCAAGGTTTGCTTTCCTTGACATGCTCTTGCATCTAAATATGTTTTTACCAAGGCTGGCAGGTCCTCAGCATCCTGCCTGCTCTCACTGGGGAGAGCAGCAGAGCCTGCACTTGCTGTTCCTGCTGGCATTCCTTTGGTGGCTGCCAAGGGACTTGGGATCTTGAGGGCATGGAAAGCAAAAGGGACAGCATAGTGAGTGCTGTGAAAGCCCCACAGCATGTGCAGACTTCTGGGCTGTGCAAAGAGAGAATGTGGTCTGTTTGATCTGTTTCCCTAAGAGCTGCTTTGGTATTTGTGATAGAACAATAATCTGCACTCTTCTGGGGCTGGAGAAGTTTGGCTTCTGAGGGAATTTGACAGCAGCTTTACTAGTTTATGGCAGAAAAGAAAAGGCACTTAAGGGGATTTTGTTTGTCACTTGAAAATTAGCCTAGAGAAAAAGAATCTTCAATTCAAATTTAATTAAAAACTGATGAACCGAAAGCCTTGTAGTGGCTCCATGAAGTTCTGTTCTTACAGCACAAGAACACAGCACTGATAAGCAGCAAGGAAAACACAAACACAAGAGATTTAAAGCTAAAACCAAAAACGGGCCCAACTGTAATTCGGTGGCACCACACCATCACCAGAGCAGAACTCATCCCACTGCGCTTACACAGGGGTTTCTGAAGCAATGGTTGCTTGCACACTTCTGACAACAGCCCATCGAACTTACTCTTATTTCACCCATTTCTTAAAATCTTGAGACCAACACAGCCTAACTTGCTTTATTCTAACACAATTTACTGTACTCGAGACAAGTAATAGGATGAAACTCTGAACCATGGCATATAGGAAAGCAGGCTGGGGATTTTTTAACAGTCCTTTGGGGCCTTAAGATACAAGAATCAGTAACACTTGTGTGCATGGGACCTTCCCTTCTATTGAAATGTACCCAGAGACTGCTTACAGGCTTCTATGCTGCCTGTGTAAGCAGGCTTTTCTCCCCCGTTGTAACTACGCTTCGAGGCAGGTGCTTCAGAACCCCAGCAGACAAATCTCTCAGGCCAGAGCGCAGAGCTCCCCATACACAACTGGACCAACTTCGTTAACTGTGGGAATGTTAATTATTGGCTATTGCTGATTCTATTTCAGGAAAACCAACTGCCCTTTCACCATATGAGAACAGCCACGAACCAGCCAGGGGAATCAGAGCTCAGGTACATCAGACCTATTGCTTGTCACCCGACACAGGATGGGGCACGCTGCTGTACGCTTTGTGCCACAAGAGGCTGACGAGTAAAGCCTATGGCTCGAATCAGCTTCCTGTGTAAAGAAGGGAACCATTCTGACCTGAGGAAACAGCACCTGCCTCCCCGCCTTGCCTGAGCCTCCCATTGCTTTCCCTCAGCAGCAGCTCACCGGCTGGGCCATCACCATCACCGTGCCAGGACTCCTGTGTGTTGCAGGGAGGAATTTGAACCCCCTCTGCTTGTAAAGCTGCCATGAAGTCACACCTCTGATGCAAACACAAGCCAAGAATTACCTTAATTACACAGAGGAGATAGGTACACTATGAGTTAGGCTGAAACCACTGATGTTTTCCCCCAGAATCAATATGCAGATGAGTGGATGTGCACATCCAACAGTGCCCTTCTCAGCAAACCACATGGAAACATGCACTCTGCAATAAAGTATTGCTTTACGATATCGAGACCAATCAGGCAGCAAACACGTTCCCCAAATTACAGTTAATGCGGTGAGATGCAGATTTGCTGTTCCACAGTCATTGCACATATTGTTAAAGACACACCATAGGTGTTTATTTCAGTGTTTAGGGAAAACAAGCACTACAGAAGGAAGCCCACCCAGGGCCATCATTCACCACTTCTCTAGGAAGAGGGAGTGTTACCCACGGGCACAGGAGCAGAGGCTTCCTCTGCATCAGGCTCCACCATCGAGCTTGGTTTTCCCCCCAGTTTCAGTGGGCTTTGGACCAGCAGGTCCAGTACAACTCTGGTCAGCTACCACTGGACACAAATACGCTCACAGCTCCTGTCAGAGGTAGCAGAATCCCTCAGACAGAGCCTTAATCCTTGCCTGAGGTTTATAATGCAGAGCACACCTCTGACCGGGCTTTTGAGGCAGCTTTGCTTTCTCCCAGCCCCAGAGCTGCTCCTGGTCCCCGCAGGGCACTGCCCAAACCGTGGCTTGATGCAAATGGCATTTCATTCAACCAACCAAGCCAGCCTTAAGCAGAGCCTCACTTCCCCAGGAGTGAAATTTCCCTCCAGGAAACCCAGCTTAACCCCCCTTCGATACATGGATTTCTCTGCTCTTTTGTTAGCTCTCGGGCCGGTGCAGATGTTAATCTAGGAGAGAGGATTTGCCGAGTCAACCTGCTGGTGCTTAAAACAAGGAGCCGGGCCTGGTCTGCTTTTCCCAGTCAGAAATGGGCATCTGAAATCGTCATTTGCAGAGATTAATCCATTTCTGGAAACACGCATAAAAGTCAAGCACTGCTTTATGTTTAAAGCACGAGCTGTCCTGTGTTTAAAGCGTTCTGCAGGTACGGGCAAGTTAATGCAAAGCGCCACGGAGGAGTCATTGCTTTGCTGTGTTCCCCGGGCAGGGCTTGCTCCTCATTTCCCCAGGAAACGACACCTTTCCCCTCCCTCAGAACCCAGCAGCATCGGGCTTGGCCCCTTCCTCTGCATTCACCCCAGAGAGAAACAGGAACAAAACACAACAAAAGCTCTTTCACATCAGGCTGTTGCAGTTTCAGCGCTAAGTGCTTCACTCCTTCAGAGTAACTGTACCTTCCAATCAGACACTGATTTTACATGAGAACAGAGCAATTAGGAAGGCTTCACCTTTTAAACTCCCTCCTTAAATAAAGAGATGGTGACTAGAAGCGAGGTCATTAATGTACCTGTGCAATTCCACTCCTCTTTGTAGCTCTGCTATTAGGGTTAAAAAAGACTTTGCCTGGCTTGAACAGCGTCTGACTTGCACTAAAGGAATCCTTCAGAGCGAAAGGAGAAAGTCAAAGCAAAAAGGAACTGGAAACCCCAGGAACAATGTGGTGCTCAAAGAAGTGGGGAGGGTGAAGCCTCCTGCGGAAGCAGCTTCTTCACAGTATTTGGACTTAGAGGTTAATTGCCCTCGGTTCTATTTCTTTGTCTGCTGGCAGCCACCGAGGCTCACACAGAAGAACAGCAGCTTGGGGATCAAAGGTTGTGATCTGCACCCCCCAGATCCCCCCTGCCCAGGCTGCCGGCCATGTGTGTGGTTTGGGATGGGTCTTCCCTCGGGCAGGCTCTCGCACGCTCCCCATACCAATGGCCACGCAGAGCAAACCCATTTCTCCAGCTACTGCAGTTTTCTATTCATGATTATCTCTTTTAAAAAGGCACAAATTGAAAATGAGATGCAGAGCCAGTGGCCTCTTTTGAGCTATGGTTATTAGCTATGTGGAGGATGAAAGTGGTACGACTCCCTAGATAAATATGTAGTTCATTAAAAGTGTTCTGGATCACTATATTCTACTGATCAAAAGCCTAAATCACACAGTTAGTGACACCAAGGAGCCGTGCGATGATCTGAGGAGTCTCTGGCCAAAACCCCGCATGAGGACTGCGGGGATGCTGCTATTGGGCAGGGCAGCGCAGGAGCCAGCAGCACCCATCACCGCGGCATCTGCCCTTCCCCTGCCCAGCTCCTGACCCGCTCGAGGCCACCCTCACACCACATCCAGGTCAGGTTATACCCGCAGCTCCAGGACACAAGATTCCCTCTGGTGCTATGCACCCTGCAAAGCTCTGCTCAGATCCACACGGACTGCGTGCCCAGGCCTGGCACCGAGGGCTATATTTTCAGTAAATACTGTCCCATAAGTATTTTATTCAATGGAACCACTGGTCACCAGCTCGTGCCATCGGCTGCAGCAGTCACACTCACTGCTGCAAAAGTGCTGCCTCCCTCGTTCCCGGGGCAGCGCAGTCTTTAAGTGCAATAGTGCCAGGGTTAATTCAATCAGCAGTATTTAAATCACGCCTGATGAAATACTAATTCTGGAGAACAACTGCATGCTGATTTACTGAGCTTCTAACTTTGACTGAAGGTGATTCGCCCACCTCTCCTGTACCATTTCCTCACAGTGCACAGCTTCATAAAGACCTGGAAACCAGAAACCCACAAAACCTCCTGTGTGTCCAGACCGTGGCTCTCTTGCTCATCTCCAGAGATCCCTGCACCCCCTCCTGCAATCCCCCTTTAAGTCTCTTCTAGAAATCTGCCCCTCTCCCATTCCCAATCATTTCCAGTCTGGCTCAATAAAAGCCATCTGAGACAAAGGACATGAATACTGATGACAGGTTTTGCATCCAAATTACGTCTCAATCAGTTAATTTTAAAGAGAAGCCTTCAGGCTCCTTCAAGGACCCCTCGAAGCCCGGGTGATCCCGCACTGGGCACGGGGCCGGGGTGTGGGGGACACGCTACAGGCACCGCTCCCACTGACAGCTCAGGCCCCGCTGCGGCTCCAATGGCTCCTGGGGACTGATCCTGAGCACCACCAGCAGCTGCCTCCACATGGAGGTGCATGGAGACAGGAGGGGCTGGGTGGGAGCCACGGCTGCCGGGGTCCCATTCCCTATGGACATGATCCATCCCTCCTGCACAGAGAGCAGCCGCCAATCCCCACTCCCCAGGGCAACCACGACCTGCTTTTCCTATCCCCCTTTTCCTCACTGCCCTCCTGCAGGTTTATGATGCCCGGTCCATCTATAATTGGCTGTTTCTGCTGACCCTGCGGCCTCCACAGCGAAGTGGGGCAGCCCACAGCGGTCGAGCTGCTGCATTCAGGTGCGTTTGCTATTAGACAGCAGCTTCATTAATGACAAGCAGGAGAGTACCAGTTGTAGACTGCTTCTCCCTCCCCTCTTCCCACTCTGGGAGTTCTTGTCTAGGCATTGATAAATTAAACCAGGCATCTCCTTTGACTAAGATGAATGGCAAGCTTAAATGATATCCACTGCACAAATGGCTGATTTGTGTATTCTTCCATTCAGGATTAGGCTAATAAGATGTTCATTTATGGATCTATTACTCAGTCATTTAACTGCTTGAAATAAGAGGACCAGGCAAATTCCACCGTCCAGGGATTGATTTCCGTCCTTTCAGGCCATGTTTTAGCAGAGGGTTTGCTAAGGTAATTTAGTGGGACGCAGCAAAACGCTCATTAAGCTGACACAGTGGCAGAAAAACTCGGGGTGTTTGAAGTCCCCCGGTCCAAGGCAGCCGCGCTCCTCCTGCCCCTGCTCCTCTGCTGTGGCAGCTCCTGACTGGGTGCCGTCAGACTGGTTTAGAGCAAGGAGCGAACAGGAAACCCGCAGCCCAGGTCACTGCTGGAGCACGCTGTGGAGGGTCCCTCTGCCCACCGGAGCCACGACCTGCAGCAGCCGGGTCCAGAGCAGAGCAGGTCACCCCGCAGCAGTGTCTGCTTGCTCTGAGACCAATGCAGGACTCCAGTACCGTTTAGGGGCAGGTCTGCATCTGCAGGTCGTTCGTGTCTGATTGTTATAGAGGCCTTAAGCCCTCTTCATGCCCTGCTGCCACCAGCAGGGAATGGTCTGTACTGCCCGCTCAGCCAGCTCCCCTGGGGGCCCGATCCAGGCACTTGATGGGACAACAGGGAATGCCAGAGTGGATCTCTTCTCTGAGCAAAGGTTCACAGTCCCCAGTTACCCACACCCAGCTCATGGAGGCTGTATCCTGACAAACAAGCTGGCACTCCAGCATCTGTGCAGGCAGCCTGCTGCGCTGGTGGTTAATGCAGGGATTTCTGCTTGAAGGAAAATAAAAAGCATCATCTGTCTGGTTCTGCTAGATTAAACCAGGAAACAACCAAAGACACTGGTATTTAAGCTGCTGTCATTAGGACCCAGCATTAACAGGCATTTCTGCATGCGGCAGCTTTCTGCAGCAACCCTGCCTGCAGGACTGCTCCCAGCCACGCTCCCACAGCAGCAGCTCTGCTCCCACCGTCAGAGCCCCGTCCCGGGCTCTCACAGCACTGGGAGTCACACTGCTGCCCCAGTGGAGCAGCAGGGCAGAGACAACCTGAACTCACCAACTCCAGGGCACTACAGACCGCGCTTTAACACGCTTCACACCAGGGAATAGCTCATTACCCAACGCTCCGATAGCAGTGCTGAGCGTTAGGGCAGGAACACAATTATCCTCCAACTGGTATTTACCCAGCACTTCAGTCCTCTTGCCTATCTTGGAATCATAATGAGCTCTAAGGAAGAGCTTTGCTGTTCAAGATCATGGGTACCTTCTGGAGACAGAAAACAGGAGGGCATAGAAGAGCTCTTAATTTCTACTTCATCTACTAGGTCTTAGTTAATTTAACAGGTCTTACATTCATACAACAAATTATCCCTCCAGAAAACTGAGCCAATGCCAGGACATAACAGTTTCATTTAATGTACCCTCTGCCTAATGACAGAGTACCTCTTTCTGTGTGCTGTCTTGTACTTTACATTAACAGAAATTCTTACGCATATTAGCGCTCCTTTTCCTCTAAGTAATGTGTCATTTCAAGCAGACAGTTAAGAACAAAATACAAATGTAGCCTCAAGAAGTGCGCTTTCATCGAGTGAAACACTTTCTTTCCTGCCAAGGATCACAGGAGTGCTCAGATTTAGTGAGGGGTCAGCAGGAGAAAGCAGCAGCCCATTGCCCCCATGCTGCTCTGCTCCCCACTCCTCTGGCTAGGCTTTCCTGCAGCAGGGTTCAGACCAGCCCTTGTCCTGCAGAGCTGTAACACGGTGACCATCCACCTGGACATCCGTCCACCCACCTGGACATCCGTCCATCCACCTGGACATCCATCCATCCACCCACCTGGACGTCTGTCCATCCACCTGGACATCCATCCACCCACCTGGACATCCGTCCATCCACCTGGACATCCATCCATCCACCCACCTGGACGTCTGTCCATCCACCTGGACATCCGTCCACCCACCTGGACATCCGTCCACCCACCTGGACATCCGTCCATCCACCTGGACATCCGTCCATCCACCTGGACATCCGTCCATCCACCCACCTGGACGTCTGTCCATCCACCTGGACATCCGTCCATCCACCGGGACATCCATCCACCCACCTGGACATCCATCCACCGCACACCAGCCCTTTCACCCCACTGGCCCTTCGGCTGGACACCCGGTCCTGCAGCTCCTGGGTCAGCCCTGTGAGAAAACATCCCCACAGTGGTCTCCATCTTTCCAATTCGGAAATCAGTGCAGACCACTGAGCTGTGACCAAGTGGAAAGCTCAGCCCCACACCATTTTTTCTCTTTTACAAAATGCATTTTAGGTGTGTCTCTATTTTTTATTGCAGGATAAAATGCCTGGATTAGATGATATTGGAATTCTTTTGATCTACTGAGATTCTGCTCAACTTCACTATTCATCACAGAGAAGCCAGACAAATAAATACCACCATGTCCTGTTTCGCAGCCACCATTACAATCTTTTCCAAGTACCACTTTGCTTTGTTAACCGAGCAAACAGTTTTATCTTACCCACCAGGTAGACCTTCCCAATTCACAGTTGGGCAAATAGAATCTTGCTTATTTAACTCAGTCTAAATGGTACTCTCAATATTCCTCTTAACTGCTGCTCTCAAACAGTTTCCTCCTGTTGCTGTTAATCACATTAAAAGGTATTGGATATATAATTTCCTTTAATTACATGAAAATATTGGTTGCTTCCTTTCTTTAGAGCATTATGTGCAGAGCAGCAATAATTAATGCCAACACTTTCGGAAGGCAGTCAGAAAAAGCTAATTGTTGATTTATGCCTTCATTTAAAGACACCTGCTTTTTTTTTTTTTTTATCCCTTTTGATTTTTATTTTCTCTTTCAATCCAGAACTGTTCTGCCTGTGTCATCCTCACATTAATCAATACATGTTTTGTCTTTCACAAATCTGCCTAATTGCTTTTTTCATTTAGACAGCCCTGGAGTCATTTGCTAATGAGCACGGTCACACGCTAACATGGCATGGAGGATTTACACGTGGCACTCAAAGCAGATTTAGGAGAAGGGGAAAGACACTGAGCCTGTTGCTATGGGTGTGGAAGTTCCCAAGCTGTTCCCTTGGGATCTGAGTCCACAATGAGGGCAGCTCAGTGCCACTGCACAGAAGGACAAGGGGCTGTGCCATGGAGGGCAGCAACAAGGAGCATCATCTCCACCAAAGCTCTGCCCCCAGGAACCACTGTTTGTGAGAGGAGATGGAAGCTGGGAGCAGTTACCGTCCGACTGTGGGCTTCTGCTCCCCTGTTGTCACAGCACATTGAAAACTCTGCCAACCCCCAAGAAGCTGCAAATATTCTGCCTTCCCTTCACACCAGCAGGTCCCTCCAAGATCACTGCAGCACACGTTAACCCTACTAATAGTTGGTACGAAATATACAGCATAGAGGATTTCAGAGCAAAACCCCACAGCTTCCGCTGGAAGCAGAAACGCTTTCAGACTGTGAGCAGGGCACTCAGGGCCCGAGTTCACGTCTCGCTGATAAGTGAATGCAGGGACCTTTGCCTGAGAAAGTGTCCCAGGCTCCAGAACAGGGTCTTGTCCAAACCCCTGTGCAAGAACAGCGACATAAGGAGCTGGGGAGATGCAACAAAAACTGCAGCGCTCTAATGAAAAGCTCTAATTTCCCAGTGTTGCCTTCCTTATCTCCTTGCACAAAGGCTGAAGAGGGAGGGAAGACCTAAGTCCATCCCAGGCCCTTGCAGCTGGATATCTGCGACGAACACAATAGGCAAAACCTGGATTTGTGAAGCAGTTCAGAAATGCACACTCTAAAGATCAGTGCTGAGGCTCTGCACCTCGCACATAAACGTGCCTGGGTTTCCTACCATGGGTCCTGAGCCCCTGTGGGTTTTTGGAGGCCACAAATGATACTGAGCCTCATGGGGACTGTTATAGGAAGTGCCTGAAATGACAAATTTAGAGGAAAAGTATTTGTGTCAGTGATAAAGGGAAAGTTTAAGGTTTGTATTTAGATAAATTGGCTGGAAAATTTGATCCACAGTCTCTCAACCACGATTATACAAACATAATTTGCATAAATATTATAATTCAAATTCTGCCTGTGGCATAATAAAAAAAGGGAAAATAGTATTAAATGATGAAGGCATTTGAATGTTTGAAACATCACTGTGTGATGTTTCATGCTATCCATTAAATAAGTAATTTATTGCAAAAGCTATCAAAGCAAAAGGAAATTAAGTCAGATAAGACCAGCTTCTCGTTCTGCGGGGTGTTTTGCAGAGGATATCGTTACTTTCCAAGCACGTTTGATTTTTCCAAGGTACTAACTAAGAGTAATTATAACATTGGATCCGCTGTAGAGCCGCGATGCTCTGGGTGCAGTGACCGCGGTGCATGCTGATGAGCAGCTTGCGATAAACAGGGGCCAGTAACCATTGTTCTGGGGCTGGAGCCACAGCCTGGAACACGTGTCCCTGCTCAGGACCATCTCCAGCCACCTCCAACACTGCACGGAGCTGAGCTGGGTCACTGGCAATCAGTGCAGGAGTGTCCCTGTCACCCTTAAATGCCCCTGAGACCAGTGTTGCTGTACCTACACCGATTTACACCATCCCTGGGTATAACCCAGTTCATATAGTCTGTTCTCCCTGGATTCAGCAGTGGTACCCAGGAAGTTGCCACACACCCTTGGTATTTTAGCAAGTTACCTCTAAATCCAGCCAGCCCATGGCAGTCACTGCACAATTTAAAACCAAATACCTGAAACAATGGGAGTGATTAGAATGGATAAAAGCAAGAAGTGAAGGTGTATCAAGGGCTTCAGAGCCAAGATCCTCTCCAGCAGGATAGGGTTTAAATCAATAGAAGATAAGTGAAATTAATAGTTGTAAATGTGGACAGAGACATCGCCGTGCTCCTCCCCACTCAGCTCAGACTCCTCTTGGATTACTGCTCTGTCTGGTGAAAATGCCAGCCTGTGCCATGGAGCAGTTCCTCAGCCACTGGAACCCAGATGGGCATGAACAGGGAAACCCTGGTTACACTTGGCTCCTTCTGAGGACATCGAGAAACCTCAGCTGGGGGCAGAGGGAAAGGTTCAGTAGCCACATGTGGAAGAGCAGTAAAGCAGCTGACCTTTGGGATTTCCAGAGTATTCCGAGAGAGATGAGTGACAAAAGGCAGGAATGTGCCTTTGTGAGGGGTCTGCCTCCATCTGCAGCCCTTCTGCACAGGCACCTCCCCTCAGCTGCCCTGGCTGGCTCAGGAGCAGGATGCTCGGGATCAGGAGGATCTCTGTTCCATGCTGGGCACAGATGGACACCTCAAAGGTCATGGATTGGCAGGATCAGACAGGCTGTCAGTGGAGGGGAGGAAACGGCACACTCCTTTCAAACAAAGGTGGCGCTGTGCCACGGGGAGTTGTCTTTTTGAGCCTCTGCTCCCTTGTGCTGGGGCTTAAATAAGAACGGAAAAGAGAGATCTCAGGAGCACAGAGGGGTGACCCGGGTGCCACGCACGCTGTGTGCAGACCTGGGGAGAGCTCGTGCCAGACGCCAGCGCCCTTCCTCGCCAGATGTTCTTCCATTCTGGAGCACTGCTACTTCCAAGTGCCATTTTCGGGCAGGCTCTTCCACCCTGCCTTACAACAAGGCATGTTCTACAAACAACAGATTGCAGTGCTGCTGAGCTCTCTGGATGCGGAAGAGGCAGTGACAGGCTGCTGTGATGCTCCTCAGTCACCGTTTTCTTCTGCCCATGATGACTCCCAAAGCAGTTTTCTTGCCTGTGCTCACAGCCCTTGGCAATGGACCGTTGTGGCACCAGGCTACAGTCGTGCTTCGACTGCAGGTTCACAGCATGAACTCGCCCTTCAGAGAGAGCAAATCCAGCCCTCTGTTTGTCCAGTCTGGTCCCAACCTCGCAGAGACCAAAGGATGAAAGGGCAAGCAGAAAAGGCACCGGGAAACGTGCTGGGAAACAACCTCAGTTACCAGCCACTGCTTGGTCCCTGCACCAGCAAAGAGCTCTTCAAGCAAACCAGGAAGAAAAATTCAGCAATAAAAGCAAGAAAACTTAAGGACAGTTTACTGAAGCATTTAGACTAAACTGCTGCGAGGGACACTGACCCTTTGATAAAGCAGCACTATAAATCCCCTGCCTTTTCCACCTCCAGGCCTCCAAACAATGCAGTCTCACTCCTAATGTCGCTTCCACTGCTGGAAATTTGTGACATCAATAAAATCCTGGTTTGTCAGTACAAATGGAATTTTAAATTGAATTCTTATCAAATTAGGCTTTCATCAAGGTCATGCAATATTGTGTGAATAACCTTTCCAGGAGCTGTGTACATGGCTGCTGCCGGAGGTGAAAACGAGACAAATTCTAATGAGATTACTCAGCTGAAGCACTCAATAACAGGCACCGGAGTAGCTGCGGTGACATTAGGCTTGTGATAATTGAACTAAATGGGTACACCAGTGCTCAAAGCACGCTGCTTTATCCCCCACTGACCATGAGCACACGCACTCCCACCACCTATCCGGGGTTATTAAGGGAGCACTGGCACAGCCCTGCGAGCAGCTCCACACAACAGCTCTCCTGGAGGATGAGCTGTGAGTGTATCCCCTCTGCTGGCTTCCTGTTGCAATAAAATGCCTCAGCTCCAGGTGAAAAGGGATGCGCAGCACCGGTACCTGCAGGGACTTGCCATCATCTTGTACCTCAGCACCAAAGTTGTGGGAACAGAACACATGCCAGCGTTACCCTCCGGGTGCTGCCAGGAGCAGCCCAAAGGGGTCCAAACCACACACACGCTTTGGAGCAAGGGCACAGCCTCGCGCAGTAGTCACGGGCTTGACTCCAAGCAGAGGCCAGGATGATGTGGGACACTGCACCCGGCATCGCCTGGCCCTCCTCAGGGCTGCCCTCCATCCTGCCTCCCCCAGCCTGGCCCTGTGCTTGCAGTCTTCTTGCAATCAAATACACAGATCAATTACATGATTGAAAACAAAATACACAGCTGCCTAAAGACTCCTTCCCAAATCACAAAATAGACACATATTTGACAACTCCAAAAAATATTTCAGCAAACATAATAGAGAAGATAATGATAATTAGGCTGGTATTTTATGCCATAACGCTCTTGAATGCCTACAAAAAATACAATATTTTCAGCAAAAGATAATTGAAAAGATTATTTGGCTTATCTAAAATAAGTTTTCCTAAGCCTCAGCACATCTGTTACAAGAATTCAGGCAGACATATGGCACGATGCTGCAGGCTCAACGCACTGTTTATCACTTTGAGAAAGAGGTGGGTAATGGCACGGAGGTTTTGCTCACGATGGGGTCCCTCTGGCAGGAAGCGGACACAACGGCTGCTATCAGACCCAGGGGAAAGGGGCCACGCGGAGGGAGTCCAGGGAAGCAGGAGCCAGGGAGGCTGCGGGGCTCAGCGCGCAGAGCGCGGGGCTCGCTCGGGCAGGGATGAGCGGCAGCCCGGGCTCCGGCTCCTCGCTCAAACCCGCTCCGGTCGCTCCCTGTTGCTAAGTTACGTGTTTATCCCGCTCCTCCGCGGGTGCCTCCAACCCCGCACGTACGGGCACCTCCTGCGGCCAGACACGGGCGCTCGCTTCCAGCGGGAGACTGCTCCAGCCGAGCCGCTGTTTTCAGAGCACATCCTC
Organism: Pezoporus occidentalis; assembly: GCF_034315485.1. Lineage (NCBI taxonomy): Eukaryota > Metazoa > Chordata > Aves > Psittaciformes > Psittacidae > Pezoporus > Pezoporus occidentalis. The sequence goes on along the minus strand of NW_026913673.1, from coordinate 354,103 downwards.
GCCGTGAGATCCGCGGGCTGAGCCTGCAGGACAGGCAGGTCCCATTGAACGCCGCTTTGTCTGCAGGGGTGTCCGTAGGGAAGCCTAGGCTCTGCCACTGCAGCACAGCCGATGCTGGGTGACTGCGGAAAGGGTCCCTGAGAGCTCTGTGGTGCGGGGGTTTAAACCTCAGCACTTCTAAAAACATTTACCCCATTCCACCAGTAGTTGCAGCTGGGTCGGATATGGAAGACAAAGGGGGTTTTAACACTGGCCATGGGTAGGTTTAATCTCCAGCCTTGTTCTAAGCTGTTCACACACCAGAAGGGATGTTAAGATTTGCTTTATATGGCATCTGAGCACAGGCCACACAGTGTCCAACTACTGCAGCTCCTCCTCACATGCAAAGCAAAGCAGCAGCGTCTTACTGAAACACAGAAGCCTGGAGCTGCTCTGCTGGCAATAGCTGCACGTGGCACGAGCCGGGTTTATCCCCTGTGCTGAAGGGCCCATCGACTGTATTCAGTATTCAAAATACTCCAAGCACAGTGTTTGTGAGAAGTGTCGCATGCAATAGCACATTCTTGTGTTTAAACTGAGGCTGCCCCTCTGCCAGCCTCTCTGGAAGGTGTTAGAATTGGACAAGATTTCCCAGGAGTAAGAGAAATCCATGCTGATACGCTTATAAAGGCTGACAGGTGAGCAAACTCTTCCACGGGGCAACTGCAGACGCTCTAAGTGACATTTTAAATTCTTAAGAATTTCCCATTTACAAACAGAAGTCGCCTCGCAAAATGAGAAGCAACCCGAGCAGACTTCCCAGAAACAGCCATTCCTGCTGCCTTTTAATTGTTTTGCTCTCCATAGAGAAAAGAAGCATCAGTGGTCAGGGGAAAAAAGCCCACTCAGAAATCAATTTTTGCATCTATCCCTTTTTAATCATTAATGGAAGAAGAGTAATAGGCCAGATACAGCACTAATTTTTATTGTAAACTACTCTGGGAATGTATTTTGCTCAGAGCCATTAGCAGAGAAAGCAGATTAACTGGAAAAGCTAATGGTACAGTGCAGAATAAATATGTACATAACTGTTTGACTAAATCCTTTATTAACAGGTCAGATTTTCTCCACATTTCTCACCTTCTGTTATGAGATATTTCAATGGGCTGATACCTTTCCAGGCATTGAAACCTCCTCGAGGGAGGAGGCAGCCCCCCTGGGGTCCTGGCTCTCGCTGCTGTGCTGTTTCCAGCACTGGCATTTACAAAGAAGGATTATGCTTAAATTCCTGTGCCTCTAAAGGGCCCTTCTGGTTCTCATTTCCCCCCCCCTACATAATTCTGAGCCTAATAATGACCATTAAACACACTGAAGATCGATACCTCCCAAAAACTGCTGAAAACATAAGTTTTAGTTCAGGAAACTGGAGGTTGCTCTGGGGTCCTATAATAGTTTTAGTGCCTTGAATTTATTGGAGAGGGCTTCAAGTCAAACTGTATGTTCAGACATCAGAGACTTAGCGTCTATGCAAACTCAATACATCAACTGTGTTATCAAGTGGATCCAGCATTCTGCTCAGACACAAGTTAAAATGAGGTTTAGACTCACCAATTTCTCATTTCATTGATCCAGTAAAAAAAAAAAATGAAGATTATGGGGGATCACCTCTGGTTACTCCCAAAGCTGTTCTGCCAAGCGGCACCTTTCACATGCATACACACATACACAGACAAGACACTTCTCTCCCCACCCACTACATCAAAAACAGATCTGCATTTTGAGCACTGCAACCCACTACTCATCACTCCACGTTGGCTCATTCCACCACTGCTCCTTAAGCCAAATCTCAGACTGCTGTATGGAAGGGAATCCTGAGCCCTGCGTCCACGCTGCTGCTAGTGTGCAACGCATGTTTAGTGAAAACAGCTCCAAGTTCCTGCTCACTGAACACAAACCTCTGCTAGCACCCGACACCCGGCCCTGCTAAAGCTGGAAGTGCTCTGACAAGCTCCCAACAGCCGTGGCATCACCGCTTCCAAGCACGGCTTCACCCGATGCTGAGCAGCCAGTCCCGGTGCTGGAGCACAGGCCATGGAGCTCCCAAGACTTCATCCCACCACGGAGCCTCTGCCTTGCAGCCTGATGAGCCAGGGCAGCAGGAGAGGCATTGTTCAGGTCACCTGCCTCTGGTGTGTTTCATCTCACAGTCACCACTGCAGCCAATTGCTTGCTTTGTGCATGTGCACCATGAAAGAGAAGGCTGAAAGCTGGCATCTTAAAGTCATAAACCTATTGTAACAAACTGCAATGAATGTGCTAATTCTAATCTTTATTTCACAAACCACTCATTCTTATGTCCTATAAAGAAAAAAGTTCCTTATATTGTTCCTTGATAAATAATCATTAATTCTGTTTGATGCTAAGAGAAGTCTTTGATATTTTGCTCATGCTGGGCTGATAATAGGCTATGACTCCAAACTCATTTGAAGGTCAGCAAGACGATGACTAGTGTCTGAGAACTGCTTTATCTCCATCAGGGGATTTTTCCCCTCCATAATACCAATTTGCTAAGCTAATATAACGATGTCTATCTTTCTGATTAACTGAATTACAGTTGGTCATAACGCATACATTTTTGATGGGAACCTTAATGTCTACAAATCAATCAAACATACAGGAACATGACTGGTAATTCACCTCCATTCAGTTCCCCAGAAGATGGGCAAGAAAAACCCCTAAGAATTAATTTGGGAAAAGGAAAAAGTTGAGCACAAATTACGGCACAAGCGTGAAGAACAGCAGAGCACATCTGGGGCTGGGGCTTGTCTTGAGGAGCGGGAACGAGGTGAACAGTGCACCTTGGACAGAGAGAGGTCTGGGAGCAGACATCAGCACCATTAGCGATGTTTAGCTGGCAGCTGAGAGCCCAGGAAGACATTCCATAGACCAAGATTGCTGCTGCCCTCTCCCGCTCTCTAACCCACCCTCAGGCAGCGGAAGGTGCAGGATTGCCCTGGCAGCGATGCTGATCTACCCCAGGGACAGCTCTTGCCCTGCCAGTGCTGGCAGAGCCCATCTCACAGCTCTCCAGTCGTGCAGATAATTCTGCTCCTCATTAAACAAACACCACCACGGCAGCTGGGAATCGGCAGCTGGAGCTTGACCAAGTGTGAGACCTCCTTTAATTAAAAGAAAAACCCTCAAAATGCCCCCAGTGACATCTCCCCTCCAATGAGATGGAGCAGCTCCGCATCCACAGAGCCAGAACTGACCGAGCACTGCAGCCGCTCGCTCCACAGCATTTTCTGGCAGGAAGATACTTAAACTAACAAGAAAAGAAAAAAAGCTGCAGGAATTGCAGTCACCTCTCCTGTCCTCAGCCTGGCTTCACACGGAGTCATCCCTGAGTACCGACTAGGAGATGCAGAGCATCCAAATTACACACAGCAGCATGACGCTAGGGGTATTGCACTTAGCTTTAACTGTGATAGCCTGAAGTATGTTACACAATGTGTTTTCTCTCCTAAGGAGCAGAGGATGTGAAGCACCCAGTGATGCACACCTTTGCCTTTTTTGGTTTTTAATGGAGTCTCTTTTGCCTGGCTCAGAGCTACCCACAGATCAAAGTTACTGCCGTGCTCTTGCACACCAGGTTTTCTCTCGATAGATGAAACATGTAACTGCTTCAGGATGAAGAATCTCTCCTTGGGCTGTTTTTTTCTAAACAACAGCAGATATGCAAGGAGTGCCAATGGAATTAAACTTCCTGCTACTCGTTTGACCCTTAACATCGCCCCTCCTGACCCAGCCATTAAAATGTGTTTCCTGTTGGGCAGGGGAGCACCAAGAGCTCTGCACCCACCTCTCCTACCGCAGGATCCCCGCTCTGTGCCCATCGGACAGGGACAAAGCCGGAGCAGCACATACCCACCACAGGCTGCGGCCACCAGCAGACACCCGCTGCACACAAACACAAATGTTCTCATCCTCCCCTTCTAAAATAACAATGGGATCAGACACACTGTGACCATTGGCAAGCGATTAGGAAAGGCTACAGGAGCAGAAGCCATGGGAGCTTGTGCAGAGTAGCCAAAGAGAGCGATTACTGCAGAGTGGGGGTTGCTGCCATCTGAAGCAGGGATTTGCTCCACCTCTCATGGTCTTTGTGGAAATTATCATTCGCCTCCAGACACTCATTTCACGACACATTTGGAAGAGGATATGCACCATCTTTGATGTCTTGCGGACTCTGGGCTTCGCCATGGGGAGTGAGTACGCAAAAAGTGGAAACTAGGTCAGGTTACTGAGGACAAGCATAAAACTAGGAGACAAATGTGCAAGGACAAACCCACAGAAGCCAGGAAACCAGGAAAGCCAAGTTAGCACTGGAAATCCAGGCGAACCAAATCCCTCAATGCCATGTGGACACCCTCCATGCCCCATTTGACCTCAGGTCCACACTGTGACTTTCCACATTAACCCAGCTCCCAAGGCCTCTGCTGTAGGGCACAGCACACATCCCCATCCTCTTTACAAAGCATGGGGATCTCGGATAGCAAAGTGCTGTGTGATAACAGAATTGCCCTTTGATCATCAAAGCTTATATGTAAAAAATTGCTCAATGGGATTACTGCATGGACAAATCCAGAAGTCCCCAATGCCTGGCATCCTGGGGATGCCATCACCCTTTTGTCTTCTCACCAAAGGGAAGGGTAGGAAAAAAGGAGCCTGCAGGAGAGACCAGCCTTCCCCATGCTGCGGCCTGAAGGCTCTGGCTGGTGCCTCTCCCCGTGCCCACTTTTTTTGCTGAGGGAACAGCCATCCCATGTAATGGGAATGGGGTTTTCCTAAGGCAAAGCATTCCAGCATCAGCCTTTCCCAACAAATGATGAGGTTTGCACCGCAGTAACACACACCAGGACGGAGTTGGCTGACTGGGATTTGTTGGTAAATAATAAATCAGGTAAGCATTTCCCAGCGACACACAGAATGCTCCTGGCACCATCACCGGTGTTCAGATGGGACGTGTTAGAACAGGCTTTGTCCTATTCCCATCTTCTTTCTTCTGTTTATCTGTTTTCGGTTTGGCTGCTCGTTGCTTCACCATGACCCACTTTTCCCCGCAGAGGAGCTGTGGCTGCGCTCACCTCTAATGTTGTTTTCCTCCTTGCCTCACATCTGAGTTGACTAAGCCCAGGACCACGGGCTCGCTCAGGGCTTAGCTCTTATGTTACTCGTGCTGTGATTGGTACAGTGGGGCTGTGAGACACGAGGAGACTCTTCCCATTTTAGTAACTTCCCAGAATGCCATTAACGCTCCCGGAGATAAGGACAGATCAGGAGAGCACCCTCAGGCACTGAGGAGGCTTGGCCAGGAGGGCTGGCTCACAGACCAATGCTCACATGTTGGCACCTGCCGAAACAACGTCTTCCATATTCTGTCAAAGCAGGTGCATGGCCACCCACCCAATGCAAACACTTCTACTCACGATGGCTCTTACTGAAAACTAGAGTTGTTTTCCCCTCTCCTTGCTGTCAAACTAACGTTCAAGGGTATATTGTATACATGCTGAAGGGCACCTGCCCCATCCCCAGTGATAACCTCCTTCAGAAGTTCACCTTTTGCACTTTCAACTCCCCAGATCTCCAGCTTTAAGGCTCCTTCCATCATAACAAACAATACATTTTTGACTACGATTGCTCTGCCCTTGAATACCTTTTTGTTACTTGCTGCTGTAAAGCACTGGCAATTCTGGAGAAGGCAGTAACCTGAACCTGCTCCTCACTTCCCCCACTGCCCCCCACGACCTGCTCCTCACCTCACAAATAAGCATGGACACCAGAAAGAAGCCATCTTCATGCTGCCATGAAGAGGATACTTTATCAAGTGAAAGCACCGAGAAAGGTGGATGGGAAACAACACGCAACAGGCGGTGTTAGTGCAGTGTCATGCTGACTCCCTGCCACAAGAGATTTACTAAAGGAAGGGGAGCAATAACCAGCCAAGGTGAGAACACCCAGAAAAGCTGAAAGCCAAAGAGAAAGCGGGGCTCAGAGCCAGCAGAGGAGCTGTTGGTGATCAGTATGTGCCACCATATGCTTTAATAAATTCCATTTCTTGCATGTCCCTGGGGAACCTCGCAGGGGGTTTCATGCTCTTCACTCAGTTTTCAGACTTACGGCTGCTCACATCAGTAAAGGAGTTGGTTTACTCACTGTGGCAACCGTATAATGAAACCCAGGTGCAGCTGTGTAATATTTCTCTTTAATTACTATTTGTGGAGTGAAAAAGAAGAATTAATTACTCTGCATTGTTAGAACAAGATGAACCACCTACTAATTACAATCCTGGTTTTAATTCAGGTGTTGTTGCACAACATTCTGTTAGTCCAAGTAAATATTAACACTAGTTTTAATAATTTTTTGTCTTCCTCCTTGCATGAAACATCTACCTGATGAGAATAGACACGAGTTAGTTATGGCTTTTTCCACTCAAACACCTCATCCAGACACAGAACTTCTTTTTCCTCCTTAGAATGAAAGAGCTGTCTTTTTTTTTCCCCTCCTGTCCCCCTTGAGCTATTTTCTCTAACATCAAGTTTGTTTTTATGACTTATGGGTGAAAAGTGTGAATTCAAGGAAAGCGGAATCTGCCATTATTTATTCATACTCTCCTTCAAAGTCAACCCACTCAAGCATTCACAAACATTTCTTTATTTTACATGGGTGTCTGTATGAATGGACGTGTCTGTTAAGCATTAGCCCTGCTAACAAGCTTCCCAGTGGTCAATTTCTAATTCCTGGCAGGGGTCTGATGTCCGAATCTAACTAAAACCACCAAGAAACACACAGAAATCCCTGTCCACAAAGGGGCTGTGTTAGCACTCACTGAATGCAAGTTTGTGATGAGACGTGCAGAAGGCTCTGGCACCACTAAATTATGCATGCTAAGCCTCCGCTTTATTTGTGAGAGTTTCACTTGCCAGAGCACTCTGGGGAGGAAGGGGAGGCTCTTGTCAAAGTGAATAGAGTCAGCCAGATAGATGCTTTCACCAATTAACTGATACCCTTTCTTTATGCTTTTCTTTCTCCTCTTTATCCCTCTTCCCCACCCCAGGGACTGCAGGGGCAGCGAGCAGCAGGCTCAGGCTGCAGACAGCACTGGCACTGGAACACAGGGCTCTGCCTACCTCCTCCTTCCAGTGTGGCACAGAGCATGTGAACCACATGAGTGTCCCCAGTGCCACCGCTGCCAGGCACTGGCACAGGCAGGAGCTGCTATCCCGGCGCTGAGGACATTCCCCACTGCACAGGGACAGCCACTGCCCCGGATGCAGGACACCCAGCACAGCTATGGCTATGCTGCCATGACACCATGTGCACCAGAACCCACACAGCCCGGGTGCCAGCACTGGAACAGGGAACCCACAGCTCATCAGCCATGAAAAGCTTTTTTTCTGCTGGAAAGTGATGTCTGGCTGGAAACAAGACTCTGGCTACTGCTGGTGAAAACAATGGGCTTTGAAAAAACCCTCAAAACACAGAACCTTGAGTCTCTCAAATGGGTCTGGTTTGACTTCATCAAACAGGAGAACCAGAGGGGGCTGCCTTTGAAACAGCTTCTTACTTTGAAGTTGTGCTGTTAGTTATCATTCAGACCATTAGAGAACACAAACCGGTACAAAATAGTACCATGTGCTGTACAGATATCAATATTCATGTAAAATACAATCGAATGAGGCACTGATTTAGTCAAACAGAATGATTTTGCTGCTGCAAAGCAACATCGTTTAGAAACATTAATAGCCCAGTAAATCTGGAGGTTTGTTGTTTTGTTCCAGTATGGAACGTTTCAAGGCTGCAAAGCCCCACGAACCCAACTCTCTAAACTTTGTTTAAACATTTAAAATTGAACTCCCGGTCACATCCTGACATTACCATCAATCAATCCAGTCACTCCGGCGTATTCGTCAGCTGTATGGGATACCAACCCAGGCTGTTCAAGGATATAACCAGCTGACAGAAACCATTTGGAAACCTCTCCACAGTCCTAGACCGATCTTCCCAATTATTAAGATTAGAGTCATAACCTGGGTGCCTCTTCCTGACATCAGACCTGAAAGGAACTGTAAGCAGTCAGCCATTACCTTGGCTCACAGGGAGATGTCGGGAGATGCCTTGGCAAAGGAAAGCCAGTCTCTGCTCCCAGCTCTGCCCAGCACAGGCAGAAGAGCCACATCTCCCTGGTTCTCACTTTCACATCTATTAACATTCCAGTTTCCCAGCTGCTTGGCCTCCCTTCAAACCACAATCGCTTCAAAGCGGGGCCCATCCTCACAAGCTCCCTGTGATCTCGGTCAGGGATGGTCCCACTGCCCCAGGTTCACACCTCGCAGCAGGTTTGCTCACTTTTCTCTCCCTGTTCCACATTCCAACCCCATTTCGTGACCTGCTGCACTGAACTCCTCCCACCGCACAGGTGTCAGGATGCCAGCTCCTCAGCAGCCATCAGCAGTTCAGACCAACTTGCTTTTTGATCCAAACTTTATAAACCTTGAGTGCGTGTCCCTGGGGCTCCAAGCTCATCTCACGCTGCTCGCAGCTCACACTCCCGCCTGTCAGCCGAGCTCCCCGACGTGGATTCCTCAGATCCCATCCATCCCAGCGCTGGGGCCGGCAGCTGCTGACAGACAGAGCGGACCCGGCCCCGCTGCAGCTCCGCTCCCCACCAGCGGATGCGGCTCATTCCGCTGACAGAGACAATGCCCGCACTGGCGGCAGGCTCCTGGGCACGGCCTTAACTCCTAGTACAGATTTTTATGTACAGGGAATGCTAAGAAACACCAGGAAAGGAGGGGGAAACCCAAGTGCTCACTTGGATGGTTTGAAGCACGGTGGAGATTGATCGCAGCTCTCCAGTGCTGGAAACTCTACCCTATGAATACATAATCATCACAGTTAACTGCTGAACAAAACAGCTGTTCAGGCTCCCCATTGCACGCATTTATCATGGTGGCAATCCAGAGAACAGGATACTGCTTTACAGAGGGAGGTAAAAGTGATGCAGTTTGCAACACACACAGGCATTAAACAACCATAAAGCTCCCCCACCGCACCGGCACCGCGCTGTAATGTATGTTGGCATTATGTCAGGAAAAGCAGTTTCCTAGATTCAGCCACATTAATGTTCATCCTAATGAACTCTCTGGAGGAACTGTCATAAATGACAGAATATCATAAAAGAGCTTCGCTCCCAATAAAGGCCAGAGATAGCACACACTGTGATTGTATTCACAGGGCGAGCTCTGATCAGTGATGTTTCGAGGCAGGGCAATGATATTTCTGGTTTATCAGTTATTCATTGGGTTAAGCTTGTTCCTTTCATCTCTGCAGTAGCATTTGAAGTAGGATTCATGGAAAAGAACTTTAAAGATGTCCTCCAAAGTTATTAGAGATAATAATTGAAATAGTTCTTTGGCTGACAATAAAGGCAATGGCTGAAATTATTCAAGCTTTTAAAAATCAGATAATAAACCAAGTTTTTCCCCTACTTGTAATCAGCTCATTTGGCTGCAAAGATCTTTAATAAATTCAGCTTGATTAGCACCAATCTGGTTCTGGAAAGTTACTCAGTGTTGTGTAGCTTGTTTTTGGTGGAGTTTTGTGGGGTTTGTGGGTTGTTTGGGTTTGGTTTTTCTGTTAACTGCATAGACAGTAGGGAGAAGGAAGAGATGGACAGCATGGCTGGACCTACTGACAGAGACATTATGGGTAGCTCAGCAAACCTGGAAATCATGCTGGATTTCAGGGAAACCAGACTGGAAGGCTTCAGTGCACACCAGGTCTAAGCTGGATAAAAGCATCCACCAAGTCACTGTGCTTTAGCATGTCCTGCATCATCCTGACGGGACACATACAGAGTGCCAGCAGTTCATCCACACTTCCCTATTTCAGCAAACCCTGCCTATGTAGCAGCACAGTAATCACGCCTTAAATGCTCACAATCACATTGCAGCCCTTCCTACCATCCTTTTTGCTGTGACATCCAACAGAAGAACACAATTCAGCAAGCAACTAATAAACATAACAGAAATCACCTATAGCTCACAGACCATTTCCTACTTCATCTTGGGAATGGCGGTACATGCCTTCCCACTCATAATGGATGCTGCCAGAGGACAGCTGCATTCACTGTAGTGGTTGCTCCTCAAGCACATCTTTCCCCTTCTCCTGTTTTGCTTTACTCCCTTTTCAGCACTTTCCTCCCTAACTTCTGCTACTTTTGGTATTTTCTCTCCCTCTCCAGCTTCCCAGCTAACAACAAATGGAGTGCATGGGATTTCAAGTCACACCAAAGACACTTGAACGACTGTAATTAATCCAAACCAGCTTCATCATTTCTTTTGGAAAAGAGCAATTTTATATGAATTGTAACTGCAGTCTAGTTACCAGAGAAACAGAGACTCAAGTTGAGATCCAAGTGCCAGCCCCGATGCGGCAGCCCTCTTCTCCCTGGTGCAGGATATAAGCCCACATAACAGAGTGTAGCAAAGAGCAGCCTGACACAGAATAACTTCATCATTTCCATGGCCAGCAGGGGACAAGCCACCAGATGTGCTGTGCTTCACACACACCAAAGCCAATAGCAGTGCTCTGGAACCAGCATGTGCTGGGGCCAATTAAACCCATCTTCTGCCCGTCTCTGACCAGCACCGGGCCAGCAGCACCAGCAAAGTGAGCTCTGCCCCAGCTCCTCAGGAAAGCAAACACTGCTGCATTTTTACAGTCCCACTCCTTGCCCTCTGTTACTTTGCCTTCTCTGCTAACCCCTACAAAGGGGGGGCCAACACGAGCTAATAGGGCCTCCTGTGAGATTAAAGTAATTTAGCAAGTCGAAGCTATCCTGATCTAATAATCTCACCATCTCCATCATCCTGACAGCACACCCTCAGCAAGCCATTATATTCTAAAACGCAGTGGGGACAGGGGGTGGGAAGGCCTGTCACAGTCCCAATGAGTCAGTGCCACACTCACCTGCAGCTGCAATTGGGCATCGGGAAATTCCTCTGCTGCAGGTCTGAAAGGGAAAAAAAAGGCATAAATAAAGAAAAATCCATCACCACCATCCTCTGTGAGAGAACCCCAGTGCTCAGACATGCCGAGTAATTCATCACCTCCTCATAACATGCACCAGTCCCTTGCTCCTCACCAAAAATAAGCCCACCAAGAGCTGAACATACGGAAGGCAGTCCTGCCTCCATGGAACACTTCCAACCCTTTCCTCCCCCCAGAACCCCTAACAATAACTATAAAGCAGCCACCCAAAGGACTCAAGCATGTTTCAGTCTTGGGAAGAAGATATATTAGATTGATGGCACAGTCATTAAAGAAGGTTTTCTCCTGTGGTTAGGAGGAAGAAAGCTCTGGAGGCAGTCCAGGGCTGAACCGTTCTAAAGCATTCAGGAGAGCTTTAGCTGATGTCACCCCCCATTCTGAAGCAGAGCCCCCATCAATACACACCAGCTTCCAGCTGCAGTCACCCAGACCTTCCCCAGCCACAGGAACCCAGCAGAGACCAAGTGGGAGTCAACCCCGGCCTTTTATCCACCTCCTGCCCCACCTGGACCAATTACCCCAGACTGAACCCACCTGAGCCCCCCTCAGCCCCCAGAGCTGCATCACAGCTGCGGGGCCATGGAGGGGCTGCGGTCCCAGCAGAGCACCCGGAGGCTCCAGGGGTGCAGGCAGCAGGGAATGACCCCCAGCTGGGCTCGGCTCTAAGCAGGATCCAGGCTGGATCCCACGTGTGCTGCGCTGCGCTGCAGGTTCATTCCATGTGCTGGCACCTGAATGAAGAGCAGGGCCGGGTGCGGGGTCTCCAGGTTTGAAAGTGGATCTGAATGGGTTTAGGCTCCCCAAACACCACAACAGAAACACAAGCGCAGGCAAAACCCCGTAAGTGCTGCCTTGCCTTCCTCAGGGCTTGCTTCTGACAAATAAACCATCAATTCCTTCCAGAACTGGTCCCGAATCCATGCGTTTCTCTCTTTCAGTTGCTGCTTGAACAAATGCCATGGCCCAGAATACCCTCCATCTGCTGACTGCTTGCAGAAATTCTGGTCTGCTTTTCATTTACCATCCTAATTAAATGCCCTGCAGCCTCCCTCTCGCTTCTCACCTTTCCCTTGTTTATCAGCTCTTCCTTGCCACATTCGCTAATTATTGCAGGCATTTTTGTTTAAGGAAGATTTGCTCCTTTCCTGCCAATCTCCCCTTTCCACTTGACCCTGCAGCAAAGTTGCTTCTCAAAGTAAACACAATCTGCCTGGTCTGCCCATGTAAGAACAAAGTTGTGGTAAATGAATGGGCAATGGTACAATACATGGTGCAAGTTCTGCACCTCTACCCTCCCCTGACGGGAGGAGCAGTCAGAGGAGAACAAAAGGTACAGTCCTCCTCCTCAGGTGCCCCGTGCTGCACATGTATTGACTCCTGTGGGGAGCAAAGGAGCCGAGGTGGAATATGAGCACTGTTTATGTGAAGCAGCAGATGGTGGAATTACATAATCAGAAATGTTATATATGTGTATATGTATTTATACACCAATTTCACTGCGGCTGTAGGAAATTACATCTCTGGGACACTGCCTATTGCTAGCTGTGGTGTGGGTCTACAAACTGTGTGACAAGTTGGGCATGTTCCTGGCTGCTGTGTCTCAAGAAGAAAAAAATGAGGTGCAGATTCCATCTCAAACCTTATCCCAGCCGGAGCAAAAAGGAAATAATTTGTGCTAAAACACATCAGAGAGAAAGTAAAGACATTCCCATCACTTTGCTACATGAAGTGTTTGCAAGATGAGCATTCTGCAGCCACAGCTAGAATCATCCATAGTGCTTCACAGTGATTTTCCCAGGAAGGACTTTGGACCAACGTCCCCAGCTCTGGAGGGGTTTGGGAAAGGGGCAGAGGGGCCTTTGCTGCAGCAGAACACACTGCATCCCCTGCACGTGCCCCGGCCTTCGCTGCAGCTTTGCTCTCCCACCACTGCATCCCGCTCCCTTTCCAAGGGCTCCCGTCCATGAGCTCTCCAGCGCTGCAACCTGCTTGCAGCAAACCCCGCAGTGCCCTGCAGCAGGAGCACCGCGTGCTTGAATGCCCACTGCTGGAGGGGCGGCAGAGCCACAGCAGGAAAGGGCCCCAGGGTCCATCCAGGGAACTCCCTCCCGCAGCTCCCCTGCTCCTAAAAGGTCTCTGTAGCACCAGAGCTACAAACCTCGTGAGGGCAAAACTTCCCAGCACCGACTGCTTTGTACTGAGAGTCCATAGCACAGCTGGTGAAGTCTAAATCTAAATGCCACTCAAAGCAATTAATGTGAAAACCCGCTTTGTCTGACCCTCCTTTTGGAGCATTTCAGGCTTTCAAAGCAGCACAGAAAGAGTACAGCCAGTCCTGCCTCTCCTCCCCGCCTCCGAGACTGAGAGGAGGAATTCTGCCTGGCCTGGCCACAAGCAGTTATTCACATACATAAATAAAGCTTACTCAGGAAGTGGTCTTGAAGGCACTTAGGATAATCCTAGCTGTGAGTACCAAGCTGGCTGCTCAGTGTTTGCCAGACTGGGCTTCAAAATAGCATTTGTTTAATTTGTAAGTGTACGGCTTTGATGGGCGACTCTCCGGGGTCAGGAGCAATAAAGGGCTGTGTGGATCCCAGTGTCGTGCTGAAATGACCAGGGCACAGCTCACCACCCAGCTGGAGGCAACCGCCTTCACCTAGAGAGGAGAGAGAAAAATGCTGACCCATGTTCCCAGAACAGCAAACTTCGACACTGGCGTTTGACCTGTCCCCCAAAACAGAGCAAGCTGAGCTTCACCACAATCATGTACATTAAAATGCGTGTGGTGGCTGAACGTTTGCTGCAGAGCTGGGCCGGGTTACCCGAAAGACACAGCCCCAGGTGCTCCCTGGGCCTTGAGCAAGAGTCACTTGCTCAAAACCAGTGCTGGGGCGTGAGGCCGAGCTGGCTGCCCCCATCCCCAGGAGGGCAATGCCAGGATAACCACCACCAAGGCTCCCGGGGACCCTCGCTCCTGCCCAGACCCCACCGGGAAGGTGCCTGACTCTGCCCAGAGCCCTGGGCTGGGACCCCAGCCACACCAATATCCTACTGATGAGCTCCTCGTGTGGCAGTAACCGGCACCTCTGCAATGGGCTCTGTCCCACAGCACCACATCACACCGTGCCCGGTGCCATCCCCTGCGCAGAGTGGCTCTGGGGAGAAACCCTGGCTGCAGGGCTTGGACCAGCACCTTCACATCACCAATGCCATCAGGAGCGGACTTCCCACCTGCTCTGTTTCAGCACACAAATAGTTAATACCACCGATCTTTTGAGGACAACTTGCCATTTTGAGAGGGAACCCAAACACCAGCTCTGGAAGCTGTACTGCGCTTGAAAATGGCTGTTGGCCTTTCAGTGCAGAAAGAAACAAGAGCAGGCTTTGAGCACTCCTTAATTTAAAATGTAATTTCCATCCTCTGCCTAGCACTCACGTGGGATTTATGCTATTAAATATTAAATACCAAGACCTTTATGCAATGAGGCAGCTTTATTGAATAAAATTATATCAATGAAATCGCAGGCTTTGCAGATATTAACCATATAATGGGCCTCAGGACATGCTGCAGTGGAAGGACCCAGAGGAGAAGTGTCCTGCAGCCCGTGCCTGGCCTGGAATGCTCCTGGTCCAGGATATGTGGATAACCACACACCAGCGTGTGCTGGGGCCGGGCTCCTTCGCACAGCTGCACCAGTGCCCGTCGCTCCTCAAGTCAGCGAGACTCACATAAAATAAGATGTTTATGAAGTTCTGCTCATTTCCCACTTTGTGTAAAGTCCAACAGCAAATTACAGTGTCTGCTGTGGTGGTTTTTTCCCCTTACACTGCACCCCAGGGAATTGCTTTGAATATTCTGCGTGAGGATGGTAATTGCATCGTGGAGCCTGGCTGTCAGAGTGACACGGTGTGATTTCATTCCACGTCTGGATGGGAATACAAGCACTTCTTGAGCGATTACCAAAATTGACTTCTAATTAACATTGGTGCCACTAAATCTCAATTCTCCAGGGCTTGCACATAAACAAGCACAGCAGAGCCCCAAATACAGACAAGATAAATGTGCTGCACTAAATAAATGTTCACCAATTTTACTGTGTTTACAGTCTTTGGGAGGGAAGAGGAAACACTGCCCAGGGCTCAGTGGCTCAACTTCAGGGAATTCAGTTTTCCTTCTCCTTGGCCTCAGCCCTGGCCATCAGCTTCTCAAACCCAGTGCTTCCAAACCAGCCTGCAGAGGACCATGCAGCGCACCACCACCAAATGAAAACCAAGGGCGATGGGGCAGATGACCTCACTCGATCCGTTTACGATGCCCTTCTAGGTCTGATTTTGCCATAGTCAGGAATAATTTAGGTAACAGATGTAAGTGATAATTTGGATACACTTAAAATATTTTATATGCTTTTTGAAGGAAACAATTTTCTGATGTAATTTCTATTTCAGTAAAAACTTCCAGTTTTGATAAATGTCAGAAACTGCCTTTGAAAGCACTCAAGAAAATTATTATTACTATTATTTTACATAAAGAAGTCTAAGCACAAGCAAGTGGAATTGTCTGCACTCCAGCGCCACAGACAGAATAATGTTACTTTGAGGGGAGTCCTTGACAGTTACAATCATTTTGGCTGCTGCACCATAAAATTAATAGTATTGACATTTCATGTCCTGCAAAGCAGCTCGATCCCTCCTGCCAGTCAAGTGTCAGCTTGCTGCAGACAGGACGCCAGCGCCACTCCTCGAAGGGCTTAGTTCCACTCCAGGAAATTCCAGCCAGCAACCCTTCTACATCTGATGTATTCGGGATTTCCCACACGAGATTACTCATTCCTGCAGCAGCAGCACCCGCGGTGCCTTGTGAGCCCCTTCCCCTGTTGTCTGCCCTTTCTGTGCTTCCAAAAGCACACAGACCTCTTAAAACCAAGAGGAGCTGGCAAAGTGAAGTGTGGCCTGGGAAGCATTAGGATACACAGAAAAGATGTACAGGCAACACTGACACGTAATAATGACAGCTTGACACTGGCTATTTTTCTACCAACGTTTTGATGTTTTCACTTAGGGTCATTATAAATGACTTTTTCTGTCCCTAAACACCAGTCAAGCTGCCACTAGTAATGTTCTGACCACAGGCAGGTGCAATAAAATTGTTGGAGGTGTTGACACTTAAAGATACAAGCAAATGAACATGATAAACTGCCAAGCACTACGAGCAAGAAACACAGTGTTCTTTCTTTGTAACGAATGGTTATTTTGCCCTTGGTTTTGTGTAGACAATGGCTTTTCAAATCACCCGGGAAAACTGCTGTCAGAGACACAAACCATCAGATCAACAGACCTCAGCTCTCCCCAGGACCCAGCACACGACCTGAGCACACGCTGCCTTCCCACTCTTGGAATCCTACAGCTTCACCCCATCCACCCAAAGAGGAAACGTTCATCGTGTGCCAGAACCGGGACTCAATGGCAGCACTGGGAGCCTTGAGCAGACCAGCAGGAGCAGCTCTCAGTTCCCACAGCCTGGTGGAGCCGGGGTGCCTGTGGGAGCCGTGTCCCCCCAGCTCCATCAGGACGCCCATGGGCTGGTGCAGCTCTTGTCATCCCGCTTGGCTTTAGTGCAGGATAATTGGTTTCTGTTCCTTCTGGCTTTGTGTCACCACATCCACTCCAGCCAAAGACAATATTTATGTTATTTTAAGCTTTTGCTACTTAAAACGAACAAATAGCAGCAGAATGAAAACACTGCCATGCAGGAAGCACAACAGAGACTGGAAAGAGGCACTGCATTAGGATGCGCAGGATTCCAGAGCATCTCTCCCTTGGTAAAGCTGAAGACCTCGTGGCTCGGTCTCGCTTCCAAGCTCCCCAGACACCCAACACCACAGAGGCAGAGCAAGAGGACACGGGACAGGGCCACCTCCCCTCCACCCCATCTCAGCAGCTTTGTCTGCTGAGACACCAAACCGTGGGCAAGCAGAGGGGATGAGGCAGCTGCAGGTCCCTCACTGGAGGGTCATGCCCAGGACTGCAGAGGCGATGTCTTCTGGTCCTTCTTTGTTTTACAGAAGGCTTCTACTCAAGGCAGCCTTAGTTTTGCAGCACACTGCACTCAAGAAAAGGAGGAAGATGCTGTTCCTGACTAATATTTTTCCTGGGAATTCAGTGCAGCAAATTCCCTGGAAAAGTGAAAAACTGTAATGGGCAGTGCAAAATAATGGATTGCACCAGAAGTCATTTGACAAAAACTGTTCGATTTGAATTCAAAGAGAGGAAAAAGTATGTCTGGGCCTAAACAAGGCTGTTGACCATGAAGCAGACTTTGCTGTAACTGAAGTGAAAAGGCTAATTCATCAACCTCTAATGAGAATCTCATTGTCATTCATCTTTTATGTGAACATTCGCAGGCAAGAGCCTGGATGTCAGGGGAAAGCCCTGTAATTAACTTATCTCTGTTGTGTAAAAGGTAACAGATCTGAACGATGGGCTCTGTCCCAGCACAGCTGCCTCAGACAAAAAACAAGCAGATTTGTTAGGTCTGATTTCTGCTTTCCTGCAATGGAAAAATATCTGCAGAAAAATCAGAGCCATGAAAAACACATGGCTTGGAAGGGCAGGAGGAGAAGCCCACCTCCAGGAAATCACATTGGCAAGAGCAACCAAAACCCTCAGAGTGGGGAGTATCATTTGTTTGCAATGGGAGAATTGTATCATCTAGCCTGAGGTATCAAGTTAGGATTAAGACCAAATAATGAAGGAAGTGATCAAAATAATATGCCACGGATAATTTGCCCTCAACATATTCAGCAGACACTGTCAAGGCTCCCTGCAGTTACAAAGTCCTGGCTCACTCGCTGTTGTGATTGCATTAATCAAGGTCCTTTATTTTTCTGGAAGTCCCAGAGGCACTGGAGGACCCGACACCCTGATTGCAGATACAATTAAAATGACTTCCTATGGCAGACAAACTAGAGGGATCAACTTTAAACACAGATATCACACTGAGGGACACAATACTGACACAGATGCCCAGGCAGTGGTGATCTCCCATAAGATAAAGGTAACTCTGCTCAACTAAGACCATACAGTGGGCTCCCTATATCCTGGACCAGTGCAATGGAAGAGCCTTTGGGTGAGAAATGTCACCAACGCTCACAGGAAAGCCAGAAGGTTCAGAGGGAAGAAGAAAGGCCGTTCTCTGATAAAGGTTCTTTGCAGGTGGCCATTGTCCCTGGGCAATGGGGCCCTGGGAATGCTGGGGCTTACATGCCCCTGCACTTGGGGCAACAGGAGACCACTGCTGACAGGGGTGCGCTGTGGCTTATGGCAGCTCAGCACCATGACGAGCCTCACAGCTCACCTCATCTTCATCCATCACTGGAGACAGAGGCAGCCAGCGGAGGATTAACAGTGATCCCATCGAGCACAGGGTTAAACCGCTCCCCTGGCAGGATGGGAGCTTTCCACTTCAGGCAGCACCAGACACAAACCTGCCAGCAGAGGTGTGATAAGGCAGGAGAGGTGGCTGGTGCCTGCTTTAGCATCACCAATTGCAGCAGTTACTCCTCCGTAGCAGGGAGAAGGATCCATCCATCTCCCAGAACAACTGCACAGAGCAAGAACCACACAAAAACACTTTCAGAGTGAAGGAGTTGATGTTCTCCTCATGTGTATGGGAATATTTGATGACAGAGACCTATCAAGTTGTCACTTGCATTGTCACTGTAACTCACTGGGTAAATGGGCTCACCTTTCAATCCTGTGAATGTTTTCAAAGATAAATTTATGAAGTTAAGTCCCACTTTTCTCTTTCCTCTTTCTTCTTCCTTTGCTAAAGCCTGTCACACATTTCAGTTAAAACACTCCAAATCCTCTCCTCCGCTTCCACACCAGTTTCACAAACCAGCTCATTTAACCAGACAATCACATGAAATAACCACCAACCAGACTTTACTTTTATTCTTTTCCCACAAAACGTCCCTGAGTTTGCAGCCTTACACCCTGCATCTTTCTGGGCCTCTCACCAGCCTGTGCCCTCCAAGTGAGCTGCTTTGGGACTGGCTTCTTACATGCGCATTTTTAATGCAGCAGGTGCTCTAATTCCTCTCAAAGAGGAGCTAATCCTTCCCCGGGGAAGTGAACATCCTCCTCCATGTTTACGGTTGGCACTAGCAGCTTTTTCTTAAACCCTGTTTTAAATAATACAGCAGAGTTCTCATTAGTTCGCTTGGCAGAACAACTGTGTATGTCCTCACCTCAAACTGTCCCCACTCCTCGCTCCTCAACAGAGGCAGCAGTTCGGATGAGTCCATCTCAACTGAAGCACAGAGGCAGCCAGGGAAGATCTCCAAGGCCATGACCACAAGTGTTGGAAACCTTCTCTGGAACCCCTAGAATGAGGCCAGAAGCAGAAGCCATCATGAACATAGAGTCCTGTTAAACTTCTCAATACTTGCCACAGAAAACACAAAAAATGGGTTATATAAATAACATTCTGTGAAAATGTCTTTAAGAACTGTGATTTGACATATATTTAAGATCATAAACTTCACTCTTTTTAAGGCTTTTGGTAAGACTTGTAATGAGAAAAGACAATTCTGAAGTCCTTGACATTAATAAGTCTATTGTAAAAAGGTCACCTTCCCTTAAGAATGTTTTATTATCAGTGAAGCAGAATAGCTCTGAATATGTAATGACTTTTATCTGATGATTGCCCTGTATTCTTTTCCAAAGAAAGCAAGCGTCAGATGTTGATAATTTACATATAAGTGTTGAAGGGTCTGGCAGCAGAAAAACAAACTGGTTCAGAGAAATTAATTATAAAGCAGCTACAGAAGAGACATGAAAATTAACTTCTCATCTTCATGTGTCTCTAGGAGGAATTAGAAAGCACCACAGGACTGACTGTCCTCCAGAACACTCCTGTACATCGCTCAGCTGGAGCGCAGCACCCGCAGCAGAGTCACTTCCCATGTAAATCACTGCCAACGCTGTTTCTCGTTTGCATTTGGGTTTTCCACTTTGGTGTAGAAACCACCACTTGCACTCAGCAGCACGAGGAGGGTTAGGAGGCACACCCAGAGGATGCACATGATTGTTGGTGACAACAGGAGCGCAGAACAGCAGCCAAGACTGCCGGACACAGTGACCCGGTGTCAGTGTCCCCAGTAGCTTCCAGGCCAGGGCAGAGAAGCGGGATGAAAGCAGTGCAAGGCTGGGGATGAGGGGAGGGCAGCGCAGCGCAGAGCGGTGGGGATGGGGGCAGCGCAGCGGGGATGGGGGCAGCGCAGAGCGGTGGGATGGGGACAGGGCAGCGCGGTGGGGATGGGGGCAGCGCAGCGCAGAGCGGTGGGGATGGGGGCAGCGCAGAGCGGTGGGGATGGGGGCAGCGCAGAGCGGTGGGGATGGGGGCAGCGCAGCGCGGTGGGATGGGGGCAGCGCAGCGCGGTGGGGATGAGGGCAGCGCAGAGCGGTGGGATGGGGACAGGGCAGCACGGTGGGGATGGGGGCAGCGCAGCGCGGTGGGGATGGGGGCAGCGCAGCGCAGAGCGGTGGGGATGGGGACAGGGCAGCGCGGTGGGATGGGGGCAGCGCAGCGCGGTGGGGATGGGGACAGGGCAGCGCGGTGGGATGGGGGCAGCGCAGCGCGGTGGGGATGGGGACAGGGCAGCGCGGTGGGATGGGGGCAGCGCAGCGCAGAGCGGGGGTCGCACCAGCACAGCACCGGAGAGCGGCCGCGGCAGGGACTGCCCCCGGGAGCAGCCCCTCGTTTGCTGCTCAGTTCGGACAAGGAGGCTTCTCCAGGAGCTGCGCGCTCAGCAGCAGCTGCGCCGAAGGCTCTGTGTTGTTTTGAGTCATTAAATTACATTGCACTTAATTACTCCCAATCTACCACCAGTGAAGGTTTCCAACAAAAGCTGCCTCTGTTAAGAAACCTTTTTTATATCCTAATGATCTCATCTCGAGGATGCTTTTCAAGGAGCATTTACACAACATCACTCCCAGTTTGCCAGGGGACACAGTGGAAAGTAACTGTATTTTTAAAATATTTTCTTCAAGAAAAAACTGGTTTTCTGAGGGTCCTCTCCAGGACAAAGGCTCTGCCTCATCCACAGGCCCTGCCTCATCCAAAGGCGGTTTGTCTGGGGACCAATTAGCTGCTGAATTTCATCAGCAAGACAGAGCTGTGCCGATTCATCAGTATTTCAAAGGAAATGCCACGGGTCCATCAACAGAGGGTGGTTCTTTGCTGCAAACCGACAGCTCCTGACTCCACACTGAAAGTCATCCCATGATTCTGCAGGGGTGCAGGACTATGGATACGGTTGGATTTGGGAGGGTTTGCTCCATTTCACCCCAGCACTCGAAAATAACCAATGTACAGTTACTAGTACCTGCTTAAGAACTTCTCCCCTGTACAGTCCTGTTTATCCTGGGAATATGCATTCCCAAGCTGGCTCAAAGATTAAGAGCCCAGCAATGTAATTCTTTGCTCAGAGAGGTTATAGCATCTCCAAACATCAGGCCCTTCAGGAAAGCTGATCCAAGCACCCAGAAAGAAGCAGATTTAATTGGCCAGGCATAGGGAGGCTTTGGCAGTGTGCGCCTCTCATAAGGGCACTGAATTGCCTTCATGTGCCACAGCATTAGACAGGGGTGAGAGACCGAGAAAGCGAATGGAGAAGAGTCAGAGTGAGGGCAGGACAGCAGCAATGGAGACCATCCATTTCACCAAGAAGCTGGTGAGATCTGAACTGCAAACAGGATTTGGCTTACCAAGGAGAAGCAAGGACAAGGGCAATTTAGCCTGCAGTGACAGTGTGAAGACATAGGACTCCTGCAGGTCTTCATGAGTCAGATTAGCTGGAGTTAAACTCCTGAGCTCTCAAGCATGTCCAGTGGCATTTGCACCCATTACAGGGCTGCTGACCTGCCTGCCCTCCAGTCCAGAGCTTAATGTGAAACAGGATGAGCCTTAATGTCCCTGCATCAGGAAATGGGTATTTAACCTAATTTTTCCAAATCCTAATTGCATCCTTATACTTCCTAATACTGAGCTAATAAATGAGACATTTCAGCTTTCACCCTGGCACATCATCACACCAGGAAAAAGACACATGACAGATTAGGCAACCATTAGATGTATTGTGCATTCTCAGCCAATGCAAGTCCAATGCCACATTTCGAAGATGGGTTTAGAAACCGATGTTCTGTGTGGGCTGGAGCAGTAGGGTGGGCTGATTAAACGAGAATTAACAGCAGCATTTGGGGCTGCTGCTTCTCTTTTATCAAGTGTGAGCTGGTTTGTGCTTTCTGCTTTCTCTCACCCGTGCATCATTTCGGATGGAAGAAATCCTGGTCCAGCAGCTGCATTCCCCTAACAGAGTTTGGGGCCTTCCCTTCAGCTACAGGAAGGAATAGAACAGACACCCCCATACCCTCATGTGGGGCTCAAGGTGTGCCTGGCACAGGCATGGAATGTGGGAATGCTGGCTGGCAGCAAGGGACGTGCAGCATTCCTTTTGTCTTGGTCTTTCTGTCTTACGAGGAACAGCCCTGGCGGAGCACACACCTGCACAGCCCAGCTCCCAGTCGCACATTTCAGTCTGAGGCCAGGATGAACATGCTGCAGTGGTGTGAATTGTTACACTAGCGTTAAAAATTCAGCAGAACTCATTATCCTGAATTTAATCGCTCCCTCTGAAATTCTGTCAGACTCATTATGTTGGTTCCCTTTTTGAGAGGGTTTAAGCTCCTCCAGAGAGCAGCTGTACAATAGCAATAATAATGATTAAATTGCTGTCTAAAGCTTCACTGGACATCAAAAATAAGTAGATTAAATTCACACTTACAGCCACTTTTTAAGGAAAATTATCATTGTACCAAACTGGTAGAGCTTATGATACGTCCTTATGGAGTCAGCTGAACACACGCTCAGGGAAGCTCACTGTGAGCCTTCTGAACCCGAGACTTTGGGAGTCTGGATCACAGCACTGGTGGGAGGCCAGGCTGCAGAGAAGAGCAAAACTTGTATTTGCCAAAGATAAACTGCCTGGGGAAGAGTTTCAAGGAAAGCTGAAGTGTCCAAGAGCCGCACTGGAGGCAGGAAGCATTTTTAGTCCAAGAGATGAAAATGGGATATTTTCTAAAGTCTTCCAGCAAAGCAAGTGCACAAAGGCTGTGCCTTGTACCAGGCCCACTCTGCCCCCAGCAGCAGGAGGTCCCTCAGGACCCGTCCTGTACAGCTCCATCAGAGTGCACCTAGTCCCAGAGCTCCCATGGGCTGATGCGTTTTCAGATCAAGACGAAATCAGGCCCTGACCTGACAGATGCCTTTATCTTGAGGGGTTCCCAAGGAATTCCCCACATCCAGAGGCCAGAGGCATTGTGTGTGCATGAGCAACAGCCAGCAGGAAGGGAATGAAACAGTTTTACATCTGCCAGCTCTGTCAATGGGCCTAAGAAAATAATTGTTTCCCCCCTCAAAATACCCATACTTTCTGATCAGACACAAAAGCTGCCACCACACACAGACACCCTAGAGCACAGCTAAAGACAACCCCCCTTTTCAGCAAAGGATACCATGGAGATTACTAAGATTTAATCATAGAATCATAGAATAGTTAGGGTTGGAAAGGACTTTAAGATCATCAAGTTCCAACCCCCCTGCCATGGGCAGGGACACCTCACGTATCTGAAACAAAACACAGGTCAGAGTTGCCTTGAGGACAAGTAACGTAAGCACGTGCTCACTTTTTGAAGGGGAGAGGTTTAAATAAAGACATATGTAGGTGAATATCATCGACCAAATTTGTAATTAATTCTAGCAACTCATTAACTGTGAGAATGAAATCACTGGAGCTTCACTAGTTTATGAGACTCATGGATGTGTGTCCATTTACTTAGTGATGTATGTAAATCACGCCACGGGTTTATTACATAGTACATTACTAATGCAGAGACACCGTCCATCAGAGCTGCAAAGAACCAGAACAGCATTTTAACTGAAATTCCATTTCAGCCCCCAGAAGTGAAGTGGGATGTAAATGACACATAAGCCTTGTGCTAGTTTCTCCTTAATTTATTGGTATTCCACTGAGGCTCAGTAAAACAGCCATCTGCTGCCCTGGAAGTCACCCTTAAAGGAGTGGAGAACCTGAGGTAGGTCTGGTCCACGCAGTGCACTTGGTCTTTTGAAGCATGCTGGGAATGTCCCAGTGTGCATCCCTAAATAAACCAAAACTGAACTGAAAAGTTACTTTGAGTTATTATTAACAAGCACTGCACTATTTTAATTGGCCCCCTGGTGAGTACTGGCCTAAGAGCGGGGACAATAAATTGCTTTACTGAGTTAAATTCCTGGTTGGCCTCCAGAAGTGAAGAAGCCACCACCGTGTGTAAATTTCCCTCAGACCCATGCGCAGAGCTGACAGCACCGGCTCTGTCAGGAGCTCTTCAGACACCTGCCAGTTACATCGGTGCCAAACCAGGCAGCAGCCCCAGAGCTCACGCAGTGAAATGAAGTCATTCATCGCTTCCTGTTTGAAAGGAAGAGCTTGAGGAGCAAGGCTCATCAATTCAGTGTTCCAGAGAGCCCTGGGTTAGATGAAGAAGTTCAGATATCACCAAGAAAACCCAAACCAAAATAAAGGAACTAAGCTGCTGAGAGGAGAGGGACTGCACTGACACTGGGAGTCTGCTGAGTCAGCTTGAGGTGCACTGGAAGGCAGGAAGAGGAGGAACCACAGTGTTATTACAGGAAAAATTGCTATTGGAAATCGTATCCTTCCAGGAGATTTTAAGAGCTCTGACCTTGGCTGTGAAAATGCTATCAGAAGCAGTACTGTCAAATATCCTGGGATGCAGTGAGTAGCTGGAGCCAAACCGGGATGAGGAGATGCTCCTCTCAGGTCAGTTTTTGAGCTCCCTAGGTTGGTTTTCACAAAGCTGAGTTTCAGGATGCTAGAACGTTAGACCAAAGACAACTGAACTGTTTCCTGATTAGGTTGAAAACAGAAGAAAAAGATTTTTTGCAGCTGATCCCAAGTATTCCATCTTTGATCCGCAACACACACTAACCCTTACCTTTGCACCTGAACCAAAGCTCAGCTTTACACACAAGCCACTAACAGCCCGGTTAGGTTGTCCTTATGTTCGTTGTCAACGTTTGTTGTTTCTCCAGCAGAAACCGGCACTCGAGGGCATTGCTGGCGCTGCACCTCACCGCCACCAGGGAGGAGCAGGCAACCTCAAGTGGCCTCAGCCGTCAAAACTAGCAGCAGTGATCCAGTGGTTGAGCTTGAGGCTGAAGTAGTCCAGGTTTTGTGTATCACTGATTTCTGGAAACCCTATTACTTTAGTCTCTACAAAGGGTATTCCTTTGCGGGGGCAGTGAGAGCATCCTGCAGGAAAGCACCAGCTGCTGCAGGACAATGGGATACATGGGGAGCACGAACCAGCAAGATCCGCCCAGCCAGTCAATGGAGTGCAGCTTGTTGACACTGGCAAACCAAGCAGCCCCATAATTGCAACAAAACCTGAACTTGGTTAGTCTCAAATGGCACCGGGTTGTGTAATAGCTGCTGCTTTCTCTCCCTGACAACAGGGTCAAAACTTGTGCTGCAGCTTAATAACAGAACAGAACCATAAGTCATGTAAATATCCTCAGCCCATCAGCAGCACAAGGATGTTCAGAGCATTTTTCCCTTGAAGTACAAAGCACATTCCCAATTAGTGCTTAAAAGGAAATTTGAGTCCTTTGTTCATCAACTGAAACAAATTGGAAGACTTCTGAAGAAAAAAACCCATCCTACAATAATCTAATACCCAGTTAAGTGGTTAAGGTTAAAAGTGAGGAGAGGGGAAAAAGGCTGGAGAATAGGTCAGAGCGATACAGCGCAGTGTGATTATGGTCCCAGTGGAAATACATCTGTTGATAAAGTTAAGAATAAAGAAGTTGTTCAGGAGGAGGCTTTTCAACTGCCCAATCACCATCTTGCTGCTCTAAGATGATCCTGCTGTGTTTCCTGTATTTTCCCCACTTCAATTCCTTATTTATTCCCCGTGCCCTTTAAACACAGGGAATAAATTCCTCTGAGACTCCTGTGGGATTCCGCAGAGCCCCTCTGGATCTGGATCTGGGATTTCCAGCATCACTTGGAAGTCACACACAAAAAAAGGCATCAAGTCCTCCTAAAGAAAGCAATAACTGAGGCAAATCAACCTCCAAGCAAGCTCCATCAGTGCTGCTGCCACCCCCTATTCATCAGCAACAATGAGCACAGGCATTGCGATTCCACGCTGGTTTTATAAACAGAGTGCTGCCTTTTTAGTATGTCACATTTAGGCAAGAGAACAGATTCTGGCCATAAAAAAGTACCCTTGGAACCTGCTTTTATAGTTCTTTCTTGAAATATTTCTAAACAGCCCTCTCATCACATGCATTTAAACAACTCCAGCCTCAGGAGTATAATAACCTATAGCAAATATGCTGACTTTTCCAGAGCATAAATGCAAGTCTTGCTTGCAGGTCACAATTTAATGAGTTCACCGACAACAAAGCTCCCAAATGAAAATGGAATCAATGTACCGACGATGGGGAATCCAGCATTTCCAGTGCATCTGCAGCGACACTCGCCTGCAACCACCACCTCTTCGCATACTGATTTTAAGGTCAGCATCAGGCACAGCACCTTGATGGAAGTGTGTCCTCCTGCCCTCAGGTCTGCACCAACAGGGACCAGCCAGTCAGTAACTGGTAGGGAGGAAACATCCCATATTCTGCCTGAATAACTGGAACAAAAGAAAACTCAGATTCATGAATATTTAGCAAGTTCTCACACTCTTATTCATGACAGATGTATTTTGGTTTTGAAAGAATGTCAAAACCATTCACTGCAATTCTCTTGTGCAATTAGTGCAGTCCCTTCCTTGGAGCAGCCAGTTTTGCGGCTCCACCCCACACCTCCTTCCTGAGGGTTAGTTTGGGATTGGATACATTCAGAGAGGAAAATTGTATCCGTACAGTCATCCTTTATTTGGCTTTATTTCCACATTTGTCTTTGGTCTTTGAGGTTGTTTATGTCGGCTGTATATCTGCCATATGTTCAAGTATCTCTTAGGCACTGCTGCCATTATTTCTTTGGAATAACTACCAAGACAAAAGAATCATACGCAACCCAAAACATCACCTCAGGACAAGGGACAAGGGCTGTGACCAGAAGGTTACACCACAAGACAAGCCCTGCTGGTACAGGCTGGCTGCTGGGAAGAAGCGGATGCAGAGCTGGCACCAAGCACTGCTATGGGCACCTCCCCATCTCTGAATGGGCAATGGGGAGCAGGAGGGCTCCAGGCTCTGTCCTAAGCCCCATCATTCCCCCTGCACCCCCAGGGGATCCCTGCTGCAGGGATGGGGGCCTTGAGCTGCCTCCTCCAAACCCAACACCTCCTCCTTAGGGGAGCCCATCCTGCCCCACTGCTGGGAATAGCGGCCGGAGCGCTGGAGAGGCTGTGCAAGGGACACGGGTATAGCAAGTGCTCCGTAAGGGGATTTAATGCCTAGTGCTAAAACGCTTTAGCCATTCTGGAAGACAATATTTAAACAGATGCTGTTAGTGGTTGTATTTCAAAAGTCAATGGGGCTAAATAAATCTAACATTTAGTTCTACTAAAATGTTATGAGGCCAAGCTCTTTTTTCCTTAGGTGTTCAATTAAGCAAACCACATAGATCTCCCCCAGAATTTGAGTGCCATGAACAGGAAAGCTTTTTGGTTAAGCTTTCATCTCTTCATGTAAAGAACTAAATTGATGATTTTTAAATAATTTACATCCCAGAAGTAGTATTTAAAAAATGTCCCAAATGGAGCTAAAAGCATCGTAAATATAATTTCCTGCCAGATTATATGAAATGCTCTGATGAATGAATAGTTCTTAAAAGGACACTAAGTGTGGGCTTGGAAGGTCTGGCTCCAGCTCTCAGAGCGTGCCAGCTCTGAGCAGTGGCTGACTCCTGTGCTGCTGGTCTTGAGCAAGCCCCTGCGGTACCGAGTGTGAGCGGGCTCTTCCCGTTCCCAGATTTATTACATCCATGCTTATGTTTCACAGCCTCTGGCACGGGTGGAGACCAAGCGGGTGCTGCTTCCTCCAGCCCAGGTCCCACCAAGGCATTTCAGCACAGGAGGGTATTTCCTGGAAGCATCTATGGTTCTTTACATGCACAGCCCTGAAAGCCAGGATGAACTCAGCCAAGAGCTTGTGCTGGATGTCCCCTTGCCTCAGGAAATAATTCCGGCAGATGTTTGTGAACGTGTGAGTGGTGCTTACTCCTGTCAGGCAGCGCTACCTCCCAAAAGAGCACTGACGGGCTGGAGTTATACCTGCTTTTAATTGTGCTATGGAGCAGCATTTCTTGGTTTATGTATTGGCACTTTTTTGATGCACAGAAACTTTTCTAGATTTGATGTTCATCACAGTGAAAGTCCAAATCAAATAAAAACCAATGAAAGGAAACTGCCAAGGAAATGTTTCTTCTCCAATTTATTCTAGAAAATCTCTTTTCCCTCATCCTATTTCACCTTCTTCAAGAGTTTCAGGCAGATTTCATAGCAAATGCATTACCAGGGCATCTCCTAAGAGTGGCCGAGGGCAAAGGCAATAAACAGAAGCTAAACTCTGTTCCCACTAACACTGCAGATCCACCACCTTCCCAAAGGGAGCCCCCGTCCTGCAGGATCAGGATGACGCACACTCACATCTCATCCCTAAAGTGGTCCCCAAAGGGCCAAGACGGGAGACTGAAAGGGCTGCACTCCCGGGCATGCGACACTGTCCCCTTTGTGGGACCAGATGTGAGGAGAGCAGAAAAAAGGAAGCTGGAGCTGAAAGACTTTTTTGGAGCATGAGTGAAATGGAACCGAGCCAGGAGAACGACAGCACCAGGAGAACAACAGCACCAGGAGAACAACAGCACCAGGAGAACGACAGCACCAGGAGAACGACAGCACCAGGAGAACAACAGCACCAGGAGAACAACAGCACCTGGGGAACAACTGCACCTGGGAACAACCGCACCTGGGAACAACCGCACCTGGGAAACAACCGCTCCCAAGGAACAACTGATGCTGAGGAAGAACCGCTCCTGGGGAGCAGCCGCTCCTTCCAGGCGCCACCGGGGCTGAGCTGTAGCGGAACGTTCCAAACGCGGCTGCAGTTACCAGGCAACAGCCGAGCCCCAGCTCGCACCAGCAGTGGGGAGCTCCGGGGGGGGACCCCAACGCTGCACCCGGCGCTGGCTCCGGAGGCCAGCACAGCCCATGGAGCCGGCACCCTCCGCACGGAGCAGCGGCCCCTGCGCCAGGGACGAGCTGGGGCTCCGGACGTGGCGAGGATGGAAAGCACCCGGCGCGGTTCCGTTGAGAGGGTCTGATGGAGCAACGGGGAGAAAGGAAAATCTGAAACCAGCCCAGCAGCTGCAGCAGAAGCGCTCCAGTTCAGTGTGGGCAGAGCTACACTGATTTGGTGTATATTACTAAAACTAAGGGAAACAGCAAACAAAACCCTACATTAACGACAACAGTTCTCATACGCTTTGGACACACTGCAGTGCTTTGCAAGATTTTCTATGGCTCAGGGATCTAGCAGTGAAAGAAGAAACCAAATCCTCCTGGGACCAAGCATTTGAAGCCTGATTCTGTGAGCAGCTGAAAACCCACAACTGGGCCTAGAGCCCCACGGTGCTTCTTCATCCAGGAACTCCACACACCAAAAGCATTACACTTCTCCAATCCATGAGCTGTTTTGTTGCTTCCATTACTGTTCCAAATGAGAATTAGACACAACATGTGCTTAATTCAGGCTGTGAGTTGAGCTGGCAAAAATCTAAGCTTATATCCAAGCTGTGCAAAGAGCTGAGGGGTTTGTTTCCACCCATTTGGTGAAGGAACAGGCACTGAGACATCCCAGCCTCACACTGCCCCAACACCCCCCGCAGCACCCCGGTGGCCCTGCGCTGCTCCCCAGCTCTGAGCACGCAGAGACAGGGATTAGATGTTGTATGAGACTGCTGAGGATGCCAGTACCAAAATGCCCATCTACATCTGCTCTGTTCATCATGTAAACAATTAGAACTGAGGACATAAACCAGTTGTCCCCCAGTTTGGCATCCTGTCACGATGCTGACTAACGCACAGCCTTTCTGAGTGCACAGAACTGTTGTGGGTAACTGAGGACAGGAAGGTTCTGCTGCACTCCTCTCTTCCAGTTAATGGACTGTTACTATCTCCTTACACAGACCTGCTTCACTCTTCGCATGCCACCAGGTAACTGTGCAAATGGTTTCTAAACTCATGAAACTCAGTTGGAGCAGTGCTGGGCACTGATTTCATTGTTTCGAGAGATTAACTTGGCACTTCCCATTTCTTTATCAGTCATCTTCCTACATCTCTCTCTGATGCTGCCCTTGTTCTTCCCCTGTGATCCCTGGATTCACCCCAGACTGATTGCCTTGTTTGTGGTTTGTGGAAGGACGGGGCAGCTCTTGCCATACAAAACCTATTTGGCCACCTCAGCAGTGCTGCCAGACAGCAACCTAATTCATGG
This sequence comes from Pezoporus occidentalis, assembly GCF_034315485.1. Classification (NCBI taxonomy): domain Eukaryota; kingdom Metazoa; phylum Chordata; class Aves; order Psittaciformes; family Psittacidae; genus Pezoporus; species Pezoporus occidentalis. The sequence goes on along the minus strand of NW_026913673.1, from coordinate 323,415 downwards.
GCTCCAAAAACAGCAAAATGATTGCCATGACTCAACTACTCCTCCTTTCAAAGCTGGAAGAGGTGGTGTTAAACGCAAGGCCAGCTTGCAAAGAGCACATTCAACCACTGCACCAGTGGGACACTTGTGCTGTTTTATGGGATGGGCAGACACTGGAAACATTCAATTCTTTATGGCTCAGGTGACTTTCTCTCCACTCAGGTTTATTACGGTCCACTAAAACCAAAGAACAAGACATTACTTGCACTTGCCAACAGACCAAGCCTTGAAGCAGAAAACAAAAGCAGACTTAATTGAAGACTTGAGCTGGTGCCACGCTCTGATTACTGCAGCGTAAGGTCTCCTCGTCCACCGTGCTGCTCCACATGGTCTGGCTGAGCAGCTCCAGTCAAGGACCCCTGGAGCTCTGGGTCTGAATGGGAGGAGGGGGTAACATCTCAAGAGCTCTGTGGTGTGGTGCAGGACCCTGCACACCTGAGAGAGCAGTGACGCAAGGTGCTGGTGCCACCACAGGGACATTGGCCTCTTCAACAAACAGCTGCAGTTAAAACATAGCAGCCAAGAACATCGAAAGGCACCACTTGGAAAGATACCAGTACTTTCAGCTAAACGCATTTTCTAAGGCTGAAAAACACTCAAATAGGAAGGACAAAGATAGTAAGCTGATTTGGCCTAAGACTGTCCATCTCCCTTGAGCTCAGCACAAAGGGATCCCACAGACACACAATACCAGGAAGGAATATACATTCAAGTCACATTTGAAGGCAGTTGAATAACAGGAAACACTCTGCTGCATAGTGAGTGATTGCAAACACACAGTTTCCTGCTGGTCCATGTACCTTCACAGACCTCAGTGTGTACACACTCAGGGATCACGAGGGAAGGACAAAGGCAACATCACAAAGAGATGTAGAAAGAGAGAGAAACAGGGAACTGGAGGTGCCAAGTTATTGGGAATGAAAACTATTTAGTCCAGCTTCCTGCAGAGCACAGACCATCAAATGTCCCATATGGTGCATCACAGCAGTGTCTGTGGCTGTGCCATGCCAGAGACCATCTGTCATGACTAAGGTGGTGACTCTCCAAATCATAAACCACCTCAAAAAATGCAGGTATGTAGAACAGTTTCTGCACACATGCAATATGCTCAGTACGTTACTGACAAGAAGTGCTACAATATTCCTTAGGTCCAAACTTCTGAGTGGTGGTTTTAGCAAATTCACCTTTAGCAGCCACTTAGAAACAATCCCTTTGCATTGCCATCATCTCTTATCATCAGGCCAAATGATACCCTCAAATCAGTTGAGTTTGTGTGAACTTACAAGCACAACGACCAGCAGAGATCAGCAAAAGATTGACTTTTACTGCAAACCTAACAGTAAATTCTACCCCAGCACTCATGTTCACATGCCTGTCCACTCTGCCCAGCGCCTGCAGCTGATTCCCCTGGATCCTACCCTGTCCACTGAGAGCACCCACCCATCTTGCTCCTTGTCAACAGGACAACAGAGCCCTGTTGTCACCCGATTTTTGCTCCACCAGTTGCATTTCTCTTCCCAGGGATGCTCACCACACCACCAGCACTTTGTGTGCAGCAGCATGTACAACTGCCATCTGTCCAGCTGGCACTTCTTCAAAAAGTATTTAAATATCTGTGGGACTTATAAAAGTGTAAATGAAACATGACAAAAACCGTAACACAACATAATGTACGCCTGCAGTGAGGGCGCATCAGCAAGTTCACAATGGGAAAACCCCTGCACGAGCACTGCACAATCCCCTGCCCATCCGTGAAGCCCCCTCCATACCCAGTGGCTCCAGAGCCAGCCTGCTCCCACCTGCAACGGCAGCTGCTGGCTGCAAAGCTTCTTCACTGACTTTAAATCAGACCCGTCCCTGTCCTGTGCCAGCACCAGGTGTGTGCACTGCTTTTACCATGTAAAAAGCATCCTTCAAACTTGCATCTGAGCCATTTCCCTAATTTAATAGGAGCTGCAAGAGGCACTTCCTCTGGTCTTGTCAAGGCACAACTTCTCTTTGGACAACACACAAGAAAACAGTGCAAGTAAACCAAGAATCATGTCCTGTAGGTCTAGTCTGAAAACATACGAAACAAATCTTGCACATCATTCTTCATAACCAGCACTCCTCCTGCTTCTACCCATACAGCCCATGGTACTTTCAACTTCTCAACAGCAGGGATTCTCAGAAGTCCCACTTGAGGGAGCAGGAGGTGGTGGCACAAGAGCTAACGCAGATGGATGCTGAAGGCCCATTATTCTCCATCACCTTAAAGCTTTCCAGGTAGGTTTCTCAGCCCTCACCCTTAGGGATGACTTTCCTTTGCCACACTCAGACTGTGTTAGCACTTCCAACACAGGTCAGGTATTTCTCTTTAAGGCATTTAAACCACAACTGTGAACCAGTATTAGAGGGGACTCTGCTGTCAGCCAAAGCTGCTTGCAAAGAGGGTTGGGGGGGGGGGGGGGCTGTCAAGGATCTGGGCCTGAAAGGCTGTGAGCAGAAACACAAGGTCCTTTTCTCTGTCTGCCACAGCTGCAAATCGCTTCGCATGTCCTGTAGCCGGAAATGACCTGCATTTGTCTGCTTTTGAAGCAAAACACAAGCCAAAACATCCTCCAGAAAGGAAACTGCCAACCTCCAGTAGCCAGGCACAGCGCAGCTGCTTACACGGCCTGAGATGAAACACGCACGTAACTAATGCAATGCAAGCACAAAAGTGGTAAAATTCATCCCTTGTTGCTGGCTCCAGCTAAAGACTGAACCTTTCCAGCATCACTGCACTGTTTTTTGTGAGGTGGCGAACAAGTGACATCCATCTGTGGCTCCTGTCTCTGAGTGCATTCCTAACTCAGCTCTGCTTCACAAATGTGACATCAGCCACGTGCAGAGACCTGAAACCACCAGCCCGGTCCCCATCCTCTGGAACTGAGTGGAGATGGGAAAGCCAAGTGCTGTTTGAGCAGCGTTGGCACCGCACTGGGAGGCTCAGGTCCCACTCGTGGGTCGTGCTGTGTGGGAGACACACATGAAGCAACACTCAAGCCCACAGGGCTGCTGAGAGCGTGATGTTCTGTGCAGCATGCAGAAGGGAAACAGGATCAGTCCCAATGTGGCATCCCCATTCCCTCTTTCCTCTTGGATCCAAACCTCTCTCAAGTGCTGCTCTCGCAGCCAGGTAGGTGTTTGGTCTGACACTGCTGACCAGTGCTGCCTAGCATGGGAAGGAAAAGAGGGTCCCCAGAACCACACCTGATTTTGGCTCCAGGAGACAAACCTCCACAGGTTTCACTGAAATACACAAAGACCACGGGCTGCTTCAGAACCACACGCAGTGACAAACGTGCAGCCTACTCCCACTTACATGTAGGTGCTTTAAGAATAATTATAAACTGATCAATCTCCATGTGAGGCAGCAGGAAGGAGCCTGTATGTGCAGTGAGGGGGGCAGAGCAGAGCAGAGCAGGCAGCTCTGAGGACGCCAGCAAACGGCCGTTCAGCTCTCACATTTATAAATCATTCACTTCTATCCACCTGTGCTCAGAATAACAATTTGCTGCCTGAAACCTGCGCGCTGGAGCCAGGAGGCTGCCAGGGACTCGCTTTCCTGGGACCCTCCAGACCTGTTGGGAAGGGGTCTGGGTCTCCAGAGGGATCTGCCCCTAGTGGGAAGAGGCACGGAGACACAAACACAGGAGCATCCGTTCAGCTGATCGCATTAGGTCTTCACGCCGCTGCTGCCGCCGCTTCGGTATCTGCCTCCGCAGCCACCCGTGCGGTTAGACGAGCACAGAGGCAGCGCGTTCCGGCGGCTCTGGAAACGTCTGGAGCTGCGGGAGCTGCGGAGCCGCTCCGCGGAGCAGCCGGAGGGAGAGGCTCCGCTTCCAGCGGCGGGAGCGTTATGAAACAGGAGCGTGGCGGCCGCGCCGGCGGGGGCTGAGCGCCGGCCGCTGGTGCAGGAGGCCATGGAGCGTCCCCGCACCGCCGCGGCGCAGCACCCCGGCACCCCGTGAGGCGCGGGGCCGGGCGGGGGCTCACGGGCACGGCCGCCGGAGGGACGCGGCGCGCTCGGAGGATTACGGCTGTGCGCGCTGCGAGCAGGATTAGCGGGGAGGGCAGCGGCTGCGGGAGCAGGGTTGACCGCGTTACGGCTTTCTGTGGTATTTCTGCGGGGTGTCTGGGACTTTACCTGGCTGCAGCCGGAGTGCCTCGGCCACAGCGAAAGGTGAGCATCCTTCCTCTTTTTCCTACACAGTTGCATTGTGTGTGTCTGCAAGCTGTTTGTCAGCTGGCCTTGGCACAAGTAAGAGCCAGAGAACTTTTCGCAGAGGGTGAGGCATTAGCATTCATCGCAGCCTGACCGGCGGTCTGATTTGTTAACATTTATCCATGGATCTGAGCACACGGGGCTTAGCTGCATTATTTATAAAGATTGCAGCTCGCTCTCGAGATGCCCTTCCCCGAGCAGCCACAAAACATCACACTTGAAAAGTGGGGATGGATCAGGCGAGTGTGTGTTGTGGCCCCAGCCTGGGGAGGCAGGCGAGAACGCTCGGCTCCTCCAACAGTTTCTGAAGCATCCTTGTGCTAAATAAATAGACCCCGGCAATTTTTAGTAGGTGGATGCTGCAGCATTTTGGATGCTGAGGGGTTTGTTACAGACGTTTAAATACCTACGATCTAGTTACAGAGCTGCACGGTGTTTCAATTTCAGTAGATTTCCTTGCACACAGGAAAAGATCTCCTCTCTAGCTCCTATGGGCTGAGGCAAATACCAATATAGGGTCTGCGTTTTACGACAGTCTCTTACAAAACTTCAGCCTATTGCCACAGAACCACATTGGGGGGTTGGAAATTGCAGATAAAGCCTCATTTGCTGGGTGCTGGAGTTCTTAATACCAAAGGGATGTACATTATGCATGAATGGTTTATTATTGATCAAAATACTTTCTAGGTTCAAGAATGCTGCTTGCTGATAGGTCTCAGTTTATCAGTGAATGGTGACAGCAGATTGTGTGTTACCTTTTGAGTGCAAACCTCTGTGTACAGAATGCACACATATACATGCATGTATACAGACAAAATGTAGGTATGTGTATGTCTGCCCCTTTTCCACACTGGCATGGAATCAGTTCTCCTGATTACTACTTTATCACTGAGCTAGGTAAAAAGTATGGGATCAATGGAAGAAATCCCCTATTGCTGTGGTGTGCTCGGTCACAAGCTGTCACTGGACACTTCCCAAGTCATCATGCTGTCTCACAACAACCCTTTTGGACCAGTTCCTCCTGCAGGCCCCTCTGCATCCCTCACCATAGGCAACTGCATTCACCAACACAGTTATTGACTAGATTTACACCTACCCATGCTGGAAAATTGGTCTCCAAAAAGCGGAGCATCCAGTGGAAGTGCTGCAGTGACCAAATCCACACAAGTCAGCACTGAGTCTCCAGCCTCAGGCTGCAGCTCTGCTCTGTGGCACTGCCTTTCACTTCCAAAGCTGAATTATTTATCAGCTGTAAAGCCTGGATATCATATACATTTGTAACTTCTGTATTTTCAACTTGATTTGACTAGTTTATGGACCACAGAGTTTTTCTCCATCTTTTTACTATCTATGCATAAAGATGTTTTTCTGCTTTATCGCAGTTCAACATTATTGAACAGTTTTAACACAATATCAGCATCAGAGATAACTTTGCAATCTGACTACATCTGGTAGCAAGTGCACTTGTACCCAGCAACAGGAAGCTTGCCAGGAAGCCCTCTCAAGCTGCAATGTTTGCCACTACAGCATGTAGTGAAATTGCTTCTACCTCATCTCTAGTTTGCCGGCAGACCTTAAAGTGGTGCTTAAAGTGACACTCAAAGCAGCATTGTGTCAGGAAGGAGTCACTCATGAGGGGGGCATGTGCATAGAGTCAGCACAGATCCATCCTCCAGCAAGTGAATCTCTTAAGTTGGAAGAAGTGCTTGTTGCTTCTGAAAGCCCAGAGTAAGGCCACATCTTTTGGGAGGGAAGCTGGCGTGACACATCAGAGCTTCTGTGCCGGGACAGGCTGCAGGTCCCTTCTCTAATGTCTCACCGGTCTCCTCATTACTTACTGAAAAGCCCTAGACCAAAAGCGCCATTTTGATGGAAGAGAAGTGGAGGAGTTAGTTTTTAGAAATATCTACAAACCAAGTTATTCTCTAAGTCAGACAATTGGAGGTAACTTGGGAAGAGGTAGGAAGGAACCCTTGTTCTGTATTTAAATACAAACCCTCCACAAGTTCTGCAGCAGCAGACCTGAGTGATATGGTGCACTTTGCATGGAGGATGCAGGATGAGCACTAGCAAAGCACAGGCACCAGCTCATCCTCAGCCTCACATGACTGAACTAGACATTCCTGCCTTGGAACAGAGGAGAAAAGCAACCTCAGCTTACCACATGCCTTGCAGGAAGGGCTGGGATGGGAGAACTGGAGCACAACGGAGCAGGTCCTCCCAGGCTTCCTCTGCAGGGTTATCCAAGCAGGAATGCCTGCCCAGGGTGCTTCTACCTCTCCACCTCAAGCCAAACACTCTGGGAAGGTTGGGCGGCTGGATTCTAGATGGGTCCCACATGAGCACTGCATTGTAACTGCCAGAAAGGTCAACGAGCAGGTTATATTCCATAGGCCTTATCTCATTGTAAAGTACACATTTAAGTTGGTGAAGGGAATCTGTATAACTCTTAATGTACCTCTTCATCAAATATTTCCTCTCTTTTTTGGTAAAAGAATATCCTACAAAGGGCAATGGAATTACAAACTCACCTCTTATTCTTCCCTTTGCATGAATTCCTGAATTATAGTTAAGTTAGTGAGATGATTTCACATGACACTTCCTTAAGGAGCTAGAAAAAGTAACAATGGACCTTAACCGAAATCCATCCGAATCAACCTATATCTGAGTGGGTTTTGGCTTAAGACTGGAGAACTAGGATGTTTTTTCTAAGCTGTACTTCTAGCATGTGTTGCTTTCCACACAAGCGAACTTCTCTGTCAGTTCCACCCGAGGCATGAGGGGAGAGCTCAGCTTTTTAAACCCCTTTCTCAAAATTCAGGAGACTGTTCTGGCCACATGTGAAAGCACCACAGGTTCTGAGTGCTTTTAGCGATGGGAACAAGGCGAGCTGCGAACATCTGACAGCATCCCAACGCTCAATCTGCAGCTTCTCCAGAGTTTTTCTGCCTACGTGCTTTCACGCAGAGTGATGCTGGCCTTGACTTTCCAAACAGCCTCAAGAAACTGGGTGCGTGTATCCAAAAGAAAGGCCACAAGCCAGACTCCTGCTATGTCCCAACTGACTCCATTTGTCCTCAAAGACAGCTGATGAAAGGAAGGAGAAATGTGGAAGAGGGATGGCTTTTTCTAAACCCGGTGCTCAGGAGTCCAATTCCCTTCCGTTTACAACAGCAAACACAGCTTTGCTTCTGAGCCAAGGCATCGGAATCTGCAAAATCCTGCTGGTCTTTAGACAAGATCAGCTGTTGATGAGCTGGAGCATCAATGCAGTACTGACCCAAGAATATGCATTGAGCAGCCTCTCAAGGGGCAGTCTCAAATGAGCAATTCCTTCACCTGCAAGTTGGGGCTGTTCTTTAGTGTCTTCAGACTTCCTCAGCCTTTGTAGCATCACTGAAAGCATTCAGCCTTCCCTTAAAAATTCCATAACTATTCCTGCAGCTAGGAGAGTAGAATTGCCAAGAACTTTACAAATTTTCCTCTATTTCTCTTTACAAATATAGCAATAAGTACAGGTATAAATCTGGTGTTATATATGTAATGCAAGAAAAATAAGGATTAAAAGAAAACCAGCCCTGAAAATGGGAGACACCTCGGGTCTGGCAGCCAATCCTGTCTGTGTGCTTCCCAACACCGTGCATGTCCTCACCAGGGCACCAGGGGAAGGGAACACTGACTGCACAGTGTTCCGAAACAGGCAGCACATGCAGACAGGTCCCCCCTCTGCCTCCTGCCAAAGAGCTCCCCACAGCCATGTCAGTGGCTCCCTACCTGCTAACCACATCCTTGCTATGAAATACTGGTAGAGCTCGGCAGGATCCATTACCCCTCACCAGGCACAGCCGCTGCTGCTGCCGGGCACACTCAGGAGCTGGGGCTACATGCCAGCCAGAGCCCATTGCAGAGGATGCCACCGCAGTCCCCTCAAGGCCTGCTGCCCCTGCCGCCCCACTGCTCTGGGTAGGGCCCCGCAGGAACAGGTCCTGAGCAATGCGGCTGCACAGAAGCAAAGCAGCTTTTCTGGGGATGCTGGTGGGAGACACCTTGACTGAGCACTGCAGGTTCGTGCAAGTCCTCTGGGAGAGCATCCCTCACACTGCACCAGCACTGACTGAACAAACACCCACCCGCAGCACTGCCCAGGAGGGTCCCCCAGTGTGGGGACAGGGCTCCAAAACCAGGCTACAGCTGCAAAGCCACTGGTGATCAGGTCACACCAGATCTAGAGGGATCCCTCTTGTAAGATGTTGGCTGCCCCAGGGACAAACACAGCATTGCCCAGTTTAGGAAACAGATGGGAACAGATTCATAGTGTGAGACTGGGATTTCAGGCAAGATGCATTTCTCAGCACTGCGTTCAGTCCTGCTGACACATACAGGGAAAAAAACCCTCAAAACTACTTTTGTCTAATGACATTTCCAGCCACAAACACCTCGAAATGCTGTTCAAACAACTGCATGGTTATCTGACTTCTGAACAGTCAAAAATTCACCTGTCACCTGTAAAGCGAATAGATCGGTATTTCATAAAATCAGATCACTCAAGGCTCTTCTGAACCCCATCAAGTTCATGCCCTCAATAACCGGATAATCCCCCATTTTAAAAAAATCATAGGCACCAGACACACAAGGGCTGGTGACCCACACGAGGGGTCCTTTCCTTGCTGAAGGCTCAGCACCACTGCAGCATTAACCCTTTCACTGTTCTGTCCACCCAGAGGTCCTCTCCGCTGTTTATCAGTTCTCATTTCCCATCTCAAATCCTTTCAATTACTGTTTTATGATTTCACTGACGAGCTCAACTCTCAATTAATATGGTCCTAAAAGCCCTTTGGCTGGAAGAACTGATAAATAGGAACAGAAGACTCTTAATTTTCCTCCATTTCACTTCATTTTAAAATGAAACATGTATGAAAAAGACAAATGATACATTTTCTATTACCAGACACTAGTTCATATCCTCCTTACTCTTTCCTTTTTAATATCATCATCAAAAGTGATGTACTTCAATTCTTTTAGGCATACTTTGATGATACTGCAATAATCAGTTTATAGAAAATTCAAATGACATTTCTTTATGTCAGCAGCACTCTGCTATTTCCCCACTAAAAAGCAACGTTTAATTTCCGAGTTGCACATTTGCAGCAGTTGCTGTGGGCGGAGAGTCTGCTTATTTATTTGCTTGGGTTTTACTACAATGTACTGTCATGGCAACTGTACTGAGGGCGAATGCATCTGGAGGTAATTTATATATGTCACATTGACTGCAGTGGCGCTGGCTCGTACCATTTAAACTTTCTCAGGCACTGGGCAAGGGCAGCATTAGCCCTGTGAGACCCAGAAGCAGCTGCCCTTAGTAACTAACTAGATAATTAAGCCATGCAGAGCGACAGGAGCAGTGCCAGATGATGCTTGGTGCTTGGAAGCAGAGCTTGCTGCATACTTCAGCCCGGGCCAGTGTCTCGGGCAGCGACTCTCGCTCTGCTGGGGCACAGCAGGTTTTCACCCTGCTCATGTGGGAGGCAGCACATCGCGCCCTGCACGGGCACCTTTGGGTAGGCGGTGCCCAGACCCGGCAGGGGATGATGCAGCTTCCCCCGTTCCACATCACTGCAAACGTGGAGAAACTCGACTGAAAGCTGCTGAAAACTCAAGCCCACAGTGCATTAAAAGGGACTAAATTGGGGCAGTGCTGCAGTTTCCTCATCATGTGCCTGACCTCCGCCACATGGCTTTGATGGTCCCTCTCCAGCCAAGCCACCACTCGGCATCGCTGATGAGAGGCTCCCGCTGCCGCAGCACTGCCTTAATGCAAATGGCTTGGACACACTTGGGAACTTTGGCTCCAAGTGTTTCTTGATATTGTACCTCGCTCACTTTGTGGGTAAACCAAAAGAGCTGCGAAACCCTGAATTACAGCTGGGAAAGGATGACTGCGAGGCTGATGAATTTATCAGGCCTCACCTTGCTGCTAGGGGGAAATCTTCAACCTTTTGAATACCTGTGTGATTGCAGCCATTACCATCTCCCCGGAGGCTTTGCAGCAGTGTTTCCTTGGGCGCCATCCCTTTGCACTGTAGATGTGCTCAATGCAAGCAGTGTGCGGCTGCCTCCTCCACTGGCTAAGCCTCACCTCAGAATCCTGCGGGATGCAGGGAGCAGCAGTTTCCCTGCCAGAATCCCAAATGGCCAACACACACACACATCTTTTACATTAGACAGCCTGTTTTGGGCATAGCTCAGGTTTGCAGTAGCCCCATGTTAGGAACAACGAGTGAATCAAACCATACCTATGCTTATAGACTGTATTTCTGCAGATAAATTAAAGCAGTAACAATCTGCAGTATCTAATTATGGCCAATCTGCCTTTCATCTGCCTGGGTACTTGTGACCCCTTTACTGTAATTCTTGAGCGCTCACAACGTTGATCAGAGATTTTCAATAATTTAACTTTAAGGGTCAGCTCCTCAGCTGTGTAAATCAATGCATTTTCCTTGGCTCTGGAGCTGAGCAGAAGGGAGGGCTCTTTCCTGGTACGGCTGAGAAACTGGTCTTCAGGTACTGCAGCAGTTTTGGCTTGGAAGTTCTGAGCTTTGGTTATGGTCACTGCTTAAGGCAGAAAGAAGTTGCAAAACTAAATGAAAAAGAAGGGAGAAGGGAATGGGTGGAGACTTGGTGCCTCTGTTTAAGAAAGAGGCATCAGCAAACATCCACAGAATTGAACTCAGATACACAGTGAAACAAGACACACAGTGAGCAGCTGCTCCTCTGCCAGGACTGTGGATATCAAGAGCGTGCCCCAAGTGCCAGTTAAGCAAAAGCCATAATATTTTCTTTCCTGGAAAACACTGCATCTTTTCTCAGCACTTGTCTGGCTCCACAGAGAGGCGACTGACAGGGAAAACAGGAACTTATGGGGAGATGCCAGCTTTTATTTGCTACAGGAGGTTAAAGGTTCCCTGAAGCACAAAGGAGCTTTTCTTGCCCAGACAATCCCATCGCGGTGCACATCAGCACAACTGAAGCCTGCGAAGCTCAGAGCAGTCAGGAGAGATCTGGTGAAACTTGAAAGGAAATTTTTCCAAACATTCCCTGGCTTTTACCCACACTTCCCTGTTCGGCCACAGCACAGAAACCCGCTGAAAACCAGCCGTATCCCCGGTGTCTGTTAAAGTGACAAGCTCAGCCCTGCGGCAATCCCCAAACCCCTTCCAGCACAAAGCCTGACTTTATTGTGCTGCGCAGAGATTAATAATTCTTATAATATCTATTGTGAGTTGATGCAATGTCTCCCACCCACCCCGCCCCCCCCACTGCTGTTTCCTTCTGATCTGCATGTGTAGCTTAGCTACTTATAGCTGAAAGGAAGGAATCTGATAATACCTTCCTAAAAAGGTGCCCGTACTACGGCTGCCTGTTCCCGTGACCGAGAATGGAGATGTTGGCTATTGGCAAAAGAAAAGAACTTTTTTCCCAACATCCCAAGAGAATTAACCTCATCATTGAGGTATTTCTTGTGCATTCCAAATTAAAAGAAAACAAAAAAAAGGAGGGGGGAAAAAAAGCTGAGGATCTGAAACCAGCTTCTGCTTAATCAATCATTCCCATTGGATTGTTGCTTTTAAAGCGCATCATTACAAACAACAGATGGAGGAGCAGCTAGAACAAGGGCGGGTGGGGGACTGTCACCCTGGTGATGGGCATTTTCTGCTCGGATGGAACCAACCTCCCCGCTGCCGTTTCAGGTCTGAGCGGCGGCTGCTGGGCAGCTCCTGGAGCACAACGATGGCTTCACCCCGGGCACCTGCAGAGCCCCTCGGCCCGGCGGGCGCCTGAGCCCGGCCCCAGGCTGCTCCCTGCGCTGCGGGAAGAAGGCTTTTCCCTGGGAGAAGGCACCTTAGCGATGGGCTGAACTTACGGGAGGAACCAGCGCCCGGCCAGGCGGAGATTGAGGGGCCCGTCGGGAGGCGTGAAGGGCCTGGTTTCAGTAAGGGCATGGCCAAAGCTTTCTTCAGGCTACAGAAGTTTCTCCGTCGGACCCAGTTTCTGCTCCTCTTCCTCACAGCGGCTTACCTGATGGCCGGCAGCCTCCTGCTGCTGCAGCGGACCCGCCTCATTATCCAGCAAGGCTCTCGTGGGACCTCCGCCAGCCAGGCCCTGGCATTGCTGGACGGGATGGCCGGGGCCGGGATCGTGGACCCGCGCCCCGCTCCCAGGCTGCTGGTGGGCATGGACGCGCTGCAGGATGCGGCCCCGGGCCAGCAGCACAGCCCGCGGTGGCTCGTGTCCCGCAACTCCGAGCTCAGGCAGCTGAGACGAAGGTGGTTTCACAGGTTTATCAGCGACCAGGAGCCCATGCAGACAGCGGGGTTCAGAGCGATGAAGCACACTGCTGAACACACAGGTAAGGATGCACCCTGCCCCTGCGCTCATGGACCGCTCCTCTTCCTGTTCCAGCGCTTCATCACCCTTTCGGCAAACAAATTGTTCCTCAGCTCCATCTAAACCTGCCCTGGTGCAGCTTGAGGCTGTTTCCTCTTGTCCCATCCCTTGTTCCTTGGGAGCAGAGCCCAGCCACTCCTGGCTCCGTCCTCCTATCAGGCAGTTGCAGGGAGCCATCAGGTCCCCCCTGAGCCTTCTCTTCTCCATCTGAACCCCCCAGTCCCTCAGCCGTTCCCCATCACCCCTGTGCTCCAGGCTCTGCACCAGCTCCATTCCCTCCTATGGCCCCACTCCAGCACCTCAATGTCTCTCCTGCAGTGAGGGATCCAGAACTGGACACAGGATCCAAGGTGCAGCCTCATCAGTGCTGAGGGCTCAGGGTGGGGACCACATCTTTCCCTGCCAGGGAGGCTGTCAAGTTCCATCAGTGCATCAAATGAAAACAGGAATTTGTTAAGTAAAAAATTAACATTTTCTGTTAGGAGCGCTTCCACGTATGGGGTGTTTCATACTGCTGCCCTGGCCTGGTTATGCCATTGCACAGGATGCAGAGGGACAGGAACTGAATCACTGATATGATGTTCTGCTCTAAGACCCCGAGTCTCTCACAGGACATGATTTGGGATACCCCTGGGATCTGGTGCTGTGGGAGGGATGCAGGGAGAGCACCCTCTGGCTCCTGACATGGCTCTTGGGCCCCACACACCGAGTTCCTCTGCTGCTGGTTTGAATCCAAGGGCCCAAATCCAAAGCCCCCAGTGAAATGCAGAACATCCTCACTGTAGGCGACCCCCAGCCCACCAGCAGTGTGCTCAGGGTGTGCATCACAGCCTGTGAGCTCTCCAATTGCACGTTCACAAATTACCAATGTGCAGGTCTTTGAATCTGCTCTTGTGTCGGTAATATTTTAATGTTTGATTTGTTATTCCAGGCTCCAGAATCTCTATTAGAGTGCCTTAAAGTTTCCTTTTCTTGCAGATTATTTTATTGATAATATAATACTTTTTAGTTTTTTCATCATATATTCTCTTCCTGTCCAAGCTCATGTTGTTTAACGTTCCTGTGTTGTCATCTCAATGCTTCTAAAATCAAATTTCCTTTTTCCTTCATATTTTAATGATAAAATGTACTTATATACACACAATTGCTGTATAATAGCAGGACTCCACATCATCCTTCCAATCGTATATTAAAAATGGCCTGGATTTTTATAGTGTTTTGTTCATGACAACAAAAAAAAGGCTTCACATAGGATGCAGTCTAAGAGAAATATTTATCTTTCATATGCTAAGCAAAGCAGGACATATTTTAAGAGATTCATTTGCACCAGGGAGAAGGAGATAGTTGGATGCGATAACCAGCCAGTGCTGCCTAGTTAAGACTGAAGTTATCTTTCCATTATAGCTTTAATATAACTCTATGTACCCAAAGAAAATTGATTTTCTTAATATTTCTTTCTCATCATCTCATTATCAATGTGAGATTTTCAATAAAACTTGGGAGGAATCCAGCAAGATTTCTCCAGGTCTTTACTGCTTTGAAGAACACCTCCTCCTTCACTGCAGAGACTCACAGGGCACTGCCATGGAAGGGAGGGAGCAGGAGCTGCAGCTCGAGGTGGCCACAGCCTGGCTCTCGGCCTGCTTGAAGGAGCTGGAGGAAGGGAAAAGGCTGGTTTGCCTTCGGCTCATTTCCATTGGACACCCCTGCAATAGCACCAGTGAAGCTCAGCACCAGCAGCCAGGCCTGCAGGGTGGGCAGGTCGTGATGTGTGCCCCTGTGCAGCTTCTGGCAGCGAGTGCCGCTGGATGGATTTGTCCCTTTTCCCTGTGTCCATCCCACGCACGTTGTCCAACTCTGCTCTTGCGCACAGGTACCTACGTGGGATGCTTCAGCGATGAATCGAGGGAGAGGACGCTGAAGGGAGCTGTGTTTTATGACTTGAGAAAAATGACAGTATCCCACTGTCAGGAAGCTTGTGCCGAGAGGTGAGCAGGAACTTCTCAGGGCAAGTTTGCTCTTCTCTGAGTTTGAAATGGGAAAAGCATGCACACATTAAACACACAGCATGTGTGAAAACTGTGATTATCTCACACCTTCAGGCATGCCGTAGCTCTGCTGCCTTGCTTAAGTAGACTGTTTCACTGCTGCCTAGTCTCTTTATCATAGCACGGCTACTGACAGTAGTTTCCTGTTGTCCTGGTCAAGAACCACTGTTCTGTTAGATGGTCTCTGTGGTCTGTGGTGCATTGGAACGCACGTGGTGCCTGTCCCCAGGGCCGGCTGCGTCTCTGGAGCAGGGTGGCAGAAGCATATGCCTGCACGGGGACAGGTATGGACTCAAGAGCAGCCAGAGTGCCTGTACCAGCGGTGCCTGCGTTTGTTCCCGCAGGGCTTACACCTACGCGGGGCTGGCGTACGGAGCAGAGTGCTACTGCGGGAACAAGCTCCCCGCGACCGCCTCCAAACCCGAGGAGTGCAACAGCGAGTGCAAGGGGGAGAAGGGCTCGGCCTGCGGAGGGGTGAACCGGCTCTCGGTCTACAGGGTGGAGGAGCTGCGGGCAGGAGCCAGGCGACGTAAGTGGGTGTTTGTGTGACCGGGGGCAGGCGGCCTCTGCCAGGAGTGGTGCTGGCCCAACCTAAGCCCAGAAATGATCCAAAACAAAGGACTGCAGCAGGACAGTAATTAGATAGTGAGCAGAGGAGGATAGTAAGTAGGAGGGACACCAATCTCTTTCCTAGGCAAGAAATATCAGATCAGAGTTTTGCTCTTCCAAGAACTTCTGTCCTAGTTGTGGTTGGGATTTCTGTTTCATCTTGAGATGACAGCGCTTACCCTACTTGTCATTCAGTCAGGTACTGTGGGAGATACAGCAGATAAACCTTTGGGCCAGCACAAAGCACATAAAATACCTAACAGCTGAGCTGTCTTTACTTTTGGCAAGCTCACAAGATCTTACTATGTTATTTGCTGAGAAGAAGCACCAAGACCTTAGGTTGTGCCACTATTGATGGTACTTCATTTCTTCTTAAAGACAAGTCAAGGTTTGTACAATAATCCACCCAGCTACATATAAATTATATATCAAAGGTACATAGACCTAAATTGCTCATGTCAGGCTGACAGGCACATTGGCAGGTTTCCCAGGACATGCATCACTGTTTAAATCTTAAGCATAAAATATATATACATCTTTCACAGAAAAAGGGTGGCATTTATTTTTCTCCTAAGTGTTAATGAATTAGTCATCAAATTAGTCTAGCCTGCAGCTAGATTTGTATTTTGGTTGCCCTTAGTAATACCTGATATTTGACTGTTTGAAGAATCCCACTGACAAGCCCACAAGCTAGCTGAGAGGCCAACAGAAGCATTAATCACAATGAACAAGCACACTGGGAGGTAACTCTGACACCATCACAGCACCTGCGATGTGCACGATGCCGTGCAGAGAACAGAGCTCATGTAAGGCTCCTGCTTGCACAGAGCACATCCAGTAGCATCACCACTTAAACCTTCCCTGGGTTTGGCAGCTCCTGGCTCCATGAGCACCACAAACTGCACAGCTCCCATGCCAGGACTGTGCCCCATGTCACGTTAAATACGGGGAAGCTCAAAGCCTGAAGCTAATGCCCCTTCGCTCATGATGGAGAATCTGGGCCCTTCTGTCAGGAAATCCTTGCACAACCAAAATTCCCTTCAACACCGCATCTCTGCAGTCACCCAACACATTTCCCACATCAGTTCTAGTGAGTGCTCTTTAAGGTAGCAAGTGGGTGCAGACCAGGAGAAGACCCAAATTCCCTCCCCAGTCCTCCTTCCTCCCTGTTGAGTCATGCTAGGCAAATTCTGTCAGTAGAGTTAGCACAGAGTGATGAAATAAAAGCATTTTCCACCTTTGTAAAGCCAAAACCAAGCCCTAGGAGTCAGAGACCCACTGAACACGCAGGCTCTTTTCTAAGCAGCCACACCACACCGTTTCCTCCGTTACCATCAGTTCATCTGTGCTGATGTGCAGCCTCACTGGGGCAGGGAGTTCCCATACAGCTCTGGGTATCACCTGGTTCTGCCCAGGAACGTTGCTCTCTCAAGCAGGAGGGGATTAGTACTGCTGCTTGTAACGAGCATTAGGGCCAAACCCTGACTTCAACCACAGCAATGCAGGACACGGGGCAGTTCTGCCAAGCTCCGCGGCACTGCCGCAGGAGCAGGACAGAGCAGAGGCCGATGAAGACCTGAAGCAAGCCCTTCTCCCCCAGCAGCTCACAAAGCCTAGTTCAGATTTCCAAGGCTGCAGCAAACACCCTTGGCCTCAAAAGAAAGTGAGTGGGAAGAGAAGGGAGAGCTCAGCCGGAGCAGATGTGCAGGAAGGTGGCTCCCTGGCGGGGGCTTAGGATTCATTTAAATTCCATTCCTTTTCTGGTGCAGATCATGGGAAGCTTTGTAGATTTGTATCGGGGCTTTTAAGTCTTTCAGGGGAAAGCATGCCATGAAAAGAAGCCTGGGACCTGCAGACAATAGCAATGCCCTCCGCTGGTGGAATGCAATCTAAACCCTTTGCTGCAGCCCAGCTTTCGGTGGTTTGTACAAAGCCAAAGGCATGTGCTCCTTTCAATACCACAGGATTTGCAGCACAGTTTTCTAGTGTCTATCGTGGTTTCTCGGATTCTACAGCATTTGGAATATACAATTTATTTTATTATTTTTAGCTTCTGAACCTAATATTGTTCTTTGTGAAAGAGGCAGGATACTACGGACATTGTTTTCTCAAGAGAAACCTATTTCATATCCCTGCAGGAAGGAATGTTATCTATCGAGGATGTTTTAGAGCTCCAGCAAATTTAACAGACACCTTTCCAGCCTCTTTGATACAGCCCAATTTGACGGTGGAGATGTGCTCTGAATTTTGCTCCAAGAAAGTAAGAACAGTTCTCATTTCACATTCTTTCTTTTTGTTATTTTAAATTTTAATCTACTAAGGGAATAACAGAGATTAATGCTTTAGAGCTTTGAATTTGTAAATGAGTTTCTAAAGCACAAAGCTCATCACAGTAAATAGCCAGTGATGTATCTGGTCCAGCTGCTCTCCCAAGTGGGGCTGGTGGGACGGAAAGTCAGAGTGATGCCACTAAATACCACACACAGAAAAGCCGTTCTAAGCAAGGAGTATCAGCCATGAGGAAATTGATGCCATTTCCATGTCACACTCAAACCAAACCCAGAGCCAGATCTGATCCCAGGGGATGCCTCCGTGGCCCCAGTGGCCTCCGGAAAGCAATGGGGAGCCGCTGTGGCTCCAGGGCAGGGAGAGGCAATCCCAGCGCCCTCCTCCTGGTGCAGCCCTGAGCTCCCCACAGGCAGCAGCATGCATGGCCACAGAAAACAGGAGGATCTAATGTGAGGCATCTACACCCAGTTTTTACACCAGTATGTAACTGTGTTGGCTGGGAACGTGAGACACTCAGATAAGCACACTGAAAGCAGATGGACTGTCCTGGTACTTTAATACAAATGTGTGTATTTCCACACCAGAATTTATACCATTTTCACTATAACCTATGTAATTTAGATCTAATTTATTTTAATTAAAAATGGAACCATTGTAGAACTTCATGTCAATATATAAGGCTACCAGAAGGCAAATAAGGTCAGTTGTGTGTCAGCTTTTGGACAGAAAGCGAGGACATACCAACATCTGCTGCCCTAGGGCACTCTCTTGGCCTGAAGCAGCGCCTTTGCTCATCCTCCACACTTATCACAGAGTAAGATTGGATGTAAGAACTGAAGGAGTTTGATGGACATGGGGATCTTCACAGGAGGGAACGTTCAGCTCAGAGCAGCCTCTGCTTTGGTGGCTGTTGTGGTTGGTTCCCTTCCTCCCCATCCCATAGGGCTTATTTTTTTGTTCAGAGGAGGGTTCACTGCGTGGTCAGATTCAGCCTGCAGCCACATCCAACCTCATGCACTAAACTGAATGTTTATTACTTTGTCTTCTAGCATCACAAAACTGATTAAAACTATTAAGGCATGAACAACAAATCTTAATTAGGAGGTAAAGTGGGAAAGCTTTTCCCAGTCAACATACCCTCCATAGCAGCTCACCAATGTTTTACACATGCATGATGGGATTAGCTCTGTGCAGCCGGTTGCAGTGATTCACCCACATACCCTGTGTATTAACACACATGCACCCCCATGCATGTAAATGCGTGGATGTCAGGACATCAGGAGCAATTATATCCAAAGTTCTGCTGTTAATTTATTGTGTAATGGTGGGAAGAAATCTTGATCTTTGTGTCAGTTTGCCCACATGTAACAATTATATCAGTATTTACTTATGAAGTGCAATTGATGATTTTCAATCTGGGAGAATGGCATGAAATAGCTGGAGAAGCTCAAACACAAGGTCAGTGTTTTTTAGCACAATTGTGCCATTTTGGTGTGGGGAGATGTCTATTCTGAATTAATGAGGTAGAGCTCCTTCAAGGTTTTCTGGCCATGCAGCCAAAAAGTAAAAGCATCTGAATGACTGAAAAGGATACAAAAAAGACCACAACCAAAACAGTACCATTTCAGCCCGACTTTCAAATAGGACTTGGCTAGAGGAGATCAGCAGGATGGAGGAAACTGTCCATCTCTGTAGAACAGCTCGTGCCTTTCCAGAGCTGGAATCAATGCCTATTTGCTTGATGAAGCTTGTGTGAGAAAGCCATGAGCAAACCAGATATTCTAAAGGATTATCTGAACAGACTCCTGCAGAGAGGGCATGGAGAGGGCTGCAGAAATGATAGCATGAAGAGGAAAAGGTACTGAAGGAAGGTGAAGAAAAGGTTTGGTACCTCTCTCATTTATTCCTTCCCTAAAGTGGAGCAGGTAACACATCACCCCCGTGCCCACAGCCCTGCTGGACCCCATGGCACCCTTTGGAAAGTGACTTGGAAAGTATTCCCCTACAGGGCTGACAAGGTCTCCCTCCACTTCAGCAGCAGCAACTGCACATCCACAAGTCCAGTTATTATGCACTGATTTGTGCTTTAACTCTAGAAACCAAAAAAGGCCCTGATGTGACACTACAAGCGTTTGTCCCAATTTTGGATCCTTTCCTCACAAAATAACATGGACAGCTTCCTAGCCAGTAGCAACACACTCCTGAAATCAGGAACCCCAGTATTTCAGTGACTTTGCACACTTGGACATTACCGACCCCATGGTGCTTTTGCTTTTCCTTGTAAAGCAATACACAGAGCACAATAATTTGCTAATTTCAAAACGAGACCTGCTGGTTTGAATTCCAGATGTAGCTACGTGCCATTATTTACCCATAAACAAAAGACTCCTGGGACTTGGATCAAAATCCCAGGAGAATGTGGAATTCACGCAGAGGGTTTCCAGAGCTCCATTTAGATACTGTCATTATTTCCTTAACACAATAAACCAAGGAGCAGTGGGCCAGAGCCTCGGGCAGCGCAGGCACTCACGCTTCATTCAAGTGACCGTGCTGCCACCCCTGGGCCTGTGCGGCACTGCGCGGACCGGCGCTTCTGCAGGCGCCGGAGCACGGGGTAGCGCTTGGAGAGGTCTCTGCAAAGCCTCTCGCTCGCAGGTACCTCTGCACAGGTACATTCCTATGCCAGGCTGTGTGTGAGGGCCGGGACATTTATTAATTTCCCAAGCTGAGAAAGGCTGCTTCATCGCAAAGGGAAAATTCCCGACTGCAGGCAGAAACAGCCCTGGTTTGCTCCTGGATCAAATCTGTAGTTTCTGACAACATCGTACCTCATTTGCCAAGCAAATGCTGGCTGTTTGGGCGCACATGTGTTGTGTTTGACTCCTTATCAGAGGATGAACATGCGGAAAAGAGCAAGAGATAAGCTGCTCCGCAGTCCTGTCACACACTCCCAGGCTCCAAAAGACTTAAAAGGCAAAAAGAGTTGATATGGAAGTGGAATGGAACGCTCTGCACTTCAAGTAACCCCAAACTTCCTTCAGGTGTCCCCACAGACCTGCCCTGGGGACCCTGGAAACCCAGGGAAAAACATCCCCAGTCCCCTGGTAGAGAGGAGAGAACTGAACTTGAGGGCAGTTCCAGCGCAGAAGTAAGTGCACCTTTCCTAGTGAGACACAAGCAACCCCTGATTTCTTCAGCAAATGATCAGCACGTTTCCCTCAAAGTTCCCTAAGCTCCCATCAGCGCCAGCCCAGCCCCACTGCCACAGCACCTCCTCGGGAATTACCTCCTTGCAATGAACACTACCTGTGAGTACCGTGTGGTTGCACACCTTACACCCTGCCCACGTACCTGTCATTTGCAGCACTCAGCCTGGATTTCAGGCGAGGTTTCCCTACCTAGAAGCAAGGTAGAGCCTCCCTCCAGCAGCAGGCACCGCAGGTCCCCTCTGCCTCTTCTGGCACAGCCCCGCGCTCACCCTCAGTGGGGTCCCTCTGAACACATGTGCCAAAAATGACTTGGTACCACATTTCTAAGTGGCTTTTTCAGAAGCGTTCACAGCAGCTCTCAAAGCCTCTGCCAGCCCCTCCGTGCATGTTCAGTTTTTGCTAGCTGGGAAGAAGTCACACTGAGACATGTACTTCTTTATGGTTTTTTTCTGGTTTTAAAATGGCATTAGTCAGTGGGTCTGAATTCCCTCTTTGCTTTAATTCTTTAAGGGCAAGCTTCCTCTACACAAACTCTGGTAAAAGCTGCATAAGTCAAACCTGTTAACAGTAGAGTCCTCAGTTTGAGGGAATGCAAGTGGAAGTTTAAAAGATGATCCAATTCAAAATGGGTGAAAATAAGAACCACTTTTCCTACACTGAACTCTTGCAGATGGAATTTCATACTAGAGGCTACAGGACTATTATAAAATTATGGCTTATGAATAATTAAGAAAATCAGAATATTTTGACTTCTCATGCTTTACGAGGTTTGTGTCTGAGAACCACTCTTAAAGCAATTGCAATATGAAAAGCACTAGAAGCATAAGACACATGAGCTTAACAACGATATATCAAACATCGCTTTGATCTTGACAGTGGCCTTGTGAAGATGTATTTCTCTTTGCATAGCAGCAGCATTCCCCACGGGCTGTTGATGTGGCATTTACACACTGCTCTGTTTTCCCCCTTCTGCAGGAGTTTCCCTTGGCAGTGCTCCGAGCACGGGAGTGCTACTGCGGCTACGCCACCGGGCGCTTCTCGCTGCACAACGGGGCAGATGCGCTGCTCTGCAGCGGACTGCACAACGCCAGCAGCACGGCCAAGGGACAGTACTGCCTGGTCTATCAGACCCCAGTGCAAGGTAGGAGCACCCACCCCACCGGGGCAGCCAGTGCTGCTGGGCATGGCCCCTGCACCCCTCAGCAGTGGTAGGGCTGATCTCCGTTCAGAGGCTCGTTGAGGAATGGAGAGCATAATGCATAGTTCATAATTTATTTCCTGGCTTCTTGTTGAATCGTCAGAGGGTCAGGACTGGCTCTCGTCCTACCCTTGCTTCTGGGGGCAGGCTAAGAAATAAGGCTTTACAAAATAAAGAAATAAGGATTTACAAAAGCATGGTAGGCTGTCATAAAGTACCTCTAAAGTATGGAGACCAGTGCCCAGCCCCCATGGAGATGGACACAATAGGGCTCATCACTACCTTGGACCCTTCGGAGAGGACAAAGAGAGACAGGACATTAGGAGACACAGCTAGAGGTTTAACTGAAGCAGCTCCTTCCAGTGGGAGGGGTTTCTCCTGCGTTATAAAACTGCAGTTTCCAGGTGTAATGGCATATTCAGGTTTCATTGAAAAGCCAACCTGCCAGGCAAATAGCCCCTAACAAACAGGCATCAAGGGGCTTTTATCACAACTTGCTGGCAAGTACAATGGGTTGCCGCAGCTCTTTCAAAAAAGCATTGCCTAACACAAAACCAGCAAAACCTCTTCCGAGGATAATCTCTCTGGCCTCTCACGGCTGAATTAATTTGGGGAAGTAGCTGACTCACAACCGGACTCAAATTGATATCCTATATTTGCAAGAGAGAAAAGAAAGAAGCAATAAACGCCGTAATCAAGAGCTGTCAGGGAAATTATTAAAAAGCCACAGTGCTAACAATGAAATATCTTCTGTACTCGCAGACACCCGCTGCACCGACAGGAAATTCTTAACCACCAAATCCAAAGTGTTTGTTGCTTTGTCGAGCTTTCCTGGGGCTGGGAATACGTGGGCTCGCCATTTGATAGAGCATGCCACAGGATACTACACGGGAAGCTATTACTTCGATGGAGCCCTGTACAACAAAGGTACTGTGTCCCCAGGGATGGGGCACACAAAGCCCCTCTGAGGCACGGAGCTTTGCTTGCTCTGGCATCCTCCTGCTGGGACCCAGCGGGTGCTGCCCTGCTGAGCACACTGGCAGAATTCAAACCCGTGCCTGGAGCGAGGCATCGCTCACGGTGCTGGCAGCAGTAGGGGTGGCTCCAACAGCTCCACAGGCAGCTGCTTTCACAGACCACAGCCAAAATGTGCAGGTCACCTGCACTGGTGCTGCTGAGCACACACACGTGCACAGCTCCCATCTGAAAGACTGGTCCAAAAGACCAGCTGACTAAAATGCCAACTAAACCGAGCCTTGTGTAGCACAGGAAACAGCATTTTAAAGTGTTCCTGACTGTGCTGGCAGGGCAGCAACCTGCATGGGCACGATAATCAGCAAGCACGAGCAGTGGCCCTGTGCAAAGCAGCCCCTGTGCAGTGAGGTGCTGCCTGCTTCTCCCCAGCGGAGGAAAGCCATGCTCCCACGCACACCCAGCTCAGACATGGGTTTGACAGGCTGGTCCTCCCACTGCAGTTTTACACCACTGTAGAGAGTAATTTAGCATGTGAAAGGTACAGGCACATCATCAAGGGGAAAAGCCAACAATCCTGTCTTGTAAAACAGGTTTTAAAGGAGAAAAAGACCACTGGAGGAGTAGAAGGACCATCTGTGTGAAAACACACGAGAGTGGCAAGACAGAGATTGAAATGTTCGACTCAGCGATCCTGCTGATCCGGAACCCATACAAGTCTCTGATGGCGGAGTTCAACAGGAAGTATGCGGGGCACCTGGGCTACGCCACCGACCGCAACTGGAAAAGCAAAGGTAAAACATCACCCCGGGGGGGCACTGCTGCTTCGGACACAGCTTCAAACCCAGCACACTGGGGAGAGGGAGCTCACCGGGACCAAGCGAGCCCTGCAAACAGTGGGACTCGAGTCCCACCGCAGCCGAGCGTAGTCCCCAGAGTGCTCGGACCTGCACTTGGGGAGTGCCTGGGGTCTCGCTGCACATCCAGCACCAAACCTGTGCCCACAGGCGTGCAGCAGCACTGCTGCCATCGTGCTGTTTGGCAGAGAAAACATGTCCACGTCCAACATCCCTGCGTACAGCCCATTTGCCAAGCTATGCGAGATGAAGAGCATTTGCCCCTGCAGCATGTAATAAACATGAGAAGTCTTATTTAAGATTGGAGGATTCAATGGAGCATGACATTTCCTGAAGGAAATTTTACAGCGCTGCACAGGTGCTACGGCACTGCAGATAAAGAAGGATAATAGCAATAAGGGGACTTGAGATTCAGTGTTCCTTGAACACACAAAAAGAGTTCAGAATATGCCTGCCACGCTTCATGCGTTTGACTGGCAAGCTGATAGTGTGACTGTGATTTCCCCACTGAACACACTGCTGCATTCAGACAGCAGCAGAGGAGGGATTCCACTTGCATATCTCCTCATGCATATTTTAGGCATTACAGCTGTGCCTTGGCAAGCCGCACAGCACAGGGCTGAGGGAGGCTGGGGAAGTGTTCTCTCTCACAGCACATTTCTTTCCCAAGATCATGTATTACCTTTCATCAGTCACAACTCAAAACCTATTCATCAAACCCAGACAAAACAGCCCTTAGTAAAAAGTCCAGAGGGAATGGCTTTCCCATAACAATTTGTAGTTTGCTGTACATTTCAGCCACAAGTGCTCTTTGTCCAGCCCAAAAGCTTTAGCTAGGACTACTAGATTATCATAAACAGCAAATAGAGACTGAGGTGTCATTAATGGTAGGCAGAGGTAGGAAAATCACTCGGTAAATCCTGTCCCTGTGATCGTGGTGGGCGACCCGAGGTCCCTCCCATGTGCCGGGCACAGGTGAATCTTCCGAATGCATCCTATTCCCCAGTGCACGCCCATCCAGCACCACCAGACCGTGCCCAGCAACGCCAGTCCTGCTGCGCAGGTAAGGCTGGGAACGCGGCTGCCGCGCAGCATGGCTAACGCTGTCTCCTCTCCCTGGTTTCCCGGTGCGCAGAGTGGCCGGATTTCGTGAACAGCTACGCGTCCTGGTGGGCCTCCCACGTCCTGGACTGGCTCAAGTACGGGAAGCGCCTGCTCGTCATCCACTACGAGGACCTGAAGCAGAGCCTCATCCCCAAGCTGAAGGAAATGGTGGAGTTCCTGAACATGACGGTGACAGAGGACAGACTGCTCTGTGTGGAGAACAACAGGGAAGGGAACTTCAAGCGGTCTGGTGCTAAGCAAAAGGATTTTGAGCCATTCACACAGGAAATGAAAGATCTTATCAACAGGTACATCCTGACAGTGGACGAAGCCCTGAGGGGAAGAAACTTCACAGGGCTGCCCAGAGAGTACCTGCCGAGATGATGACCTGGTGGTGCTCAGTGCTGAGCTTACAAACAACATTATTTTTCTCAAAAATACAAAGCTAAAACAACCCCACAAAAATAGTAATAAAACAGGAACAGAGCTTGATAGCCGTTAAAGATACTTGTGGAGCCTGCTGAGCAGTGCAAATTCTCCCACTCAAGGGTGTTCTTCAGAGCACTAAGTGCTCCAGAAGGCAAGCAATGAAGGATGGAAATTGGGTTATAAACCAGGGCGAAAAGCTTTTAGTGTCTACCTGCGTGTGCCCCTCCTGCACCAGCAGCTCAGAACCTCACCGGGAGCACCCCTGCTTCTGCTGCGGGCATCCTGCCAGGGGCCACGTGGGCTCCTACAGCACCGCATGGGACAGGGATGCATGGAAAGGGGGAGGGAAAAGGCACCTGGACACTGATGGACGGTTCCATCGGAGCAGTTAAGGAGGTCACCTTCTTCCAGTCCAGCCCACGAGCTTCCCCCCGGGGTTTGCTGGTTGGGTCACCTGCCACGGCAGAGGCAGAGGTGCAGGGGGAGAAAGTGTCCATGTGCTGGGCAGGGGGGCTTCAGGACCCACCCCAGGCTCCCCTGCATGGCCAGGGCCATGTGAGCCCCACAGGGAGGTGGCAGCCGCAGTGTGCCCCCGTGAAGAGGGGACCCGGGACCTGCAGGACAGAACCTCAGCATGGCCAGAGGTGGGCTGGGTATTGCCGGTCCCAGAGAGACCCCAGGGGCATGGATGAGGCCTCGGAGGGGTGGCAGAGGAGGGATTGTGCCCGTGCTGGAGGCTCAGCACAGGTTTCAGCACCTCCATCTCTGTCACCAGAGCCACAGTGAGCCTGCGACAGCCATGTGTGGTTGATCTGTGGTCCCCTGTGGTTCACTTCACCCTGTGCTGTGCTGCAGCAGAGGTTGGCAGATTGGATGCCTGCAGGCAGCTGCCACCGGAGCGGCTCGGAGATGGTGAAACCACGCAGCTGGAGAGGCTGCCCTGCTGCGAGATGCTTCTGTTCGTGTGAAATAAAGGATTCCTTGAAAACTTGAGTGAAAATACTAGTTTTAATAAAGCAACAAGTTTCTATAAAGGGAGCTGGGCTTCCTCTGCGTGTGTATCATTGGTGCTTTGACCATCCATTCATTTCTTCTAATGTTCATTCAGAACAGAGAGGGACAAGACCTTGTGCAAACTGAGCCAGTACAGATGCTGGACCAAATTTTACTGCGACGCCTCTGCTTCTTACCAGGTCAGGAGTGAGACTAGCAATAGCTCTGCTAAAATCAGCCAAATGAAGTTGCATTTGGGACTGTCAGTTGGTGAATGTTCAGTTTTACTGAATTATTTCTCCCCCTGCATCCATGTTAATGAAACATAGGGGCAGATGGAGAAAACTACTAAAGAATAAAAACACTTCCCTGTGAGGCAGGTTTCCTACACTCAACAAGCTCTGCGCTTATCACACTGAGCTTTAATTAAGCAGGATGTTTTAGTCAAAAGAAAGAAGCTATCATGTCATTAAAAGCCATGTTGATGTTCACTCCACTCACATTTCCCTTATTTTGTACCCAACAGCAGCATATTAGAAACAGGAACATGCGTGCAATGCCCTCAAGCTGTCAGTTTTCTCCAGGAAGTTAAAGCGATGATGAGTCATGAGCAGAACAAGAAGGAAGCAGAGAAGCTGCATTTGGAAAGAGAAGAGTTTAACATTTGAATTTTCCAAAGGGAACAAGGCTGAAGTCCCGGAAAACTTTTACATGTAGGTGGGAGACTTCTCCCTACAGAGAGACTGGGTCAGTGTCTCAGAGATCTACTTGATCCTGAAGTGCACTTACACTCATCTATGGGGGGGAAGAAGGTAAGCTGTAGTAGGAACAGAGGGCATAATAGGCCAGAAAATGGGTTTGCTTCCTGGAAACACTGCAAAATAAAGCCTTTACAGCAGTACTAAAGAAGCACAGACGTCATCCCCAGCCTCCATACACAGTTCACACATTCTGCACTGCTTTATTAATTTTCCATTAAACTCATTTCCACTAAAACCTATTATTCACTGCTAAGACCAAGCTACTACTCTACTACAACAACATTAACCTCCATAAAATAATTAAGGGATGGATTATCAGCATGAGACCTTACGTGCCACCTCTCTGGAACCTAATGTGTCTTTCAATGGCCTGGAATATAATGAGATGCTCAAATATAGAAAGATGAGTTACTGCTTTCCTCAGTTGCAGCATTTATTCAGCCAGAAAGACCCAACTTCTCAACTGCATTACTTATAATTTACTTTTGACCCCGGTAGTTATGAGCAATCTTTAAGGAACCAGCCCTTTGAATCTCCTTTTTATATTGGCATTTAATTACTCCAACAGATTTCCAGATGTACAAATTGTAATGGACTCTAAATCAGCTCTTCCCCTTTGAACCACAGCCTCTCATAGGAAGGCATTTTTTACCCTTCTTCATACTCAGACCAGCAAACCCCTCTCTCAGCATTTGCTCCTGTTCCTTACAGCATCTATTTACCTTCAGTTACTGGTTCTCGGGTCAGCGGTTTCCCCTGTCGCAGTACTCAGCCCAGACACGGTAGCCAGGCACAACCCACAGGCCTAGCCAGGGGCACTACAATGCTATTTTGGTGACAAATACAGGAACTCACACACACCTCATCATTCATAGCTGCATAATTTTGACCAAGCCATCTGCAATAGCAGCATAGAGAAGAATGGCTGCTCTTAAGCCACATGAAATGGTGTCAAGCACTCCCATAAATGAAGAGAGATACGATTAAAGTGCATTATTAAAATGAAATGTTTAATGCAACAGTTCGGGTGGTGTGATAGGCCCAAGATTCTTAAATGAAATCAATTCTAATTGATGCTACCATTGCATCAGGCCAGTTCCTCTGCCCCACACCACAGGGCCGCATCCCTCCCCTCAGTCTGGAGCCAGCCTGTGCTCTCCCTGCCTGGGGAGGGTGGCCACAGGCACCAGGGTGGCTCCTGCCCACCTGGGGACACCAGGCGGGACTTTTCTGAGGTTCAAGGCTCACCAAAGCCTCGGCTGAGCAGCTCCAGTCCTGCTCCATGTGCCTGTTGCTGCTGCTGCCACCTTCCAGCAGTGCCACCCATGGAGCCCTAAAGCTTCCGGCAGCAGATGCAATGCAGTTGCGGGCTGTTACGGTTACTGAAAAGGAGACGCATTTTCTCCTGGGGACCATAGGGCAGAGATCTCTCAAGGTCACTTCTGCATCAGTGGGGTGGGTCAGAAGCAATCCTGCGCAGCTGGAGCGGCTCCTGCGGATACGCACTGACTGGATTACAAGCAATTATCCTGAAACCACTGCAGAGGCAGAACAAACGATCCCAGCCTTTGGATTTCTAAGATACGTCGAATGTCTGCATTAACCTATAATGCCTCTAAAATAAAGCATTAAGCACTGCCTAACAAAATCACACAGCTCATTTCATAGAAGCAAATTCGTGTCACAATGGATAAAAAAATACAGAGAGGGAAATGATTTAAAGGAAACACCTTGCTAATGACAAGAACATTTCTCTGACGAGTAGGGTTATAAAGGAGCGGTGCAAAGTAAAACTGCACCCTTCATGAAGCACCAAATACACTGGAAACGAAACCAAATCTTCCACACTGGCTTCCCCCTTAAAGTGATGCTCTGGAAAACTGCCAGGTGCTCGTAGGTATGTGTGTGTGTGACCGCACGGGCGCCTGGCACCACGACCTCAGCTCATCCAACCTCCAGTTCCTGGAGCCCACTGGGGAGCGCACAGCACCACGCAGAGCACCCAGCACCACGCAGAGCACAGCACAGCCGCCGTGCTCCCACGTGGGAGTTTGTGTGGTAGAACACTGTGCAGAACGTTTGTTTCCATCAAAACTGTATTTCTTTCATAGTCACTCATTTAAATGGATTCTGCTGTGCCTGTTTTATGCCTCTCTCCATTCCAGCAGAGGCTAAATTAAGCTTTGAAGTTCAGTGAGAAATCCTAATGGCATAAAACTTCAGTGCCATTTCCTCAACCCCAGGGAATTAAACAAAGGGGGAGAGAGAGAGGAAAGAAACCCCTCTTCTCCTTAAGTGTTTTCTACAGCTTGATTCTGAAATGACAGACTTTGAAAACAACCTTATGACCTCACTTCATGCATTATTCATATATACTAAACCATGTAAATATAGTATTCAAAGGTTAAAATAAAACTCCTTTCCTGTACAGCCTACAATTATTTAATAGTAGGACACAGCAACTTACATCATTAATATTAAACAGCAGACAGTGGAAAAAAATGACCCAAAATGAGCATGTGCTTTTCTCCTCCATATGTAACATCTACACATTGCCCAGAAAACTGGCAGGCTACAAACGTGCAGAAGGCTTTCCAGAAAGGAGGCACAAATTAAGCGCTTTAATTTTGAGTACAACTGTGTAGCTGCCAGTTTCCCCTTGACTAAGTATGGAGTCTGTCAAAATATCTATTTGCAAGGATTTTCCTGGCATGGCAATAGTCTTAGGGGATCAAGTACCAGCAGTATCTCAGTTTTCAGGAATAATAATGACAATTTAGTCCCAGTCGGATGATAAATTAAGAGCTTGTATTCAATTACTGCAACAATAAATAGGATGTACCTGGAGGGTACCCGGTATACATGAGCCTGGACTAATTTAAGCCTGTGTCCCCCAACTGCAGAACTCGTGTACAACCGCGTGCCACGGGAGAGCCTGCAGGTGCTGTGCAGTTCAGACAAATCCTTGCCCAAGGAGCAGGTCTGCCGATGGAGAAATCTTTTTTTCAATTATTAGTGTGTCTTATCATAAACAGACACCCACATTTCGGGTCTTTCCCCTTCCCCAGAAAACTCCCCTGGTGTAAGCCAAGCTCAGCCCAGCCCCTGGCCCCAGCACAGTGCAAGGAGGGGTAGGAGGACCAGAGGGATGCTCCCTGAAGAATATACATGCATTGTAGGCAGCCTATTACATTACTTGTTTTATGGCACATTCACTACCAAGAAGGTCAATCTGGTATAGATTAGAAAGAACTGCCTTTCCTCCTCAAGGTACAGGGAAGTTAACGTTGAAGGATGAAATTTACTTTCAAACCAAATGGCAGCACCAGCCCTTTCATTTTCCAGTCTGCTAAGGTCAATTTCGAATGTTTAAGTTGAGCTGTATTAGCTCAGAAGGCCAATAAAGATCCATTTGCAAGACTGTTTCTCCTGTAACATCAGGATCCTCAGCACAAGAAAGCATCTCCCACAGCATCTCAGCTGCAAGAGGCATTTCAACAACAGCTCAAATCATCCCATCTATTGCTGCTACCTTGAGACTGCAAGTTTTCCTGTGCACAACACCACTCACAGCACCCTCCAGTGTCACCGAGTCCACCACTGCAGATGGGCACTAACATGTACAGCATCGGGCACATTATAAGGTCAGGCAGCCCACCTGGATCTGCTTAACCCAGTGCAGCTGCTCTCCATTCAGCCCCTTGCAGTTAAGCCAGGGGTCCCTGTAGTCCCCCATGCAGCAGAAAATGCCTTGAAGCATCAGCAGCGTGACATACACAGGAGGAGGAAAAGGTTTCTGTGAAGGCACTCGCTTGTCATTGCCTCAGCGAGAAGAGTTTACTATGAGATTACATTAAAATTAACTATGACTAATTCCCAAGTTCCAGTATGATGGAATGGGCATTTTCTAACCCATTTTGTCTATAGCAACTCTGTTCTCAGGTCCTGACCGTCTCCAGCATGCGTACAAGAAAAACACCCAAAAGGGACAGTAACAGCTTGTGATTAAAACGTTCATGGCCTGCACAAAGTATGTGTGGTGAACACGTGTAAAACTGCCGAATGTGAGAGTCCATGTTTCTGCTATACACAGGCAAGCTGTGAGAGAGAGGAACAAAGTAATAATGACAGGCTGCACAACTTACCGAGTCCCCAAAGACCCTGGCACGGCTGTGGGTGGAGCAATTCCCAACATTGGATCACTATACAGTAGGAAAAGGCACGAAGATTTCGTGGAAACTGGAAGAAATTGCATTCTCAAATGTGACTGTAACAAAAAAAACCACCCATGAGGGCAGATCAGTCCTCTTTGAACCTGGCGACACCAACCAAAAACTGCTCGAAACCCAAAACACCTCCGCAAATTCTGTGCTCTCTTGGCAATGTCAAAGGTACCATTTCACTCACCACTGTCACCATTAAATGTCCTTGCTGAAGGAGAAAACAAGCCCAAGCTTTGACCATGCATGCATTACTTCTAATGTTCATGCAGAAGAGAGAGGGACAAGACCTTCTGCCTTTGACAACTCTTTACCAGCTGCGAACAGGATTAATCCTAATTGCCAGGGACAGAAATCCTGTTAGGCTCTCCAGCCCAGCAATTTGATAGTGCAGGATATTCCCCTGGGCTGCTAGGTTATTATCTAGTGCTTCGTTTAGTGTGTCTGTGAGGTTTTTGTGGATGTCCGTAACTAGCACCTAAGCAACTCTCGAGTTAATTACATTGCTAAGAAAGATCAATAAATATCATGGACCCTTCAGTTCTCCCAATTCAGGTCACTCAGACACACTAGGCCAGTGGGACGCTATCAGATACTAGTTGCCAACAAGAACATCCTGCATCCTCTTCCTGCCCTGGCAAAAACTGCTTATGGAAAAAGTCCATGGCCAAAGCGTCCCAAATTAAGAAAATACCCTGGGGAGAAGGGTAGGGGGAAACCAAAATAAACAGAGTGGCAAAGCAGCATCTGTGGAAAAAGATTTGGATTAGTTCCAAGTTAGCTTTACCATCTCAGTTTACAGTTGTCTGGTTTTTAAGCAACTGAAGGTGAAGCAACACCCTTTCTGGGCCCATTTTCTTCCTCAGACTAATTACATTCATGCACACACAAATTGTCCTTTCATCTCTCATTTTAAATGGCAGCAATATGAGAGTAAAGAGATTAAAATCTCAAATTTCTTCTGGGACAGGAAACAGAATCTTCTGCTGGCATCTACAGCATCTACAGTTCAGATTAAGCTCTGAGCTCTTTTAAACATCAGGGTGCATTACAAACACTTGTACAACCTCTACCTGCTCTCCAGACACAGCAAAATTCTTTTCAATGTACTTTCTGCATTGACCAAGGTCTGTTCATTTTTATCTGCCATTGCTGTTAATACATGGCCAGTCAGAATTAGAACAAAGATGTGAACTGCACACTGATGTTCTCTGGAGTCGCACAAGGAGCACTCTTGGTTTATAGGATAACCACAGCCCAGAATCAGCACAGTTCTGTCAAGTTAGAAAAGCTAAAACGCTTCATTTTAGCACACCCCGAGAGATACATGCCAAGTGTGAACATGGCCAAGCTGCAAATGGCTAAAGCATTAGCATATATGCAAAATAACTTTAATCGGAACCATGCAGTGTGGAACTTCCAAAACAACTTGTTTCCACAGCATTTTAGGAGACCAATATTGCTATTTGCTCTCAACTAATGTCCAAATATAGAAATAGGCCTGCACCAACAGTATTGAGAAGTAAAAGTCACACAGTATCAGAACAACAATGGCCAGCCCTGCCTGGTTTATCTGTCCTAGGAGCACAATAAACCTTAAATAAAATAAAAAAAAAAAAAAAAGAGCAGAATGAAAAATGAGAATGGCTTTTATTTAACTAATCTAAGAATTAATTAAGATAAAGATTTGCTGTCAGTTGTGAGCATCAGACACACACAACATTATTCTAATAGCGGCTTATTACATTATTTTTCTGCTAGAATGCAGTATTGATTGGAAATCCTTGGGATGGAACAAATTGAATATTTGAGCAAATTTAACAACTGTTTACTTACAAACGCAGACACCGACCATTCATTTGAAATGAGCTTACAGCCAAGCTCAAGACACTGACAAAGAGGGGCCAACGCAGCCACAGGTCAGAGCCCGGGCTGTGTCACCGTGCATGGCACAGCCATCTGAACCAGCAGTGTTCCACTGGCACTGCACCCGCTGCACCTTGCGCTCAGATTTCTGGATTCCACGGCCACAACTCTATTGGTGCCGAGGGCTCAGGGCTTTTGCTTGCCCTCATTCAGTAAAACACTGCCCAAGCAGCTTGCAGAAGGAAAAAAAACCAACCACGCACGCAGCAGGAGACGAAAATTCCCTGCACCTCTCAGCACACAACATGAAACATGTCAGCCCTGACCCCGAGAACCGTCCTTTGCCGCAGCAGCACGGCTTGGCCTACATGTCTGCTTTGATCAGTATTACTAAGAGCACAGAACAGCCTTCCTACTTCCAGCGGGGCTGCCTCCAGGTCTGAAAGAGTCAGTGCATGTATTTCAATTGGAAACTATAGCACACACACTCTCTATAAATACTTTCCATTGTGTCAGCATATGCAGAAAGCTCAGGGGGCAGCTCAAGCCTCTGCTAGTGCCCGTGTTCAAACTGCTCCTGCTTTCTGAGGTTTTCATTCTGTATTATTTATGTTGATTTAAATTTTACTCATACTACCAAGCCTGGTTGCAGACCTCTAACTTAAACAAGTACCTGCAAGGTAGAAGGGGGTGGAAATTAACAGAACAATACCACAATATACTGATTGCCTTATTTTACATGAGCTATACCCAAACACACATTTTGCTTCAAACACCACAAAGACCTGAAGATTAGCTTCTTTTTGCCCAAAGCAGACAGAAAACTTTCTCCCCATTTCAACCTCACTGTTGAACCTGGGTATCACAGCAGCACCGGAGCCCCCATCACAGCCCTGCACTGCACGGGTGCAGAGGCTGGTCTCTGCCCTCCGGCTCCCTCACCATCAGGGCTTGGTTTGTAGGCGATAGCACAGCAAAGAGGAAATGTGAGGAAAGGCAGAGGTCAGACAGTGGTGCCCCAGCACCCACTTCCAGCACGGAAGAAGCCATTAACGTGACCACATCCACCAAGCTGCAATGCCCTTGGTCGCTGTCACAGCAGGTTTGCAAACAGCAGCTCTGTGCATTCCCGAGGATTTAGGAAGTACAGGAAGTACAAAAAGAGAAGAGCAAGCGGGTTTTCCATAGCAATTTGCCTCAGCGCAGGCTTTAAACCCCCAATTTATCTCTGTCGTTGCCAACATTTATCTTAATCTGTTGCTCTGTCCCTTCCTCACCGTTAAGAATCCCAGAAGGATACGGAGCTGATATACATAAAGAACTGCATTTCAATTAGCGCAGGCTCATGCTAATTTCTCCACACACACCTAAACCACTTTAACTCTCTCTTCTCACTGCTGAGCCCCTGGAGAAAATGCTTCTCCATATTTATTTTGCCTGCAAGTTGGTATTTATCACCCTCTGTGGCTGTGTCAACGCCAGGCAGGTTTGCAAGCAACGCCTCCATCTTCCACCTTCCCAGAAGTAAATAGTGCCATTAAAATGAGCAGCAATTTAAATATTATCATGAGGTTTCCAGATTTAAACAATGTCCCAGCTGCACAGCGCCTTGCTCTTGTTTGGATCAGCGCTTTAAAGAGACCACACAATATTAACTGAACACACACGTTCCATGCTTTCAGCAGAGCACCATGCACAGGGCACATGAAAAGCACAGGTTTTTCTGAAGAGCTGACATCCGTGGCACACTTAAGCAGAGCCACGGGTGCGTTCTTAGCAAAGACAGGATGAGCCGGTAACACCAGAGCAGCTGCCAAGGAAGGGGCTGCAGCAGGGGTTGCCAGGCACCCCTCTGCTCCCACAAAGCCAGCAACACCAAGCTTCTCCACACTGCTAGCAAGGACCCGTGTCCTACCAACCCAGCAGCTACAGCCAAGAACTCACCCAACACAGCACATGCAGGAACAGCTAAATTCCCAAGCACAAACCACCCCTTGACAGTCGCTGGAAGCTTTGTTGCACTGCCCTTGTTAATCTGAGCCTTTGCTTGGGATGAACAACAAAGGAATGAGAACATTTTACTTACTGAGTCAAGCCAAGACCCGACAAACACACAGGAGCCAGCAGTCCTGAGGTTCTTCTGCTGCTGAAGACCCAGAGCCAGCCCCAGGATCATCTTATCACCTCCTCCATCCACCCCAGCGCAGCTGCACAGGGTTAGCACCTCGTTAAGCAGAGGGCCTGCCCTGGCTGGGAGGGTCACTGGGGTTGTTCTCATCCCTGCAGCACAGCTGATGCACCAGAGCACAGGGGAACCATGCCCAAAGTGAGTAATTCAGTTAATCCTGACTAAAAAGAGAAAGAGAAATACCCCTCCCTGACGAAGGAGCAAAGGCAGGAGTGGGAGCTTTCTGGCATGGTGCTACTAAGGATAACTCCTGCTGGTACTGGGCTTTGTTAAACCAGTGTCTTGTGGTGGTTGTAGCTCAAGCACTTCTATCACTTCATTTTTTCTTCCCTATCTCCATAGCCGTGATGTGTCCTGCCAAGGGGCAAGGGGAGATACTCTGGGATGGGCACTGATGCCTGAGGGACCTGACACATCCAGGCTTCTGGCTATAGGGGAGCTGAAGCAATGGGGGTCTGTGATGAGGGTCTGCCAGGGAAGAGAGGAGGAATTGCTCCACGCTGGTGTTGCTCAAGCACAGTGGAAATCACCAGGCCCTTGCTAACCTGGAGACTGAACCCAAATACAGCTTTTGGTTTCAGACAGTTTTGTTACAGTAGTGGAAACAAAGAGAGCACTGGTCTCCAGAAGAAAACAAACCGAGTCAGTCAATGAGGCCAAGCAGAGCTTTCTCTCCTGGCTTTATTTTCTCCCAAATTAAAAACAGCCTTTTGATTTTTTTTTTTTTTTGTCACTGAACAATGTTTTCTAAGAAGTCAGTCCAGAAATAACTGCACTGTGTCTGACAAGCTGAAAGATAGGGGACCCTTCAGGCTCTCCAGCATCAGTACACACTTTGCATCCCTCTTGTGTGCTGCTAATTCATCAATCCCCTGTATCTGCACTGCATTCAGACTTCGTTCCTGCTGGTTTCCCCATAAAGTAGTGCTTTCTACCTTCTGAGCTTCTGCTTACTGACTAAAATAAAGCAAATAAGACTGTACAAAAAGACCATGCTTGTCCTCTTCAGCTTCAAAAATCATGTTTCTACCTTGAAACCAGAATTCACCACATCATTGACAAAGCCACTCTAAAGGAATTATACTTTTCCTTTGCGAAATCCTTATTTTTATACCTCGTAATTCTTATGGCAATGTGAAAAGGCATGAAAAGTCTCAGGACAGCCTGGTGTTTCCTTTGGCAAGACCTGGGAGCAGAGCCCATGCAGCCCCGGCGGCACCCTGCAGCCTGCTGCTGGAACGTGCCATACACGGTGCTGCTGCAGGGGTTTGTGTTTGTCCTGGTACAAACCAGATTTACATCACCTTCTCCTCCCACTGACCACCACACAGAAGCCTATGGACTGCTCCCAGAGCGCAAGTTACACACACACATAACCTCTGCAAGATGCTTTTCATTATCCACATGCCCATTAGTCCCTTTCTGTACAGTGCTTAGACTTGGGGTAATACTGCCAGGAGCCCTCCTGTCAACACCTGAATTAAATCACTTTTAACAAAAGCTATAAATGGTTTTTAAGAGTCATGAGCATGTCTCCAGCAATCGATAAAACAAGCCTGTATTAACCATGGAAAGACTCCAAACACAGAAGATGATCAGGCTGGATTCCCTATGCATCAGGCACTTGCACTTTGAGCATCCTGTGGTCTGCAAACAGGCTTTGGGAAGAAGCCAGAAAGCTCACAAAAGGATGACTCCATTAGTCCAAAGGTAACATGAAGGCACCATATAGTCCATATTCATCAAGGTATGTGAAAGGACGCAGCCAACAGCTGTTAAAGAGTAAATGGGGCATTTGGAAATAGATTGGAAGAATACTCCTGAGAAAAAAGTCTCCAGCTTGAGAGCTGCACCAAGGCATTAATGGAACTAAGCTAACCTAACAGCCATTAAGAGGCAACATCAAAGAAGCAGTGACACAGCCTGACCTTCCTGGGACCGAAAATGGTCTCCTTGGTTTCCTCTGAATTTGATTTTAAACTAAAAGCACATTGTTAGCTCCCTTTCAGCTTCTCCCGGTTTTTTGTTCTCCAGATTCTGCATCTTGCCATTTTAAACTTTTCTTGGCTTTTCCCTTCTATCCCAGTGCACTTTTCACACTGAATCCTAGCAGCAGCTTCTGCAAAGGAACAGTCTGATGCAGAAGTCGAAAGGCTGCAGAACAGGGGCTGGAGTCGCACCCTGCAAGTCTATAGGCAAGAGAGACAAAACGTGTTTAAAGGATGACACAGAGGCTGGGGTCACTGGCTCCAGCCCCCCATCTTGTGAACGCCTCCCCAGCAGCAAGGGGCTGCAGGACAAGACCAGGATCCACCAGAGGTGCTGGAATTCTGCAAAGCAGGAAAACGTGTCAGGCAGCCCGGCACAGCCTGGCTGGGATTTGCCAATCAGGGGCAAAAAAGGGTCTGAATCCTGCAGGGAGCTAAAAAGCCAACCCCTCACCTTTGCAAGCCGTGAAACAAGGGCAGACTTTCCACCTACAGAACAAGGTTTTACAAACAGCCCTGCGTGCTCTGTGGTGCTGGATGCTTCCCACACAGTCCCTGGGGCTACGGGACCATCACTGCTCCCTGCTTGCCCATTTCCTCCCTGCTCCCAGCAGTGTCCAGGAGCTCGGTTCCCATCAGGAGAGCACCCACAAAGGGCCCCATGCAGATGACAGGAGGTTACAGAGAAGGGCCGCTGCCCTGTGCTGCTTTGAGGACACCAGCCCCAGGACCCCAGAGGTCTGGCTGCTGCTCCCAGAGCAGGGGCCAGGGCCCGGGTCACCGGCAGCTCCCAGGAGCAGGCTCTGCCTGCAGCTCTGCTCCGGGAAACCCGCGCCACGTTGCTGGTGACAAGCAGGAGAATCACCCTCATTGTCAGAGAGCAACCTCTGAGGCACAGCAAGAGCTTTACCCCCAGCCACAGCTGGCAGTAAGGGAGAGGAGAGCGGTGGTGGGGAATCCCATCCCCTGCAAGGTGTCATTGCTTTGGCAGCACAGTGTGCAAGGGCAGCTGTGGTCTCCGTGGCATGCAGGGACCCCGGAGCAGCAGGCAGCAGCAGGTCTTCATCAAGAGTCTCTGCAGGCCAAAACCCCTTTTTCTAAATCTGTCTCTAGGAGTGAATCTCAGGAACGAGGGCACAGAATCACGTCCTGGGGAGCAAATTAAACAGCAACCTGCTCAACCCCTGAAATGGGTCTGTTTGGGTTGGGTTTCCATCCTTTTGTTGTTGTTCTGCTGCATGGGCTTTGTAGCAAAAGGAAGTGAAAGGGAAGATGGGGAAGCAGCAACGCTGCTGCTGAGAACATCTCCCTAGAAAGCTGCTGCGTAGAAAGACATACCCCATTTGTGAACCCCTGAAGGTGTTGGTGAAGACAAAACTACATTTGTTATGGCAAAGATCAGGCATGTTCAGAGATAAAACTTCTGCTCCTTTCTGTTGGGAAGATGAGTAAATCTGTGCACAGACCCCTCAAAGACCCGCTTCCCAAGAAACCCTTCCGGTCATCCAGGCTGTTGAATGCAAATCCAAAAAGGGACCACAGAGCAACAATTTGATTTGGGACAAGGCTAAAAAAATGGGTACTTAAATTATCATCAAATGGTGCTTAAAGAGACCAGATTTTAAAGAAAAAGCATGCCAGTAAGTGTGGAGAGCTTTTGTTGCTTTCAAGACCAGATAAAAAGCATCTAATTTTCTGCTCTCAATGCCACTGAATTCACCCGAATTTTGCTATAAAGTTATATGGCCCAGGAGTCTGTCATCCTGCTGTTCCAGTGCTGTCAAGGACCATTTCTTGAGCTGGTAAAAGTCAGCATCATTCTCTCGACTTCAAACAGATTTCTTTTGGTTTATCAACTGCTGAGGATCATCTCCTTCAGCCATTTCAGGATAATAAAAAGGTTGTTTAAAAAACCCATTACGAGTGATAAACAGTCCATGCAAGGAAACATTAAAACAGATTTCTGAGTGCAAGTTGTAAGTCTGAAGAGATGCCTCAATGATAGTTTTATATTGCTATTTGTGCAATAAAACAGACAAGGGAGTCATGAAACGGCTTGGGTTCGGGTACACAAAAGGGCAAGTAGAGGGGAAAGTGCTGCACTGACGGAGCATTGGTTTCAGAGGCTTTTCAGGATAATGAGATTAGCAAGAGAAATGTGGTGTCACAGCAGTTACAGGCACTACCTCCTCCAGAAGGGCCAACCAGAAGGAAGTGGAGGACCTACTTGTCGCCTCTGTGTGAAACAGCCATGAGAATCAAAGAGGCTGCATTAACTTATATCATTAGACATGCCAGATGTCATACGCAATAATGTTATGGAGGAACATAAACCAAATATTCATGGAAATGACATGTGCTCATGCGCTTTGTGCAATATCCCATCCAAACCCACCAGAGCAGTTAAACCCAAATGCCATCACTGATGAGAGAGACAGATGGTGATTTTCATTTTGCAAGGATGTTGGCAACAGGCAAGCTTCAAAGACGCGGTTTTCCTTGAGCTTTAGAAAAACATCCACATGCAGTAAGGTTAAACTGTTTTTTCTGCTTGTGGCTTTGCCCCACGCGATACCCATGTTACTGCAGAACAAGCTGTCTGCATCCTGTGAGCTGAGTTTTGAGCTCCCCATGCTTCTGTTAAAGGCTCAGCCCCCCTCGTTTCTCTGCTCTGGACAAAACCAGCCCTGATTTTCGGCTAGCAGACTTGAGCTAGGTTTGTCCATCCGGACCAGGGCAGCTCTAGCACAGGGACCCACCTTTCAGCCTCACCACAGGATGCAGCTTTACAGCAAAAAGCCTCATATGATAAAACTAACGCCTGTTACTAACTGCAGGTTTCTAGATCCATTAGGAGTAATAGCGTAACAACTGCCAAAACAGCTCCCAGACTTCAGCAAGGAGAATTTGTAACCACCGTGAAGGAGGAAGCATCAATAATTGTGCTGGTTTAATACCCAGCACAGACAAGGTCACCCTCACACCTGTGTTTTGGCCAGTCACAGTGACGGCGATGAGAAGGTCCTGGCACCTCGCACCGTGAAACAGCTCAGCATCATCAGCTCAACAGAGCCAAGCTGGGCTTCCACAAGCAACAAACCCGCGGGGGCAGCGCGGCCGTGGGAAGGGGCGCGGGAAGCGGCTCCGCCGCGGAGCTCCTCTGCCCCCTGCGCAGAGACCCGGGTCCCGCCGCCCGCGCCGTCCCTCCTGGCGCCAGGCCCAGCGTTAGCCGCGCGCGGGAGGCGCTGGGTCAGGGAGCTCAGGCGCTCCGTAAAATGCAGTTACGAGCCGAGCGGGCCTCCACTGAAAGTTATTTACTCACCTTGGGTAAAAGACCAGGGTAATATTTTAAAGTTTGTTTCTGTTTTGTTTCAGCTACCACAGATTTATCAACAGTTTTGCACTTTCTAAGACTCCAGAGCTCTTGCATTATTCAGAGGCGATCCTTTCTGTAATCATTCTTTACAGTGAATAGGTAGCATATCAGGTTACCCTCAACGGGAAAAAAACAGCGTGTGTACAAGAGCTGAGGTACCAGCAGAGCACGCGCCCCACTAGGGCCGTGGAATACTCGCGGTCACCGGAGACGCAGCTGGGTAAGGCTTACCCTACACCCGGCTCTGTAATATCAGATAGACTTAACGCAAGAGAAGAATTAGCAGACTTAATAGGGAATCAAAGTAAGGTTAATAGCCCCTGGGGGCAGGAATCACTCAAAGGGTTTTGACCCATTTGCTCCTGATCTGGAGCATCCAGAGACACGGTGGCAGGGGAGGAGCAGGGCTCAGCCAGTCACCACCCCCTCCACATCCCCCCACAGACACAGCCTGATGGCTGCTTTACACTGAGGCAACTGGATCACCTTGACTGCAAGAAGGGGCCCTAATGAGCACAGAAGTGATATTTGCAAACTCCCAAATGTCTCTTTGTGTTCCAGAACAAGGGCAACTGCAATATAAATAAGAAAAAAATCTTTGAGGTAAAGAGCAAGAGAAGTTATTTTACCCAACACAATGAGACTCCTTTTATATTTAGTCCTTTCTCAGCTCTGTAAATTACAATAATTGGAAGGGGAAAATAAAAAAGGTCAAAGCTATTAGATGATTTATTTCAGTAACAGCTTCTGACTTGTTGCAGCCTGATAAAAAGAAGAAAAAAAGCAACCCAGGGGCCCTTTCTCACCGCCTTCTGTCGGTGTAATTCCTGCACATATTCTCCATTAACATCTCACTTTCAAGGTCCTTTCCAACACAAACTGTTCCATGGATTCTATAACTCTCAGCTTACCACCATCAGTGAAAAATAACTTACTTTTGCTTTGCCAGAGAAGACTCAGAGCTGTTGCCCAGCAATCAGTTCAAAATCCCCTGTGCCTTGTGAAGATACACATACCAGAGGCATGCCCCATGAGGTAAAGCGGCAGCAACTCTGCCAGAGGGAGTCGGGAATGCCACCAGCACTAGAAAAGCAACCAAATATCTGTCACCTTATTCTTTATTGAAAATATTTTGCCTTCCCCATCTTCCATACAATTAAATTTATTACAGTGAATTGGCATGCAAAATTACCCTCTTCATATACATTGTTGTTAAATTACTCTATAATTAGTACTAACACATTGTACTTATAGCATTTACTATGCTTGATGGTTCCATCAGTGTAACCTCACTGTGATGTAGAGCAGTAAGGATAACAATTAAAATGTTATTACTCACTTTTAAAGAGCCACCATCAAGTTCTACCCACATTTACAAGCATCGATTCAATCATGTTTCACCACATCCATAAACTCTATTAATATTTCCATACAGCCCTTTTGCACCATTTTCCCTGTGTATGGGAACAGAAAAGGCCTTCCCACCCTCTTAGGCAGGGCTGGGAGGCAAAGGGTCTGGGGCCTCCCATGGAGCAAAGGTGTGGGGCTGTCAGGAGCCCATAGTTTCATCAGTCCTTCATGCAAGTAGGATTTGGGATTCTAAGTCCTTTAGGCCCTCTCACAAATCCTGGCCATAAGCCTCCCTTGGGATTGCTCCACCTCTCAGTTCCCAGAGTCAGGGACCCAACAGAACAGAGAAGTGATTCCTCTATTGGAATTATATCCCATCACACAGGCCTATTCCCTGCGCACTGTCTTAGAGCCAGGGCCAAGATTTAGTCCTTGGTTACAAGGAATATTTATACATCTACTTCACACAAGCTGAGTGCAGGACCCACCATAAAGAGGCAGCTTAACACTAAAATTACTTTTAGAAATGAAGTCATGCATTTCTCATACGGAAAAGGAAACCCCTCTGAATACTAAAAGCATTCACAAGTAGTGCTTCAGACTTGCAGTCTGGAGCAGAGGAGCAGGGAG
The DNA here is from genome assembly GCF_034315485.1 of Pezoporus occidentalis. NCBI lineage: Eukaryota > Metazoa > Chordata > Aves > Psittaciformes > Psittacidae > Pezoporus > Pezoporus occidentalis. The sequence goes on along the minus strand of NW_026913673.1, from coordinate 280,595 downwards.
GGGGGGTACAAGCGACCTCCGTTCTGACAGTCACATCATTCTGCAGCTCAGAAGTTATTGGAATGTTTCAGAGCATAATGCCCCACAATTTGCATTCCAGGTACCTCCGCACCCACCGAAGGATTGCTAAAGGTCGCATAGCTCAGCTTTAGAGCTTGTGCCCTTTTCTCACATTAGCTCTCCTGTCAAGCTCTGATGAGATCATATCTTTGACACAGAGCGAAATTATGGTAACATTCATGTGTGATCTTATCCAGTACAACTCCTATTTCCATAGGATTAGAAAAGGAAGGGAAGTCCCATTAAACTCTATTAAAGCAGGTGATATTCAGCCTGCAGCTATGGGAATACATTTGAGCACTACATATCACATCCTGTGAAAAGGAAGTAGAAAATGAAAATTCAAAAGCAGCAACAAAGATCTAAGCAATCCTGTGATACAATCCCAGCTGCAGTTTAGTGCTGATTGTAATTCTAGGTTTCTAGACGTAAGTGAAGGGAACCAGATGAAGTCTGGGGGACATGTATAATTTAAAAGGGTGTCTATAGCAGCTGAGGATCTGGCCTTATTTGTGAGAGGCAGGGTTTGAACACTGTATTTTGCCTACGATTTGGCAGGGGCCAGAACACAGTCAATTATCCTCCCACTTCCTTAGGGGAGGGCGGGATACACCAGGAAGGGGTAGGGTCTGCATGGATGGGGAGCAGGGCTCCCGCTCACATGCAGCATGTCCTTGCCAGCAGCTCTGACTCCTGCTCCAGACACTGGAAATCCATGGTAAATAAAAAGCCCAGCCAGAACCCCCTCCAGAGCACATGGTCCCTGATAGCATAAATCAGAGCTGACCTACTCAGCTGATCCCAGCCCTGGAAGGGAGGAGGTGATGCCAGGCCAGACTCTGCTGCAGCTCCCCAGCTCTTCACAGCTCTGCAAAACACCAGGGGTTGGCTCCTGCTGGTTTTGGTAATTGCAGGTGCTGATCAGCCCCATCACTGACCTCTAATAGGCCCAAGATCCCTCTTTAAATGGCTATGCAGCTAAAATAGTATTGGTTTTAATCCCAGTTTCTGTAAAATAGAGCCTCATAGGTGGACCTCTGCAATGGGGATGGGCCTGGGTGTCGAGGGCAAGGCCAGCATCTCCATGTCCATGCCTGGCGGGTGGCACAGCAGGGCTCTGCCAGGTCACACCAGCCAAGCTCTGGCTGCTGCTGGCTGCTGAGGAGGAGGTCGGGCAGCCCCATGGAGCAGACCAGATTCAGTATCCAGTGGGAACTCGGACGGCTCCTCCCGGAATCCCCAGCCACGGTGAGTGCTGGAGAGCGACGTGCTTGAGAAGAGCCTTCCTCAGCACCTCGCAGTGAAACAACACTTGTGCAGGCAGAAAACATGTAATTTACCACTTGTGCACAGAAGCAGGAGGCAGGCTCTCCCCGTCCCCTGCATTCTTGCTGTTCGCCTGCCGCTTCACACAGCCCCTCCACCCCTGATTCAGGCTCTGCATTCCCCATGCCCAGATCCTCACTGCCACGCAGTAATTGCAGGGTTGGAAATGAAAACATTACTCAGCTCTCCGTGACTGATGCCTCTCGAGGATGGAAAACAAGAAGCCAAACTCCCTCCGCCTGCACACAGACACGTGGTGGCTTCGAGGTGGTCTTGTCTTTGAAGAGCCCGGTGCTGGCTGAGGTCTGCTGTGGACAGGGGCTCAGGGCAGCTCCTGCGTGGAGCCCGTGATCAGATTTGCTGAAAAAACACACTGACACCTGCATGAGAACAGCTGTGAGGGCAAAGCACGAGCAAAGGGGGACCCTGATGTGAACGCATGCACGGAAAAGGCAAGACAGCAGACACATTGCCTTACTTTAAACCCCTTCAAACCTGTGGGTGGGGAATTCATGCTCTTGAGAAAGAGCCCATGGAAAAGGACAAGGGAAAGTCTAAAAAGAGTGAGGTGTTACACAGAAACATTTCAGAGAGGAAAATGTAGTCGCAATATCCACGATTTCCAAGCCTCGCACTGAGCAGGGTTAACCTTGCTGTGTATGGCCAGCACAAGGTGGGACTTTCTTTTCTTACACCTTTATAAACCTGAAGTGGCTCATTTTGAATGCCTGAGGAGAAGTCAATCCCCACTTCTGAAGAGCAGAGTCCACAGACACAGGCGCACACACAGAAGACTTGGTCTCAGTTTCTGCAAACCTTGGGGCAAAAAAACAGCCCCACTCCATTGAGGGCTCCTTGTCCTGTGGGGCCAGGAGTGCAGCTGAACTCGCTGCTGCCCGTCCCCACAACCACCCCACTGCCCGAGCAGCACATGGGAGTCGCGGCACAGCCCTGCTGCTGTCCTGGCATCCCTTCTCCCAGATACCGGCTCCGTTACATGCACATCTCAACAAGGCCCTGATTCAGCAGACTCTGCGTGTTGGAACACAAACCGTCCTGGTGGCCAAAGTTAAGCTGAGCTGGGGACAGGAACAGATTTACTGGTGGGGCAACAGTGCAGGGAGAAGCAGGTCTCTTGTCACAGGGTGTTAAATGGGCTCGATAAAAGTGGAGCCATCAGCCCATATATTTGCTGTGCTCAATGTCAGCCCTCATTGATCCCTGGCTGCTCGCAAGGTTGGAGTTTTGCATATTCAGTTATCAGGGGAGAACACTTAAAACAAAAGCCAGAAATAGAGTAAGGACAAGAAAACTGCTGATAGATCAAACCAAGGCAGATCTAAGAGCCACTCACTCTATATATTCCCAGATGTTTACTATGCATTTATAGAGATAGCACTTTAATATGAAAAGTTGACTCCATTTAGAAAACAGCCACCAGTACTTTATAAGTTTCATAACCTGTCTTCTTGTGAAAAGGTCTATAAATCTTCAGTCTGGAGAAAGACAGACCGGGTGAGAGTCATACCTAGACACAGAACAGCAATTCTGCTTCATTACTATTGCAAATGTGTGCCCTCTCTTGGAGGGAGGGCAGAGTAATTTAAGCCTTATTCTTTCACTGCTCACCCATATTATCAGAAATTATCTCGCCCAGTATTAAGGAGTGAAGATTCTTTTCCAAACCAGAGCCAGTGGGCAAAGTGTTTTAAACATGTACACCTGAGACAGGGAAGAAAGGATGACAATAACAATTGGGTACGTGTTGCTGTCAGAAGTAACTGCAAGGAGAACCACAGACAGTCTCTTTTTCCTCTGGATTGACAGCCTCGGAGCAATAAACAGGAGAAGCATCCCCATTAATTTCTGCTTGCAGAGATCAATACTGCAATGCCAGAGATCCAGTTCCTTTCCTCTCCCGATGCACTGCAGGGCTGGGCACAACCCTGGCGCTGGGGACAGTGGCACCGTGCTCCAGCCCCTCGGGTGGTCACTCCCTGCTGCACAGGAGACAGGTTACTGCTGTCCGGGGGGTGCAGCAGCCAGCCCTGTCATGACAATGTCCTGACACAGACGTGTTGTGCGGTGCAGTGCAGCGCCGCTGCCCTTCCCACGGGCTGCCCTCTGCTCGCATTTACATCGGCTTCATTCTCAGCTCACCCCTTTGGAGCTTTGCTCCTTCTGAGCCAGCACAGGAATATAAAATAAAGGCCAGTAAATACAGGGCTGAATGAGGAGCAGTCACCCTCCCATCCTGCAGTCCTGTTGGCCCCACGGGAGGCACATACAGGAGCAGCAACTGCTCCAATACCTCCCTAGGAGAAGGAAGCAGATATTGCTCTGGTCTGGGAAGAAAGAGAGGAATGTGTTTCCGTAACGGGAGTCACTTTGGCCATGGTCATGGAAAAGGTCACTGTTTTCGTGTCAGGACACACAAAACCTCTTCCCTTTCTAACTCATCACCCCCAAATTGCCATTTTGCTCATTCTATGTAGAAAATTTGTGTGCTGAACGTGGCTCACAGTTCTTTGACCTATTAAGCTCTGTCCCACTTCAGGTGGTGCCGGGAGCCTGCACAGCCAAGGCACAGACACTTGCACATGTCCACCTCTTTGTTTTGCTCATTACATTAATTGAACCTGATGTGGTGGAAGTTGCAGGAGGTGAATTCATCACACTCCATGTGAAGGCTGCTGCTCAAACGGGAACTGATCTGCTTTCAAAATGTCTTGCTTTAATGTGCCTAGTGATATTTTGTTAAAGAGACATCTAGTATTTAATGCTCTTCATCTTTCAAAAGTGAGCAAATACTTGTAATTAAATTAATTATGATAATCGTGCAGGTGTCTCATGTGTGTTCCAAGATGGGTTTTGATTTCCAAGACATTGCTTCCTAAAAGGAAATAGTTGATCCTTTGTTCTGCACTGCTTTTGATTGCAATGACGGTGAATAATTAATTACAACAATATTACAGGCTTGTAGATTGCTACAAGAAAGTGGCAGGTTCTCCCCATGGCCCCTCCCCTGTGAGGACTGCTCCCTGGAAGAGGGGAACAGGCCCCAGTGAACCCTGAGGCAAGTGGCTCTCTGCTGTTTTAAGATGACAGGAGCAGGAGTGGTTGCATCAGGAAAGTGATCTTAAACCATGCCAGAAACCCAGCAGTCATCAGTGCACCTTCACCTCGGGGGTGTGAGCTGCGAGTTCCATTTCAAAAGCATTCTCATGATTTTAAAGTAGGTTCTTGCAATTAAGAACAAAACATTACCTTTTCCTTTGAATTCAAATTCAGGCCACCCTTAACAGCCAAGTCTTACCAAGCAGTGGACTCCCCAAGTCCATCTTCTATGAAAGCATCCCATGTACAGCTGAAGGGAAAGGAAGAACCCCCTCCAATCACAGCCACCTCTCTCAGTGCAGACACTTGGTGGGTTTCTGCACTGCACATAGGACACTGCCTGCCAGGCTTTCTTTCATGAGAATTTTGGCTAACCCAGGACAGCTGCTCCAGGTCCCAACCAGGCAGAACTAGAGGGGAACTGGAAAACACGTTTGCAATGCTGGAGGAGCTTCCAAAGAGCTTCTGCCTATTTCTCCTAAACAGCTGCAGCTGAAAGTCACATCCATAGCTCAAGGAAGTGGGTGAAATGGTAAAATGAACCCTCAGTTAAACCAGCCCACATCTGACACAATTACTGAGCAGAGAAAGAAAATAAATGGCCTTTAATTGATGCTGGAGCTGTGCCGGGTCCTCACATTGCTCAGTTTCCATTTCTGAACTGAAAAGTATCTGTTCTTAATAGCCACTCACAGCAACTGTTGCCTTCTGCTTGTCCCATCAGGTGCCCAATAGCCATATTATCACTTCTTTATTCTTCAGTAATAGCTGGACCCCTTCAAATACAGGCCTCAGTTCAGAGGAAGCTCATGAAGAAGTGTAATGGTACATTAAATGATGGTGAATTACACAGGAATTTGCATGGATTTGCATTTTACGTTTATATTAATGCCAGATGAGTTCATTATGATTCATCTAACAATAATGAATGCTCAAGGAATAAGTAATGATCATGACATTACAACTGTGCCATAATCCTGTCTCTGCAATTTCAGGCTCCCCGCTATTTCCTGCAAAAGCAGAGCCCTGGTTCCTGGCACTGGCACTGTGTGACATTGGTCTCTCTTTGCCTCCCTGACTTGACTCTAACTTCTGTGAGACCTGCATGGGTTTTCTGTGAACAAACGGCTTAAGAGTCTCTGCCAGCCTCTCCAGGAGGACTCCATGAGGCAGAGAAAACAGGTTGGGAGAAGATGACCAGTCACTGAGCATGAGAGTAACTGGGGATAGTTCATTAGAAAGAGCCACTGGGGCATAGAGCAGACTGGGAAATGAAATGAGGGGGCTTGTAAAAAAATATGGTTTGGGTTTTTTAACAGCAAAATCCAAAAGTTGATACTCTGGAGATGTAAATGATGGGAAGGTATAGAGTCAAACCAGACAGGGTTGCTTCCTGACCCACCCCAGTGAAGACTTCTGCTATTGATTGTCTTGTGTAGAATGAAAGTAGGTCTCTGACAGTACAAGTGTGACTTAACTCACAGACAATTTTCTATGCTAATGACTTCACTCCTGAAATGTAAAGGATTTGCCTTGGGAAGGAGCATAGCTTGAAAAAATATCTGAAATAATCCTGTCCTCATAATTCCTGAAACCGTGCTTCTGTTTCACATCTTCTACTACATTATTTTGCTTTCTTAACACTGCTTTAAACCCCTTTGGCAGGAACAGCTAATAACAAATTGGGAAAATTAATATGTATGTTAGATGGAAACATTCTATTGTTTCCATGGATATTGGTGCAGAATCCCTTCTGTGATGTGTCTTCCTGCAAAATGTTTAATCAGTAGCAAAAAAGCCAAAAGCAGAGAAGGAGAGACCTTAAAAAATCCCATGAGAGCCTCAGGAGGTGCCCAGCACTGGCACCTGCGCTGCCCCGTGGGGTACTGGGGCAGCACCCACGGCACTCCTGCACCACTGAGCCCACTGCACAGCACCCAAGTCTCCATGCATATGCGTCATTGTGAACCAGCACGGAGTCCATCGGCTGCTGCAGCTGAGTGCAGTGAGCAGCACTTGACAGGTTATTGACTCGCAGTAATACACTTTATTAAAAATCAGGGGGGACCGAGGCTTTTAGCTCCTTATTAGAGTGCAGACTTGTTAGGAGAATTTAGTGATATGAAAACAACTACAGTACCCTGCAGAAAGGGTCCTTCTGAGACGTTCAGAATAGCAAAAGGTTAAATTAAAACTTCCCTGCTGCAGCATAATCAGGAGATGGCCAGGCACAGTCTCCATGTTACCATGCTGTGCACGGTTAAATTAGAACAGCAAAGTGGCTTCTATACATATATATATATAGCATGAAGACATTATAATACATAGACCTACTTCCCCTCTCCAAATGGCCTTCTTTTCCACTTCTGACCCTGAAACTGTTAGAGCTTGGTTCAACACTCCCTGAAGAAAACATGCTTTTCACATCAGCAAACGGGCCCCAGATGCCCTGCAGTGCTCAGCTCAGGAGGCAGTCAAAGTGCAGGGTAACACCTAGTCATCAGATAAAAGTAAAAGCCCTCACTTGTCTATTGAGTAACAGACCACAGGGACCATTCACAGCACGGATACGACACCATCAGCTGGCACAATGAGCAGTGTTTGGGAACTGGATGAGGGCCAACCTGAACCATCTCTGCTGGACACCTTTAGAGCTTGGTACCAAAAGCACAGCTGGATCTGGCAAACAGCACCTACAGCAACAGCCACAGGTGAGCACTGCTGGGCAGTGGTGCTGGGCAGGGACAGAGAAAACCTCATCATCATCTGCAGAGCACAAACTCGTCTGAGCAGCTCAGCCTGAAGGTTTGTCTAACCCCAGCACAGGAGCTGAGCAGTGTCAATAAACAATTAACATGCATCCAACCAAGCAATTAAATCAATGGAAAGTGGGGAATTCCAGCAGACAATGCAATTATTGTATTAACTACAAAAACTGCTGTTTGTAACTAATGCAAGGGAGAAACACCAGCTGAGAAGAAGCTGGGGCTGTTTGCTCCAGCGCTTGCCTCTGCAGGAGAACAGGATCCTTTAGTGGGAGTTCGGGATCAGGTTTAGTTCAAACATCTTATTACAAGGATGTGTTGGCAAGAGGGAAGGCTGGTTTTTGACAGCAGTGTCATCACCCGTGTTTGGAGGAACTCACACACAGTTTGACTGCTTCAGGAGGAGGTGCTGGCAGAAGGGACCGAAAAGCAGATGCTCAACTGACAGGACAGTGAGCTGTGGCGCAGAAGCAGGGGTAAAAGCCACGTGAATCTAGATCTTGAAATGTTTCATTAAGGGTCAGTTTGTTTTAATGGGAGGACAATGGGGTTCAGCTCAATGAAGCCGCTCTGGGCTGGCACTTCTGGTCTTCCCTCCACGCTTGTGTCAAGGGAGCAGCTGAGATGAAGCTCTCCCATCATTTTCCACCCTTGGCTGAGAGCAGGAGCTCAGAGCCCTGAGGCTCCACGGAGGGTCTGGCCTCGGGACACTCGGCCCTGCAGAGCAGCCGTACCCCAGCACAAACCCTTCAGGAAAAGCCTCCTTGAGCCGCATCAGCGCCGACGCTTCCCACGTGCGCGGTGTTACCGGTCACGCTGCACGTCCTGCTCAAAGCGCCGAGAAGAGCCGCGTCGCTGCGGAAACCCGGAACCCATCCGCTCATTCTGCAAGATGAAATAACTCACTTCAACGGGAGCTGACATGGAGCCCAGAGAAAGCAGATCTGTGGAACGGGGCTGCTTGATCCGTGCTTTGCTGGCTGTCACATCAGCTCCTCTCAGGAGATGAGAAGGAATATTAGCCAGGAAATAGCTTGCCAGTTAGTTCAAGCTGTGTTTTGCGATGCCGACTGAGGTGGAAGGTGACAGAAACAATTGCTAAATATCAATAATATTATGCACACAATTAAAATGCAGCCAAGAATCTTCTACTACAAAACAAAATGAGGTTGTGAGCCCATGCGGGGGCTCAGTGATGCTGCTAGGTTAAATCTTCAACTCAGTGGAATGTTTGAAAATGTAATTTTTGCTTCCTCCTTCAAATCCCCTTTTAATATTCACAATTGGCCTCTCTGTGAGAGATTTCCAGCTCTGAAAAGTTGTTTGAGCCGAGTAGCTAAGGATTATGTCTAATAAAGCACCGTTATTCAGGACAACTCTCTACAGACATGTTTACTAAATAACTCTGATATTTTGCAGAATAAGTTACATTAATTACAACCACAACAGCAACAAAAATAGGTGGAGAAATGTTTCAGTTGTGCCTGTTCACAGGCAGCAGCAGCCAGGAGCTGCCCTGTGGGGAACACGCCACGGCCAGGCACAGCTCCACGCAGCACGTTAACTCCGTGCCAGGAGAGGATGTGCTTGGCTGAAGGTGAGGGAGAGAGTTTTCTCCATGGAGGTATTCATTCACTAGGTCTGCTCCACCCATCATCGATCTGGAGGCTGACTTTGGGCAAAGTCATTTTCCCTCTCTGTGCATCTGTCTTTCTGTGGGTACCACTCTTTGGCTGCTCTGTCAGGCACTTGGAGCTACAGCTGAGAACATCTGGGTTTGCTCCTCCTGGCCAGTAGCCATTTTAGAGCAGAGGCTGCTAACCCCAAACAAGTGTTCCAGAGATGGGATTTCATATATATGTATCCACACACACATGCACGCCTACATGTACATGCTGTGACTCCCATTTGCCCTGTTCCCAAGCCAGGGTGTCCTTCACCAGCTCCAAACCATCACTTCCCCACACTGGGTGTGCTAGAGGGACGTGAGGATGAGGCTCTGCCATTTTCACCTCTCCTTCCACAGACCAGCCAGCCCTGTCCCCTTCCCCTGCTCTGAGCCCTGCTTTGGCAGACTGGGCTGCGGGCTGGGACCTTCCCACAGAAAAGCAGCTTGAACAAGGAAATGCAAAGGGTACTGTGGCTCCCTGCAGCAGTGGGAAGACAAACGGCCATAATGACAAGTTACTGCAGGATGCTCTGACTCAACAGAGCTGGGCGCCTCCACTGCTTAAGTTGTTTCCAAAGTAGATGTTTCCTGTGCGTGATCATTACACTGGTAAGTGCAGACCAGAGCAGGGAAGGCAGATGTTGTCTTGACCTCTACTGATGGCTGATTTTTATTTCTGGCACATAATCTGAACGTATTCATCAAGGAGAAGATGATGGGGAAAAGTACAGCAGCAGTGATAGCAGCTGTACCCAAAAAAAAAGGTTTCTTTTTGCTACTCTGTGTAATGAATACAGAGGAAAATAAGAAACGACCTTGAGCTCCTTCCACCTGCTCTTGCAGCTCTTTGCTTTTGTCTCAGTATTTCCTGTTTTCTCCCAACTCCCCAGTCCCTCTGCGTGCTCAGCGCATTCCAGGACACCACTGAGCATCACCACTGCTGCGCAGGGGCTGCTCCGCCTGCCATGGGCACTGAGCTGCTCTCCCGGAGCCCAGGACATGAGCCTGGATGGTGTCGCCTCTGCTGCGCTGGGTGTAAGTGTCCAGCCACAAGACAAAGCAGTGCTGGGAGGGGAATGTCCTATAGGCCTGGCTGGGACCCAAGCTGCTCAGTGGGGGTTGCCCCAAAACTCAGTGACCTACAGAGAAATCTGGTTAGAAAAATACAGAAAGAAGATTTCAGCCAGCGCAAGGTCAGCCAAGTCAGAGTTCCCATCAGTGTAATGGAGATGGAGTGAGGCAGATTTAGATACGAGAGAAGAGGGTGAAAGGAAACTGCTCAAAGGTGATGCCAAGATTTCTGGTCTCGGGAGGCTGGTGAAGGTCTAAATCCAGAGAAGCAAGAGGAGCCACTGATGCTGCCAAGAGTGGCCACGAGTCTTTCCTCATCAGCAGCAAGGACAAGACAGAAGCAGCCCCCAGGACCTGGGCAGGATTTTGCCTGCTGGGAGGTGCCCGCAGTGCTCCCTGTCCTGCCCATCCCAGGCTGATCCTGCAGGAAAGGAGGAACCCCTGCAAACAGCCAGCACATGGACGCACAGACCGTGTGTGGTCACTGGAAATGAAACGATTCAGCCTGAATCATGTTCAGCTCCAGAGCTCAGCCAAGGGACACCCTGATGGGCATTGCCTGCCTCAGGCCTCACACATCCATCAGGGAACCATGACTGCTGTTGTAGGAAGCAGAGGCACTTAGCAACACCTCCAGTGAAAAATGTCAATTGTCTCAAGTAGGTGCCCTAACATGGACTTAATAAGATTGCCTATGTTCATTGTATACCCATTTATGGTTAAAAAAGCACTAAGGATTGAATAAGAGAGAAATCCTGGTGCCTTCTAATTAGCTGAAAGCTGCATGGAGTATGAAGGGTGATATCTGTGTTTAGTCTGATGCAGAATTTGGCTTCCCCTCAGGCCCTGGCACACAGGTACCACAGTGGTCATGGCCTGGCCCATGGCACAGGAGCTGACTGCTCTGCAAATGCAAAATGACTTTTTCCTCAATATGAGAGACTTACAAAGAGATTTTTTTCAGATCAATTTAATGCTTTACCTGCAATTCAATACTAATGTAATTAAATCAAGATGATGCACGTTCACTTATTACTCACTTTGATTGCTGCTGCTCAGCTACATGATATTTGAACAGAAGAAAATAAAACAAACCTTCCCTCCAAAACACGGATGTGTTAGGTTCCAATGGGTATTTTGGGAAGGACTATTTTTAAACATTTTCCATGCATGTGTTCATTTGCAGTTGAGCTTTCAGACAATGCTGGGTGTGAGACAGACTGCTCGAGAGTTCTGGAAACAAGACCAGGAACTGAAGGAATCGTGGACCAATGATCCATCCTCCTTCCCAGGGCCAGGCCAAGAAACCATTAACAACTTGCCTTTCAAAGGCCTAGCCAATCTGCTGCAGAGCTGTCTGGGCCAAGATGGCTTTTGCACAAGGGCTTTAGATTAAGAGCTGCTGCCTGTGGGATGGAAGCTCCTGTTTTGCTGGTCTAGGGTGGCTTGTCCAAGTGCTTTGGTGCAGCAGTACAGAGCAAAGGGATGGTGCAGGGCTGCACAGCAGCTCAGGATAGGGTAGTTTACCCAAACCATTGGATATGTTCATTCACAAGGCACCTCCTCAGCAGGAGGGGAGCTGGAAAAAGAAATAAACAACCCCAAACCAACCAAAATCAACTCCTTGCTGCAGATGTTTTAGGGTTTTAATCCTTCTCTCCCTCCTGTTTTCTCTTACAACTAATTGCATCACTTTGTCTCAGTTTGGACAGATACAACTGCACTTGTGCTAATCACTGCGAGCATTCCCTCATAAATACTATCACTTGCTAATATTACACAACAGAACAGCCACCACTTTGTGCCTAGCAGTTTTTTAATGATCACTTGATTAGGAAAATTGATTTTTTAAAGTAACACATCTTATTAACTAATTGCAATAAAATTGCTTGGAAATGGGGAAGGAGAAAAGACAAAAGAACACTCAAAGTGCCAAACGCTTTGGGAAGATGGGCAGAGGAGCTATAGCCAGGCACAGAACGCAAGCTCCTCACAGCAGGATTAATGGTACAGAACTGGTTGTAATAGAGAAGTGCCATGTAGTACTTGCGTGATATAAGATGCTTGCTGTAGTGATAACGATAGGGCATCAATTACCCTTTTAAGTTTCTTGGCCTCTGATGGGTTCATTTTGTTTGCTTTCTCACCTCTGTTTTCAATTATCCAGCTGAATTTAGAGTCCTGAGCCCCGCTGCTATCAACTTACAAACCCACTCATGAGCCCTCCCCACGCAGTAACTTCATACAGACCTCACCCAAGTGGTACGTAGTCACATTACTCCAAGCAAGTAGGTATTAAAGAAGAGAGTTTTGACTTGAATAGGAGCAACATCCAAAGAAAACAATGTTTGTTAAACAAAGATTCACTCAGAACAAGACTAGGTCATGTTAATATAAAAACAAAACGTAGGGGAGGAAAAAAGAGAGAAAGCAAGCAAACAAGAAAGAAAACTTGATATAAATCAGGGCTAAGCACTCCACCAATCATCAGCTCTCTAAATCAAGAAATCTGGCAGATTTTCCAAGTGGGAATCAATCTTCCTGTCTCCGCAGTAAATACTGCAATCCTTTTTCCAGCAAGGCATAGAAAATGTAACTGGCACATCCAAGATTTATTGAAAAATATTCTGCCAGTCTGTTTGAGTGTTGCAATTCCAAATGCTTTTAAACAAGAGGTCAGAGAGTCAGCACGGCTCTATCCTCCCCCGCTGTCCAAACCCGCTCTGGGGACAGGCACATCTCCTTGCTGTATCGGCGCAGCGCAGCCCTGAGCTGGGATTGCTCCCCGCAGCCCTTCACCCCTACAGCTCTCCGTGCAGCTGCACCACACATCTGCTGTAAACGCCCGCTTCCTCCCGCACAGCGCACACGGAACGGCCCCGTCTCCACTGCTGCCGGGGGTGCACTGAGCATCTCGCACAGACCAGAAGACAAGGAGCAGGGCTGAGCGGGGCCCCGGGGACACCCCAGGGCTGAGCTGCCCCACAGCTCCCAGAGGAGGTGTTGGGGTAACTCAGGGGCTGGACAAGGGCTCGGAGCATCAGAGATCCCAGCCTTGACCCTGACCTGAAGAGGGTTTAAGCCCAAGAGGGGCCAGACAAATCAGGCTGAGGGGGAGCGGAGATACAGACCGAGGAGGCAGCTTGCCGGCAGCCCCTTACGGAACCACGTCACTCCCTTATGGGATGTTTGCGTGAACCCAGCAAAACAGCAGCCAGCTGGACTATCCACACCACAGGCCCACCACCAGCACTGTCCACCGAATCACACACCAAAACCCTGCAATTCCCCTGCAGCCGCAGGATTCAAATCGCTGTCACAGAGAAGCCTTGAGCAGCACGGCAGCTGCAGAGAGAGTTTGTATAAAACCAAACCTGGCCCAAGCTGCCTTTGTTACAGATATTCCACAGCTCAGAGCAGATTTATTTGTGCTTACCTCGCTGCCCATCAGCGGAAGCCTGGACCCCAGCACCCCCAATGCCAGCACTGGAGAAGGTCTCCTGATGAAAGCAGGGACTGCTACGACATCAGGGGTTTTTCACCCCCTGCCACGTTTTACAAATGGAGCTTTAACGAGACAATGAGCCCTGTGGAGTGCTCCATCCCCTGCTCCTGCTGGTGCCGTGCCCAGTGCCTGAGGAAGTGCCCCTGCGGTTCAGGGACAGCCCCACCTCCTGGGGTGAAGCCGCTGAAAGCACAAAAGGCTCCACCTGGGGAAAAGCACCCAAAAAGCAAGGTCAGGGAAATAAGCAGGAGGCCAAAGCTAAATCACCCCTCCCCAGGCACTGCCCCTGCCTCCCCAGCTGCTGCAGAGCTGCAAATCAAAGCTCAACACTCAGAGGACCAAACTGGGATAGCAAAAGATACCAGCTACAGTCAACATCATTGGAAAATGACCCCTAAATTCTCAGCACAATGCAGCAAATCAATGCTGTTAGCATTGGAGTCTGTTCACATAACAAAAGTTCACACGATTTTGCAGAAACGACCCTGAGACAACAGGCAAAGGGAGGGGAAAAAGCCCAGCAGATTAAGAAACTATGTAGATTAATAATTCACTGAAACGTCTCAGCGCTGAGGTTCCTTTAGAGCTGTTTTTAAAGCACACTAGTGAACCAACAGATGGTATCATTCTCTTCCTCTGTGATTGAATCTCTTGGGACTTCAGCACAGGCTTATAAAGGGCTCAGTGGAAGTGTTTTGCTGGTGCTGCATGCACCTGGGCTGTTGGAGCCATTTATTAAGCTGCAAGGCTGGTGGAACTGCAGAGTTGGGACACCCTGGAACATCCAGGGTTTGACATGGTGTGAACACTGGTGTCCGGGCTTAATTCTAGGTTGTTTAATTACATCCCAGCACTCCCAAATCCCCCACGCTGTTAGTTGGGTGTCCCTATAACAGTGCCCTGAACTGGGAGCAGCCACAGCACTGGGGGTGGCTGCACGTCACTGGGGGAGATGATGGCCATATAGATTTTTATATATATAATATGATTCCTGTGCCCACTAAAGATATGTTTTAAGTACATGCTTCAAGGTGAGAGCTTACAGAAATAGAAGAACTACTCGGAATATCCATCGCAGGCCAGGTGAGAGGGGAGGGCTCCAAGCAGTCATTCTAAGAACAGGGAAAGAGCCGAGAACTTGGTCTCAGATACCCCTCACTGTCAGACAGACACACAGATGTCTGTCATCTGGCCTGGCAGGCAGGAGGCAGTGAGTTGTGACTGAGCTTCGCCACTGCATGTACAAAGGAGAGAACCAATCCTAGTAAAGCCATAATGCAATTTATCACCAGAGAGGAAAAATGAGGAGAGGTTGTTTCCTAACCATTTATCCTGTAGTCTCTCTAAAAACTTACAATGAGAGCTCAGTTCAGGTTGGTTTTAACAAGAAGTAATTTGTATGCCAGAGAGAAAAGCTGAGGTTTGATTTTCCTTCAAAGTATGTATGATACAACAGCAAATGTGCCTGTAAGCAGCAGGAGGGGACCTTGCAGATTTTTTCCTACATCAGTAAAGACAGTTATTCTTTTTCCAAAGGGATATGAATCCTTTGTCTCAGTTTTCTGCATGCGTTTTCACTTTCTCAGAGGCTAAACTCACATATTTAATGCGAAAGTGCTGTGAGAGTCTCCTCCAGCTGCAGTGCAGGTGTGTCACCTCCCCTTTTCCCCATGAACTTGGCCCCTCATCACCCATCAGTCAGGAGTATGGCTGGGCAGGGAGCACTCTAATGGCCCTTCAGATGAATATGCAGTAAAGACAGGACCTGAGCTGGTGTTCAAAAATCAGCAAGACCAATTTCCTTTAAAAATTAATTGCTGCTGACATTAATACAATTGGAGCACACAGGCAGACACCAGCAATTAATTAATCCGCAGTTTTCAAAAAAGAGAGTATTGATTTGTTGTTCCTCATAAACCTGGAATATTAGATTGAGGATGAGACAATTACATAAAGCAAGGGAAGGGAATTGGCTTTCATGAGTAAGACAAATGGGAAGGAGCCTGGGTGTCTCTGGTTTCCTTACAGGATACCTGCACCCCCATCAGGTCACTGTGCCAGAAAGGCACCTTCAGAGCAGATAACCCGTTCTTCTGAAAGGCTCTCCAGCACATAACCAAATACTTCAGTAAACGGAGCAAGCCACAGGGCTGGAGCTGGTGATCGCCGGGTAGCACGCGCAGAGCCCCGGCCCCTGCTCCACGTCCCAGCACAGCCACGCTGCGCAGGGATAAACAGGAGTTTCAGGCAACCTCTGCAAGGACCTTTGGGAGTCCAGCAGTGCCCGGCGACCTCGGAGGGGCACTGTGCTTCTGCAGCTCTCCCGTACCTCCCCAGCACACTGCAAGGAAACATTCCCTGGTCACAGCTTCAGTTCTGAAAAACAGAAAATCGAGGATAAGTTGAAGTGAAGTTGGTCCGAACGCCAGGGAGGAGCCGTCCTTCCCTCTCGGAACGCTCCGCAAAACCTGCCGGTGTCTGGGGAGAGCTGTGGGGGTTTGACGGACACAACTTCACTGATTCAACGGGACAAAACATTCCTGCTGCCGAGTGCTGCCCTTCCCTGCCTGGTCCTGCTGCCGCCGGCCCTCCTCTCAGAGCGCACAGGGATCTCCAAGGAAGAGAATTTAACCTGAGCAGTGAACGTGAACTCTGACTGCACGGCATTTGACAACATGCTCGTGCACATCCTGGTGAAAAGCAAACAGTGTCGCGATCCCGCGCAGGCTGTTTCCATGGATGCAGGGCAGCACTGCCTGCTGGAGATGGCTGGATTAAAACCCAGCCTTCTTTGGTCAAGAATTTCTCACCCCCTTTCTCCCTGCAGCTATGTGCATGGTTTTCAAGCCATCAGCTCCCATTTGTGAGCCTGCGGCACCTTTGCCCACAGAGGTGGAAGCGATACTGTGAGTGTTTGGGAGCTGTCGGTGTGTCTGTGCCTGCTCCAGCTCCCTCAGCAGCTCGGCTGGGGTGCGATTCCCCACCCGCCACCATGCACTGCTCTGGGGTGTGCTGCTGCAGCCTGTGGGAGTGTCTCCAGCTCCACAAAAGGCACTTGCTGCTCCTGGCTGGCAGTAGGTGGGTTTGCTGTGCCCAGATGTGACAGTCCTATCCAGAGGCTCCAGACCTCTGGAAATGTGTCTCTAAGGAGCCTCAGTGAAAGAGCATTCTCCGTACTCACAGTATCACACACAGTATGCTGGAGATTGGAAGGGACCTCAAAAGATCATCTAGTCCAATCCCCCTGCCAGAGCAGGAACACCTAGATAACGTTACACAGGAATGTGTCCAGGCGGGCTTTGAATGTCTCCAGGGAAGGAGACTCCACAACCTCCCTGGGCAGCCTGTTCCAGTGTTCCGTCACCCTCACTGAGAAGAAGTTCCTTCTCAAGTTTAAGTGGAACCTCTTGTGTTCCAGTTTGCACCCATTACCCCTTGTCCTATCATTGTTTGCCACTGAGTAGAGCCTGGCTCCATCCTCGTGACACTCCCCCTTTATATATTTATAGACACTTATAAGGTCACCCCTCAGTCTCCTCTTCTCCAAACTATAAAGACCCAGTACTCGTGTATTTACATTGTTATTTAAGAGCCACAGTCCGTGGGCCCGCACAATCAGCCAGTCTCTGGGTCCACATCCAGCTTCAGGTGGGGGACATTTGTAAACAAGTCTTTCACTGTCACCTGCACTCCACAGCCTCCATCTGTTCTGCAAACAACCCCGAGACCAAGAGCACGGCACCTCCCTGATGTAGGCGCCAGGCCAAGGAACGGGGACGTGCTTTCCCTGCCCGGCAGCGCTCAGCTCGCCGTCAAACAGCCCTGCTGTGCACGTTCAAGGGGTTCGAACCTGACTGCGGGAGCCGAGCCCTCATTAGCAGAGGCTGCGTGGTGCTGCCCGGGCGAGGGCTGCCGGGGCAGGCTGGGAGGGGGCACCGGTCCGTGCGGCTTCACTGCGGTTGGGGGTGCCAGAGGGATGTGCGGATTCTCAGTACAAGTTGTTGCCCTGAGTGCCCAAGGAAACGGTTCTTGTTTAAGAGTGCTGATTGTGGGTCGCCGCGCAGCCTCACCTCCTTGTCCTCCATCCAAACCATTTTGCTTTTAATACATTTTATCCTGTTGCCCGTTTTCCAAGGAATTTGGCAAGAGCTCCAGGGCTTCAAGCAGTGAGCCTGGACCAGCTTCGCCCCCGAGCAGCCTGTTGGCTCAGAGCAGGCTGGGGATAGCATCCTTCTCCTTCTCTCTGGTGCTGCTGCTCACAGCAGTGCTTTACCCAGCACTGAGCTCTGCCGGGAAGTGTTTTGCTCTCCACAGCCTCCTGCCAGGCAGGACCGAGCTCAGAGTGGCTCCTCACATCCCCTAGAGCAGATACAGGCCCTGAAACCACAGCCCTGAGGATGAGCCACTGCTCACCCGGGCACAGAGAGCACGGAGGAGTTCAGATGCAAGAGAAGGGAAAGAGAAACAAACCCCAGGGGCTGGTGGCTCCCCAGCAGGGCTGCGTCCCCGCAGGCTTCCCATTACCGTGATATGTACCAGTCCTTGAAAACCATTAGGAGGATGCACCCCACTGCAGGAACAGCTTGACTGCTTCAGTAACTGGCTACCATCTGTAGGGTAGAAACGCCCCTGCTGGGAAGCGTAAAGCCAGAGCAGCCTAATTAGAGAGCATGTGAGCACTCCCAGGCTCAGCATGGCTGATCGCATCGCTTTCTTGGGAAGTTTTATCTTCCAAAGCAACAAATACATTTGAATAGAAGGCTTCCCTGCATCCCTTCCCTTTGAAGGCTGCAGGCTCCAAGAAGATGGTGCATGCCTAGGATGATGCAGGGCCCCGTGTTGAGATGAGGTGTGCAGCAGAAGCAGGGAGAACACCAGGATGGACGGGCAGCCTTGGTTCTGTTCAGGTCCCTGCCCATTTCTCTTCCCTTTTATTTTCTTCCCTGTTTAAAGTAACACAGTAAACGAAGCTGCTCTTACGGCAGCTCAAAGACATCTCCTCTCTTGCCTGTTTAGTGGTAATAAATAAAAAATAAATAAATAAATCACTTTGTCAGTGATCACTGGCAAAGATGAACAGCGCCTGAACCCCATGGGATGCTGTCACTCATCTCCTGCAGCATGAGGAAGCTCAGCTGCCCTTCTCAGGATCACAGCCCTTTTGCATCTGCAGCTTTTGGTAGGGCATCACAGGCAGAGGGCATATCTTGTGCCATTTTCTTCATCACCTGCAACTCTAAATGCAAAATACTGTTTTCAGAAGTGACTGAGGCACTTTGGGGGCTAGGAAGAAAAAGAGGATTGTAAAACACTGGATAAGAATCCCTCAAGGCCCTGCTCAAGCAGGTCAGCCAACACAGGCTGCCCAGGACCCACCAGGTGGGTTTTGGACATCTCCAAGGATGGAGATCACACAACCTCTCTGGACAGCCTGTTCCAGAGTCCGACCATCCTCACAGCAAAGAAGCATTTTCTGAAGTGAAGTGTAATTCCCTGCACTTCCGTTTGAGCCCATTCCAGCTGCAAAACAAGAAGGTAAGTTTTGGAGTGTTTGATGCATGCTCAGATTGCAGGGATGGCAGATCTGCCCACGGGACTTGCTGTAGAGGAACAATCCAATCATGGGGAGTGCTTGTTTTCACATCACCTGCAGAGAGAACCACTCTTCCCCTACCCAAAATAAGCCCTGGTTCAAAAAACATGCTGTGAGTGAAGCTAATGGGCAGGAAAAAACAACCTGCCTTAACTGCATGGACAGGAGCCCTTTGTTTCTCCCAGGAGAGGGAAGGGGCTCGTTGCAATGAAGAGCACGGGCACCCTGCTCCCCACCAATGCCGTGCCAAAGCATGTGGACACACTATTGCTGCCCCCCACAAGTGTACTAACCAGGATGGAGCCTGGTGCCCGTGATGTTTCCCTGCCATCGAGGTGCAGTGAAGCACAGCCAGGATTTGGTGGAGGCCAGCAGAAGGCTCCAGCAAAACTCCTCAAACCAGGGACAAGATATAAATTTATCTCAACATTTAGAGAGGTGAATTCCATTCAAGGTACGATCCTGTACCTCTGTTTGCCAGAGCGAACAAACACACAGAGCAGTTACTCCAATTGGTTTTCCCTCATCTTTTGTTATTCTTTGTGTCTGTACAACACAAATAACACTTCAGGGGTTTCTCCAATTAAAACTTGCAAAGTGAAAATGTGGTTTCCAATCAATACAGTTCCAGGGAACCAAGTGACCTAATTCCATGCCCTAAGTTCCACATGTGATTAAATACCCTATGGGATCACAGCCTCAGTTTCTATATTATGCATTTTTCCACAGATAACGAACAAATTGAGAAAGAAAAAAAGCCAGCCAGAAAGCAGGACAAAACAGGAACAGCTCCTTTTGTCCTGCATTGCAATCACACAGCAGAGATCATGCCATGCTCTCACCAGATCCTTATGCACTGTGACAAGGCAATTTCCTCCAGGCTGCTTATTCACTATTCAACTCACATCTTATTGACTGTATGAATCTCATGTGAAAATAATTCCTTGTTTCCCTTCAGATGACACTATAATGAGAGCAGAGCGCGCCCTGTACTGCAGCTAGCCTTAGCAAAAGTTCTCGGTGATGTTTCCAGGGGGTGGGGGCACGGCATGTTGATGTAGATGCTCCCCAAGGTTCCACACGCCCCTGTACCAGCCCCAGCCCATGTGGAGAGCAGCAGCTCCTCGGGATGTCGGTCACTGCAGGGACACTGGGTCTGCCCTGCGTGGGCCGGGAGGAATTCTGCCCCCCCCCAGGCTGAGCAGAGCAGCGCAGCTCTGCAGAGTGAGAGGGGAGGAAGGAGGAAAGGGGACAAGACATCGCCGGATCCTGCTCGCTCTTACTTCAGCTTACTACTGCTCAAAGATGCTTCAGGAGTGCAGCCATTCCTGGAGAGAAAGGGGACACACGGAAAGGAGAAGGCAGAAAGCAGAGGGGGGTGATGAGAACACTTCCTGGTACTTAATACAATTCACTGACCGTGTCCAGAGATTTCAGTTCCTTCAATCCCATACCTAAATGTGCCGCTGCTTCCACCATAGCCCCAGCTCCACAGCCAGCGCTGGTACTTCCTTCTCTGCAGTTGCAGCCCCACATGGGGACTTTCCAGGGCCAACTTATAAAGCACCGCACTAATTCTCAGTATCTTTTACAGCTCATTATTTAGAGATAAAAGGCTCCCCAGTGAATGTGCTGCAGGCTTCCTGTGGAAAGATCAGGTTATAAAGTGCTCAAGCATGAGGATTAGTGATCAAAATTATTATTGTGGTTTGTTCTTTCGGAGGTTCCTCCGCAGGAGGCCAAAGCTGGTGGGTCCCAGCAGATGAGCAGGTTTGGTCCCAGCATCCTGGCTGCATTCCTTTTTCAGTGTCTTCCTTTTGTTGCGTTCATTGTATTTGCCTTGCTATTTAGCGCTTTAGAAACTGATTAGAGGTGTCTCAGCAGAGACCTTGGTTTGGGGAAGCGGAAGGAAGCAGTATTAAAAGCATATTGAATATTCATTCAACAATGAAATCTGAATTCTGTTTAGCAGCTCATCTGCAGAAGTACATTTCAAAGTGAAACTTGAACATCCAGGTGAATATTAATTTTGCTGCTGGTGGTTTTTTTCCTCAGCAGATCTCATTTCCAAGTCATAGCTCTGGAAATTCCTGTACACAGCTGAACATGCACAGAGCCTGAACTGAACAGGAGCACAGGTGAGGTTGATCTGTGCGGGGCGTGTAGCAAGTACATGCAAAGGGAGTTGAACGCACAACAACAACTCAATCCCTCGATGTTCTCCAGTGCAGACGGATTTCCGAGCAGCTCTTGCTTGGGATGCAGCCTCAGGGTGGTTCATGTCCTCCAGGGCAGCCGCTGTGTGCAGGGAACCACGGCTGCCTGCAGGGTGAGTGATGCTGGTTGGGGTCCAGCTGCAGCCTGCACCATCACCCCGTTTTGTCACCCAAGTGCTGCCACATCAGGGAAGAGTGGCAGGGACCAGGAGAGAGCAGCGGGTTCCTGCCAGCTGCACAGGACTAGAACATAGCAGCAGGGCCGGGCTTCGAGCTGAGCCCTCCAAACACCCACTTTCTAGCGAAGGGTTTCTTCACAGTCTTCACTCAAAACTCTTCCCCAGCTTTCCAGAAACAAAGTCCCAGTTCACTGCGATCAGAGTGAATTGCAATGTGCTTGCACGAAGAAAATAAGAAGTCAGTTCTTATGAAGAAGCTGCCTTAGGGATTTCATTCAAAATTATCATCTTCGATTTTATTAAAATCAATAGGAGATTTTATTACAGTATAAATTAAATGAAAGACTATTTGCTCCTCGGATACCAGAAGCAATAGTATGGGAATTGCTTCAAGCGATGGTATTCATCCAGATGTCTCAGCTAATGTTATCTATGCACAAGTGTGGAGTTTCATTTCTTTTTCTCTCTTATTTTTTCATCCCTTAAACACCAGCACAGTTCATGGGATGTGACTGAGGCTTACAGATGAGACTCAGCTATTTTTAAAGGCTCAGGTTGCAAATGGTTGGAGCACGGGAGGGAGCTCAGAAAGGACCTGAAAAAATTACTGAGGTCTGTAGGAAACACTGTACAGGGAACGATTAAAGAGCTCGGCCTGTTCAGGTTACTAAAAAGAAGGCTAAAGGTGCCTTGATTAAGGGCATTAGCATGTTGGCAGGAAGAAAAGCACGAGGGACTGCACAGCATTCAGCCCAACAGCACTCACAGTTCTGCAGGCAGCACCCGTGGTCTGCTGGAGCTGGAAGCCATCAAACACAGGTTTAGGTGCACCCCGGTGACAGCACTGTCCTGACACGGGGAATTCTAAAACCAGAGTAAGAAAACTGAGGTTTGGACTGAAATGCTGGGATGTTGGTGGTGCTCCAGGAAAAACTTGAAGTGCTGTATCAGAGCACACGTAAGGTAGGCTGTGAGGATAGCCAATATTCTGGCAAAGTTGATCTAATAATTGCTTAAACTGGATTTAAGTGCTTGAAAGGTTAATGTGGTAACAATTCATTTCACCAAGCTGCCATATATCAGTGGACAAATCATTTAAATAATTATATACACACTCAGAAGAGGGTCAGCAGGGCCCTGTAAATGCAGGTCGTGTTCTGAAATGCTGCCAGTTACTGTCATTCGGGAGGGAGAAATTGATGGCAGGCTGATTTGCATAGGGAAAACCTACAATCCCAACATGATGCCAAGCTAAAGCATCCCCAGCCCCGATCGTACAGGCTCTGCAGGAGCGTCTTGGGCCAAGCCTCTGTTACAGCCACAGGGAGTGGGGCAGATGAGGGCAGTCCTTGTTCAGTACCAGTCCCTCGCTGTTCTGCACTGCAACACTTGCTAAGGTATCAGAATTACACAAACTGAGTAGCAGCACCTTTGGCTGTTTTCAGTGTAGCAGGTTTTAAAGCAATTCCTTTTCCACTTTAAATCAGACTTTTAGTTTCACTGGAAGTGGGAGAGGAAAGGAATGAGCACTGAACAGTGATTTAAAAGTACAAGAATAAATCTTCAGCACAACAACCTTAAGGGCTTTCAGGGGCCTTTGCACTCTGCTGTGCCCAATCTTATTTTGGAGCTCACGATCCCTCTTTTGAGAAGGTGCTGCTCATTGACCCCATCCCAAACCAGATCCATCTCCTTCCAAATGGGATCTCTCCCTATCAGTGACAGAGACAGCCCTCAACAGCTAGTTTACAGTAACTGCTTCACCTTCAGATACTGAGGTTTCACAAGATAAATCTCACCCTAAGTGCAGCCCCACAGTGTTTCAGGACCTGCTGCAGCCCACAGTTGATACCTCCGGGTCTCAGGGCAGTTTGGTCTGTGAACCCCTGGGCAGGCTCTGCCTTTATTCAGGCTTTATGTGATGAGTCCCCGACATCCAACCATCACCTCTAAGCTCCCTGGTCACCATCACAGCAATCGCACACAGCAATTTGTGTCACCAGGGCTCCGGCAAAGGCACCATAAATCATGGCAGTAACTGGTAGAAATCAGACATAGCATAAGCACTTGTCCCTGTACGTGCTGGCTGCTGAGGAAGGTGAAGGGCTGGCACGTTCATTAGAGACAGCTCTGCAAGGACAGCAGCTGGGCCAGCTTCCCACACACGGATTGTCATCTTTCCTATGTAAGCCCTTGCAGCTTTGACAGACATGTTTCCAACTCACTGCGGTGTCGCTGCTGGTTCCACTACCACCACAAATACATCACTGCCTGCTTGCTGAGCTCAAAATGCTGCATGTCCCGAGGGGCTCCCAGACCTGCTGGTGCCATGGGGAGAGCTCAGAAAAACACAGTTTCATCTGAAAACAACCCTGCTTGTGTAGCGTTTATTCTCTGCAGATGCTGTGTCTTGTTCATTCTCTGACTAAGGCATCTGCATAAAAACTGGATTTCTACATCCAAAGTTTATCAGTTCTAGCTGAGGTTTCATGCAGGGGTGGTTTTTTTTCCTCTCTTCAGAAATTATCTTTGGTTTGGGGACATGATAATTTCTATCTTGCTAATTATGATGTCAAAACCAAAGGATTAGCTATTCTGCTAGGAATATATGCAATAAGAGAGGATCACACAGTGTTCCAGTTTCTATTCAAAAGCCATTGGCATAAGCAAGTAACACAGAAAGAATAAGGACCAAATACTGGCTAGTGCTGGCAGTGGCAGAGCAAGCAGAGCTGGTTATGGACATTTGCACCAGCTAAGGACAGATCCAGCACTCTGTTCCCAGTCCCCTTGCCTGCAACACGTGCATCCTGGCTCTGTGCACCATCAGGCATAGGAGGGTTTTCAGTACATTTCACCCTTGTTACTGACGAGCTCCTGTGCCCTGGGATGGCTGCTCTGGCCCCCAGCATATCTCCTGTCACAGGACAGGAGTGCTGAGGACTGCAGTCTGAGAGCACACAACCCTGTGTGTTAGGTCTCTCAAGAGCCATGCATTCAGTGACACTAATTGCAGAAGAAAAACCACTACACAACAAACCCGTAAGCACAAGACCCAAACCGCCTTCCCCCTCTTGCAATGCTTATGTTAATGATTACATAATGAATTTTTACACAAGCCTTTCCCACCCCCAGGAGGAATAACAGATCTGAAAGCTGCGACTGCACAAAATGATCTGGATGTTATTTCACGAAACTTACTTTGCACATAAACATATTATCCACTGGTACAGAAGAAAAATGGCTTAGTCATATACGTGCTTCTCCACACTCCCCCTCACGTCAACAGCCTCCTGACACATTTGAACGTGACATTTGTAAGCCAAGGTGAACGCAGCACAAATCCAGCCTCTCGCAGGCGTTTGCGCCTTGCCTTTAGGAAACCTGTGCTCAAAAAGAGCAAACCTGCCTGTGTCAGTGCGTGCAGACCTGCCTCTGTCACTGCGTGCAGACCTGCCTCTGTCACTGTGTGCAGACCTGCCTGCCTCTGTCAGTGCGTGCAGACCTGCCTGCCTCTGTCACAGTGTGCAGACCTGCCTGCCTCTGTCACTGTGTGCAGACCTGCCTCTGTCACTGCGTGCAGACCTGCCTGCCTCTGTCACTGTGTGCAGACCTGCCTCTGTCACTGCGTGCAGACCTGCCTGCCTCTGTCACTGTGTGCAGACCTGCCTCTGCCAGTGCGTGCAGACCTGCCTGCCTCTGTCACTGTGTGCAGACCTGCCTCTGTCGCTGCGTGCAGACCTGCCTGCCTCTGTCACTGTGTGCAGACCTGCCTCTGTCACTGCGTGCAGACCTGCCTCTGTCACTGTGTGCAGACCTGCCTCTGTCACTGTGTGCAGACCTGCCTGCCTCTGTCACTGCGTGCAGACCTGCCTGCCTCTGTCACTGTGTGCAGACCTGGCTGCTTCTGTCAGTGTGTGCAGACCTGCCTCTGTCACTGCGTGCAGACCTGCCTCTGTCAGTGTGTGCAGACCTGCCTGCCTCTGTCACTGCGTGCAGACCTGCCTCTGTCACTGTGTGCAGACCTGCCTCTGTCACTGTGTGCAGACCTGCCTCTGTCACTGTGTGCAGACCTGCCTCTGTCACTGTGTGCAGACCTGCCTGCCTCTGTCACTGCGTGCAGACCTGCCTTTGTCACTGTGTGCAGACCTGGCTGCTTCTGTCAGTGTGTGCAGACCTGCCTCTGTCATTGTGTGCAGACCTGCCTCTGTCACTGTGTGCAGACCTGCCTGCCTCTGTCACTGTGTGCAGACCTGCCTCTGTCACTGTGTGCAGACCTGCCTGCCTCTGTCACTGCGTGCAGACCTGCCTCTGTCACTGTGTGCAGACCTGCCTGCCTCTGTCACTGCGTGCAGACCTGCCTCTGCCACTGTGTGCAGACCTGCCTCTGTCAGTGTGTGCAGACCTGCCTGCCTCTGTCAGTGTGTGCAGACCTGCCTCTGTCACTGTGTGCAGACCTGCCTCTGTCAGTGCGCGCTGGGTCTCGCAAGGCAGGCGCAGAGCTCGCCACCAGGGCGCTCCGCGGGTCCCTGGGCGCTCACACCCTGCGGGGTTCGGATGGACGGGGCGGGCACCCAGCTCATGCCCGACCACCTCGAGGCCACCCGAGCTCAGCAGAGAGGGGCCGAGCTGGGCTCTGCGCGGGCAGCGCGGGGTCTGCCGGTGCCATTCAGCCGCTGACCCCAGGAACGCGCCCGCTTCGTCCTCGCCCCCTCCTAAAGGCGGTCAGTGAAGGTGGGCGAGCAGACCTCCCTGCCGCAGCTCCGGCTGGTCCCCTCTGCCCCGCCGGTGCCCAGGAACATCCCCGGTACCCGGGGCTCCCCCAGTGCAGCGCATTAGGAGGAAATGAGGCGCTGCTTCTCCCCCCGTTCCCTCACATCTCACCCGTAACAAACAGAGCCATGCAGCGCAGACTTTGTTCTTTTCTTATTTCCTATTTTTAAATCACTGAGCCGAAAAGCCCATTTTTAATGAAAAGAGATGAGCTCTTTGTTAGAAATGTGGCAAATAAGGTCTCTTGTATGATAAAGAAAAATTCTGCAGATTATTTGAAGCAACATGTCAAATACAAACTGGATTATGGGCACAGTGAAGTAATTATTTCTTGGAGAGATACCATTAAAATAGTAACACTTTTTAAAGCCCTGATAGACAGATAATGAGCATGAGAAACTGGTGAATGCAAACAAGAGCCTAATTTAGGAGGGAGCAGGGCTCCCACCGAGGCACCAAGAGAAGCTGTGGTACCACTGAGTTATGGATGCTGGACCCCCTGGGATGTCCACAACCATCCACCAGGACACCAGCTCAAGCTCCGCTGAGGAAAAGCCGTCAGTGAAATGAGATAAGTAGAATCCAGACCAGTGCAGATGGCAAAATCCAACCACAGATGCCACAAAAAGACACAATATTTCATTGATCCCATTACCCATGAGACTGGTATTTCCCCCAGAGAGTGACAGAGTGGAGCTGTACAAGCAAATGATTTTTTGGTTCACAAAGTGCTGGTTTGGCTGGGCAGAGCTGCTGTGTTTTGGATTTGTGCTGGAAACAGCATTGATAACATTGAGATGTTCTAGTTACTGCTGAGCAGTGCTTACACAGTCAAGGCTTTTTCTGCTTCTCAGACCACCAGTGAGCAGAACATGGGTGGGCAAGGGGCTGGGAGTGGACACAGCAGGGACAACTGATCCCATCTGCCCCTAGGGATACCACACACCACGGCATCATGCTCAGCAATGAAACTGGGGGAAGAAGAAGGAAAAGGGGACTTTCAGAGCGATGGTGTTTGCCTTCCCAAGTCACCGTTCGGTGTGATGGAGCCCAGCTGTGCTGGGGATGGCTGAGCACCTGCCTGCATGGGAAGTGGGAAGGAATTCCTTGTGTTACCTATTAAACTGTCTTTAAAACCATGAGTTTTCTCCCTTTTCCAACTCTCTCCCCATGCCACCATGGCTGTCTGGGGCTTTGCTGCCGGCAGGGGTTAAACCACAACCCCGACCCAACAAACACTACACATTTTTTCCTAGGCAGTATGAAGCAGGAAAACACACAGCTGAAATGGAATGAAACACCTTGTTTACCAGCTAAGGTTTGAGGCTTTGTTTTGCTTTAGATGAAACCAAAGCCGTGTTTACCACTGAGACTACAATTTGTTTCCTATAGTGTGGAAACAGAAGTGTTTCAACTTTTACAAAATGTATGTGGTCTCTGTCAAAATAGTGTAATGTTCTTAGTGCAGGTTTGAATCTTTTGAATCTGAGTGTGATTTTGGGGGAGAAAATAATGACTTCAAAGGAAAAAAAAATGAATTAATAGAATCATTTGAGGGAAAGCAAATAATGAAAAATGTAAGTGACAACAAGCTGAATTCTAGCCTCACATAGTTTGTTGCTTGACCCTCAGCCTAGGGGCTTAATAGAGCAGAGCAAGAGAAGTTGCCTGCAGCGGAAGCACCCGAGAAGAGCAGTACAGACCCTTTCGACCTAATGGAGATGAAATATGGGACACTAATTAGCTTTTCAAAATGTAGGGCAAATGACCAAAATAGAAGATGCAGGAAAATTAGTAGAGCAGAAAAGTCCAAATGATGTGGTACTAATTCATGCTGCTAAAATCAAAAGCTTGCTGACACATGGTGTAATTCCATACAGCCAGTTATCACTTCATGGCAACAAGGAGGGAACAATGGGAGGAGAGGGTGTTTATAGTCTGGTGTTCAAAATTGTTACATAGCCCCAGCTCCTACTTACTCATTTTCTTGCTTTTGCTTCACAGAGCTCATAAAGACTCCCTGCGTTCCCATGAACATGCGTTATTTACGTGAGACATTGCACAGGAAAAGAGACTGAGCAGCTGCCGTTTGGCAGAGGGGTGGTTAAGCAGGTTGGTTTGATTGCAGGCTAGACAGCGGGATTGGAAATCTGGGCACAAATGCATTTCTTCATCGGCCTGAGTTAAATCTGTAATTCCACCAGTCGGTCACTATTTCACAGTGCCTTCACGTGGCTGTAGCAGCAACCACACAGTTTCATGCCAGTAGAGGGTATCAGATGAAACACCCAAAAAGAAAACATGAATAAACTCAAGATGTTTAAGCCTTAGGAGCAAATCTATCATAACTAGGTCAATCTGGACTGACACAGAGAAGCTTAAATGAGGAAACCCCCACTGTCAGAAGACTTCAGTGCAGAAGAACCTCATGGCATTTCACAATATTTGCATGTTGCTGTTTCAGAGCTGTCCTTGTGTCCAAGCTGGTGCTCAGGAACAGAGGGGCTTGCTCAAGGAATCTGGCTTCATATGGGCAAGACCTGGCAACGCACCCAAGGTACCACCCATTATTTGATTGAAAAGTAGCATTAGTGACAGGAAGGACTCTGGTGAACCCACAAGCACCAAGGGAATGTAGGTTTGGAAGGAGCTTCAGTGATGCTGGTGTACCAGTCATCTTTTGGAGGTCATAAAGTAAATTCAGAATTCAAATACACCACATGGTCTAAACTTCAGGATTCATTTACTCAGATTTAAGCTCGCTCTGAGAGTTGTTCCCTGGGACCTCATTTATATGGGAAGAAATTCCACACGTGTCATTCATCCCATAGCACAGAACTGTGCTGCGCTGGCCTGATGGGTGCAAGCTCTCGGTGCCCATCAGGCAGTGGCGCAGCACCTGGGCAGGGGGAGGACCTGTTGCTGAGCTATGCAGGACCTCAGAGCACTGCCTTTGCCACCCCACTACTGCCAGGCCAGCAAGCCTGGGAGAGATGGAGCTAGAGGGGCTTCCTCAGTGAGTGGAAAACAGGAAAGCATTTGCTAAGAGGGTTTATCCCTTTCGTCTCTGCAGCAGGCATGGAGTGCTGCAGACAAACTGCTCCAGCTCAAGACGTGCGAGTGCACACGGGGCTCTTGATCATCTGCACAGGCAGAATGGACACAGCCTTAATGAACTCCTGACACAGGGTGTTGTAACGATGATAAATGGTGCCATGGAAGCAGAGAAGTGTTTGCCACCTCCTTTGACTTCTGCATGAGAAAAGGCTCATCCTCTGGACTGTTGCGAAGGCGCCCATCACTCAGGTCCCTTCTTACATGGAAAATTACATTTCAAGAGCCTGTTGCTGAGTCTGAAATAATCCTATTTGCTTCATACAAAAATACATGCAAGGTGTTCAAGATTTTTTGTCTTAAGCTTTCTGCTTGACATTTATTTGTGTCACTCACTGTGCTTACCAGCTACAGTCATTAGGAGCAATCTGTGCAACAGGGCACAGCAGATGACTGTGAATTCCACATCTCTGGAGAAAGATTGATATCCCTCTTCCTAAAAAAATTATGGCGCAAAATGTCTACTAGCATAACTTTACCAGCACTTGGCCTTATGCACAGAACTCTTATTTATCCTGTGGGTAGTAATGGATGTAAGTGGCATTTAATTCCATTTTTATGCTTCTTTAGGGAGCTGTGAAGTCTTTACATCAGTGAAAACTCAGACTTGCCCATCTGTTGAGATGAAGACAACTGGGAGATGAAGAACTTCTGAAAATGTTTAGAATCGAGAAAGTCAAAGCCTCCAAAGGCACTCTCAGGATCCTGGAAGAGGCTTGGCACAGCCCCATGCACACACAAGGGGAGCAGTGGGGCTCTGTGCTGAGGTCACAGCTGCCACCTCTGGGCACTTGCAGCCCCAACTCAAGCACCTCTTCTCACAGAGGCTCACAGAGGCAGCCAATGTGGGGTCAGGCACCCACTGAGCCTGGGTGGGGAGCCTGAGGCCGGGGGTGCAGATGGACCCAGCACGTGTGAGCCGAGCCCCTCAGTCCGTCAGCGCACACGGACACCAGCAGCTCTGCCGGCAGAAGGTCACAGCGTGACTGCGGCAGGGAAGCGCTGAGAGCACCACAGGGAGGGAAACGCACGTGGGTTTATTTCTTACCAAGAGCCCCGCTTTAATTCATTTGAACATTCAGCCATTCTAATGAATGAGCAAGCATTATTTGAAAAACAATGTTTAAATACTTAAGTTTTAATTTTATCAAATATTTAATAGCACTGTAATTAATCTTCTAACGTTAATGAATTAAATCATGGTCCTCCTGCAGTTTGATTTACAGTGTTGACTTAACTTCAGAAAAGCTACCCAGCACTTGATCCTCTGCTTCTCCTTTATGAACAAAAGTTTGAAACCATACTCTCTATCTTATGCACCTAAATCTGTTGTAAACCAAAGAGCATTAGGCAACTTTAATCCTGAGCACATGCTTTCCTACACAAGGGCAGGGCAGTTTCCTAAACAGTTAGTAAACTTGGGAAGGAAACATCCATTTTTCATTTCATTTGAAATTCTAATGAATGTCTTCAAATTATCAGCACAAATTTGAAAATGCATCAAGTTCTTTCCAAAATTTGTCAACAAGATTAAGTGATATTTGCCAATAGGATATCTGACTTGTAGCAGTCTTTAAACCTGAACAACTCCTTATCTGTTCAGAGTGGAATTAAATATTCCTCCCACCCATGTCCCTGTTTTCCTGCACATTCATTTGTCTCTTTTTACTTTCTTCTTTCCTCCTATTCACTACTAGCAGCTGACGGGACCATGATTACACCAAGGTGAGCAGTGAGGTGAGCAGTCCATGGTGACACAGATGTGGTGGCGTTTCCCACGCCTGCAGGTCACCCCTCCACCATGCGGTGTTCCCGCTCCACGGTCTTTCCAACTCACACGTTTCTCTATCACCAACATTATCTGAGTTAATAACAACAAGTTGTGTCGAATGCTGACATGCCCCAGGAGAAGAAATGTCTGAGTTTCTGAATGAATAACTCTTAATACTACCTAAAATAAGTCATCTTGACAAGCTGATGTATAAGACTATTTGTAATGCACTGCAGTGCAATGAGCATAGACTTGAGTGCAAAGTAAGTTTTAAGCACAAAGTGTTAATAGAAAAAGAGGACCCATGCTCACGTCCTCTGCTGGTGTAAACCCGCTGCACTGAAATCCAGGCCCCTGTCCAGAGCCAGGCAGCTGAGATTAGCTGCTTATTTCTGCAGTTAAACATCCACAGCACTGCGTGGTCTTAGTCCATACAGGCTTGGAGCCCAGGGTACCTCAGCTGGTAACAAACTGCTTCACCACAATCAGCTATCAAGAAACAAAGACCATTCAAGCTATTAAAGCTTCTTCTCTGGACACTCCCAAAGGATATTTCTGGACTTCAGAGATTTCTGATACTTGGCCACCTCCTTCTACAACTGCAGGAGCATTTGGTCTGTTAACAGAGCAAATTCTCTTCTTTTTAAAGCATACTGATAGCACTTCACACCAGGTTGTCAGCACAGGTCCTGTTTGAGGTGCCTGTCCCTTCCCAGCAAATCATCCTTACAGTGAAAGCCACCCCAGCAGGACCGGAGCTGCACACTCCCAGGAGACAGCTCAGGAATCACGGTGCCAGACTCACCCGGGACACTGACCAAAATCCATGGGATTTTGCTCACTGAGAAAGAAGAACATAGCGCTCAGGAGAGAAGGATGTGTAATGGAAATGGGTCCCTGTGGTGGCAGCATGACAACACACTGTCAGAGGTTTGAGTAAAACACAAGGATTATCCAGACACGTTTTTCCCACTGTTATATCCCTTATTCTTCCTGCGCTGTGCCTTCACCTCAGGAAACAGATGAACAACGTCAGGTACATACAGTTCAGAACTACAGAAAGACCACAGTACTCCTCTTCATTCTAGCACACAAGCAGACAGAAGTGTCATCTCAGACTGAGCCATGTATCAGCTCTCCAGGTTCCTTAAGCACAGAGTCAAAAAATAAGAGCTTGATTTTGAAGCTTACATTTACCAAAGCAACGCTCACACAAAACACAGAGCTTCCATCCACGCTGGGTACTGCTTGGGCTTACTAGCCTGTTTGTCACAGTGACTTTCCTGTTAGGCTTCATGATGTGCAGAAGCCCATTAATCACTGTAATCAGCACTAAGCTGAGGATTTAATTGACTTGTACACAGATGTATTAAAATTGTTGTAAAACAGAAAATTTTAACACACGAAGATATACTCCATCATGCATTATTTATCCCACACCATTAGCTCATTATGTTAGGAATGCATGAAGTAGTCAGGGCTTAGTAACTAAGTCAAATTAATACTCGCTTAATTAAAATACAGAATGAGCTTTAAGCAACTGCATTTCATGTCCCTGTTGACAGAGCTGACTTCTGAGCAGGGGTTGGCTGCTCAGAGTGCTGGGGTCAGGAGTGCCCGTCCCACTGGGGCTGGGGACAAGCAGTGGGTACCGGGGCAGCCCCACCGGGATCTCGGCGCTGCTCCTGCTTTGGCAAACAACTGAAACAAGGGTTTTCCTTGTGCAAGCAGACATCGCCTCCAGGTCTGCTGGCTTTGTGTGGCAGCAAACGCAGAGGTCAGCTGAAAATTCACGGTGGCTTTAAAGTCTGTTCAGGTTCGTTTTAAGGAGATGACGCTGAGGAAAAGAGCTCACGCCAGGGTTATGACTGTGCTGTGTTTTAAACAGATTGATCTACGGCTCCCGGGAGACGGGGGCTTTGATGGCACGGGGAGGGGAGGGCTATACAGTGCCGTGGAGCCTCATGGCCAGCAGCGCGACGTGACCAATGCCGCAGGAGCGGAGGGGACGAGGACACACAGGGCTGAGCCTCGCCTGCTGCACACGAGGGCCGGCGCTGCGCGGGCAGGTGTCGGGCACTGGGCTCAGTGGAGGGCTCCCAGCACAGTGGAGAACCTGCCTGCAGCCTGCACGCCCGCACTTCCATTCTGCATTAGGAAGCACCAGCACAGCTCTGGCTGCAGCAGAGGGCTGCCATGACAATGGGCATATTTGACCTCAGAGGTGTCATATGTAAGGCAAGAACATGCTCAGAAACGTATACGATGTGAATACCTACACCAGAGCGGCAGCACCCACTAGCACAGTACAACAAACCCACTGGGTCTGACGACACATCAGAACAAGTCCCACTGTGACCAAAATCTTGACAGCTGACCAGCTTAAGCCACAGTTTAATGTCATCTTCCACCCTGACTGCTCAGCATAGGAACACTGTTCCTTAGTGTTTCCTTTCATACACCGTCAGAGGGAGAAGGCTCTTTTTCCACTAGTTTTATACTGGGAGGCTAAGATGTTTTTTTCCAACCAAGCATTTCTCCCTTTCTCTCTGTTTGCCATGCAGGAAGATTTCTCTGCTGTAGCCTTAGCTCCATTCCATCTTGCAAATGGCTCCGGTCTCCAGAAGGCAAGCTGCTTTTCAATGCAAACTCTCAATGTAACAGATGAAAAACATTATAAATAACTAATAGTGCTGCAAACACTGAAGGACTATCCATCTTTCTGTAAACTGCACATGCTTTTCAGGTTTTGTGACTTCTTCTCCAGATCTCCTGGAAGTAGTGTATAAATATAAAATATTGCAGCCATCACCCTTTATTTCAGCAATCAATTTTGTTCTTATGTGATATTCATGTTTTGCAAAAATGGCTCTTTAAAGGAGCTCGCTCTCCTATTTGTGAGCCAAGGGAAGACTGTTGCAAATGGAGGAGTAAACCAGGCCAGAGCAAAAGTGTTTTACAAATTGGTTAAGAGTGTGGAGAACAAGGGAAAAGCCACATAAACGTTTGCCTTTAACAGCTCCAACTTCCCCAAACCTGAGTAACTGTTTCCTAAGCATGCCCTTAAACCTAATCCTCAGAAACTGCATTACCACATTTTCCTGTCTAAACAACTGGTGTGTAGAAACAGCACGGTATTTATTAAACATTTGCTTCTTGTTTGTTGTTTTATTTGCCTCCTGTTTGCAACCTGAGTGCTGTGAGCTGGCTCCCCTTGGCCACCTTGCTCTGAAGCCAGCAAGGACTTGTGAACGCAGCTGGTGAGGGGCACTGGTGAGGAGCACTGGTGAGGGGCACTGGTGAGGGGCACTGGTGAGGGGCACTGGTGAGGGGCACTCCTCCATTGAAATGCCATGCTAACGAGCACTGCTCTATCACCACTGTCCCAGCACTTCCACCGCTCCCTTGGACTCTGCCCATGATTACACAGCTCAGCTCCACAGGCTGCTGAGGAGCCAGACCTGAGAGCAGAGGATGCTTTGCAGTGCCCATGCTCCCTGGGACACAGCTCAGGGGTGCTGGCATCCGCCCAGCCTGGATTCCTCTTGCTCTTTCCATCACCTCCTCTGAGGGCAGCTGCTGTGACAAGTATCTTTGTGGCTGCTTCAGTGCTGCAAATGCACTTACGTGGTCTGCAGTAGGCACTGTGGAATCGTGACCACGACAGTGTGGTGCAAACAAGCAAGCCTACTTCTTTGGATGCAAATTTGCTATTTTGGATGACTTACAGATTATCACAGTCATTCAGCAGAGAAAAAGAGGAAACATTCAAGAACAGGGACAGGTATCACTTGCTGGATCAGGAAATATCACACAATAGGTAAGATTTTGAAGACCTGAGGTCAAACGGCAGCACAATATATCTGAGCTCACACCCCACACAGATTTACAACCCTCTTT
This sequence comes from Pezoporus occidentalis, assembly GCF_034315485.1. Classification (NCBI taxonomy): domain Eukaryota; kingdom Metazoa; phylum Chordata; class Aves; order Psittaciformes; family Psittacidae; genus Pezoporus; species Pezoporus occidentalis. The sequence continues at coordinate 245,536 of NW_026913673.1, read as the reverse complement.
TGTACCTGCTATAGCATTTTTGCAGCCACAACGTACAATGACATTTTCAAACCCAGTATCATCACATATCACATCTCTGTGCTAACCTTTATGTTCACCTCTGACACATTCATGTGACATGTAAGAAAAACAGTAAATTCAATCACATCTGATGCCAGTTTGCACCCTTGTAAATTTAAACAGACCTTCAATGCACCACTGTGAGCAGAATCATTTCCTACCAAACCACTTGACAAGTTGCAAGCCCACATAAACACTTCCCCCTCAGACCCTCACGCTGCAGTGACCTGCTGAATTGGTCTTCACCCTCTTTATCCTTTTAGTCTTAATTTTTTCCTTTGGTTTGCTTACAGAAAGCACCGACCCAACGGAGTGCCTGGCTGTCAGATTTCCTTGCTCAAGGTTGGTAATTCTATAGCGAGGGTACAAAAATTGCATTTTATATTTCTCTCTCAAAAGTTTATTCTAGAGGGAGAAGGGTTTGAAGCTCTGGTTGCTCACTAAATCCTTGACAAATTTCTAGCATTATTTCTGCTTTCCCTGTTGCATGGCTCGTTTTTCTCATCCTACAAAGTGTGAAGGAAGGCAGCCACAAACCATGAATTGTTGGAGGTGTGACTGCATGGACTGCACAATCCAGACAACGTTATTAATCTCAGGAATAAATCAGAACCCGACAATAACCCTGAGGTGGAATTCCCATGCACAGGTGCTTTTGCAAGGCCCTGTTTAAAGCCTAAAGCTTCCTTTCAAATGCCAGTGCTCTATCTCACATCTGGAGGCAGCGCATCAGTTCAGACAGCAGCAATGCCGCAGCCACACGTAGGGAGCCCCCACACCTCTGAAAGGCGTTGCTGATCCCGAGGCTCTGGGGATTGCCCCCCGGCAGCAGAGCAGCTCCTGTTCCCCTGCAGCCCTCGGTGCAGAGTGAGGACGAGGCTGAGAACAAGCTGCCTTTGTTTCCCCCAGAATATTTCCAAGATTAATCTCTGCAGAGATAAGAGTCCTAAAATATTTATACGAAGAATTTCATGCTTCAGTGTAAATCCCACTGTAAGCCCTACAAGACCAATAGGTTGTGGGTTTTTTCTCCTGCCTTTCTCTCCTTGCCTTTGTCTCTCACGCACATAAAAATAAACTGATAATATCCAGCTAGGCTGAATAAATTCAAAGCTATTGAGCTGTAGAATTACACTTGCCCAGAGAAAAGCACAGAAGGAAGGAACTTTCCTCCTACAATGAAGGGGTGAGTAATAGAGCATAAATGTGTGAGCTGAGCTCCTGCACCCTCCTGACACAAATACACATCACCTGGCAGGCTCCAGCTCAGTCTGAGCTCAGAGCTGAGGGAACAGCAGACGTAATCATCATCGAAGGGGGAAGAACAATGCTATCATCGTAACACAGAGCTACCAAATAACATAAGGAAATCAAAAGTAATCGTGACAGGTACAACACCATATAATTCATAACATCAAGTACCAAACCTCTGAGAGCTTCAGGACTCCTAAGCTCCCTCCAGCCTACACACCAGTGATGGTCCTAATAGCACCTGTGATCAGCCACCGACTCACTGAACACACTGAATTCAATAGCAAGGACAGCGAGTGAAAAGAAACAAAATCACAATGTCTTCAGAACAGAAAGAAACCAAAACCAGATCCTAAGCTAGATCAATCAAAGTGAACCTGCTGACACCACTGTCATGTGAAGTATGTGGTTCCCCATCGATGATTAATTCCCACAGGCCATTTTCAAGAGCAGGGAAGACCAGAAATCAAGAACCAGTCACTTGTGAGCAAATGGAAAGCGCAAGCTTGCAGGAGGCTGGAAGTATTTCCAGCCCTTCAGAAAGGCTGTGCATGAGGCAAGAGCCTTCTGTGTTCTTGCTGCTGTGACCTGGGTAACTGAGTACCGATAATTGGAGTACATCTATAATGTGAGGTACAGGAGTTGCTATAATTTTACGTTGCAGATTTCTTACTCTGTTGCTTTCCTCAGCCTGAATCCTGCAGAACTACTGGAAATGACAGAGATAAACAGTGCAGTTTTTCCCCCTCACTACAAAATTGCAGTTTTAGTGTCATAAATTGTGATCTCTATAGGGACAGAACAAGCCTGCTTTTCTAAGAATTACTCTTGGGCTTTGTAAAAGCCACATACTGCAATACATTTAATATAGTATCATTTTTATAACACAGCACTGAGACCTACAGCATTTAGCAATGAACTGCAAGTGCTGATTTGCCATTGCCAGAGCTGTTCCCGTAATAACATTTAAAGTACCATATTCAATAAAGCCTTTTCTTCACCATACACTGATTTGTATGATCTTAGTGAGGAAGAAACCGAGCTGGCTTCTTAATGTCTCAACAGCATAACACTGAGAACAACCTTTCCACCAGTCCTTTCTGTAATAAAAGGAAGGAATAACCACATTCCAAGGAACTGGGTTAGGAGACAGGGCCTGATTTGTGCCTGTTTCAGGGTATCCTGGCTAAGCTTCTTTGACATGTTTTCATTTTTCAGATCGATGCTTGTTATTAGCTTGCATGGCTAGCTTCTTTCTTCTATTCAGGAGGGACATCTGACTGGCCCTGACAGCTTTAACCATATTTAAGTGACTATTGGCAGACACATGTATATAGGGTTACTCCAGTTTCATCTAGCTTGTCAGCTGCTGAAAATGGATTGATGAATGCTACTAATAAATTAACCCAGTGGGAGAAGTCTTAAGACAAAACCAGGAAAATGTTAAGTTTCCTGTTTTATTTTACAAAACAGAGCTTTACACGACTTGCTGAGGAGCCATTTCTCCTTTGAGAAGCACATGAAATGTCTTTGCTTCAAATTATCTAAATCTCCCAGCTAGACAATGGCAACATACCTTCGTTAACTTCCCACATTAATAATGAGGATTTACTCCAGTCAGAGCAACATCTCGGGACTAATCAGAGAAAGGCTGTGGACAAAAGGAATCCCAAGTTCTCACTATGCCAACACATCCCCAGCAGCCTGAAAGCACCTCAGAATAGAGAGCACAATGAAAAGGTGACAAGTAGCCTTGCATTGCAGGGGACATCTCCAGAAAACAGATTCAGAAAACACTGTCTTCTTGAACCAGGGAGAAACAAATTCCTAAGACCATTTCCATGGGTGCCTTATTAACGGGAGCTGCTGCGTAGTAAGAAAAAAATCAATGGCTTGTAAAAAACCCATACATCTGCTGCAGTATGTTGCTGTCTTCTTTATAGTCAATACTGAATATTAATTGAAAATCAATGGTACCAATAATGCTTCAACTAAATATGGACTATAGCTCAAAGTTCTCTTGTATTGCCTGGGTGATGCTTTCTCTGGTATCATCTCAAGCACTTCATTTTTTGGCAATAATTAAAAGCACTCTCACATGCTGCCTGACAACTGACCACAGTCTGTTCATAAAAACCTGCTAGGAAATGTATCATCATGATCACAACTTCACCATGGAGCCAACACGGTGGCGCACATCCACTTGAGCTGATCAGGCAGGGTTCGGAATACCCTGAAAGAGACTGGCTTTTCCCAATTAACGGGTACAAGTGCTGCAGTTTAATTTGAGGAACTGTACCCTTAGTACCTTCCCAGCAGCATGGCTCTGAATGACAGGCATCTTGATGTTGTAGGACGGTATCTCAAAAGCAGCACAAACCCGCTGTCTCTCACATGTCCGTAGGGCCACTTCAGTGCCTGTCAGAACAAACGTCCTGGGGCACTAAATACATTACATTTCTAAGAATTATGTTCAATTTCGGTGGGGAATTCTGACAGCTGCAATTTCATGACTGGAATGCAGAATTGTGTATTCTCTCATCATACTTGCCGCTTACTTCTAGGATTTCAGTTTCCTTCAGCAAGACCCTGAAAATCTCAAGTGATACCTCCACTGTAGACTAATGGCAAGGACAATGGACTCATTTCAATTAACTGTCAAATTCATACCCCTAGGAAGGTGGGAATTAAATAGAGTTTGATATTATATCTGGTAGTAACAGAGCAAAAGGAATGCATCACACTGAAAGTCTTCAAGAGGTGCATCAGCACAGTTTACAGAAATCCTCTGATGCTGAAGTTAATCATCTATCCTCAAGCACAGTCTACTAAAAACAGAAACACAAAGAAGTTGCTGTAAACTGCTTTCCATTTACAGTTGCAAACAACCATCAGTATAAAGGATAACTACAGCCAATAACTGCTAAAAGGACAGGGAAATTCATGGCAATAGTTACAGGTAATCAAGAGCATGAGACTTTTGGTTCTTGTCAAGTGGAAGCCTTGTCCATGAGCCTCAAGTCACATGCTGTTCTGAAAAAGCTAGTCTTGAGAGAAAGAATAGGGCCTGAGGTCTAACAATTGCTATTTTACAGCAGCAGTAATGTATTTTCCAATCTATCTTGTCACCAACCTACTTAAGACTCCTACAGCTCTTCCAAATTAATGTGTCCTGAGGTTTGGCCAGAACGGTGGACATTGGTCCTGGCACACCTCTTGTAGGGCCCAGAATAAACACATGGCCCTGAGAAGACCGATCATGTCAGAAGATGGAGGCTCACCCCCAGATTGGAAATCATCTTATCCAGATGGCTGGCAGCTTCCCTCAGTTCTGTCCTGTTCAATAGATACTCAAGATCCCCCAACTCAAAAACTTTGTTTCTTCCTGCCCAGGTCAGCACACGCCAGGGACTCTGCTCCCCACCACAGGATGGGACAGGCTGGCATCCTCTCAGTCCTTGTCATACTTTAAAAACAAAAGGCAAGAGAACAGTTCTTGTTTTCATTACTTCATCCTGACCCCATTCGCTCAAGTGTGTGTATAAGCCTATGGGGTCTGCTCTGTGTGTCCTTCACATGCCGAGAGACATGCCTTGCTTCTCCAAAGAAATGCACTTCTCCCCATTTTCTGGTCTCTCATCCAGCCCCATACTGCTGTGACCTTTTCTGGACTGTTTTCATGTAAATAAGAGGGAAGGAGAAAGGACTCTCTTAGCAGGATAAAACAGTTTGATGCCTCAGAAAATGATCCCCTTGACACAATGAGCGCTACACAAATATTCTCTCAGCTGTGTTTAAATAGGATCTTTGTACATTGATCATCTAAGAAACTGTGGACAGAATTCCAAGTGGAGCCATTTTTATATCTTGTGCCATAAACATGAATTTGTGATGCAGAACTGATCCCCAGATGTGCTGGGGAAGAAAAGTGCTCAGCATGCAAGAAACCGTGGGCTAATTACAGGTACCACAGAGCTCACTCCAAACTGCAGTCATTATCTGCTGGCATCTTTCACTTCATTTCCCAAATACCCTTCCACTAATATTTATCAGATCTTTGTTCTGATTAAGGAAGCACCTGCTCCCTAAGTATAAATATTTGGAAATCTCTGGAAAAAACATTCAATACGTTTGGCAACCTGCTCCCCTTCAATAACTAAACAACTTGGACCTCTAGATCCCATTTTGTTCCCACTTTCCTATTGCTGTACTTCAGCCTTGTGTTTAAGCATACTCATACTTCCCTGCACTATGCAGTCTGGTTACTGCTTCAGGCAGAGAATTACATACAGAACTAAAATGAATGAAAGAGATACAAGTGCTGGCAAAACACGAAGCCAAGTCTTATCTAAACATCATTCCCTTCTGCAAGTCTTCCAAATGTATCATCAAGATCTCAGCATGCATTTACTCTCTGTGTTGGGAAGGACTGAATGAACACATTACGCAGAGGCTACCCTTATGAAAGAAAAAGATTCAAGATGTTTTGGGGTATTTTAACAATAGTCTGTCCATGCATTTATGTTCCTTCATTACTTCTTATGGCCCTTCCTATATCCAAAGTAGCATCGAGAGGGGCAGAGTTAGAGCTGCAAGTACATGGTGCACCCCAGCTCCATGGCCATCTCACATCCACACTACCGGGCAGTCGTGCCATTCACACCCATGATTGAAAGGGAGACAGATCCTCCTTCCTTCATGCAATCTAGAGCTACAAGCAGCTTAAATCAGAAACAGTCCTAATCACGTCAGCAGCATTACACGCGATACATGTGAGCAGTGGGATTCCCTTCCAGCGTCAACCAGTGGGGGTGATTTACTCATGAGCTCAACCAACCTAAGGCAACGCATGTCTGACACAAAAGAACATGAGTAGTTCATGGAATGGTACAAGAGGATTCAGTAGGTGAAACAATTACAGTTAAAATGCCTGGAAGTAAAACCAAAGCTGTAAAAATAATGAAGCTGTTCAGGCAGCAGAATTTCCATTTCTCAGAACATTGTGCACTTTCAAACTACAGCTAATTCCAAGTCAGAATGGGCAAAAAACATATTACAACTCTGAAATTACTTTTTTTTCAGGCGAAGTAATATTCTGTCATTACAGTACGAACCACAAGCAAACTTTGGTATGAAACATAAAGACATATCACTTCACTTTTGAAAAGGTGTATTTTGACCATTTGCTTTGTTTGCCTTTGACCATTTCCTTGATAGCAATGCACTCTCATTTTTAGCGTTAAAGAAATAACAATTCCCAAAGGAAAAATGCCACATCAGAAAACCCTCTACAGCTTTAATCATCAACCAGAAGGCCAGACTGCCAAAGGGCTCAGGAGGTATCTCAGTGAATGAAGTGCTTCAAACTAACTACCTTCCTGGACCTTACCTCAGCTATCCATTCTGAGGTGACCTGCCCAAACCTCCAAACATAGGTCCTGGGCTTCTGTCCTGCGTGCTGGGAGCACGATGGGAGTGGAGCATCCCAGTGAGCAGGCTTTGCAGGACGGTAGAAACCAGGAGTGCTCTTTCCTTGGTGCTATTCTTAGACTGAAATATTCATCCTTAAAATTCTTCTGTATCTCTAACCGGGTTGTCTGGTGAGCTGACAGACAAACCTTAGTAAAAGACAGAATTGATAAATATGCCAGAAGCACTTGCAGTCTTTTTACACAGAGAAAAAGTGGGGAAAAAATAAGAGAGAGAGAAGAAGATGGAAATTGCGCAGCTGCCCGTGCTCAGTGGATGGCTTCTGGAAAAGGGCAGTGAGGAAAACGCTCATTTATGCCGATCAAGGCAGGGCTCTTTGCTCGGGCTCTCTCTTTGCCTGATGTAAAACCGACGCTCGGTATCTCCTAAGCAGGAAGAAGGCATCTGCCGGGCTTGCTCCCCCTGCAGCCGCGGGAAGGAGCCTCCTGCTTCCTGAGCAAGCTGAAGGGGTCAGACCCCTCCCGAGTCCCGAGAGGGGCCGCAGGCAGGGGCTGGGGCTGGGGCACCCCCGGTGCTCCCGCCTGCCTCTGCTGGCTGCAGAAGCACAGACAGATGGGGTGGGTCCGGAGCGCCTCGGTGGGTTTATGGGGCTGGGTACGGTGTTTCTCGGGGCGGCCCCGGACGTGTGACAGTCACTGCTGCTGCCCCGCACCGCCTGCATCCTGGCGGGTGCCGCCCAGGGCAAACCATGACCCGAAAGCTTTCCCACCGAGTCGCACTGCTCCTCCTGTGAGCCAGGGATCAGTGAAGCTGTCACTCGGAACAGCTTTCACCGCGCTCGGAGGCAATGCGATAATGCTTGCTTTTACGTGCACGCATCTGTCACTTCTGTTAGCAGCGGGACACACTTAGGAATTGAGAGGAACTGCCTAAACTCCCCCAGGCACAGGTCTCCAGTCTGCAGGATCACCACTGCTGAGCCTCGGCATCGCTCTGCACACAAATACACGGGACAAAACACGAAGAAGCTGCCTTTGAGGAGGGTGCCAGCACAAATTTAGTGTGGGACTGACCCAGCCTGGTCCCAGAGACCGATCAGGTGAACATGGTTCTTTTATCAGGGGCTTTTCTTGAATGCTCTGCACTGACTCAATCAAGAGAAGGGAAACAAGGAAACTTGAAGCTAGAGCTCAGAGGAGAAACATTCTTAGCAACTGTCTATTATTGGTATTGTTTAACCAAAATAAAAGGAGGTGAAACAGGGCAGAATGGTGGTCACGTCACACACATCCCTAGCGTCCAAACTGTGCCTGTTAACTTGGTGCAGAAGGTGACTGGAGAGGTGGTAGGAAAAGAAAAATAGAACAAATCCCCCAAGGACAGGAGAACACACAGGGGGGTTGATGAGCACCTTCCTTTTAACTTCCTTGTGCATTTTATCAGGCTCCGAAGACAAGTACAGCATTTATTAAGACCCCTCGGAGGCTGTGGAAGGGTTGGCTGAAAAATGGTGATGTGCTGGTAACCCCATCCTGCCAGCTCAGGGCAGGCAGCTCTGAGAGCTGGCAACAGCTCCGCTCCTCCGGCACGGAGCAGCCAGGCCTCAGCATCCTGCTTCTCTGGGGCCACTGTGAGCACTGATGATAAAGGGAGCAAAGCAGTTCTTCAGTAGTAAAGGGTTCATGAAGTCCTGATCCTTCCCATTTGTAGGCTGCATAGTGACAAAAAGATCCTGTTTCCTTGGACAAGCATTTCAAGCCAGCAACACTCTATCATTTCTCTGCTGCAGTGTTTTGGACTACAGTGCTCAAAGCATGTTCCCCAAAGCCTCTGACTGAGACAGGATGACAGCCCGAGTCTGAAGGGTGCTGAGGGTCAGCACCCACAAATTGCAGTGGGAACTGGTGCTGCCCAGCAGCTCCCTGGGCAGGGGCACAGGAGATGGTGTGTTTACATCAGACCAGGTTCTCAGCCACAGACATGCAGTAAACTCTCCTCAGTTCCCAGCAGCTGAGGGTACAACCTGTTTCGCTGTCGCACCGATGCTTCCTCAGCTCAGCAACCTAAAATCTTCACACATGGCAGATTAGTTGCCATATGCTGACTCTGGAGCTCTCAAAGACAACCTCCAGTCTGTTTGTCCTCATACAGCCACAGCACAGTCCTCTTTGTCTCGCACTACCCACAGACAGATTAAACTTGAGCTTGCTCATACTTGATACCTGATTCAGGGCTTTATCTGCTTTACTTGATTTGCTAACAACAGCGCAAGCATTTTGGTTGTGTCTGATACACGCTGCAGAGCAGAACGAGGTGCTGGGCCCATGTGCCGTGCCAACATAACTGAACCTCTGCTACCCGGGAGATCTCTTCCAGTTCTCCATTTCTGCTTCCTTCTGACCCAGAAAAGCCCTTGGGAGCGATCCTCAGCCAGGCTGCTCCTCCCTGCCCATGAGCACAAAGCAAAGTGCAGCGAAACCCAGGCCATGCAGGCAGTGGAGTGCGGGGCAGAGCACGGCCGTTTGTGCTTCGCACCATCCCTGCTGAGCAGCCCCTGACACCCGGCAGTACTTGGGTGGTGCTGCCAGCCCTTAGCCAGAACACATTCAAGAGCTGTGTTCACATAGGGTCAGTGGTGAGCAGACATCACCTTGAGGCTGCTTTGGGGTCACTGCCCCCAGGGCTCCTTGCCCACAACAGGGTCAGGCTTGTGGCAGCTCACACCAGGGATGAGCCAGCACCACACTGAGGGATTCATCTCATTTCCTCAGTGCCCTTGAGTTCATGAGTTACAAACTGAGAGAAGACAGGAGATGGGGACAAGGCTGGGCCCTCGGCCACTGCCTGCACTGGTGGTGCCTGTGGAGCTGTGTCAGGCCCTGCCCAGGGGCAAGTCAATGCCTGCTCCCAACAGCAGCTCTACCAGCATCACCCCCTGCATCCCTGCTACCCACAGCTCCCACGGATGCTGGATTCTAAGACCTGTAGGACCAGGGCAGCATGGCAGCCACTCAGCATCAACCAGGCATCTGCACCCTGTTACACAGTAGATAGATTACACCCCATTTTGTCAGCAAAGCTTTTCAGTTCCATTTCTATTCAAAAGTTTTGAAAGTTCACATTGTGGAGGAATCCAAGCCTATTGCGATGATGTCTGTCTTATGAGTGTGTACATACACATATATTTATGGATCTTTAGCTGCTACCAGGAGGATGCTTCCAAGGATGTACAATGAGATGCAATGCTTTTTATATAGTGCAAGGCAAAAGCCCTTTAGTCTTCCATGTCAAGAGTCCTTGCATTTTATTTTTTGGAGGGCTCGTGTCATACACCTTCCTGTTCCCCCAGGGTACTAGAAAATAACAAGTATCCCAAGGTAACTTTTTATTCCTAAACGACAAGTACAGAGACATAATGCTCAATAGAGAAAACAAATCCTCATTTACACCACTTGCAGTCAGCCAAGCAATTACAGGTTTGTAGCTTCCAGATGCCTCCTGGGACTTCACCTGGGTTTTTAGTATGGAGGTCAGGAGGGAACCAAAATCAAAACTGAAGATCCCCATTGAAAAGCAGCCACATGGTTCCTGTTGGCCCAGGGAGGCTCATTAATTTCCCTCTGGCTTTATATTTCTCTTATATTTAATGATGCTCTGTCAAGCGCATGTGAGAGCTCCAAGGCACCAACCCTAATCTGTGCCATTTTTTATTTAAATTGCTACTGCTTCCTAGCAAGTCAAGTCTGCAATAGGCAGATTTAGCAGGATGGAAGGAAGGAGGCTTGTTAAACAAAGCATGTATAATGGTACCTGGCTTGCACATATTTATCACTTGTAACGTCACTCCTGACCCAAGTACTGAGGCACTGTTTTATTTACATGATAGCATCCTAAAAGTAGCTGATATAATTTGAAAATGATTTTAGCACAACTTCCCCAGCAGCTGTGTGCAAGCTTTGGAAAGGCACAGCAGAAAGAACAAGGATGACACATGGCCTTGCTGAAACTACATGCTTTCTATTTAGAATACAGAGTATGCAAGAGGTGTCTCACTACTCAAGGGGCAAAGAAAAATCCATATTTCTCTCTCCACTGAGAAGCAAATTATGTTTCTCCCCCTCATCTCTAATAACTTAGAATCCCATTTTCCTCAGTCTTTGTCTTTTCCAGACTCACATTGGTGTAGTGTGATCAACATCAGGCATGTGTAGCTAAAGCCATTTCTAGGTAGAACTTTATGACACTAACATAAAACAAACTCAGTTCAAGCAGTGGGGACATGCACACAAAACACTTCTGCTCCAGGACCGATAGAAGGAGCTTTACCACCTTTAAGTTAAGGGTTTCATAGCTTAGATTGCACTTTGGTCACTGCCAATCATTGCCAGCTGACACTGATGTTTGGAGGTTTATTTAAACTTGCCTTCAGGCTTTGATGCCTCCTGACTACAGCCAAGTCATTCTCGGGCTTTCCGCCTTCCACAGCGGCAGCAACCTGTCCAGCTGATCCCACAGGAAGCGGATGCTGCCTTGGGTCCATGACAGTGCTAATGTTTTAAATAAACTTTGCAGTTCTCTCCCAGTAACCTGGTTCCAGGTTTACTGCATCCAGCGGTTACAGTTCACCTCAGAGGGTGGTGGTAATTTCCTTCCCAAGTAGCCATACAGGTTTGCCTTTGTCTCCAGTCTCCTGGTGGGATGTGAGCCGCAGTGAGGGGGCACAGGAGAATAGTGCATGCTTAAATGCTGCCTTTAAAGGGGACAGGTATTGGCCAGCATGGTATCTGGATTTCTCCATTCTGAGTCACTGCAGCTCAGGGGATGAGGTCCCCGGGTTTGAAGTGCCAGTGCTCATTATGGCTCCCATACTGGCTCCTGGGGCAGTCACTGGCTCAGCCAACATTAACAACAAGCTCCCTGCCTGTAGGAACAGTTTCTTCACACAGTGTTAATGGAGACAGGAGAGAGAAAACCACATGGGTAAACAAGTGACAAGGTTATGCTCCTGTTGCCTGTCAGGACTGAAAGGCCTTTATCAAGGATTCAGGGGAGACAGCTCAAGGAACTGTTTCTGATATATAAGGGAATGCAAGAATTGTCCTAAGGTTTGGTGGGCACCAGTAGCTGGTTGCTATTATTTTGGTGAAAAATAAACCTGTCTGAATATTCCCATGTGACTATTTTAGAATCATTACCTATTGCAAGATAAGCAAGTAGAAGTTTGCTTTGGGGGGAGAAGCAGAGCACTGAGCAAAGAGTGACAAGCCCATTCTCCAAGATGCAACCAGCAGAGATGCTAAATGTGATCAACGCTCCCTCGGGACAGGACCCCACTTTCCAGCCCAGATCTCCTCTCGTGGGACCTCCAGGAGCCCGAACCCCCCTGCACCTCCCCTTGTCAGGGCACCCCACCCCACAGTGAGCAGCAGGCACTGGCCTGTCTCCTGCCCTGCTGCCCTCTCCGCCAGAGGCTGGAGGTCCCAAGCGCAGCAGAGTGCTTTAAACCCCTGTATCAGGCAGACAAACCGTGCTTTCCCCTTGGGCAGCCCCAAGATGTGCTGCTTCTGTCTTCTTTCAGCCATTCTAAAATCCAGAAACCTGTTTCTCTGCACTCTGTGGCTGAGCTTGGTTATCATCACTTTCTGCACTCCACCCAGGCCCCAGTGTGCTGACAGACTCATACCACAATACAGTTTCCTATTCATTCCAACTGAGAAGTTAATCTTCTCCCTTCACCATACTTCACTTCCTTCATAACAGATCAATTGTCTCCACAATGATGACTAAACAGCCTATTTCTGCAATTAATTTGATTCAGATAACAGATGCCATCCATGACAGTGCAGCATGGGGCAAAACCCAAAAGCTCAGATGCTTGCTTTTCACTTGAAAAGCTGTTGTCTGATCTGGTTAAAGCTGGTGTTCACTTCCTCTTCTGAAGCTATTTATGTGACAGAGAAAGGAATGAAAGAACAGCAGGAGATGGAATAAAAGCAGGGAAACTGCTCTAAGCCTGAGCCACAGTTCTATCACCAGGATGGTGCAATACTGTGTACACTTCATCTCACAAGTCAGCAAGGGCTCTGGTGTCAGTATCAGCAGGGCCAGGACATTGTTCCTTGGGGTCCAGACATCTCAGTGGCACTGGAAAGACAGCAAATAGTGTTTGCATCTCACTTCCAAACAGCCCATGCTGCCAACAGAGCAACATACTTCCTTGCTCACCATAATCTGCAAGAAGCCTGCTTTAGATATGAATGAAACACAATCTGATTCAAATTCATTTATAGATACATACTCTTGTATTGATCCAACATCTACCAACTGCATGATTAAAAACAGATTTTAGGATGGTTTTTAAACTTGCAATGAGGCATTGCTGGCAAAGTTAAAAAAAGCCCCAATGTACCCTGAGTTCAAGCACACTCTTCTTTACCATTTCAAGGCATAAACAGTGATTCATGGAAAGGAACAGAGCTCCAAAGTGGCACTAAATATAGTGGTAGCCCTGTAGATATTACACTGACTCATAAAGTGCCTGCTTGCAAGTGATGGCTTTTATCTTTGTAGATGGCCACCTCCTGCCCAGTGTTTAAGTACACTGCATCTTGGGTCCTCTCTTCCTTTCAGGTTGGAGTTTACCCTTCAGTGGAATTACATGCTCCTCTGGTAGAAGCACTTAAGTTACATGGATGCTACATAATTGTTTCCTTTGATTCATGGTCACAATACCACATATAAAATGCAGATAGCAAGTTGCCTGACTCACAGTTTGCAGCTCTGTATTGTATATCCATGGCTCAGCAGAAATTCAGCCAGGCACTATTTCTAATAGCTGCAGCGTTTAAAACATTTAGTCTTTCTAGCCAGAAATATTTACCAAGAAGCTGCAATAGTAAATGGCTGCCAAGCAGGATGGTGTTTCAACCATTGTTCCGATAATGTTCCAAGACACACTGTTCCCAGTTTTCATGTCAAGAACTAATTCAACTAGAGCATAATGGAAAATTGCTTCAAAGAGAGCACCAAGTACTGCCTTACAAAAACATCGACTACGTTTGCATTACCTTCTGGAGATATGCCATCCAAAACCACACAATGACCTGTTCCTGAGAGAAACGGAGGACCCACAAGCCAGTCAAGACCAGGCAGTAGGCAAGCGTGGGAAGTTCCTCCAGAAAACACCCAGCGCTTCTCACAATGACCAGAACCAGCGGGGGAAGCCAAATCCCCCACTTCTCCATACAAAACAAAAACACAAACGTCTGGGAAAGCTGAAACTGGAATAAAGATTTGCAGGAAAATCGCTCCTGTTAAATTCACAGAACTGGTAGAAATCACCATCTATTTTAACTGTGCTCCTCCATGCTCTTCATTTATGTCAGAAAGTGATAGAAGTCAAAGCACTCCTGGAAGTAACTGCTGATGCCCCATCTCTGCTTGAGCTTACCCATGTTTTGTTGGGAGCCATTGTCGATACCAGCACGGGGCATTATTACGAAGCTCTTCAGTATCTCCTGAAGTGACACAAAACTCTACCCTCAAAATTAACCCCAAATGATCCTCACAAGAACTGGGGAGCAGTCCTTGATGCTTGGCTGCCCTATCCTCTTCCTGCTGTGGCGGAGAGAATACTCAAAGGCAGCGGCTTCTTTGAATCTTCAAAAAGAGACTGTATCAAACAAAAGGACAGAGTACTGGCATCTCGTCACACTGGTGCCAGAGTCCAAGCACGGGGACAGCAAGAATGACATCAAGCATGGGAAGTAAAACTTTCCTCTCTTTCTCCGGGAAGCTCCATGGGACTCTCTACACACAGATGTCCCTGTGCCCTCTCATCGACAAAGAGACATCAAGCTCGATCAGAAAATCAAGATGGAAACAAAGTCTTACAGGTTCCTCCATGTGGTAACCATCATGGCCAAGGAGCTTAAAGGTGCCTTGCAATAGAGTGCACTTCGCTTTCCCAGGCATATCACAGCATCATTGTGGTCTAGTACCAAGCAAGCATTCCACTCGAATAAAGGTGTTAGAATCCAGCCACAAGGGTTATGTCTGGTCCTCACTTCCAACATTGCTCTGGTTTTACATCACTGCAGTTGAGCCAATGGCTTTGCACAGCCAGCGGGTGCAATTCCTTTTCCAGTGACCACAGTCCTGCTGAAAAAGCTTTTTGCTTTGTTCTCTTCCAGCCTCTGCCATGAATTCAAAACAAACAGGTCCCCCTATACTGCCCATCTGAAAAAGAGGTAATTCTGCCATTTGTCCTTTAGCTTCCCCAGCCACTAGCAACTACTAAAACTCAAGCCCGTGCTTTGATGAAAGAGGAAGTTGAATGCTATGTAACAGCTAAGAATTAACATGCTAATGAATCTTCTGAAATAACTGAATCTAACATTACAATCAATGGCACTGATTGTCTCTGGAATGGGAAATTGCAGAAGGACAATTAGAATCACTTCTGCAAGCAAAATCCCTTGTTATTAAGGTAGAGATTAAGTGTCAGTCATGTTTACTAGAAGCAAATTCAAGATTTACCTGATAATGGTCCAATACATGCTACCTCAGTGCTGGAACATGATTGTGGGCAGACGTCTTTGGGCTGACAGTGTCCAAGTTTACCTGCCACTTTTGAGGAAATACATAGCAAAAACCTAATCTTTAGCTGACATTGAGAAAACAAGTCATTCCAGTTTTGATTGCTCAGTCAATACAAGATGAACAAGGTTCTTACAAACCCTCTCCTAACCTCACACCTTGAAAAATGTCAGCTTGCAGGAAACAGACTACCCACAACCCATGTCTCTGTTTGCTGGCCAAAGTCACAGTATTGTTAGAGCTGATACCACTCAGGAATGATCTGCAGGTGAGAGCAGGAGAAATTGAGCAAGTCAAAACAACTTCTCATCCAAACGTTACATCCCCCTGTCTGCCACAAGCAGCCTCACACCGGCTGACCGTGCTACCCGAGACACTGCGGGAGGCAGTGAAGGTGCGCTGGTGCTCAAAGCGCCGAGTGTCACGCTGCAAACCCTTTGCTTAAATAACCTTTGGGGTCAGATGTTAGCATTGCACTCTGGTTAATTATAGCAGTGGGAAATATTAAGAGCAATTCTCATTTCATAACCCTTCATTTCAGACCAAGCGCTTTCACTCCAGTAATCTACCTGGCTCCCGGCTTTGAACTTGCTGTTTATCACAGTCTGTCTAACCAGAGAAGACCAAATCCCTTCCAGCTCCTTTGTAGCAATGCACCTGTTGTTAGTGCAAAGGCAATTAAATGTATTACTGTTGATTGCAGAGCCTACAGCTCACTGCTTGGCAGCAGGGAGGGCTGGCTGCATTCAGGAATATGCTGAGGAAGTTCAGAGCTCCACTTTGAAAATGCAACATGCAAGGAAAGAATCATTCCTGTCACAGTCGTGTTCCCCCCCCCCAGTATCTTGCCAAAATACAAACATTTGCACGAGGTGACACTGCTCAGAAGGCATAACTTGCCATATGCTATATTTTGCCAAGATCACCCTCTCAAGCCAGCCAATACAAAGAGACTTTAAGCCAGGTCCTATGTAAGAGCTAGTGTTTGTCTTGGAGGGCAACACAGCACGGAGGAAAAGAGACCACCCTGCCTCTTACCCTGCGTTCAGCAAGCACAAGGACTACGGGAATGAGGCATCTCTTCAAGGTCTGGCTCTGCTCTGAAGTTCGGCCTCTCCGAGCCCCCTGCCTTTCACACCGTGTTCAGCAAGCACAGGCCTTGACAGAGCATCGGGTTCTAAACCTCACACAAGAAGCATGCGTATCTGACTTCAGCTTCAAGTCCCAGCAAGGTGTGAGTTATTATCCCTCAGTGGCCATCTACATCTCCTAATGGCACACACTAGGCATTATGTGATGATAATACCCACATCGTAGAGCCTTCTTCCAATAATAAAAAGGACATAATGTTCAAATTAGTAGGTATAAGCCTTATTATTCTCCCAGGCAGTTAGGATTTTCAATTTGTGAAACAAAATGGGTATGGGTATGCCCCCAGTAACTGGCTTCTCAGAGGGTAGGATTTATGGCTCTGCTTCGTGTTTCTAATTTCCACTATGGTTGAAGGAGGCATTTATTGCTTCAAATATGCACTAACATCTTCTGTCTTTGAATGAACTTTCTGGAAAACAGGATGAAGTTGCAGGAACGATTCAGATTCATGTAACAATATGCAGTGTTTTATAGGTGATTCAAATGCCAGAAAAATAAGAGGAATGAATAATTTTAATGGATGCAAGGATGCAAAGCATAGGTGGCTATCTGTGCAAAGAGCTACTAATTCCCTTCACAAGTTTCAGTAACATCATGGGACAAAAGAAACCTAATAAAATATCCCTGCAAAAACAAAGTTTCTCAGAAGAAAATGCCATGCTCTGACATAATTGGTCAAATGTTAATACAGACCTCAAACCACTCATAAGCTCTGCTGAGTTCAGTGAGGGATAAAGATTAGTTCAGACAAGTGAGGATCAGGTCTAAGTAACAGCCCAGTAGCCACATGGGAGACAGCAGATAAAAATCTAAGGACAAAAGATTCCTTCTAAGTCTGAATCAAAGCCCAAGGAAGTCAATGAAAGGAGCTCACTGGCCTTTGCCAAGATGTCCAATTCCATGCAGCTCACTACATACAGAATCCCATAATTCAGAAGCTGTATGTGCAGCCCCATCCCAGAGACTCTGCCCTGCCTGCCTTGGACAAGATGAGGAATAGGCAACTAGAGCCAAGGGAGCCAAGGCAAGGAAACCCAGACAGTTTCATGAATTCTGCAGTCTACTGCAAACATTAGTATCTGAAACCAATTCAGATCATTTCTGCTTATGCCGATAGCAACCTCGAGTCACCAGCTAGTGGTCTGAAAAGAAAGGATGGAGCCATCTCAGCATCCCTCACCACCTTCCCGCAGAGGGTTCTACTCATGAAGCACATTGCAGCCTGCTGCTGCTGTTGATGTGGTTTATATGGCCTAAACACAAATGCAAATACCAGCATCTCCTGCTTACACAGACATGCAAGCTGAAAATTATCTTTGCTGTTTCTTGACAACATGACATCCATCACAGTGAGATGCTGTGCCTTAGTGACAGCACCAGAAAACAAGCAGTGTCAGTACTGGTGGGAGTTATCTTTGCTTCAGCTGCGTACAATGGTTCAAGGCCTGTTAAACCAGGAAGGAGATATTAAGATTCACAGAGCTTTTTGTGATTTTGTTCCCCAGGGCTTCAAAGGGTAAAAGGAAAATGGGGATTTCAGAACCAGTTGATGCCCAGCTAAGCACAAAGTCAACCCATCACATTTTCAAGTCAATTAACACAGTAGGAGGGCACTGAGCACTTCCAAAAAAGTACCCCTCAAACACCTCAGTGAACACTGGGCTCTCTGAAACAGTCTGAACTTCTGATGTGCCTCCATTAGCATACACCAAGCAAAGGTTTCATTTTCTGTGTATTCAAGCCAAATGCTCTTTGTCCTAAAAATGAGACAGATAAACAATGGGTGCTGGACAAAATAGCTCAGATGTGCTATTTTGTCACTTGCTGTCAATTGGCAGGAGGGGACACATCTCCAGAGCAGCAGGTGTCATTCTGGGGACAGGATTCTTGTTACTGCCACTGTGAGTCACGAACCTGAGAATCCATGAGCAGGACTGATTCCTTAGCTCATTACAACAGTGGAAGTGTGGAAAGATCACAGAGCATTTCTGCTGAGGAACCATTTGAAGTCACAGGCTATAGTCTGAAATCCCAAGCACAGATGACTACACGGCTCCAACAGATAAATGTGTATGCATGCACACAGACTCCTCTTTCCATGGCAAGAGAACAGGACTTTAGCTTTCTGGAATGGAAGAAGCCACAACAAAAATGAGCATCCTCCCCCTGCCTCCACCTTCTCAGGCAGCACTGCTGACCAAGATGAATGACTCTCTACATCCTTCCTAATGACTGCCTATTCCACAGCTGACATTTTGTTAAACTACAGCAACTGACATCTCCTCAGGGACACCCTAATGATCAATTACATTTGTAAGCTGGGGCTGCTGAACCTCATCCTCAGAGGACTGGCAGAGGATGAGCATCAAGAAAACAAGGAAAGCAAACAGAAGTTTAAACCAGCAACCATTTTATCCTGGGGAAGGGAGAGCTCCAGCAGTGCACAACCTCTAAACCATGTACGACAAGCATTCAGAATTGACAGTTGGATTATCTTCACTTAGCACCTCCAGGCTGTGGAGCCAGCTCATCTGTTACATCTCTGATAACTGTGCTTTAAGAGACAGCCAAGAATGGATGGTCTCAAAACAGGATTTTTGTTGGTTTTTAAGTCACAGACTTGATACTTTATCAGAAGATAAAAAGTGTTTGAGATGAGATAATATTACCTGGACTGAAATAATGCTGGGAATCTGGAGCACAGGAGACTGTTCAATAGCAAAACAGTGTCCAAAAAAGCAAGGAAATTGGTGTATTTAAGACCATACTGTGGCCCATCCTGCCAACCAAGCAGTATGTTACTGAAATGAGTTTAATGCATGTAGTTGGAGTATAGTCTTTAAGATGTCCTTCAATGCAAAATAGTTACTCGTAATGCCACAGAACCAGGGCACAGGATGCACCAATAACAGCTCGGCACTTTTCCACAGTTCCCAATTTGTAAAAGAAGTAAAGGTTAACCCAGAAGGCATGCAATGGGGGAGTGCAGTACCGGGGCCAGGCTCCTCTAAAAGCCAGTGGGAGCAGGCTCCATAAATCCGTTTTCAGCAGCAGGTCTCTGTGCCCAAAAGGTTTTACAGAATTCACCAGGAAAGGCTCACATGCCTCGCTCCTAACTGATTGCTCTCAGAAACCCACATGACTCCTTAGGAGGCCTGGGAATTCCCCCTAGTTACCCATCTGCACATGGAACCATGCATACAGCTCTGGAGATCTGGCCCCACATCCTTTAAGTCCTAGAAAATTCCAGCCCAAAGGCTCTTTATAATGTCATTCCTTCGACAACAGAGTTAGCAGCTGAATCAATACTGAGCTGACATTAGGAGCTGTCTTAAACCTGAACTATGGATTTATTACACTGACTTCATGATAGATAGAGTGCAAGTTGTGCAAACAGGCATCTCTGGCCTGTATCCATCTATGCTAAAAGCCAGTAAAACCCCAGTTGCTGTCAGAGTTCCTGATCTCCCTCTGTGTAGTGCAGAGAGAAATGGGAACCCACAGCCTACCAAAATACTCCTGAATGCTCACCCACAAGGCACATTGTGGCTTGCTCCTGTTCTCAGCTTTTCATAGGCAGTAACAGAGGCATAGAAAAATGAAAAGCCTTCCTCATGCCCACTCAGCCTTCCTGGAACAAAGCCACAACCAGAAGAGGAAACCAGGAAACATCACCTTTTCACATCCACACTTGCAGAGCTGGAAGAATGCTGGCTTAATTGCTGTTGCAGACATTCAGATATGACATTCACACACTGCCCTCTGCCATTTAAAGTACAATGGCCCATGTCAAGAACATTATCTCCACAGCAGAACAGAGTCCTTGGTGGGGAAAAGAAAGCAGCAATACCCTCAGCTGACACCTCTGCCCAGAAAAGAAAACATTACAGTAAGGGTGTTAGAGTCAAGAGCATCAAGAAATAAGCCTCTAATAAAAGTACAATTCAACAGTTTTTAGAAACCTCCTTTTTCAATGCCCTAGGGACCCCTAAGGTACTAAGTAGCTGCAGCTTCATGTGCTTATTCAGCATCCTTAAACTTACTAATCCTGTGTGGGCCCAGTTCCCAAAGAACCTGGAAAAAGCCAAGCTGGAATAGCTCCAAGAGTATCCTCACCCGACCAGAGATGACATTATAATATAGCAGTGCCGTTTGGTTGCCAGGATTTGTCATGTAGAGCTCCTTGCTCCACTGGGAAGAGAACAAAGCACCTGCCACACTACATTATTAAAATCAAGAAAGTTGCCGTGTTACATTTCCTTGATCTGCAAACAGCATTTTTATGTCAGCAACAGGCAATATTTCTGCATAGCCTTCTCTCTGTGCACTGTAACACAGCTGGAACAGCACTTTCAAGTAACAGTTTGGATGTGTTTAATTTTGGCATCTTGAGCCACGTTACAGATGTGCTGAACTGCATTCTGATTGAGCAGTGGGAAGGGGACAGCTTCAGTGTTCAACAACACTGGTAGACATGAGACATGTAAGCTACAGCTGCTTGAAAGGTTCTTTTGGATTCCTGGTGCCGCACGGAGTGCGAGATGTCAGCTCTCCCCTCTCACCACGTGGTGCTGAGTCACACAAAAAGCTGTTTCAAGGCAGAGCAGCTCTGTTTCAGCAGGTACTTTCCATGCCCCCCAGCCTCCTTCTACTGTTGCTGTGGCTACACAGTACCCATCAACCCATTTCAAACCTGCTGAGATACAGGAGGACATAGGATGCCTGGGGCTCAGTGCTGTGAGCTTGCAAGTACAGATGGCATAGCTGAATCCGCCTATACATACTTGTTACATGCAATACATCTGTTATGGGATTGCAGGTTTGAAACACAGCTGTAGGCAACAAAACACAAGGGCACAGGATGGCATTTCATTTGCAATACCACTGTAGGTGATCACAATGCAGAAAAAACCCTTACTGGTGCTTCATTTTAACAAAATCACCAAGTCTACTTTTTTTTTCCATACAGAAAGATCTCCTGATAACATCAGACAAGTATCTAGGCACAGCAGAGCCACACAGGACAGGCAAGGGTCTAATAAGCCCAAACCAATCCCTCCTGGCTAGAAAGCTCAACATGAAATCAGTTTGGACCAAACGCAGTGCTCAGAAGTGCTGTTCAGAGGATCCCAAAATGTGCACTGGTCAAAATAAAAATGATTCAATTATCTCTGTGCACCACTTGGTTTGTTTAGATCCCATCAGCTGATGCACAGTCTTGTTTAATTCTTTGAGGTGCATTTAAGGGAAAGACTGCTAAACCTCTCACACTTAATGGGCAAATAACCCATAAAGTAGTATGTTAGACATTTTAATTAGAGTTTGCATACTTACTTGCAGCTATTACATTTGAGCAATGGGTTACACCCCCTGAATTTGAAGAGCAACTGAATTATACTCAAGATAAACGTAGCTTAGTACTCAAAACTATGTAGATATGCATGAAAGAATGTCTCAGATCTGTGACGTCCAGAGAAATTAGACAATATACACCAATACATCAGTAAAAAAATACTTCGTATTGACTAAAGCCCACTGTAGAACATGTCAGTCTGGTAGATATCACCACTGCTAAAACCTTGTCAGCAGCAGTGGAGCTAACACAGATTAAAAATCTCAAGCCTCTGTCACTTGAACTAACAGCAAAGCCTTTGTATGTGCAGTTCAGACCCCATCCAGAGAAAGCATTCTACTGGGTGATCTGCAGGAGACCTGGCTTGTATTTAACACTGGTGCTCACACGCTCACTGACCTCAGGCAGCTCATCTCTTTTCCTATCCATCTCATTGCATTTCATCTACTTAGAAGTTCTTTCCTGCCAAGGCACTTAAGTGGTGTGCAGACCCTGCTCATCCTGCTGTTGAGGGCAGGGCTGATGTCTCCTGCTCTAGAATCTGTGGATAAAGCCATTTCAGACCATTACTTCTGGCTGTTGTACTCAGCTTTGCATTGTCTTCTCCCCCTTCCTCCTGCATGACCAATAGTTGCTGGATGCCTCTGCTAGTCCCTGGGCTCAGGGACTCCCTTTAAGGAGTTATTGCTATGGAAGAAACAGGGTTTCAGTGGTCAGCCATCACTACCTCAATAGTTTGTATTCATTGTGCTGCTTACCTGCCAACTCATTAACACAAGCAGCAGCATGAGATTTGCTGTGAAATACAATTTAATGTTATTCAATAGCCTTTATCCACTGAAGACAAGATAATAAGTGGCTGCCTTTTCACTGCTGAGCATCTCTGACTGCAGAAGACATGGAACAGCTAAGAATTTACTCCTTCCTTCAGCGGAGGCAGCTGGCACTGTCAGCCTGCAGCAGCAATACTCTCTGCTCAGCACCAGCCTCTCCAAGGCTCGGACTTGGCAGTGTCCGGCTGCATGCAACAGCTCACACGGAGGGTGCTTATGTAAGCTGTAGTTCAGTCAGCGTTCAGCAGAAACCATAAAAATACCAGTGGCTATGGGCAAAGCTGCAGGATACGAGACAACACACGTACAACCGGTTGATTTAAGGACTGTCCAGTGCAAGACAGACATGCCTGGGCAAACATGTTGTGCTGTCAGCCAGGAGCTCTGAATTAGAGACATGAAGGTCTTATCTAGGTGGACAGATGCCTGGGCCATAGACTTCATAGCTTAAATACTAGAAACAGCTGGAGTCTTTATTGCCTGTATGATCCCATGCTTTCACATGGTACAGTCTGAAGCAGAGCTACACAAGTGTTGACAGCTGAAAGGGGTCGAGTTCAAAAACCCTTCAGACAGACGTGAGCCCAGTTCTGCAGTCTGGCATCCTAACTGCACATCCGTGCTCCCACCCCTGCTCCTGGAGCCCTGCCTCAGGCAGCTCCAGGAACAGGCAAGTTATTAAACACAGGCCACAGTCCAGCACAAAGATCCACATCCAAGACATCTGCTCTTCTAATGTCCTCTTAGCCTTCCACATGACTCACCAGCTTGTTTTCCAGATACAATTGTCTCCTTTCATTTGCTTTTCATTTCTAGCTCTTTTTCCATGCAAATCCTTGTAAAGCCTCCTGTAGAGAATGAGTTTAATTGCCTATGCTTTGTCTTTCTGCCTCTGGGGAAAGAAGTGACAGCATTCTCCCGAGCTCAGCAGCAAGGGCAACATGAAATATTTCAGGACACAGGAAAAACCCACAAGGTTTACTTCAAGCAGCTTTAAAAGACCAAGTGCCAGAAAACCGATATTTTTCCTGATTTAACATCCCCATCACAGTTTCTTCACGCTATTTGTTTTAACGCCTGAGCTCCTCTTAGACTCTTATTACCTGGCTGGATGCTTTGGTCTTGAGAGGAGGAAAAGAATCAGTTCAGCTGAAGGCATTTCTCCCCATAGGCAGAGGAGCTGCCATAGATCAGGTCCAGATGAGGACTGCTTTCACTGCCACCAGCAGCACAGAGGCCACTGGGTCCCAGCACACCACTGCTGCTGCAGGAGCCCAGATACCACCACTGGGAAAAGACTTTCTTGCATCACTACAAGAACTCATCAATGCTGTTGTGAAGTTCAGAGGCTGAAGGAAGTTCAGTGGTGCTCAGCTGGCTACTTGAGAGGGGAAGTTTTGCCACTGCCTTCTTGGCTCAAGATTTCTTCTCAGCTCTGCCACACTGAAAATGATAGCAGCCGACAGTGATGGCTTACTTGCAATATGTATAAACTGAGGGAGAGAACAACAGCTTTGCTTGCTACCCAAAAGCCTGAAGATTGTGGATTATCATTTTAAAACTTGCCTACACAATACAGGATTTGGGTGCAAGTAGCAACAGCTCTCAGCATGATGTGGCTACACAATTTTCATTTAATTGAGTGTAAATGTTTAATTACATTAGGGATAGCCACAAGAACTCCTTAGGCCTATGAAGGCAGCCAAAGGCAATTTAGCACCTGGCTCATAATAGGGTATGAAACAGAACTAGACATCTGTGCATAATAAAAGAGGCAAAACCAGCAATGTTTGATGTCCAATTCACTTTGTGATTATCGACAGAAGCCTAAGCTGGAGATTAAAATGAAGTACCTTCTTTTTGATGAGGAACCCAAGGTCTGCACCTTCTGGGACATCTGAACTCAATCACTTTTTCTTATTTCTTTTCAGTCAGACATTCAAACTTTATGCAGCCAATATTAATGCATTGCCAGAGGCCTTATAATTTATCGAAGGAAACAATTTGACTACTGCAGAGCAAATACTGGCTGCAGCTGACTCTGCTGGCCAAGAAAACCCATCTTCAACATCTGTTAATGGTGAATTTCCTTACAGTGCTGTAAAGGGGAAGAGTGCCAGTGCAGTGCAAAGCAGTAGCAGGACGACAAAAGTACTGGGTATGTTTTGCATGCAGCGGAAAATGCAAATTCTGACCTCGGCAGCGCTGTGTCCCCGATGCACAGCCGAGCGCTTGCCCACCTTTTCATGGTCACTGCCTGTGAGGCACAGAGAGCCACCTCCACCTCCACCGGGCAGGGGCACTTCCCACACTGATGTGCTCCCTTTGTGGAGGAGCACGGCTGGAAGGGAAGTCCTGCAGAGAAGGCAGAGGTGCTGACTGCTGCTTCATGGACCAGCTGTAGGGGCATGGGCTTGCGCAGCACGGGCAACACTGGGCTGCATTTCCCCAGACTTTCTACAGCGCTTGTTACTGCCCTTGGAAACCCATGCAAATGACAAAATTCAGTGCAGAAGGGGTCAGCCTCCACAGCTGCAGCTGTGTCAAACACTGCGAATTTGCTTCCAAGCTTTGTCCTGCAGCCCAGTCAGGGAGGAAGGGTACAGATGCCTGGGCAAAGGCAGGCTCCAGGATCATGTCCAGCACTGCTGAGCACCTGCCTGTCCCCTGCACAGAGCAAGGGAGGAAGGGACCGGTCATCATCTCCCTTTCCACCTACATCAAATTTGAAGTTCTCAGGCCAGAGACAGCAGTTTCAAGCGCTAAGTATTAAAATAACAGTGAGAAGAATGCCAACATTATTTTAATGACCCTCTGCTTCAAGATGCAACAAATAAAGTTGGACTGCTCTCAAGGCAGGCTCAGGTCTGCCAGGACCACAAGTGCCTCGAATTCCTCACATTCAGGGAAATGGGAACTAGGTAAGTTTAACAGATTTAGCTCCAGTGGCCATGTATTACACAGGCCTCAATGCATAAATCAACCTTTCTAGAAGATGCTGTGCTCCTCTTCTGTGTCATGCACCCTGCTGCTCACTGAACTACAGAATCTAACGTCAACACACTGCTGCAGTTCCAGACCAGCAATTCAGACAGGAGCAGTTTGTTGGCACACCATTCCCCAGGCAGCATTCAGAGCACAAACACCACAAATCCTTGTTTAAACTCCAAATAATTGCCCAGGCCTTTTTGCCCTGTATGATCTCTTCCACACTGTTTATTTTTTCCCTCTATCCTCACTGAAATCAGGACCTTATTCTCGACTGTGCCATAGTCCATGGAGTAACTTAACATTTTACAGATACTCGGTGCACAGAGGGATGCCAACCCCTCAGCTAACAGTATTGCCACACATCTTGCACACATGAAAGTGCTGGTCAGAGTCAGGGGACCTACATCCCAAGTCCCCTGCGTCTGTCCTACCACTGCATCTTAATGTCACCAAAAGCACTCTACACTAGTAGCAGTGACAGCTCCAGTGGTCCTGCGCTTGTCATAATTAGCCTACCAGGCAACAGCAATGCAATTGATTAGCTTTAAAGAAGGTTTGCTTCTCACAGTCACTTCCCTGCAAAAGCTGTGCTGCAACAGTCCTAATACACATAGAAACAGCTCATAGCACTCCATTAAGGGGAGCAGCCAGCAAGACTATTCCCACAGCAAGATTCCAAGCTTCAGTCCTCTGCAGCCAGGAAAGGAAAGCTGCTGCCTAGCAGGCAAATCACAAGTCTGTTTCTGCCTTCATAAAGGGTGCCACAAGGATGCTGGGATAGGAGGTCAGTGGTGTTTCACAGCCTCCAACTTCACAGAATAAACAGCAGCACAGTCAGATTGCTTCCTGCCGTCAAACACAGCAAAGCAGCAATAACCCAGCTGTCAGCAGTGCATTATGCACCCCTTGTTGTTTTTTCTAAGCTGCTCCATTGACATGCATGATGCTGTATGCAGGACATATATCCTGGGCCCACACTGCCGAACTGTAGCCCCAGATTTAATGTGTTAGCAATGATTAACACAGTAACTTATTCCCTCTGGATCCTTTTAAGATAACTGACATCACAAACCCCAAAGGTGCTGTGTGCTGGATTTGTGACCAAACAGTGCTGACAACATAGGGCTACTTCAGCTATTGCTGAACAGGGCTTGCAGAGCACCAAGGCCTTTTCTGCTTCTCAGGCTGCTCCCCAGGCAGTCAGTAGGAAAAAGGCAGGAATAACCAGCTGCACAAATACAGGATGAATAACAAGCACCCTCGCAGCAGTCACTCAGGAAGGCATCTGGCAGGTACTGTGGATCATACACGGAACATGAGTCAGCAACACGATGTTGCTCCAAAACATCAACTGCAGAGAAGGCAAAAGGTCTGAGGTCTCAAACAATTTGTTTTGAAACAGAGATGAAAACAAGTTAGCTGAAGACAGTAAGACAAAGGCGGTCAGGTACAGACCCAAGGGAGGGGAAAAGTAGCTCACATTAACATTAAAGGGCTCTCTTGGAAAGCATTCAGACATGCTGAATATCAAACCATGTCAAGAGTATGCCCCTAGACAGTCAGTCTACTACCAAAAATAAATGTATGTCTTAAATTATGTCTGAATGCACATACAAGAAAATGGTTTCTCCTAGAAAATGTGAAACATCATCTCAATAGAAGGAGCAAATTTCTGCTCTTTGAAAGAGTTAAAGAGCATTCCATTATACCATATATTTCCCTAGGAAAAAAATCTCTGCTAAACTAGTGAAGCACTTGACTTAGTGCAACAGAAATGTGATTGCCTTCCCTGAGGAATTCCCCAGTGGATTGCCCAATTCAGTCAAAAAATATTAACCTTCAAGGGTCAAAGTTCCTGTATCTAATCTCACCACATTACTTTGCTGGGCAGCGTCATGGTTTAAACCCAGTCAGGCAATTCGTTCACTCACTTCCCCCCACTTCTTTCCCTCCCCCTGCTCCCGGAGGGACGGAAAGGAGAGTCAAAAAGAATGCAACTCCCACAGGTTGAGATAAGAACAGTTTAGTAACTAAGGTATAACACAAATCACTACTGCTACCACCAATGATAATAATGATAAAGGAAATAACAAGGGAAGAGAATACATCACCTTACCACCAGCCAACTGATAACTCGCCCCCCAGGCCCGACCAAGCACCGACCCATACCTCCTCCAACCCTGCAGACTCCCAGCCCTTCCGGCTCACTCCCAGTTACATCCTGGCCATGACGTGCTGTGGTATGGAATACCTCTTTGGTCAGTTTGGGTCAGGTGTCCTGTCTCTGCTTCCTCCTGGCTTCCCCTCCTCCCTGGCAGAGCATGAGGCTCACAAAGTCCTTGGCCAAACCAAAACATCCTTGTTATCAGCTCTGTTCCCAGGCCAAAAGTCAAAACACTGCACTGCACCAGCTACCAAGAAGGAGAAACATGACTGCTACTGCTGAACCCAGGACAGGCAGTTAAGAAAACATCCAGAAATATGTGAGGATGCCAGCATAGCACATAGACGTTTATACACACTTTGAAAATAGAGGTTACATGTGGTAATTAAGAGGATTGTAGGAAAACAGGGTTACATTTCAGCGTTAAAGACCTGCAGTTGTTCAATCTTACCCATCTCTACAGATCTGCTGTACCAACTGCCCATCGCTCTAATAGCACATATTTACTGATAACACTTCAGTACATGCTCAGAATTTTCTGCATGTGCAAACCATTGACAATGATTCACAGCCTCAAGCTCCCATGACAGTATCACAAATGGCTATCCCAGAGGCTGCGCCTTTTTGTCTGCTTTTCCAGTTGCCACAAATCTCCCAAAAGCTCTGAGCAGGAACGAGAGCTGGAGCGAACCCTGAGAGCCACCTGGGGAATCTTCCAGTGGCCAAAATGGTTTGCACCAAATCCCTTTTGGAGTGGGGGGCTTCCAATGCAACTTCAAACACCAGCTGCAAACCTATATCCAAGCTAATGAGCTCAAGTTGCTTTCTAATCAGTGCCATGTTTTGGAACAGGCACACTGGAGCACCAGTCATTTGACTGATTTAAAGGACTACCTCCAGATGCAATGAGCTGCAGGGCAGATAGTTCATTTGTCTTTGCAGATATTAAGAAAATCAGTGAATCAATACACCTGGCTCAGGTCTGGGATTTTTGCACTACTGAAGGCATCGTGATCCTGATGTCTCCCGGAGTGCTCTTTGCTACTTCAGAAATGCCACCTTCTGAGTAGGTGATCCATTTCAGTAAATGTCAAGATTTCAGGCTGGTTGGTGTTCTGTTCAACACGTTTGATATCTACAAAGGTACTACTTAATGTCATACAGCCTGTATGAGATGCTTGTTCCCTGATGGCTAACACCAGGTCACTTTAAGGCCAGTGTTTTATTTGTCCAAGACACCGAACAGTGACTTGGCATTCTGTGCGGCTATTTTTGGCTAATAATCACAACATTTTCCTGGAAAACATTCAGGAGCTCTTGTACTGTCAGTGACAACAGCCATTAGCCTCTATGGAAATGGACTCACCATACTTCGGATAAATGTAGGAAATTACCTTGAGTTCTAAGGAAAGCGAGTAACTTTAAAATCTCAGGTAGCTCTCAGCATTAGCTACCATCCCTGCTTTTCCTAATTCCACTTCATTTTTTTTCTGTGTCTAAACCAGGAAAGACTTTTTTTCCATAACTCCAAACTGATTGTGCTTCTTTGACGCATTATTTGAAGGAATGAAAATAACACCCTTGGCCATAAGTAGGATGGGATATTATACACCTCATTCTTTGAGCAGGTCTGAAAGTTGGAAGCACTGCTAAAAGGTCCAGTTCTATCAAAACCTCTAATGTACTGCAAACGTGTCATGCTTTTACTGAAACCTAGTTTAGGGATAAAAGTGAAACCGCTCCAAAAGTAGCGTGTTTCAATGTTTGCAGAGCTACATGCTAAAAGCTTCTTCATTTTGCTACATATGATAACAAACAAATTAAGTAACACTTAAAAACAAATCAAATCTGAACATGTCAAGAGATTTCTTTCTCTACCAAGTTTCCTATGCCAGATGAAAAATCTCAAAAGCCTGGAAGTCCCACACAAATGTGAATTTACGTCCCCTACTGCGTGCTATTAATATGCTCTGCAAATTGTATTTTTTAAATGGGTGTACAATTTAAGCTTACTTACCACACAAATCAGTAGAGCATGCCCAAAACCCCCCCCTCTTTGCTATCAGTTACAGAGCATATTTCTCTCACTTAAATGTTATCTTGGAAAGGCAAAGATGACCACTCCCCTGGTAATCATGTGGAGCACTCCACACTGGATCACACTCCTACTAATGTAGCAGAAATATGGCATTTACCTCACACAGAGTTGCAGCAAGGCTCTAATTCATGGGATGAAAATTAAAATGGAGTTATTCTCATGTATTTATTTTGGAGATGTTGAAATTGTGTATTTACAATATATCATTATAATCATTCTGCAAACAAGCCTGTCCTACTTTAGTGAGTTTTTAATTCAAGCCTCTACTTCAATCTCTTCATGTTTGCACATAAAGGAATTGCCTTCCAAAACTTTGCCATCACTGATTCACACGGGGAGGAGTTGAAAGGGGAACACTGGTGTACGAGCCGCACATGAACTAGCTCCATATCTGCCCAGACATTGCTCCTCAGGGCACAGGAAAGGCACATTGTGAAAGAAAATGACTTTCTATAAATGGTACCCTTAGTGAAACAGACTTTCAATTGCTTGAGGCACTCTTCTGGTTCCAAATGGGACCCACAAAGCTCAAGCACTGTTTACTGTGCTTAAATTCACTGTGTTAATTGGATAATCCGGGAGGGGTGTTAGAGGAGCAGAGATTGCTTCCAGCCAGAGGAGCGGTGATGGGGTTAAACACCACAGCAGGACAGAGCACATGGTACTCAAGTGTTAGCACAGGACAAATGTTCCCAGCCTTCTCTTTCAATAGTCCCCAGGTCTGTTTCAGACCCTAAATCTTTTCTGTTCGGGTTCTTTTTAACTAGTCCAGCCCAAGGAGGAAGACACTTTTCCCCGGAAGTTTTATTCCACCTCCATTCAAATCGTTGCATTTTAGCATAAAGCTACTATTAAAAAAAATTGGTCAGGTTATTTCACCCCGCATTTGCTCAGATATTTAGAAACAGCAGCAAGGAATGGAAAGAGCAATAGTAGTGGCAAAGCTTAGTACTTCAAAAAAAAAAATCACTAATGGTTAATGGTGTTTACTAGGGTAGCACTCCACAGTCACAGACTGGCATCCCTTCAGTCCAGACCACAGACACAACAGAAATTAAGATACTAGTTCAAGCTCACTGCAATGTCTTCAAATGAAGCATGGGATGATGCATATTTATGCTCTCCCCATTTAAGAAGGCAACACCATCAGAGCAGGAGAGATTAACCCCCTACCACTGAGACACTTCAAGTGTTCTTGCTATCAGCAGCTCATTTAGAGGATTACTTTTCTTTAAAGACATAGCAACAAGCTGCCCATGGCAGTTCAAAACCGTGTAGAGGAGGCCCTCAGTGACACGGGTTAGTGGTGGCCATGGCAGTGCTGGGGAACAGTCGGACTTGGTGATCCTAAAGGTCTTTTCCAGCCTTATTGGAAATCTATGCAATGAGATCATGAAAGGTCTTCTCAACCCGTCCTTTAAGCGCAGTTCTAGGAATGGTGGCACATTCAGATCACTATGAAGCACACAAAACCCTTCTGTGTAAACAGACTTAAATCAGGCAGTTCAAATTACACTTCAGGATCTTAACTCCAAGCCATGTGTAGGTAAATCAATAGCAGGACTGCCACATTTTATATTAATGGGAAGAAAAAATGGGAACAATCATGCCCACCTGCAGCAAGAGGGAGTCTCATTACACATTCGACATCAAGCACCCCTCAGCTATTTGCTGGAACATGCTGGTTGACAATTTGAGTAAGCAGCTGTCAAGAAATTTGTCATTCTGATAATGTTTGAGATACAAAAGCCAAATGTTAATAGACCTGCCTTCAGTGTAGGGGAGCAAGAAAGCTCAGACCTTTCAGTTCAAAGGGAGTGGGAGCCCAAAGCCCTTTTGTGCTGGTGATGACCTGCAAACCCGTACTTATCCCTTCATTCTGCCGATTCCTGAGGTATTCAAGCAAGTAAAAAATCTCATGACAATGAATTTGGCAACATAGAGACACAGGATACCTGTAAAGAGTGCACAGATGTAGTAAGCATATACTGCTGGCTTCCCAATATGTTCTTGTGACCTCCAGTCTGCTCCTGGGGCTTTTTGAGTCAGGCATTTTTGCCTTTCTCAGTCCACGGTGACTCTCTTCTATGAATGTCAATGTGGTTTTTGAACCCACTTAAGACCATAAGTTGTTGAGTCACAGATGGCAAAAGACATGGAAACCAAGAGCAGTGCTTGAGCTCCACACTCACAAAGTCCACAGAACAAGCTGAGCAAGAGATAAGGCAGATGCAGACTGCATACAAGAATTTCTCCTTCATGCTGTGTACTGCACCTACATGCCTGCCTTCACACCAGGCTGGATCTTTACAGACATCAATTCCTAGCCTGTTGAAGTGTAACCTTAACTTTTTCTACTCTAGTGTTAGGGGATCTCCCTTATAAAACTCTTAAACCCTCCAGATTGATGGTCCAGGATACATCTTCCCCCATGACAGCACACTTCAACATGCCCAGCAACTTTTATGGTTTATATTTTCCTGAATTATTGAAAGGATTTGATAGCAAAGTATGATACAAAAACACAGTGAACCTATAAATAGAAGCATGCAGCACTAAGTAGAGTCAGTGGAAAACATTTCCTGACACATGATACATGGTTCACAAACATTCTGAAAATTGGAAGCTGAAGATAAGCCACTGCAACAAGAAACTGCCTTTCAGAAGTCAGTTGATGGAAAATACTTATATGAACTGATTATTTCAAGAAGCTTCCCCTATCTGGCAGCCCTTCACTTTCTTTCCTAAAAACATTTGAAGGTTGACTTTTGTCAGATAAAATTACTCCAGCAAGGAGGGTCCATGTGCATGTTATACAGTTCCCTACTATAAGATGTCATAAGGTGTCACAGTGTTTTGTCTGTTCAGCCAGCAACAACTGAATAGTCTGATCCTTTGCAATGCTGATGTTTGCTTTGCCAGATACCTTGCAAACTACCCAGCTCTGCCTGAACTTCATGGGAAACAAGCTTCATATTAAACTAAATCCATTTCCACCTGCAGTGAAGGCTTTGTGACCCCACAATCCTAGATTTCTCACAGCACTGGAAGCAGTGTGGGGCCCATGCCTCCCTAGGCAGCACAGGGCATCTCTGCTCCCTCCAGGTGTACAAAAGCCATCACCACCAGGAAGGGCATGGTACTGCTGCTGCTCATTGCCAGCTTGCCACTCGCATCCTCCAAATTCATCCTTGTGTTCAACTGCATCACATCATCCACAAGCTGGAAAGGTAGATCTTTAGCTGTGATGTTCACTGCCCACCCCACACTGCTCCCTGCTGCCAAGGTGAAACAACACAAACTCAAGAAACTGAATTTTACCCCGATCTCTGATCCCAAAGACAGCAGTATAGTCTTTGTCACCACACCCCTCAGCCAGTAATACACAGCCACATTCAAATACCATTATACACTGGAAGAATTACCCAGCACACATTCAACTTGCAGACAGCACATGGCAGGAGCAGTGTTCTGCTGCAACAGCACAGGAGATGCAAAGAGAGCAAGAGCTGCAAGGAGAGGCCCATGAAGACACCTGAAGAAGCCTCTTCAGGAGCAAAACCCTGTTTTGCTGCAGGTGCCAGGTGCAGGTACCAGGCACCCATGAGCCTTCCTCATAGAGACACAAGCTGAAGCTTCACAGGAAAAGACAGGGGGTGTAACTATGGAAGTAAAGGTAACCCTGAAAACATCAACAGGGGAAGCCCAGCCCTTGCAGCTGGATGGCCACATAAGGGGCATCAGCCTTCCAGATCTGCGCTGCTCAGCTCCAGCACAGGGTTTCACAAGTTATTTGAGATTTACCCCCTCAGTGCCGCTCCCATGGGGCAGCACCAACCAGCACAGCACAAACCAGCAGCAAGAGACCCAAGAGACTCACCAGGCTCCGGTGGCAAACTTCCAGCCAAGCTGCCCCTGTGCTGTCCATGGCCATGGCCACAGCAAAGCTGGGGCTGCTGCTCCCACAGTGCAGGACAAAGAAAGGATGTGGCCGCAAGCTGAGCTTAAATAGGGCTATGAGCCCTGCAGAGTCTGGGGGCCCAGGTGAGACCCATTGGGCTCGTTAGGGCCAGGTGGCCATTACCAGCCCCAGGGCCAGCATCCATAGGGGATTTCTCTTCCATTCCTGGGCTCTTCAGCTGCAGGGAAGGGGTCTTGGCTCCTGCAGGCTTACATAATGCATTCTGGAATAACAGCACCAACTTCTCTTTTCCCCAGTGCTTTAGTTAAAGCAGATCCCACGCTAGTGAAATCTTTCTATTGATCTCTCAGGCACTTTGGACTAGGCTCTTATCGAGCTATCTGTGGCATTTGGGTTTATTCTGCATTACAGATTGAACTTGTTGTTAATCAAAGCACCAGTGACACTATCAGAAAGACAATGTGACATTTCCATGCCGTTCTACCAGTTTAAACAAGATTCCATGAAGAAGCTGACCTTTTCTCAGTTGAATCATAAACACCAAAATTGCAGGAATCCATCTTTCAATTTCTGTCACCTTGAAAGTGAAAAATGCTGGAGGCATTACATTCAAAACATTACCAAGCCCAGGTATATTTCAAATGCAATCTCCACTTTCAGGATGGATTCTTCATTTCTGAAATGCAATGGATCTTATGCAGCTTTTCCACACAGTGGTGACAGTACATAGCTTTAAACAGGGGAGGACCGCGAGTATGTGGGGAAGAGCAGTAGCATGGCTGCCTCAGGAGACAGGACAAGGCTAGGAAGTGCCTGCACCAGCAGGACGCAGTCCCACAGCACCTGAGCACAAGAGATTGTTTTTCTACCTGCTGCGCAGCTGGGAAGAATCAGCACTCCAATGTCAACACCGCTTTTGGGGTCTGTGTCCCAGAAACAATGGGACCCCTCGAAGAGATGGGTTCCTAGCACCACGCGAGCACGTGATGGCACCTTATGGCAAACCAAGCAGGAGAGGACAGAATTGCAGAGATGCCGGCCTGCTGTGCCGGGGCCGAGGCGAGCTCCGTGCCTGGGACGCGGTTGGTGCCTGGAGGTGCTCGTTTCCCCCGGCAGCACCCGCTTCCCCGGCGAGACAGGGGTGGAAGGCACAGGCTCCGGTGGCAGGGAAGCAGGGTCCCTGCTCCCTGGGCTACAAGGGTCTTCCTAACTCTCTCCCCTTCCTGAGGGTCCCCTTGTGCCAGGAAACCTGCCCCCAGATGAGCTGCCTGGGAAGCCAAAAGGAAAGCCCAGAACCGGTCTTCAAACCAGCCTGAAGCATCCACAGAAGAGTTCTGTTTAAGGGGAAATGCTGCAAGGAATAAATGATCCAGAGCTCCTGCTGCTCTTTAAAGACAAGCTGCTTTCCTCCCTTTGCTTTCTCTCTCCTCTGAAAAGGAGACTGCGAGCCCAGCCTGTCACAAGAGTAGCAAGTATTTCTATTCAAAGTAACCATGCAAACCAGGGTTGAAATTTCACACAGGCTTTACTTCTATTTCAGCTCCTTTTTGTACTTCAAAACAGGATCTTTCTCTGCAAAGGTGAATGTCAAGTGTTTAATACATCTGTCTGTGCCACTGCACGCCTGTCCCACCATCCAGTCAGAGGTGAGCTTGCAGGATGTTCATAATCATAGTACCTGAGCCCCTGCTCTTTGGGAAAAGGATTGTTGCTTTTAGTACAGAGGTTTGGCTCAACAAAGGGAAAACCAGGACAGATGTGAAGACATCTGAATTTCGGTTATTGTTCCTTGTTCCAAAGTAGGCACGTGCTGCAGCACGCGGGGACAGCACAGAGCCCTTAGGTAGATGCATAATCATTTATTAATTACCTCTAATGCAGTAAGAAGCCCTTGGACATACAGACCCTACAATGAAACTGTTTATTACAGGACATTAGCATGATTCCTTGGCTTGGCCTGCAAGTTTATGAAAGGGCTACCGCAGAGTCAGAAACATCTGGGTTTTCTCATTGTGTTCTTGCATTCTCATGGTAGCAATGCTGAACACCTAACACGACATTTGCATTTAACCATGCTCAGTCATTTACATGCAAACTAATCCAGGTTCCAATATATGCATTTTCTGCAGTTTGATAAATCCCCTTTAAATTGGTGATCTCAGCCCAAACCTTCTCCCATGGCAGAGAATATTTCAGGTTCTGCCCATCTCTGCTTATGATGTCAGTGCAGGGGTTATCTTAATGAAAATGCCAGGTGAGAAGATCACCAGAAAGACCACAGAGAGGCCGGACCCAGTGCTCGTGACTGGTTTATGCGTGGGATGCTAATCCAATCTGTGAAGCTTTCAAGCCACTAAAACAATTAATTTTAAAAATGCATTTTAGTCAAGATGAAAAACTACTTTGTTGTGTGCTTGGTTTTTTGAGGTGTGGGATGAGTAAGCCACAGAAGACAACAGGAAAGCATTTACTTCTTGTTTTCATTTATTAATGATACAAAAGCAGCAGTTACTCAAAAGTGAAATTCATTAGAAGTGTCCTGGTTGTTTATATACAACTTTAGCACTGGTTATTCAGATTGTTAGGTATGGGGCCACAATGCAAGTACCTAAACCATAACTACTTCACGTGGTGTATTTCACTGAGCTCAAAAGGGTAATTATTATGTTGGGGTATGGTACTATTAAAAGAAAAAAAGTAGGAAATCAAAGTGATGCAGCAAAAAAGCCCTTTCCATAACAGTATCAAGGGCAAGCACTGAAAATCACGACAGTGGGTAATTAGACATAAAGTGCATCCAAGCAGATGTTTACAGTCTTCAATAAGATGCGGGACAAGAAGTCACTGTCAAAAATATGCTCCAAATACAATAAAAGTCACCATCAATTTTGCATGCCAGAGGAACCTCTAAAATGAAGAGGAAAAGGTCATTTCTTTCTGCAAATAAACTTCACCAACAAGTGGCTCTTCCAATGGGATGTGTTCCATGTTTTTAAGCAACCTTCTCTCCAATTTTCAGTTTGCTTTTTGGCATGGGAAGAAAAAGAGGAGAAGGGAGGAAAATGGGAACGAAAAAATAATCTGTTTCACCCAGCATAAAACGTACTTCATTGAAAAAGCAACCAGGAACATGAGGAGGGAGAAAAAAGTGCCCTATTTTTATGCCAAAGCTACACCATAAAGTAATAGTTTAAGAACTCGCTGCATCCATAACCTCAGCTTCCATACAAATGCTGTATTCATTAAAAAGAAATACAGGGTGGCAGGGCTGGATTTATCACTGGAGTTTGCACACTGCTGTAAAGAATGTCCTCTATTAATGACAACAGCTGTTGGTTTAATAACCCTAGGAAAGATCATTAAATTCCTCCACGTTTCCCAGAAACAGATGGAAGAAATGCGAAAGTGTTAAAGCATATGGGAGAACATACTGAAACCCAAAAGCCTCCTCGGAGCGGTAGGAATCCTGCTGCCGCCGTCTCCCGGATTGCAGGGTCTCCTCGCAGGTGCCAAAGGTGTGCGGGTTGTGGAGCCTGTGTGAATGCTGCGGGAGGGTAGAGGTGGCTCCAGGTGCTGCAGGCGCATTCGCTCTCACGGTTTACACCTCTCACACTGTGCTTGGAGGCACAGATCTCCTTTCCCCTCTATTCCCTTATTAGCTTCTCCGCACCTAGAACTTCAAGACATAAAAACCCTCCACACGCAAAGGAATCCTTCCATCACAAAACTGATAATGAGCCTGCGAATGCAGGGCACCTTCTGCACTTCCCAGAACAAGAAAAAGATTCATTTCAGAAAACACGAACTTCCCAACAGCTTGGATGGAAATCACAACAGATCCCAAACACAATTTATCCTGTGATCAGGGATGTTCCTACATTGGCATATAATTTAAGCCTTGAACACACCATCAATAAGACAGAGGGAGAGAATTCAGAAAGGCATTTTCCTCCCCCTGTGTTTCCCAGTCGGTCTAATACCTGTATTCCTCAGCCCTAGCAAATGATTCATTTAACCTTCACAGTTTAATCATAACAATAATATTTGTCCTTTTCTCACAGTACCTGATGATTGCTGTGTTCATTACACCAGAGGCATACGTCCTCTGAAAGGAAGCACTCAGATGCTACACAACCACAAGGCATATATTTTCTCCCCTGGTGCTAGCCAAGTGTTTGGAAATAACCTTTGTAATATACAGTAACCACCAGACTGTAATAGCTTTTGTTCAGCCGCCAAGGAAGGTTATGAAGTTTTGCAGGGATTTGTTCTGAGCAGATTCCCCCCACCCAGTTTTAAAGGACATTTCCAAAGTCCTTTTGGCTGATTCTTCCCTCCCTGCTGATCCTCTGTGCAGCACCCAGTGCTGCTGACATGGGTCCCCTTCCTGCAGGGAGCATGCAGCTCCCCAGGCTCGTTCGGGTGTCAGACCCCGCGGTACCCCAGCCCATCGCTTGGGTCCTTGCAGTCTAGAAATGAAAGTCGCTTTTGGGCCATGACTCTGCTGCAGTGAAAATGCTGTGAGACCAGGCTGCAAGAAAAGTGCCTGCTGGCAGAGGAAGCCCGGCCCTGCGCCCATCCAGCAGACCCACAGGCTCCGGAGAGGAGCACAGGTGCCTCACGCCATGCTCCATCAACACCCCAGAGCAGCTTGTTCCTCCCCACAGGGACACAGAGGCTCCATTTCTCACATTCACAAAGTCCTCCCAAAACAGCACCAGCAACCTGCAAGGCCGCTCAGACAACTTGTCCTCGATAAGATCCTTTTCTAAGGGGCCTCTCTCTTTCTGTGGGGCTTTGAGGAACAGCATGGAATCGAGCTCTAATACACAGCAGAAAATACCACATGTAGGCACCTGTGTACAAAGCATCCTTCATGTGATAACATACGACTGCTCTGCAACATTACAAGTGTCTCAACTTCGCCTGACATCAGCAGTGATTTCAGGACCTTGGCACCCTTGAAACCCCATCTTTACAGTCTTACCCCGCCAGCTCCTGCACTCCCAGCAGCAGCCTGTGGTTACACAGGCTCCAGGGCTCCCCATGCCACCCATCCCTGCTGCCTCCACCCTAGAGTTGAGATGCAGCACAACTTGTCATTACTGCCACTTGCAGATTACCTGTTTGGATACACCACCCTTCCATGAAAGCCAGGGTAGGATTTTTATTACCAAGCACACATTTTACAGCAAATTATGCTCTTATTAAAATTCATACAGGATAAATTTAAAGGAGAAAGGCTCTACTTCATTCATCTAAATCAGAGATTACAGCCTATTTGTCAGATTCTTCCTTTCTTAGCTCCTCAGTAGTCTGTAATTGCACAGAAATCCATGAAGGAGGATTTAAAGGGATGTGACAGGGTAGTATGTAGTGTAGCCAAACTCGTTCTGGTATGTTACAAAATACAGTCAAATTTTCAGTTCAGGAAGATGAATTATACATATTGCTGAATTTAGGAAATAGATTCCCCACAGCAGCACGCCTCATGGACCAACTGGTACCCATTCTGCTCCTGTAATCCCCCTAATAATACACATACTGAGCCAAATAGTTGTCCCATGTAAGGCAATAGAACCTTATTGTCTTCCTCTGAACATCCATTTGAATTAGCTCATGATCCAAACTATGAAGAGCTTAACTACAAAGCTTTTGCTTCAAGGTAATTTCAAAGAAGGTCCCCTTAAAAGTTGTTTTCATTTTCCCCTAACTGTATTCAAACAGTACCATCTGTTTCTCTAATACAGCCTTTTGAATGCATGCTCCAGTAGAGTGATAGATGTACTAGATTCATTAGATCATTAATCATTGATGAATTGCCTTTAAAAATATATGTTAATCTTTGTTTGGGAATTTTATTTTTCTGCTCTGATAGTGGATTAAAAATCTGCCAAAATATTAATGTTCCAAATAATGTACATTTTGCTTTAGTGAAAAAATAATGCATTAGATTCAGAAAGACAGCCTGATAAAATGTTTTCATTATAAAATGCATATGCAATGATTTAAACCTTTAACTAAATATGTCTCTGCCAGTCCAAGAGATACCTTCCTTCTAGATACTCAAGACACCTTAATGGATAAAAAGTGGAATTTATTCAGCCATAATTGAGAAGATTAGTACCTTTTCCATGTAAAACCAACTCCCACCCAGGTACCCCACCTTTATGTCTCTTCTGCTGCCATCCCAACTGATTGGAAACCAGCAGTTCCACCAGCCTCAGCAAGGCCTTGCATGGCTGAACATCGCTCCCCCAGATAAGCACAAGCATCGAAGCTGGGGCCCCACAGGGCAGGTAGCCCTTTGCCTGGCCACTTGCATTTAAAACAAGACAAAACTTTCTTCATCACCCGGACTGCAACCTGCTGCACACTGCCATGCTGGGAAAGCTCTGACTCCCAACGCCTTGGCTCAGTGGGCACCTGCATGGGCTACACACAGGAGCCTTTTACAGTGTTTTTACCTTGTGGTAGCATTTGCAATAGATTTTGTTAAGTTTTGTATCTCTCCAGGAAGCTTGGCACTGAATGCAATTCCCACGTAAATAGGCTGGCAGGCAATTTGTGCGCTGTCTACAATGGACTGCACCTTTCTAGTGTACACAAATAAGTTCACTCTTTCAAAAGACTGCTTTTTCCTCAGCAAAACCCAAGGATAATATTAAGCCATAAATCTGGGTCTCCCCTCATTGTTCATTCATGGTAATTTTCATAAACAAATGGTTCCTGTCTTCTCTAAATTGATGGCACAAAACAAGCAACTTTATCAAAGTCATCCCAGACTGTGTATAAAGTAAAGGTGTTTTGGTCGAGCTCAGGGATGTAACTATCACAAATAGTATTTCCTGCGTTACCCACCGCAGCAGAATGGTGCTTCAGTGAATTTGGGGCTAGTAACTGATTGGTTTGGAAAAACACAATTTCAATTCAGAAGGGTATATGCAAGTTTATGAGCTTTATTTGTACACCCACTTCTTCACTACCTGCCCCTTCCCATACGCACCAACCACAGAGCATCATCACCAAGCCTGGAAATCTAACCTCCATGGCTCTCTATGCTGTCCCAGAGAAACAATATGTGTCGAAACTTCCAAACCAAAACCAAAGTTGTAACTTTGGTTTTGTTTTAGTTTTGCTAGGTCAGTAATAAACTGTGGGTCTTCTCTTACTAAGATAACTTCTTTTTTAATGTGTATATCAGCTGATTTCAGCATTAGATGAAAATCCCTTTTTTATTCACCATTCCCCTTGAGGAAAGCCTTGCAGTTGTGCACATTCTTTGATCAAGTCTTGGGAGGGCGTGTTTGCAAGGGAATATGTATTAAATGGTCTTTCATTCCAGGGCTCTAGTAAACACTCTCAAGTACTTTGGTACACTGTTCTCCTGTCATCACTATTATCCCCCTCCTAATCCAATTCTCTGCAGTCAGTGAGACGCCACAATAGCAGTTGTGGTGTTGAAGTTCTTGTTACACAGAGGAACTTTTACACAAGTGCAAGGACTGTAAGCTTCTGATAAGCATCCAGCTACATTTCCTCATCCCTCCCATGAACCACCCACCTTCAGAAGATGAGAAGACAGAACATATTCCTGCGTTCTCTGACAATGATATGCTGCAGCTCCATTGCATGCTGCATTTCAAAACATGGGACTCTTCACTGCCAACAAACTCTTAAGACTGATAGCACATTTAAGGTAGCACATATTAATCCCTGTTGCAAACAAATTGGCAAACTATAAAAGAGCAACTCAAGCATTATTGTAAGATAACAATGAAAAACCAACCTAAACTGGATCACATTGTACAAGCCATAAGACACAGTTATCAGCTCCAAGAGCTACCAACCAGCACAGGCCTTGGTGAGAAAGGAAACAGAACTTCCAAGACTTACATGAAAAAATGCATCAGGTGGAGAAGTCCAGCCAGAAAGAGCCATTCTATTCTTTGAGGCAAAGCCTTGTATACAATACAGCAGCCCATACTTCCTTGTCCTCCCTGCCTTTTGCATTCCTCTGAGCTCTTCAGCCCCATTTCCCTTTGTAGTGATGACTTAGGATTTGAAAACAGGTTTATCATCAAATAAATTGCCTATGCATTCTCGTAGAGCATGCTTTCAAAGCAATGATAACGTGTACTGGTGAGTTATAGGCAGTTTTAGAAGGGAAAGGTTCCCTTAATTGTGAGAAATAGAATAGATTGTATATTGAAATGAGGAAGCACGACGTGTTATTATTGGCATCTAATAGCATAACAGATTATTTCCCTAGATATACATCTGATCTGTACTTATTAATGCCAATCTGCTATGGTGCATAATGTAGTTACTGATACAGACCGAGCTCTGCTCACTCTCACAGCTATCAGCTTCATGATGTGCTTCTGTGTTTAAAACATTGCTCTGAAGCTACAATCACCAAATATTTATCAGTCAGCCTCTTCCAGAGCTCCATATCCCTTCTCCCCAGAGAGCCTGCTTTTTGCAAGCGGCTAGACTCACAAACAGCCCTAAGTGACAACCCTTTGGAGATAACAAACAATGAATTCGAGTCTTTGTGCATCACTAACACGTCAGTAAAAACTCTTTTTATTATTACTATTTTATTAGCCGGTGTTTTGAAGGTCAGAGAATCCCTCTTAACCCGATGGGTATTTTGCACTTCAATGGAAACGAAAGTAGACTTGCAAGCACCTAATGACCGTATGCAAATTGCCTCCCCTTCCCATCCAATATGTGCAAGTGACCCTACTGAATGGTAGCTGGAGACTGGGAAATTCAAAGCTTTGGCATCCTGCCTAGGAAATCTTGGTCCTGTCAAATCAACTCAAACCATGTGTAGGAGCCCTCCGAGAACTGCTCCTCAACAGCAATTTTTAGCAGCCTGGAGCTCAGGGATTTCAACTGCTCTCCTCCTTCCAGGTAAAAGAAAGAGCGAGCGCGTCCCTGACAAAGCCGGGCGCAGCAGCAGAAAGGCTCCTCTGTAAATCAAGGCGAGCTTCTTGAGGATGTGCCCCTCCTGCTCTGAGGTGACTCCCTGGCACGGCCGCCCCACGGGCAGCAGGGCTGCCTCTCAGCACTGCTCAGCTCCCACCAGAGCAGTCTCCGCCGTAGGGAGCCCTGTACTCACAGCTTCAAACAGGCGAAATAGCTGATCAATTTGCAGGTTGCTCATTAGCATGAGTGACTCACTACTCATTTCTTTTAAGACAGCTGCAGCTCACTTGATGTGCCATTTCCAAGACCTCCTGTCTTCTGCGCACGGTGACAGCCTGGCCTCGCATTCACAAGCTGGTGAAAGATCGCAAGTGTGCTAGCGAGAGCAAGGGAGGTCAGAGCACCCATGACAAATACTCCGTAATGGATCCAGCGTCTCAATCCCTGCTTACTGCTAGGCCAGATGAAAGGAAAAAATACAAAACCAAAACCCCAAAATCCTTACACAAAAATAGTCCCTTCTCCAGCAAAATCAGCTAATAAAGAGCATAAAGGCACTTGAGGCTTTACTGGGTCAGGCTTCAATCCTTATTGCAAGGTCTCTAAATTATTGAATAATATTTATTTGAATTATTCAGCAAGCTCCTTTTGTTTAAACAGGCATTTGGTAGCAGGGAAGCCAGAACAAACCATTTCAATCCACAGCTCTGTAATCCGAATACATGGGTTTAGCTGAAATAAAAGTCTCATTTCACAGTTAGAATTCATCTGCTGGACCCATTTCACCTTCTAAGTGTGCTGCCACTCCTCAGGAAGGGCAGGGGTAGAATCAGAGAGCAGTCTGGTGCTCGGTGCTTCTGGGCCCCACAGCCCCGTGCCCAGCACACTGCACGCTGCGAGGCAGCACCGGCAGGAGCAGCCCCGGGCACCCAGCAGCGCTGCAGGGAAGGCAGCGGCTTCTGCCCCTCTGGGTCAGGGCTGAACGTGTGCACATCAGACCCTTGAGGAGGAGCTGCTCACCCGAGCTCACCCTCCTCAGTGGAGCCCGAGCCTGCAGAGCACAGTTCTGTTCTCACACAGAGGATGTGCTGTGCTACGGAACCGACTCACACACACACACACACACACACACACACACACACACACACACACACACACTTGTGCTTTTCAGCTTTGGGCAGCAGAGATTTTGGTGTCAGCATCTTTGATCTTGCAGATGCCTGATCCTCTGCACTAAGCACAGGACTCATCCCACTCACACTGAAGTCTGAAACTGAGGATGAACCTTTATAGGGTTGTGACCAAAGGCATTCTGTCTTCCTCATCAACACTTATACCTTCATTAGGAAAGGTGATACCAGAATTCCTGTTCCAGAGGCCAGTGCTGGTCCCACACCACATGATCAGAGCATTGAAGAAGCCAGGGCTTGCTCCAGCTGCTGGGCTGCAGCACGGTGGGGTTTGAGTGTCATCCTCAGGACGACACTGCAACACGTGCGTGTGTGTGTGTTTATGGCAAGTCTCACCTCACAAAGCAATCAAACCATTTTAATTACCTCAATACTGTTCATGTACAGCAATAAACCAGACCTACTGAAGCTGAATCATTAATCATTTGAGCTAAATCAA
This sequence comes from Pezoporus occidentalis, assembly GCF_034315485.1. Classification (NCBI taxonomy): domain Eukaryota; kingdom Metazoa; phylum Chordata; class Aves; order Psittaciformes; family Psittacidae; genus Pezoporus; species Pezoporus occidentalis. The sequence continues at coordinate 201,118 of NW_026913673.1, read as the reverse complement.
TAAATAATTATATGGGCCATACCACTGTGCTCATAAACAGAACCTTCCAGACCTAGCCACACTGGAAACAAATAATAACCACACATCCATGTGCAAGAAAGAGGGAAAACAGGTGATCCTGAGAGAAACTGCTTTTTTGCCTAAGTGCCTCAGAGTGAGATTCGCAGTTCCTGACCTGTAAACTGATAATTTATTTCTAGAACCACTGTAGGGTTTTGTGAATGTTATTACATCACCAGCAATTCATAATCACCCCATCTGGGATTGTTCCTGACCATGATTTCAAACAGTGACCGGACATGCCCAGAGGCACACAAGCATTAGCACAGTAATCACCATACACTGAATGGACAGAGCTGGGACAAATGCTTGTCTGAGCATGAGGCACACACTGCACATCAGACTCTTCAGAGTCTCAGGGGAGTGTCAAACGGTAGCACAAGTCACACTCCCATGGGCTCTACCCCCAAAGTAGATTAAAAAGCAGAGCAATAGTTTTGCATTATTCTTCATCCATTGATGAACGCTGAAAATGTTGTGGCTTTGAGACTTCCTTTAAACTACAAAGGCTTGAAACAGCATTAGGAAAAGGACTGAGGAGAGGCTCAGGTGACTTCGGGAGCTGGACCTTTAAGCAGAAACACTGTGAGATGTTTAATAAAAACTACCAGTCGTGGCAGCACTCCTGCTTTAACGTCTTCCTATTCCCAGAACTGAGCCCTGCACGCACCCTGCATCACGTGCTGACCCTGACACAGGGAGTTACAACCAGGCGCCAGCATCCCAGCTCTCGGGTATCACCTCTGCATTTTACCTGCTTCAGTCTCTCCAGAGACAGAAACCTTCCTTTCGGGAGGATCCTTGCTGTGTCCACCACATGCTTCCAGGACTGAAACTCTTGCACAGGACTGGGGAAATAAAACCAACCTGCAACAAATAATGTTCCTCCACTAAAATCTACGTAAGACAATACAGTTTTTATAGTGCATGAAAATAACAATAAAGAGTCAAGATTTTGCAGAAATCAATGAATCTCCTATTTCAAAAGCTTCTGTGCAAACAATATTTCTTTGAACTGATACAATACATTGAACTGAATATTTTAACTTTAATGTAATTGCATCAATAGAGCAGTCACATTCCTCCAAAGAGCTAGTCTGAAGATGAGATTTTAAAGCATGGTTCATAAATATAGGAACAGAGAACAAAATAGCTTCTTTTTTGATAATTAAACAGTTAGCAGCTAAATTGCATTGTAATTGATCAGTAAATTGCTTTTTTAATGAGATTTAGTCACTAGGAAATGGCTTTTTTCTTCAATATGCCCAATGTGCATTGGGTCATTTAAACAGCAAATTGCCTTCGCTGGCCTCCTATTTAGACCATCTAGATTCAACTTGCTGTAAGAAAAGATGCACAGGACAGATGAGCCTTGGCTTTCCGTGGCTACTCGCAGTGACTGCTGCATCCGGGGTGGGCAGGCACAGGATGAGCAATCCTCTGCCAGCTGAAAGCAACAGCAAAGGGAGCCTCGACCCCAGGAACGCAGGATTTCACGCTGCTGTGCTGCAGTAGAAGCTAAACTCCCTTCCAAAAAGCAGGTGCCCAAAATGAGCTCTGAGGTGGTGATGCTGACAAGCGAGCACAGGCAGATGGCATAACCAGCTCTGGCTGACCAGCACTGATCACCCTAAGACAGGCCCATGTACCCACTTTGCCTCTCTCTTGTTCTCAGCTTATTCAAAGCTCAGCAGGTGATGCTTAAATCAGAAATTGATATTACAGTGCATTAAGGTTGTAGCTCATAGAAGTTCCTTTTTACAAGCCTTTGCACAAAAGACAATCCTTCCTCAAAAAGCCCGTATAACCTAAGTAGACAAAAAAAGACTATGATGAGTACAAGGTAAAAAAACCCAAACAAACAATAAGTGGCCGTTCTTCAAAACTAGAAAGGCTATTAAAATAATTGTTTTCAAGGATATACTTAGGAAAAAGTGCAAAAAAAATATTGCCCAGCTGTGTGAAGAGCACTGGGTAAGTGTGTATTGAAATAAATTACCATTTCACAATCCTTTAGTTAAAGGAATTTTCCAAATCCTTCAGGAACAAAAGATTTTGATGAATCCTGATTATTGCGATCAATTTCTTACGTACACCAACAAATGCAGCACACAGTTAAGTCAGATTTTTATTGTTTAGTTTCCAAGATCTCTATTGATGTGACTTGGATTGCAATATAAACAGCAGTGATTGCAATCATTTGTTGCTACCATAGCAACAGACAAAATTAAAAGGGCAAACTACAAAGCTGAAGTGGCATCATAGTTGGAGCTTCCAATTGCGTGAGAGTAAACTGACGTGTACAGGACGGCAGCGGTCCTTGCAGATACCTGTGAAGCAGGTTTGCTTGCAGAGATCAAGTCATTCAGGTCAGGTCCTGGGATCAAGGGACTGCATCAGCTCTTGTGTTCTACCAGTTTTCTCTGTGTGTCTCTGTCTCTACAGTTTTAGATATCTGGGACATGGAGGTCAACTTAGAAACAAGACGTCAAAGCAATCTTGTGGAGACTTAGGCCATTCTCCATCTTCCATTTGGAACTCAACCATTGCTATTATTCACCAGTTCCGTTCTGGCAGCGAACAGATCCCCCCCACAACCACCCCAAAAACTGGAAAACCTATGCTGTCATGGGCTAACCTTGCAGCATAAGGTATAAACCCACAGGTAAAACTCACTGCTCATCAAAAAGCATGAGAACAAGTTCTCATAAAACACTGATTAAGCACATGTTTTAGTTATGTTGTTATCCTGTTTTCTGGCTTTGGCCTAAAAGAGTCGAGCAGAAAGCCTGGATCTGCTGGTTCTCCAGCTGACCCCAGAAAACACGCATGAGTTTGGCGTCTCTCGGCCCCACGTCTCTGCAAGAGGTAAAGGTAAAAACCAATCCCTTTTCCCTGAGTTGTGTATGTGGGTAAGATCTCCAGCGCATCCTTTTCCTCTGTGTTTACACACTGCTGAACAGATGGGGCCATCAGCACAGCTGGGGGAAGACACAACACTCATACAGGTAACAAAAAGAAACAGACATTCACCACCTTCTATCAGGCTTCCACGAGAACAGAGTCGTGGCTTCCAGGAGCCAGTTACACCATTTATGTACACAGAGGTCAGGCATAACACTGGTAAGAAGTAAAAGGAGGGAGGCAGCCAGTGTGTGGAGATTATTTCACTGAAGCACTCAGTCAAACTAACTCAAGAGCTAGCCCATTCTGGTGGATTATCTGCTTTTGCAGAAAGACAAGGCACTTGACCACAGAAAGCTGAACTGAAGTCCGTAATTAATTTTCACACTCAAGAACTGTCCAGGAGACCTTCGGGTTTGTCACTTCAGCACCTTAAAGAAAACCTGACCTTTGAACACACCTTATGCAAACTTAGTAGGTAAATTCTTAGCTGACATGGGTAGATACAGCTTTACCTCAAAAGTAAATGGAAGTGCTCTCAAACGCTTAAAAACCAATTTCAAGTGGTCATAAAAAGTTCTGCTTTACCTGCACACCAAATGGTGTCTCTTTAATCCAAGGGACAGAAAGTGCCAAGGCAGCGACAGCAGCCCCATGGCCAGTGGGACACACTCCTGCCACTGCCCAGCACTCACCCAGGGCACAGTGCTCCTCTGCAAGAGCCTGGCACTGGTGGGCAGCACGGCTTTATCCTGCTGGGCCCCTGCACACCATGTGTGGAGCTGGTGGGGCAGGACCCATCGCGCTGCCCACTCTGATCCGAGCGAGCAAATCGTGGTTCCTGAAATTAAACCCCAGCACCTCTAACTTCAGCCCTTTTCATTAGTCCTCTGTAGCAATGACAACGGGAGGAAAACAACACTGCCCGAAGGTACCCCAGCCATGAGTGACAGTAGACAGTAATGCACATAACTGCAATATTCATCAGTAAATTTTCATTAGAATTAACAAGGACAATTGTCTTCTTTTGTTCAGATTACCTTCAGATATGTTAAAAGTAGGTTTGCGTAATTAATTACCAAACATAGGGATCCTTACAGTTCCTTGGAGGTTATTTCAGGGAGCTTGTTTGAGGAAGTCATCCCCATAACAAACATTATCTGCCACTTCTGAGCTTATAAATTAATTATGGTGATATAAAATGAAATACAGCTTGACCATCAAGTGGAAGGTAAAGCCTAGAAACTGTGATCAGCCATGAAAAAGCAAAATTACAGGAAGGTATAGATGCTTCTGTGAGGACTCCTGCGAGGCTAATATTAAATCAAATAGGTTATTCGACAAATAGAAAGTGCAAGATCCACCTAAGGCAAAATAGAAATGGGTGCGGAGCTTCTTTCCGGAAATGAGCTGACTGGAGAAAGCTAGCATTTCATACCTCTGTTACAGCTGGAAGTGGGGAGAGCTGTGAAATAATCCCCACCAAGAGTGTGAGAGGACAAACTAATTATTCTTACAGTTTAAATGGTAATTAATGGAAAAAAGCAGAAAAGATGGCCTCTTCCCTCTGCCTTAGTCCTGCATTGGCTCCTTCACAAAGCAGAAGAAGAGACTTCTGAATCAACATGTAAACTACAAATGTAAACAAACTCACTGGAACTAACTGGAAGTAGAATATTGAAAGCTTATAAACCAGCAAGCCACCCCCTCCATTTCGCTTCCAGCTGCGGAAGCTTGATACTGAAACATGATAAATTGGTGCTCTAAAAAGTGGCCACAGCACAGCATGAAGAACTCATCAGACAAAAGGAAGGAAATGCTCCTCCGCACCTTCGCTGTTCCTCACTGTTTGGGTGGCTGCCTGCATCCTCCCCATCCATTGCAGACCTGGCCCCAGCCACGGTGGCACTGCCCAGGTGGGGTCTATGGGGGTCACTGCTCCCTGGCCCCACAGACACCACAGCAGCTTCTAAAACTTCAGGCAGCAACTGGACAAGGGTCCTATTTCCTTAGCTAGAAGTAGTCCACAATAAAGACTTTAAACTCCTGCTGTAGACAATCACCCTTCGGTGAAGTCTAATACAAGGTTCTACTTATCACAGTTTACATTATTTCCTTGAATCTTTAAGTGAAACTTCAAAGAAAAATGTATAAAGATGATCCAATTACACAAAATATGCATGCATAAGGTATGTCATAAAAGCAACATAAAGCAGATTGATGCCAAAATTTAAAATGTTCAAGCTATCAATAGGGAAATATAGTGAAGGAGCAGGCGTTTGAAGAATTAAATCTATTTTCAGTGTTTCCACCAGCCCTGGTATATGTGCTTTAATAATGTCCAAAATATCGAAGCACAAAATTTTCATGAAGGATGAGCAGCTTGATATTGTTCATTTTATTTTAATGTCCCTGTCGAATTATTTGCATACTTCCATATATTTTTCTATTTGTTAATGTCATAAATATAAACGCTTAAATAAAAATACATTTGTCATTCATCAATTTTTAGTGCAGTTTATTGTTTCTCCAACAAAGTGTTCGATATGGGATTCATTTTTATGTGTTACAATGAGTGTTTACATTTATCTCCTTGGTATTGCAAGTAAAAAATGTGTAGGTAACCCAGCTTAAAATCCTACTTTGGCACATCTCATTGCCCTCTCCAGACTGGAAATACATGCCTACAGGTTTTGATATGTTTATATAGAGATATAATATACTTTCACCATGCATAAGTGATTGATAAAGTAATTTAAGGAAGTCTTATTGGTATTTAAAATAAAGTGTCATCTCTGCAACAGATTTTGGGAAAGCATTCTGCACAGCTTTCCTCAGTGAAGTCTAGGGAAATACTGCTCAAAGAGAACGATTTTTGCCCTTTGATTTACAGCTACCCAGTCTGAGAAATCTGAGATCAAACAATCCTCTCGATGTTCTGTCGTTGCCATCTTAGTGAACCAGCTTGGACAACTCTGATACATAAAGGAGCACATAGCGCAGCGTATGAAAACCCCGTCCGAGGACTCCAGCTGAGCACGGAACTGGCATCACAGGCCAGTGGAACGCTCCTCACCTGGAGCAGTGGAACCTCTCACCAGAACACGTTGGAGCCCTGCTGCCTGTTCCATAAGAAACGGCTGGTAGCAAACCAAATTGCCATCTCCATCCCCATCCCCAGGCAGGGTGGCTGCACCCTTACTGTCATGGGCTCTCTACTATCTTCCAGTTCTTTCTCCAAGGACAAATCGAGGCCAAGCTCTCGCAAACTTTCCCTGTCGAGCAGGGACGAGCACACCGATTCTTTATTGCCATCTAGTGACCAAAACTACTTCCACTGTTACACCAAACAGGAGTACAACTCCGCCGAATTCTGAAACCGACAAACACAAAAGAGAAACGAAGCTTGCTTTTCACCCTTAACTTTGTGCTGCCGTCTCCCTGTCCCTCAGACCTCAGATCTGCAGTAAGTGGAGACCACTGCTGCTTCCAGAGTCCTTTGTCTCTGACGTGAACGGGTCCTAGAGCTCAGCAATGTAGAAAGAGGTCACACCGCAGACATGAATGGCCTTGGTTTGTCTCCAGGGAGCTCCCAGAGCTGTGCAACAGGGGTTTCTTGCCGGGTGAGGTGAGCACAGCACCCCAGCACCAGGGTGACTTTTCATGTAGCCACAACAGGCATTTCCTCACCCTGGGAGAAGGAAGGAGTCAGGTTGTTCCCAGCGGTATTTGAGGTCCTTCAGAGAGCTATTTTTATTTGGCTCATGTGTTCTGGGGGCTCACAAGTGGCTCTCTTCTTACCAAGACAAGCTCCTAGCAGCTCGCTCCCACATCTGCACACTGGGCACCAAAGCATGCCAGGGCACCAGGAAGAGTTGAGGAGTGCTGCAGCCCACCTGGCTGTCTCATCTCTGTATGCAGGTGCTGTTGCCTATAATCTAGCTAGGAGCCTGACGTTATTGATTACTGAACGGCAGCGGTGCCAAAGGCTGTGTCACCTCAGACATGGTTGTGCCTGGCTCTCCTCCCTCCGGAGCCCGGGTATCCATGGCCTGGCCCAGCTCATGCCAGGACCACCAACAGCCACACGATGACACTGCTGCCTAAGCTTGTGAAATAAGCACCGTGTGCTTCGGAGAGAAGAAATGCCACTTGTGTCATGACCTTGGCCTCCTCTCTCTCCCCTCCAAAGGGTTGTAAAGATAAAGCCGGCCTTGTGCGCTAATGTAGGATTTGCGACACTTCAGACTTTTTTTTCCCCATTTTGCCTCCTGTCTCGCAACACAAGGTGTTTCCCCATAGCTGCCCTGTGCTAACCCAGGATGGAGTGCAACCTGAGTCTGCAGCCGCATTGTGGTAACAGGGCTGGTGCGAGCACCATCCCCTCACCTGCCTGCTCCTGCCCATGTCTTGTCCTGCCTGGTAAACCAGGCTGTTTCTAGGTGCACAGCAACTTCCTTTGCATTCGGGCAGCAAAGCTTTCAGAGCTCCTTTTCAAAATGGATGAAACTATTTTCCTGTCTTTCTCTGTATAAATTATAGGTCAGCGTGGGTACCTTAGTTCCAGCCATCAGCTTGTAAGACTGAGCACAGATAAAGGCAGATAACAGAAAAATGGCACCTTGTAGTAAAACTGTTAACCCATTTTAATGTTTATTGTTGTAAGATGCCAAGCAGCAAAGGCTGCTTCACAAACGTTCACAGACAGACATTACCATAAAGCATCCACTCACTCTCTGTTTAACTTTTCCACCACTGGGCTCCATCAGTTGCCATTTGAATAAAAACCAACACTTTGGATGTGTCTGCAATCTCCCGAGACTAAGCTGTTTGTTTTGCAGTGGCTCACTTAAGTGAAGGAGAGCAGAATTTAATGGGCTTTAATTTCACCGGCTGTGCACTGAAAAACTCTTTAGTTTCAGCTCTCAGTGAGGGCAAGGGGAATTGGTGGAGCTCAGCACGACAAGGAATTCTGAATTCCTTATTTCCTCAAGACCAAACTTTTTAAAGAAGCTGCACTCCCTGCTGAAGCAGGTGGCAGAAGTACATTCCTAAGGGAATTTATACAGAAATACAACATGACAGCAGGTGTTGAGCCCCATCACTTCCACAGTTTTCTGGTGAAACTTTTATAAGGCCTTTTTTGGTAAGGAATAGAACTCTGACTCATTCTTTGCTCTTGATCCAGAGTAGCAAGTCACTTTTATTCATCTATAAAGCTGTCACATTTTGAGTGCCTTGGCCTAAATGAGCTGAAGCTTCAATCTGAAGATGTGCCTCTATTTCCAGATTTAATCACAAGTGCTCTAGAAAGAGTTTTCTGTAAAACAAAGACCAGTTATGAGTGGCTTTAAAGTTACAGTTTTACAGCCTTTTTATGTCATCACTCAGTTGAACAACATAAAACCCCCACAATGCAATTCAAATCATGTGTGTAATTAAAATGTACTTACTTTTACCTCAAGACTGGAGTCCTATAACTCAAAACTAGCCAAAACCCCTGTTTCTCACTTTGATTCTTTCTCTCTTTAATTTACAGGAGAGGAAAGTTTCACGGGGGAAGTAAGACCTCATTTACTGGCCCAAGTAGAAAAAGGGCAGATTCAGAACAAGTGTTTTCAGTTTCACTTAATTAATTGGACTGAGAGGAAACAATACTGCTTAGGAGCTGAAAAGCAGAAGGGATGTTAGTAAAGAGAGATGTGTTAGGATTCATAGCCTGTCTGGGACAGGGTGAGGGAAGAGACTTACAAGCCACCTATGGATCAGTGCAAATACAACTGGAGGTATTGTGTGGCATAATTATATCAGTACTTCTACTGAATATGCTATTTTGCTTCTTGTCTTCTGATACTATTCTTCAAGTCTCCATTTGGTGTTGAAGCAGACAGACTGGGGCAGAACATCTATTCTGTGAAATCTTTAGTCCTGATCTCTGCTTACAGTAGAGAAGGTGCTGCACTGTTCATAGTAGCATAATTTGAGAGGCACAATATGTATTAGTCTGAGTCAAGAGAGTGAAAACACTGGCTCTGAAGCAATGCTTGCTTAATGCAACCTCATGGGAAGCTACTGTGTGTTGGAATCTAAAGAGCTTTGTGATATTCTGAGTATTAGCATTTCTAGATGCACTTCCTCTGCAAAATACCCCATTGTTCCTCTCAACATAATGTAGAATAATCCTGAACGATTAATTCTGTTCTAAATTTCTGAAATTCTGCAGTACCATTTTCTCCATGGCTTGATTCTTGTTTCACCCTGGCATTTTTCAATGATGTCAAAACCAGATATTTGGTCTAGAAAAATATGTAAGAGTCATATGAGGGGAGAATTTAACATTATATTTAACATGCAATCATATTCAGGAGGGAGAAAAATGGGTCCCCTCACAGTGATGCTTCAGCTGGACACATTGTATTGAGAAACTATAGTCTGAAGAGCCAAGACACACTGTTCTTTCTTACCTCATATGTAGCTTTTCAGAGAAATAACCTGTCTGGTAATTAAACACAGACAATTCTCTTACACAGTTTCAAATGTGCTTACCAGATGTTGGCAGTAGTGGTCATCTGGGAAAGACTTACTGCACTTCCAACAAAGATTGCCACCAGTACCTTCAGAAGGAAAAAAAATTGAGAGAAACACAGAATGTTGATTCCACTGGCCAAAGGGAATTAGACTATGACTACATTTTGCTCTTGGCACCACTCAAAACCAATCTGCTATCCCTTCTCTCAAACTTCAGGGTATTTGAAATTCTACTGCAGCTCCATGTTTTGTGGTTCAAAATGCTTCACTTCCCTGGCCTAGAGAATTCTGTTGCTATGGAGTTTTGCTTTCTACAGTTTATTTTGCCAACTCCTGCACCTTCTGATGCCTGTTCTTTTCTGGAATCATTGACAGGATTAAGGAATTTTTTGGTTTGACACAGTGCCCAATACCTTAGGCCTAATAAAGCTCCTCTCAACTTCAAGAAACCAAGGTATGCATCACTGGTTTTATATATGAAGTAGGAGGAAATTCTAAATCATTTTTTTCCTGTGAGACAAAGAGAAAGAGGAAGAAGTTCCATTTATTTCTGACAGGCAGAATTTCACTTCCAGGATGTGAGAGGCATAAAAGAACATGGCCAAAGACCTACCAGTCAGTGGAGCCACTTTGGCTTTATAATAACCAGCATAATAAAAAGCAACACTTGGCCCTTTCACTGTGGTTGGTTAAACAACAATCCCTTCTAGCTGAATTACTGAGAACTGTAGAGAAGGCAAGAGAAATTTCAGTGAGATTTAACAGAGTTGACCCAGTCCATGACAAGGAAGAATTTTGCAATGACTGATCTACACCCTCCTGCCATGTGGTTCTTCCTCTTCTCTTCATTACAGGAAAACTAGATAATGTTAAGGAAAATCCTAGAAAACTCTTCAAATGTCCACACTTTGTGGGGATGGAGAGGGAGCAAGATCTCTCCCCAGTGTTTGCAGAACCTGCTCTCTTCTGTCATTGTTTTTATTATTCTGGATAGCTTTGCCTCTAAGAGCAGAGAAAAAAAAAAGAAAAAAAGCCTCTGGTGCCATAACTCCCCCCTAAACAACTGCGTACCCATCCTTTAAAGGAGGAGCAGCAGCACTGCCAGACAAGTATTAGTTTTTAGTGGGAGTTTCACAAGCAGATTAGTTTGCTAGTCCTTAGAGAAACTATGGGGTGTCATCTTGCTTCCTTCCCAAATAAGTTCAATTCACAGCAGGACCTGAGCTGGCAGCCATACAGCTCCATATTTTTGCATAGGGAACTTCAGAAGAAATTTAAGTTAGAGAGAAAAGAACCAGAACTTCACATTTTCACTCAGTGCAAGTGATTTTCTGATGGAAGGCCTAGCATTTCTTGTACCAACTACTGCAACTGATCCCTTACAGCAGCATGACACAAACAGCTCTTCTCTGAGGTCATAGGTGCTGCCCAGTGTGGAACAATGAGATACAAGAGATGCAAAAAATAAGAACTGACCTCCTTAGTCTGTAAAATGAGAACAAGATTATTAAGTCTTCTACTTTGCAGAGAGATTGGGAAGAGTCATTCACTAGTATTTGTATAATGTATTGTAATGCCATTCACAACACATGCCCCAGATGTTACTCGGAAACCAGTGTGGTTCATTTCCCATGCGAACAAGTCCTTTCTGTCCCTATTTTTCTCTGGGAAATATGAAAGAAGAAGCAAAAGGAAGCCCAATAAGCCATTATTTAGACTTGGGAATAATGAGTGTTTATCTGGATTTTGTAACACAAATTATGTAATGAGGCAGAGAAAAGGCTTTTGAACAAATATGTTAATGAGGTGGCAGCTAAGGGAAGGTTACAGAGCTGCCAATTCCAAATCAAATTTTTTAAATATGATTTTCTTTTCTTTTTCTTTCTTTCTTTCTTTTGTAGTCATTACCCTGCAAGCATTCAAATGTGCTTTAGGGCTTCATGCAAATTATTCAGACATTACCAATTCTAGGTCAAGAAAGCCTGATCAGCAGCACACACTGACTGAGAAAACCCCACTGACTCAAAATTCATAATGAGGGCTTTTATGTTGGAAGTTGTTGGGCACAGGGATTGTACTGAAAGGACTGTTCGTTCAGAGCCTCAGAAGCTTTTCTTGGAAAAGTATCAGGTGCTCCACTGGGAACTTAGTTGAAAGATACTCCTAAGGCAACACAGTGGACTTGCGGTGGCTGGAAAGTACTGATTGGAGGGAAAACGGAAAGTAATGAAACAGGGATTCTCTCTGAATGCTGGCAATAACTCTTTCCATTTAAATTCCATGTAAACCTTTCAGCACATAACATTATTGTACAAGAGGTCCTCCAGGCACCTTTTTAAGTTGAGCATCACACAGAGGTAAGTTCTGAGCTGGTTATTTTTTTAGTGTGATTTCCAAAGCCTGGGCAGAAGACAGTTCTGCCACTGCTAAGTCCTGGGATGTCTCAGGGTCAGGTTTTTTTCAGTTTTGTTTCTCAATCTCAAGTATGATACATCTTAAAGGCCTTGTTTAATATAACTTTGTTAACACTTTTGTACCTCTGGATGTTGCATGGAGCCTGCAACATAACTGTGTGGAGAGTTTTTGTCTTGAGAGGAAATAACAGTTATCTAGGTCAAACGAACTGCTTTAAAACAGGCAAACTGTACTTGTGTGCTTGAGCAGCATTTGAATTAGTGGTGGAAAATATGTGCATCTCTAATTAAATGAATCAACTGGTACCTGGAAAGCCTCCTTGCCACAGACTATTCCTATCCAACACTAACAGGAGTAACTGGGATGATTGGCTTGTAGTGAGTAAGATATAACAGAAAAGCAGCTTCTTGGGGAAAGGCCTAAACTACACTAAAACCTTTCTTTCCCAATTTTTCCACCTGGACTGATGACCCTGGAATGCTCATCTTCCAAGGGAACTTGATTTCCAATCCCTTTCTACTAGCCAAAACAATGCAGGTCAGCCTTTGTTAACTAGTCTTCAGCAGTGTCCCTCTTCTGAGTGGAACTCTTTACAGTGACTTACAACATTGAATCTGGTATCTTAAGTTCAAATGGGAAGATCACAAGACTGTGTGTGGTTTGATAACCAGGCTGTCAAGCTCATCTATGAATCTGCTGTCTTGAAAGTTGCGGCTATTCCTGTCCCAGCTGTTCCAGTTCCCAGCCATAACTGGCCCAGTCTCTTGGGCTGGCTTTGGTGCTCACTGAACACCTCATTGAACTTATTCAGCTCACTAACTCAGCAAAAAAATGTTCTGCTTTCTTCGTCAAGTCAAACTCCAGTGAGCCCCAGAGCCACCAGCAGAGAAACGGATAGAGAGCCGGGACAGATCAGTGGCAGTGAGCCATGAGATGGGCTTGGGTCTGTTACTGCACCATACCCTTGGTCCTTCATATGCTTTAAAATGCCTGTGTTTATTAAGGCAGCATAGCAGCAAATGGGAAGTGGTATCTAGTAACCAAGAAAGAGGCTGAGGTACAAGAGACCTGATTCAGCTCCTGGTTGTACTTCATATTCCAACCCGTATCTAAGTCTCTGTAACACAAAGATCTGAGTTCCTTTGTACACTGATTTGAAACTTAATACCAAGAACAAAAAGAGCAGCAAATTTATTATTCAGTGAGTATCAAAATTTAGCCCAAAGGCTGCTACAATATTCCAATTCTAAATGGTGTCTGCAACCAAAAGTTACACCATTTTACCTACCATTTACCATAATTTTACCTAGTGTCATTAAAGAAGTAGTAAAAGACCATGAAAGCACACATCTTGCATACATATTTGTAAATACTGCTCTGGTCTCTGCTATGTGCAGAGCTGTACTAACTGGAGGAAAAGATTCCTTTTTCTTCAAGGCCTGCAGTTAGTGCTCAATTAGCACAAGCTAAATTTCAGGCTGTGAAAGGTTTTAGTTTGAATGCTCTCTGAACCATCTAAAACTCCTGCTGCTGGAGGTTTTGCAAGCACGATGGGTTCTCTGCAGCTTCCTTTTGCCTGGCTTTCAGACTAGCTCTGTAAAGTAAGCAGCCAAGGCTTTGTCTGCCTCCTCCTTGGCACAGTGAAGAGGAAGCTCGTGTGCAAATTATGTGAAAGAGCTGCCATTCCTGTAGCACTCTCATCCAGCCAGTGCCAAGTATATCTGAGTTGTAAGCATAGACTGAGGGAGGCAGGGAACAGCTGGAAGACTTCCAAACTGAACATGCTCCTCTGTGCTTCTCTCCATTGGTACATAGAGACCCCTTAGAGAGCAGTGCCCAGCCTTGGCCTTCATTGTAAACTGCTCTCTTCCCCTGTTTCATCCAGTCCTGCTCTCCCCTTCCTGCATCTTTACTATGCATTGCACAGCCTTACCACCTCCTTGTCTGAATGTAGGCATCTTTTCTCTTGTCCTCACTCAGTATTCTTATTCCCACCCACATTCTGCTGTTTATGATAATACGTGAATATGTGGTTCTAACGTTTGGATTCAGGCAACTTCTCAGCCTCCTGGTTCTTACAGCAGAATATGAATTGACACATGAAAACCTTCAATGGTTTATAAAATAGTGATAGTGCTACCTTAAATATGAAGTGTGGGTGGCAGGATGGCTTGAGCAAGGGGGTAACAAGGTCAGAATTTACCTTCAAGATTACCGGTTCAGTTCAGTGCAGGACTTTGTCCCCGCTGTTCTGCAACAGCCAGTGGCTTTGCTTGGGTGTACCTGAATTCCTAGCAGACTCCACAGGAACTGAAGCTGGCACTAATTCAATTTCTCCTCAGCAGAGTCAGCACAGATATTTTTCATGAACACGTATTTCACATGCACTCCAACAAACCAACCTACTCTCCTCCTGAAGCACGCCTCTAGAAAAGGAGCCTACTTTTGCAAAACAAGTAAAGAAATGAAAGCTACTTATTTCTCTGGTCATGCTTAAGGATTTTTCCTAGCTTTTGCTTTAGTCAGACTGCTGGGAATTCCTCCACATTTAGGTTTCAAACCTCAGTTTATCAGTCTTGGCCTTGATTCATAGAAAGATTTCAATTGCTAAGTTTGGGACCCAGGTCTTAGATACAACCACGCTCAGATAAAGGTGATATAGACACACTTTCTTTCAAATCTGAACTCCATGTTGTTCCTGTATCTCCCTCTCTCATTCACCTGGTATTGTCCAGGCAGCTCCATGGGGAAGAAGTGGGTATTTATCTCTAAGGGTCAGGTCCTTGCTGATCTTGATTGGCAACTCCCTGTTTTCCTCCTTTCTGCTTTATAATCTCTTGGGAGGCCTGCACCATATTCTTCTCCCTGTCCCAAGTCAGCTGTTCCTAAGAACCCTAGGGAACATCATGTTTCTCATGCCCCTTCCCTTCTCCTCCCGAAAGTACACCATTCTGATTGACGATTGCTATCTGAACAGCAGAAAATCAATCAATCAAATTTCCTATTATTCAAATGTTTGTTCTTTTCTGTAAATCCTTTGTTTTGTTGCGTATCATAGACTGTACTTTGCATAACACACTGAAGGCAAGCTTGCAGTAATTCTGCACAACAAGTAAATATGGATTCCCTTCTCTGTATCGGACACTGAGGCATGGGCTAGTTAATTGCCTGCAGGAGTCCCTGATCTCATTCCTAGCTACAAGGAGACTCCTTTCACAGGAATAGTGAATCTAAAGATGTCAACACGTGTTTGTGGGTTTTCTTTTCATTTTTTCTTTACTGTACTGCATCTCGTAAGACAGACAATCATATTTACACTGGTCTACCAAAGTGTGCCTAGTACAGCTCTTTTACAGTTAACTCTGCATTTTCCTATTTAAGTGTTTGTAGTCTCTTTTCTTTGTTGACTACAGACCATTTTTTCATTGGAGACTGGCCACAGAAATGCAAGTTTTGTCCATTTCCCTGCTTTCTTCTATTGCACTGGTGTAAAGTTTCCTCTGTGTTAGTAAGATACCCAGAGGGACTGCTGCTAAAGGTTTGAAGATTTGGAGTCAGTCCAGATCCGGTTGGCTGCTGTTTTCCTTAGTGGACATTCACTGCTTTTACAAACAAGACAGTAACATTGGAGTGTCTTGTTTTGAACTTCTGTCACTCAAGTTCCTCTGGTCAGCAGAGGACAAATAGCACAAGCTGTAGTCAAAGCTCCCTCGTTACTTGTTGTGGAATCTGAAAAGCATTATTCCTGTGAGTAACTGCTTGGTAAGACTGTACTAAGAGACTGAAGGGTCAAACGGTTAAGATATGATTTACACCGGCCTTCAATCTCAGGTGGCTGTTGACATCCTAAAAGCAGAACATAAAATATCAGTATCTGTCTTCAGTCTGATTTCCAGTAGCTCCAGTTGTTCCTTTCTGGCATCTTGATAGTGTTTGCGACCCTTTTAGTGGCACCATCACTTAGGATTCCCATTCTGTGGCTACACTCGGACCAAATCACTGAAATGAATGGCATCAAAAATAACCTTTCAAGTTAACCTTTCTGGGTTATTTTTAACCCAGGTCTCAGGCACACAATCCCTCACAAAACAGTAGGCAGTGAAGCACAGCCATGCATGCCTGCACAGACCTTTGTTTTGGGGAGACCACCGCTGTGGTTTTAACTCTCATTTCCCTAAAGGAACTAAGTCCTTCCTCACCACTGTGTAAATGAGTGACAGATGATCCCCCTTGGCATCATCAGCACCTCCTGAAAGCCCAGCACCCGCGAGAAGCCGTGTGTCACACTTCGGTCCCTACACAATACGCATGATGAGGATATGGGCTTACTCCTGACTTTCTGCAGGCACCGCGAGCAGGGCGAGTTTTAAGACCCGCTCCCAGCCGGTGCCGTAGCTTTACCCACAGCCATGAGGCAGCGTTCCCCGCTCTGGGCAGAGGGGGATCTCAGGAACCGGGAAATGCCCCCGCCGTGTCCCGGCTCCCGTGTGACGGAGCGGCCCGGCCCCACCTGACTCAGGAAAACCTCCCGGAGCCGGCGAGGGCCTGCGGGCACCGGGCTCGCGCCTGGACGGCGGCTCCGCTGCGGCGCGATCGCTCCGGACCCGCGTCTGCAGCGCTGCCAGCCCGGTGTCAGTGAGGGAGGGCAGGAGCCAGCCCGGTGTCAGTGAGGGAGGGCAGGAGCCAGCCCGGTGTCAGTGAGGGAGGGCGGGAGCCAGCCCGGTGTCAGTGAGGGAGGGCAGGAGCCAGCCCGGTGTCCGTGAGGGCAGGAGCCAGCCCGGTGTCCCGTGAGGGAGGGCAGGAGCCAGCCCGGTGTCCGTGGGGGCGGGAACGAGCCCGGTGTCCCGTGAGGGAGGGCAGGAGCCAGCCCGGTGTCCGTGAGGGCGGGAACGAGCCCGGTGTCCCGTGAGGGAGGGCAGGAGCCAGCCCGGTGTCCCGTGAGGGCGGGAACGAGCCCGGTGTCCCGTGAGGGCGGGAAGGAGCCCCATGTCCCGTCAGGGCGGGAGCGGCCGGCCCCCGTCCGGCCGCGGGCGGGTCGCGTCGCCCCAGCCATGTCCCTCCGTACTTAAGGCGGCGGGCGCTGCTCCTGCGCGCGCCCTGACCGTTTGTCCCCACAGAAGATGGCCCCGACCTGCCTGCAGACCCTGCTGAGATGCCGGTCCTTCGCCATCCTCTTCCTCACGCCGCTGCTGCTTCTGCCGCTGCCGATCGCTGTGCCGACGCGGGTAAGTGCCTGCGGGGCCCCCTCGGAGAACAGAGACCCCCGCTCCGGCCCCCGCTACCCCAAGAGCCCCCCCCGCTGCCCAGGAGCCCCTGCCCCAGCAGCCCCTGCCCCAGCCGGCCACCCGGGGCCCTGTCCAGGCTTGCTGTGCTCCCGCCTGCTTGCCCGCCTCGTGCAGGCCATGCCCTGGGCATGCTGTGCAGCACCGGCCATGCTCGCCACAGCATCTGCCTTGCACCAGAGCAAAGTACCTGATCCCTGCTAAGGTAACTTCGCTTCCCCGCAGGGCACTGGAGCAGCTCCTTCCTGCACCTCATCTCTGAAGCATTTCTGCCACTCGGTCCCAGGTCTCAGGAGCATTGTTGCAGGTGTCACTCCCAAATCTTCAGGCACTGGTGCTCAGCAGCCCAACTCGCAGAAGGAGCTCTGTGCCAATCTCTATTCACCCTAAGGGTTGTGCCACTGCCAGGACCCGGGGCTCCCGTGGACCCAACCTGTCTTGCAAATTGGATGCGATTCTTTTTGAGTCAACAATAAATATACACATAACTGGCCTGCACATTTAGAATTGTATCTTGCACTGTCTAGTAGTGGTGGCAGTGGACTGAAAGGTAGGACATCTGGGGTCTCCAGCCCGCTCTGCTGCTGAGGCTCTGCTACGCTTCAGGGAGAGCTGCTGAGTGGCATTCTTCATCAGTGGTGCAGCTGGGAGCTGTGCATTGTGCGTTACGCAGTGATCACAACAGGTTTCAAATGCAATATTCTCCAGTTCACATCCGTCTTACTCTAGAGGTGGTGATGGCACAACTCCTGTGCTTTCAGTGGAGTTATACCAGCATAAAATTGGAATAACTCAGTGAAGAGCTTGGTCTCTAATGTCTAGTAGCATTCTTGGCAAAGTGTGAAAGCTCTGTTTATGATATTTTAGCCTACTAGAGCTATAGAGGCTATTCTAATGCTAAAAGCAGCCTTTCTTCTGAGTGATCTGTATTGCTCAATGTATTATAAAGTGCAGGAAAATGTCATGCATATTTATAAAGCCAAGATTGCCAGCCACTCTGGTTCACCTGTCTAAGTAATATCAGCACTGCCTTTCAGTTGAATGCTGGTGTTTTACAGAAAGAGGAATTCCTGACTGTTAGACAATGCTTTAACCAACACTAAGACAATTTCCCTAAAAAAATAAATATGGGTTAAGTGTTTTGGTATTTGTAGAAATATTGTGTCATCAGTCTAATCTGGGAAATTACAGTATTTCACAGTGGGAGAGGAATATTTCCACTAGTGATTGCTTTTTCAGCTCTCAGTGAGAAAGCAGCTCACTGTCTCTGCTGTCAACTGACTAGACACCAAAGAAACATTCTGTGACTGTTCCCATAAATCACAGATTGATGTAGGTAGAGATACAGACATATATTTCATTCCAGATCCTTGGTTGTTCAAATTGGTTATGGTTGGTTAATTTATAAGCATGGTTGTATTTTTGAACTTCATATAAATTATTTACTCTCCACTCTATGAAACCAGAGTTCCTTCTGTATTGTGGTTTTTAGTACTTCGGGTTGTTTATCTGTGTTTCATACTGGCAACAGATTAACTACAATCAGTTCTAGCACTTGGCTACTGTAGTGTAGCATAAATTCTGTCATGAGCTCACCTCATACTTGTTAAGGGAAGAGACCTATAGGATCTGTCTGAAGAAATTTTTTTTTTCAGAACTTGTGCTATAATTTATTCCTGGAAACCTGGAGGAAAAAAAACCAAACCCTAATTACTGACAAAGGCTGTTTTCTGGTTCCTCAGCTTCTCAAAAAAATGAAGGAAAACACACCCCTATTTATAAATATCACCTTACAGCACTTTTTAAATGTCACTGTAACACCATTTATTTTTGCAATAGAGTCCCATTTGTTATTTTAAAATAAAATCCTATAAACACATACTCTAAACACGAGCAAATTCTGAATTACCGAACACTAGCTTAAGCTTTAAAACCCTGTTTACCATTGGCTAATGAATGCTTGCTTCTCTGAACAACTGTGAAAGTACAAACTAAGAAAGGCTGTGGTACAGGAATGCCTCATCAACAGTGTAAAAAGGCTGCAACATTTCTAACCTAGGGAATCTCCTTTCCCTGTCTTGGTAAGCACAGTCTGAATTGGGAAAGCAGTAAAATACCTCTTAGTCACCAAAAAAAAAAAGGGGAAAAAAAAAAGTAAAAGGATTTTACTTTAAGAGTTACTTTAAAAAGTTAACTTTTAAATGACTTAGTGATAATAGTTTCTGGGTTCAGGTGTGCCAATGGACACACCTCAAAGACTTGTGATTTCATACAAGCTAATCACATGCACTGGGAAATCTGGCCATCCATTTCAAAATAATTAACTCAAAATAGAAATGCCCAAATCTACAAGCACTGTTAACAATTCTTGGCTCCTAGATGTGAAATCTGCTCACCTCAGCTGTCAAAAGGCAATTGTACACTGCAAACTGTGTGTACCTAGTTGTGAAAGGTTTGTTTTTCTCACACTGTTCATTTTGGAAGCATGTATTAAATACTGTGGTCAAAAAGATCTTTTTATGCAAGTGACTTCAGAACAAGGTTTAAAAGTACAAGTTTAAATCCTCAGGTTTTCTGCTACCTATTTCAGCGTAACTGGTTAAGCTACAAACAATGGAGTATTTAGGCCTTTTATAAGAGCTACCAACATGTTTCTTATCTTTAAGAATTAATTTTCTGTGCTTAAATGTGTCTTCCATCGTATTGCAGGAGGCCAAATGTGCGTATATGATCATCATCATGGCTGTGTACTGGTGCACTGAAGTGATCCCACTGGCTGTTACCTCCCTCATGCCTGTGGTATTTTTCCCTCTGCTTGGAGTTCTGAGCTCTAAATCAGTAAGAACCTTGCTCAATCCAGATCTGATACAGGGAAATCCATTGCTGTGCTCCCCCAAAAATATTTATCAAACAAGTCAGATAGGAAAGCGCTCCAGTTCTGTGGTGCTGTTTCTGACTCTGTTGAGCAGTGTTCAGGGCTCCTGTATGGGAAGATGCTGAACTAAATATATATTTTCTCAAAATGTTATGGGTGTGGGGCTTAAGGTGGTAGAGGGAAAAGTCTGTTTCTAGGCATGGATCCTGCTGCACCTACTAGTGCCAGCAGTTTGTGTGTTCATAACCCATCCCATGAGAGAGCAGTGTGACATGTTCTCTGTGAGATTTCAAAACGCATGGAACAAACTTCTTCCAAGAGGGTAGAGATCATGATACCAGCAATTACACTATGTCCCTTCCAAAGCTCATTCTGGCTGTTTGTGCTAGTGCTTTAGCACAAGGCTATACTAGGTACTGTAGCTAAGGTTCACTTCTGGCCAACAAGCTGGAAAGGGTAGGTGTGATTACTAAAGGTGCTAAGAAAGCCATTTTGGGGCTCAGCATTTCTGGTACCTACACAATACTTTGAGCTCCTACCAATGTTTTAGGAAACTGCTTCATTTTGTACTTTATTAACTCCTGATAATCTAAAAAGAAGGTGCATGATGCAAAAAAAAAGCCCCTGCACTGAACATTTCAGCACTTGAACAGGAGATCAAGAGTTCAGGAAACTGAAGTAGCTCTAATGCTGGATCTTCCCCTTCTGCCAGTGTTGGGATGGGGTCTGGTGCAGAAAATGGCTTTGAGAGGACAGGAAGCAAAACATATTAGTGAAGCTAGCAGGAGGCAGCATTTTGGCACCTGACCTACCTTCTCTGTCTTTCAGGTGTGCTTTCAGTACCTAAATGACACAAGCATGCTCTTCGTTGGAGGGCTGATTGTTGCAATTTCTGTTGAACATTGGAATCTTCACAAAAGGATTGCGCTGAGGGTGCTGCTGATTCTTGGGGCGAAACCTGCACTGTAAGAGTATTGCATTACTTCTTCCTTGCCTCTGTCAATTTTGCAGAGGCCTAGGGATGGTGTTTAACAATCAGCAAAGAAGGGAACCTTCAAGAACCTCTTTAGCTCTCTGCACTTGTACAGACTTTACAGAGGTGAAGTTTGACAGCAGCAGCAGCAGGGTATTTGTCCTTTAGCCAAAACCAGCACCTGACTAAATTTAGGTGCTTGCCTTTGGAGGCAGAATGATGACGGACTTCATCATGTGTAGACTAAGGAGCTAACTGGCTTTCTGGGATTCCTTCAGTGAAGGTGGCAGAGCTGTCCTGGAAGGAAATCTAGACACTACACAGATCCCTGTGACTACAATGCCTAGAAAAGTCTGTTTTCTTTTTCTCCTTTCTCCTCTGTTTCTCTCTTTTCAGCCTCATGCTGGGATTTATGGTTGTCACTGCTTTCCTGTCCATGTGGATAAGTAACACAGCGACCACTGCTATGATGGTTCCCATTGTCCAGGCTGTCCTGGATCAAATGGACACCACAGAGTATGATATGACCACGATGGAACAAGCAACTGGGCAAACAAACAAAGTGATCGAGCTGGAGGAAAAGAATGCATCAGATCCCACTTCAGCACATGGTAGGGGCCTCTGCAGTGAGTTGATTCTACTGAGCTTGCTATGCTCAGAGCTCCCTGACCTAGAAAGAGTTCTCTGTGCCTTTTCCAAAGAAAGAGAATGGTGACCTGACTGAAAGCACCCAAATGCATGACACCTAGGTTTTACAAATTGGTTTCCAATTTTCCTGGTTGCTGTTTTGTTCTGCTTAGTGCTAGGTCCCATGCAGATTGTTATGTTCTTTCCTTCAAGCTGTGGTCATTCTCCCATAGTTTCCCTAGACTTAACTGCCTTCTCAGGGAACTGAAAAGCATATCCTGTGGGAAGTATAATCTAACCCTGAGAATCCCAGTCTTGTGATTATCAGTGGGGGTTCAGCTTCTAAGCCACATAGGAATGCTTGAAAAACTTTGTGCAAACACAGCCTATTTTGGTTCTGGAGTAATAAATATCTCTTTTTGACCTAATTGTATGTGGAGCTGGGGAGAAGAAAGAGAAATGCCTTAAAAGCTACATGGACAAGAGGAGCTGGTGTCATTTGACTCACAGTAGACAAACTGCTGTTTGGAATGCTTTCAAGTGTGATCTTAACCTAATGCTTGACTCCACAAGGTCCTTCTGTCAGTGCTGTGGTTCTGCAGTAGGTTTCACTTGATTTGAACCACGTGCACAAACTCAGTCCCTCTGGTTTCGCTTCTCTGCAGTGGAGGTAAAGAAAGCTACATTACTAAATACAATTAAAGATCAGATTTGTGGTGCCTTTCTCTTTCAGAGGAGGAAGGGGTGTTCTGGGGATCTTAATGGAGATGTGATTTTACCAAATTAGCAAGTTGATCTGCCACAATTCCCTGTGTGACTGTGTGCAAGGACAAGTGCAAACGTTGGTAGCTCATTCTGTGTCTCACATTTCAAGCTTTCTGCCCAGGGCACATCTGGCCCATTTTCTGGCTGACATGTCCATGGGAGACACAATGTAATAAAGGGTGTTTATGTATGCCAGACATTGTTCTCTTATGAGCTTGACTCATAACTGCTATATTTGTTTAGACCTTGGAGACATAGTTTAGATACAGCTGTGATCTCTGCTTTTTGTTTGCTTTATTTCTTATCTCACTTGTGAAGGGAGAATGCATTATGATTGTACAAAGCTCAGACACCACGTTTATGTAAGATGTGCAAACCCACAAGTATGTCACTTGGTCACACAGAGTGCTCTGTAAGGCTGCTCATTTCTAGCTTCCAAACAGTTATATTAAAGATCGATTTTCATATTTGCAAATGCTCTTTTTAATGTTGGTTAGAAGGATCTGCATGGCTTTGCTGGCTAATTTATTGTAGCATGTAGTGAAGGTAGTAAATGTGTGCAAAAATACCTCTTGGTATTGTTGAGTTGGTTGTAATTGCTATAAATTCATTGTCCTGCTCCATTAATCTAGTCAGACTTCAAAATTAGGTTGTTAACCTCAGAGAACAATGGACAAAGCAGCAAAATTTCATGGCTGATGTAAACTGACACAACATATTGATCTTAACAGTTACGCCAGGCAATACTTTGGGGTTGGGGGGGGTGTTCTGCCTATATTACAGCTAGTAAAGCTAGTTGGGTTCTTTCTGTGGTATTGGAATGGTTTCAATGACTTCAGTATGTGGCTGGTGGTAAGCCTCTCTGTGAAACAGGAAATTGCTGCTGAGAAACTATGGCACCTATACGGACAGCAGCATCTTTGGATCATGTAGACCCAGATATTCAGCGTCTCTCTTTAGCTGCTCATGAACATGAGTCCAAAGTATTTGGAGACATATCTGTGTTTTTTTTTGAATTAAAATAAATGGCGTACACAAAGTGTACTGAACCTACAGACCCTGTCCTGAACTTTCTGCAACGCTAACTTTCCCTTAGTCGTGTTCTTTGTGTTTAGCCACAGGCAGTGGACAAGACCCTGATGATGCCAGATCTGAGGAAAAGAAGAAGAGGAAGCGGATATGTAAGGGAATGACACTTTGCATATGCTATGCTGCCAGCATTGGGGGAACTGCAACACTCACTGGAACAGCACCAAACATGGTGTTGAAAGGCCAGATGAATCAGTAAGTAATTTTTGCTTTTTCTCTTACTTATACTGTTGTACTGTTTCTGTGACCAGCTGACTCATCTTAGATGACAGTTTCAGTTGCAGACCGTAAGCAATAACCAGTTGGTGAACTAAGAGTGAGGAATGTGTATAAAGTGATGGGACTCATTGTTTTGCTTCAGCCTTTTTTAGGCAGCTATGTGTTGATGTCATAGGTCTCCTGAGAAACTTGGCAATACTTGCTGGCAATCAGCAGAGAGCTTGTTAATCAGAGATACTGGTTCTTCTGCCTCCACTTTTTCAACTGAAATGTAACACATCAGCAGAGGAACTGCAGTGAAGAGCATCAGAATGATGTATGATTAACTCTTCTCATAAGTACACTGAAGAGAGCTAAAAATAGTTTAGCCTCTCCTGTAATATTATTCCTCCATGCTGTGGCTGTGGAAACTGTGCAGCCACTGTTGTAAAGAAAAGGAGTTATCCACAAAATACTCTCTTCACTAAGCTGAGTGTGGGAATTGATCTAAATGCAACATAATCTACAGTGGAAATTTTGCAGATTCCACAACAGTCCCTCCACAGTCTTTCCAAGTCCTGTAAGTGTAGATGAGGCCCTCAGAGACATGGTTTAGTGGTGGTCTTGGCAGTCCTGGGGTAATGGTTGGACTTGATGAAAAAGGTCTTTTCCAATCAAGTTTATTCTATGATTCTGTTGGGAGTACTTCAGCCTCAGCTGCCACATTACCCATTCGTTTTAACACCCAGCTGGAAATTTGCTATTGAATAAAAATTGCAGTTCTTAAAATACTGACTTCATTTTTTGAAGCCAACCAGCAACTTTGTCTTCTGTTGAAGCAATCTGAAGTACAGCTATTCATTTCAGGGAAGACAATTCCTGCTCTATTAGCATGAATGGGGAGGAAGAAAGAATGTCCTGTCTCGGGATAAATGAACAGGCATGTTGGAAGTGAAAGCTACCTAGGATGTGTGTGGAATCTTTCAGCAGTGCTTGTCTTACTGAGATCTAAAAGATCAACATGAGCTTCTATATGCATTAAAATAAAATACAGGAAAAATCAAGGATTATATAGGTTTTCCCTGAAATCAAGGCTGCCTTCCTCTTGACTTCAGTTAGGCTATGGATGTTACCTATAATTACATAAATGGTTGTCCCAGATTTACATGTACATTTGTCATTTGCACATATTAAAGGAAGAGCAGATTACTAAATGTTTTGACATTCATATGGAAAACATTTATCTTTTCAGGTTATACCCCAACAATAATGATATTGTGAATTTTGCTTCCTGGTTTGGGTTTTCATTCCCAAACATGATTCTTATGTTGGTACTAGCTTGGCTTTGGTTACAGTGCTCCTTCATAGGACTCAAGTGAGTATTTAACTATACGATATTGTGGAAACCCCTCGGCTAATGTAGATCAGCTTATTGATAAATACGGGTCAGACGAATCCACTGACAAGTTACTAATTTTGTAGCAGAAACCAGTTCCATTTCACAGGAACTTCTGAGGTCTGGAAACCTTTTGTGTCCATGGGAGTTGCACTAAGGCAAAGCTTTATATATTCTTAATATTCAGACATAATTGCCTTCATATATTTCAATTTCACATCTGTGAATGTCAGCCCTAAGAGAACTAGCATATCTGGTTTGCTACCCTTGATTCAAAACTGTGGCTTTCATTCCAGGCTGCTCAAAATTGGACAGATACTTAGATCCATTCATAGACCCCATTCTTCTGTGAGAATTAGCATGTCCCCATGAAATACTTTGACGCTCTTGTCATTTCTTTGTTCCTGGCCTCTGCTATAGTCTGTGTCTGTGCCCAGGAGTGACAGCTTCAGAATGGCAAGCATGTTAAATCCTTCTAGTATGTTAATACTTACAGTATTTTCTTCTCCTTTTTTCTTCAAGCTTTAAGGAAAGCTGGGGCTGTGGAGCAGAGAAAAGTGATAAAGAAAAAGCTGCGTACAATGTGCTGAAGACAGAAATGAAGAAGTTAGGCCCTATCTCTTATGCTGAATTCAATGTCCTCCTGATGTTTATTTCTCTGGTTCTCTTGTGGTTTTCCAGACACCCAGGCTTCGTAAAAGGCTGGGCTGCTGGGCTCTTCCCAGGAGGAGAAAAGTAAGTTTTAGGGGATTTTTGTCCTGCACCTTCTTGACTGTGAATCAGATTCCCTTGCTCTTGCATTCCATTTTGAGTGTGGAGTCATTAATTCCAACCTTATTGAAATTCACATGCTTCCTGGGCTTGATCCTATCGCTTGTGTGTGAGATCACCAGTTGAGATCTACTGTTTGACACTTTCTACTGCAATGAAGGCTGGAGGCTGGGACATGGAGGAAGCTGAAACTCCTAAAAAAAAGAAACTTCTGCAATGCTGGTCTTAGTCACACTTGTATACGTGTTACTGTTTTGTTTTTATGAGCTCCAATAAGTTGCGGTATCATATGAATATTTGGTAATATCACCTCTGAACAATAGCTTAGAACTCACTGGGAAACTGATTTGGTGCTCTGAATGGCTTCTTTGCAGACTGTCTGTGGCATATTAAGGGGCATAAAATGCCCTTAATGCACAATGGGATTATTATTCAGGCCATTTCTTTACACATTGTTCTTTGAGATACAGCTGTTGAACGCTGGCTTCACCACAGAGCAGGAGCAGTTGTCATCTGTGACTCTGGTTATCGATGTGCATTGTAGCTAGTTTCTTTTACTACTGTCTCTGTTGTGGCAGGTCTGAGAGACCTCAGTCGTGACCTAATGACCCATATTGCTAATGTATAAGCCCCAAACAGGACACCAAAGAGAGTGACTAAGATGCTAGAAGCCAGCCATCTTCTAGGAGGAAAGATAACTATTTTCTAAGCTATATTCTCTTTTCTTCTTCAGGTATATCACTGATTCTGCTCCTGCTATGTTTATTGCCTTGCTACTCTTTATCCTTCCTGCTAACAAACCCAAATTCACAAGCTGGAATGCAAGCACATCTGACCCTGAAGAGACTAAAGAAGGTATTTAAAAGGGAAAGTGTAACACTGTGAAACAGCCAGCTCCAGCTAACATGACAGACACATATAGTGGATTCACATGCAGTTCTTCAGGGTAGCTCACCTCTCTCACTTCTTGGGCTGGGCTTGGGCACAGTCCCTGCCCATGTGTACTACCCTTACCCTATGCAGGTTTCTCAGTAACATGCATCTGCCTGTTGGGTCTTTTCCTGGTAGCTTATAGAACAGGAGACAAAATGTCTTCACTTTCTTAAAACATGTTCTGCTTTTCATTTCTCACTTCAGATACAAAAAAGCCATTTTTAACAGCCCCGCTGCTAGAGTGGAGTGTGGTTCAAAGGAAGATGCCCTGGAGTGTTGTGCTGCTGCTGGGAGGAGGTTTTGCATTGGCTGATGCAAGTGCAGTATGTCCTGACGTCTTGTTTTTCTCTGACTCAAAGGCAGACTTCTCTGGTTCATTATCTAGTCCTGTATTACTGGGCATGAACCCAAAACCACATCCAGTAGAGATATTCAGATCTGCAGGCAGATCCAAAGTAGCAAAAACTGGGAGGACAGGTGAATATTTGTGGCTATTTTTCAGGAGTTTGTGTGCTCTGACCATGTTCTTCAATTTATCTGACCTCTTGGAGGCTGACACACTTTGCCGAATGGTGTTTATATAATTCAGGAGTCATTTGGCATCATGTGGCAGGACTGTTACACATAATGGGAGTTCCTGTTCACGAGCAAGGGGTTCTGAGCCTGACTGAAAAACACTTCTTTCTTGTCAGAAATCTGGGCTCTCAGTTTGGCTGGGTCGTCAAATGACTCCATTAGGATACATCCCACCATGGGCCACTGCAACGGTACTTTCGCTTACAGTAGCTGTCTTCACAGAATGCACCAGCAATGTCGCCACAGCCACCCTCTTCCTACCTATCTTTGCATCCATGGTAAGATTATTTCCAACCTGTTATCCTACCAACTGGGAGATCAGAGTTAAACTGGCAATCTCTAGTGGCAAAACAGTATCATATTTATTGTCTTAAATGTTGCTCCAATGTTAATCTGAAAGCCAGTAATGAAACAGTTCATCTGACAGTATACCATAATGGATAGTGATTTTAGCTGGTGTTCACTGCTATGTTTATAGCATCATATGTAGATAAAAAGTGGGAATGCAAACTTTCTCCAATCTGCCCTACCTATCCACCTGGAACCTGAGAACCAACAACCTGGAAGAAGCAGCTAATTCAGGATGCCTGTCTGATGGCACCCTCTCTGAAAAAGAAGCCAGTTCAAGCCTTCTGTAAGGTGTGTCCCTTAGACCTGGAGAAAGTGAAGTGTCATTTTGTATTTAAAACTTCTAGTCATTTTGTATTTAAACCATCAACTCAGAACTGGAAAAACAACCAAAAACATTAAATGAAACCAACATCCAGCATTTCCTATTCATCCCTTTGCGTGGTTCCTTCATCCTCATGGTTTTCTGCTCGACAACAGAAAGTGGTAGGCCCAATTATTAGAAATGTGTCATTTTCCATAGGAAGCTAGAGGAATTTTAAAACTTACAGACAAAAACCTGGTAACTTTTGCTGCCTTTTCTGAGCAGAATTGAAACTCTAACATAAAGGAAAAAATAGGTTACTTTTTTAATTTGTAAAATACAACCGCTTTATTCATAGACCATTTCATCAAAGTAAATCGATCCCAATCAAGGTGCTGAGCAATTAGTGACTTAAGTTGGCACTTAAGTTCTGAGTCCCACAGAGTTTATATAACATCTGAAAGTGGTACTCCACACGCCTGGTAATTATAATCCCACCCCTGTGTTACCCTGGCACAAGTGTGGTCTGAGGTCAAAGAAAAGACTGTTAGAGAAATTTGACCAGAACTCCAAATTATACCATAGAGCAAAACAAACAACAAGAAAGAATGAAGCTTTGTTTTTAAGTATTGTGGGACAGGAAACAAGAGCAAAGTTATCTTTAAGCATGTGTGGATTTCAGAATAAAATGCTTGCAAATTGGTGATATAATGGCAGGAAATGAAACAAGCCCATATGCCTCAATGGGCTGGAATATGTTCTTTATGTTTTTCTTTTGGAACACTTTCAGTGTGATATTCTCTCCATTTCATTGCAGGCTGCATCTGTCAAAATCAATCCTTTGTATCTTATGCTGCCTGGTACTCTCAGTACTTCCCTTGCCTTCATGCTACCTGTTGCAACACCACCAAATGCAATAGTGTTTTCCTATGGCCACATCCATGTTTTGGATATGGTAAGATGATAACTGCCTGTTCTCTTATCTGAAGCTCCCTACTGCCTTTGTCCTGAAATATGGTGAGAGTTTAATTTTCTTAGCCAAG
Source organism: Pezoporus occidentalis (assembly GCF_034315485.1). Classification (NCBI taxonomy): domain Eukaryota; kingdom Metazoa; phylum Chordata; class Aves; order Psittaciformes; family Psittacidae; genus Pezoporus; species Pezoporus occidentalis. The sequence continues at coordinate 172,031 of NW_026913673.1, read as the reverse complement.
TATTTACAAAGTACCAGGAAGATCTTGTGGGCTGTAACTATCACTGTATATCTCTCTCTTATGCAGTCTTAATATTGCAGTAAGGATTTGCATCTCTGAAGTAACAGTACCTTTCTCACAGGCTTTGGCAGATGTACAGCCCAGACCCATTGCAATTAAAAACTGACAAGTCATAAGTCTCATAAACACTGAAGGGTTAAAATGCAGCCAGTGCTTTCCAGTCTTGTGGGGCTTTGGCAAGTGTAGCTGAAGCCTGGTTTCCACTGGAGCTGAAAGCAGAAGGTAACAATCAGCTGCCCTAGGCTCTGGTCCTCTGATTGCCTGCCAGACCACACAGTGCAGGTTCTGTGCCCGGTACCCAAGCATTACCAGGTTTTGAAGTAGAGACTTGAAGGAGGCAGAACTGTTCTTTAACTAATAAGAGTAATTTGTACATGCCTTAAAGCTCCTAGATCAGTTATAAAGCAAAGCGTTCAAAGACTTTGCACAGTGTGTTCCACCTAAGCAAGAACACGGGACAGTGGGTACAAGGGCTATTTCTGTGATTTATTTGACCATGTGTCTTTCTTCTGTATGTATAAATGGGCTTTGCTGCAATTTGATGTGCTCATGTTTGGTTATTGTTGGTTTGGACTTGTGTCCTCACAGGTTAAAGCTGGTATAGTGATGAACATTATTGGAGTCTTCTGTGTCTCAGTGGCCATCAACACATGGGGAAGACCTATGTTTGGGCTGGACACATTCCCAGCATGGGCAAACACCACAGCTATCCCGTGAACAGTGAAGAATTCATGTGTTCAAGAAGGAAAGGAACCTTAATACTCCTCTCTATTGCCCAAAGGCCTATACAGAGTCTCATCACCACTTCAGATCCAGTGTCAGGTGTTTGTTTCCTTCTGGGAGGCACACATCAGTTCAGGATGAACCAGCTGTTCTATCAAATGGTTTGAACTATCCTATCACCAGTATGGACTTGTAAATCATTAGTGTTGACCACTGCACTCAAGCAGGTGCTGAAAATTCATTACCTGTTACTTGCATCCGCAAGTCAGCAGCTATACAAAGATATTCTTGTTTCTTGTCCAGTGAAAGAAGGGGTATGCTTATTATATATGTTACATTATGTTATGTTGTTATGCTATGCTATATTATGTTATGCTATGTTATGTTTCTGCCTCCTGAGGAACATTTAAGGAAAGGAAATACGAAGGGTAAGTGGTTTGTTTGTTGGGGTTTTTTTCTGCTGTGGCTTGATGCCCCATAGCAGCAAGAGTCAAAAGCTCAGAGTAAGACCCTAATAAATACAGGAAGGTACGAATGCCTATAATTACCAGTGTTATGCAGATGAGAACTCCACTGTTCATACACTTTGTAAAGCATTTATAATGCCTGTGTAGCAGGGTCACTCTGTAAAGACTGTCTACTATTAAAACCTCTATCAGTGAGAGTACTGGAGCTATTGCAGTAAAGTTCCATTAGAAAAAGCCTGTAATGATAGTCGCTGGAAATGTCTTAACTAAGAGATTAACCAAAGATGTACATGATGTCTGGACAGCTGTGCTAATACTACTGCAATTCTTGCACTTAGAAGGTGGTGGCAAGCAATTTTAGGAATAAGGACTGTTTTGACTCTTGTTCCAGAAGTGGGAATACTGGATTCCAGGAATAGAGCTGTTCAAAGTGTAGGCAGGACCCATGTTCTTCTCCTTCCCTGTCACTTCTTAATATTCCTGATACAGGAGATGCCTGTTCTCTGACTGAAAAAAACTATATGTGAATAACATCCTCTCTTTACTAAACTGTCCTGCACAGGAGCTATTAAAGATTCAGTCAGACTGTTTGGTGGCACTTGAGATAACTGTAGATCAAAGAAAACAGGTGAAATTGTTGCTGAACAGCTAAGATACCATGCAAGAAAGCGGCAAAGCAGCTGCTGTGAGTATGCTGTGATTTAAGACAAAGCTTGGCAGCAATTTTTTCATCTTTGTCCTGGGTTCAGCAGTAGCAGTCATCTCTTTTTAGTCATCTCAGTAGCAGTCTCTCTCTTTTCCAAAGTACCGAGTCTTTCTGTGTGAGGAACAAAGGTGATGGCAAAAGAAAAGGGTATCCCTGAATGCTGTTCCTAGCCATGTGGTCTTATTCTGTACTGTTTAATGCTCACACTGCATCAACATAGCATCTCCCAGTAAGACCATGGTAATTTTTCACCTGCTTAGAGACTTAAAAGAGCAGCACTGAATGGATTCAGCTGAATGACGAATCTGCTGCATGGATTGAAAAAGGTGACTCTGAACCCCAGCTGGGTATTTATTCAACTTGTACCCCTTTTCCCTTTCTTACTTGAAATTACCTTCTGGTGAAAAAGGATGAAACTGATTGAATAAAATTCTGTCTGTTGGGACTTATTGAGCTGGATTTTCTTTCCAACACCACCAATCTTCATATCTGAAACAGCACTGAAACCACTGGAGATACTGTTTAGCTAGCATATGCATATCTTTCTGTTTGGAAAGCTCCTGGTGAAGAAAAAGTGTATGAGATGATCACCGCAGGATGCTCAGCTTGCAGTAAAATGTTCAGCTTTTCCCTCTTGAATTTCTGACGCAAATCTTACAGTTGGGGTGAGGACTGACCCAAAGCCCAGTTAAGGAAATGCAAAGTATTATATTGCTCTTAATACGCTCATGGGGATCAGATTCTGAGACTATTTTTCTCCTTTTCTTTTTGCAGTGGTTAAACTGAAGGAATGCAAGATCAGGCACCTCAGCAATTATAATTAGAGTGAGGGTTCTAGTTTCACATTTTTCTCAGTTGTGTTCTATGCACAACTGTACATTAAAAAAAAATCCTTGCATTTTTTTGGTTGTGTTGCTTTGGGGGTGGTTATTGGGTGCTCTAGGAAAAGGAATAGATTGAAAACCCAAAAGGTGGTTTTCACTGAGCTAGGAGAACAGCTAACAAAACAGATAGTATCAATTGTAAGATATGAGCAAGGATCCAAGAGAGCTTGAAGAAACTGCCACAGAGAAACTGTGGTTTTATGGAAGTTAATCTCCAAGTATTTTAATTAAAATTTTAACTGCGATACAGAAAAAAGTAATGCAAGTACCATGACAAGATGTGCGTCCTACCTTTGCGTGGCTCTTTGTAAGCTCCAGGTTAATTACTGCTACTTAAGTTACTGGCTAGATGTAATTCAAACGTACTCTACTGTAGGCCTGGCTTTCAAAGGTTATGGGCCTTGCCTCCCATCTAAATATACTCCAGGGTATATTTAGATTTGCTCCCTAAGGAATTCAGCACTTTTGTTTGCCTAAAGACTGTATAATCTTGACTATAAGCACTGACAGGTTGGCTAGCATGCAGCTCAAGAGAGGGTTTGTATTCTTGCCAAATATTGATGTAGCCATCCATGAAACTAACTATTTGTGCACCCCCTTTGCAATGACCAAGAATTAAAGTTATTTTCATCATGGATGGGTGAGGCTGTGGGTGAGTGCTTGCCAGCAGGAAGGAATCTCACTAATCATATTTTCATTATTGGAGACCATGCATTTCCAGCTCTTTATCTATAACAGTAACTGCAATGCTATTTCCAGGATAGTTACAATGTTCCTGTGCAAGAATAGGAGAATGTGATTTTTTAATTTTTTTCCCTGATTCTTTTAAGACAGGCAGTTGAGATGGCAAATAAATTGTGTGGGGTTTCTATTTTGCCCAATGATTTAAGTAACATTACTTATTTATTATCAGAACTTTAATTCGTGGCATTTCATAGCTGTGATCCTTAGCTGACAAGAACTGGCAGGTTTATACAAACTTCAGCTGCTCATCCCGCTTATACGTGGGGAAAGTGTCTTGAGTCTGAATCAGTATTGTACATCAGTACGTATTGTCATGCTCTGTTACCACTAGCTTTAAAGTAGCACCTACAAGCCAAACATATCATGGTTTAAGTCCAGCCAGTAACTCAGAACCATGCAGCTGCTCGCTCACTCCCCACCTTCTTTCTCCTCCTGCTCCCCAAGGGATGGGGAGGAGAATGGAAAGAACATAACTCCAACGGGTTGAGAAAAGAACAGTCCAGTAACTAAGGTATAACACAAATCACTACTGCTACCACCAATAATAATAATGATAAGGGGATTAAGAAGGGGAGAGAATACAACTGCTCACCACCTGCAGACTCATACCCAGGCCAACCCAAACAGCGATCTGGGCCTTCTGGGTGGTTCCCCCAAGTTTTTCTACCCTGGGCATGACGTGCTGCGGTATGAAATACCTCTTTGGGTAGTTTGGTCAGGTGTCCTGCCTCTGCTTCCTCCCAGCTTCCCATGCGCCTCTTCACTGGCAGAGCATGAGACTGAAAAGTCCTTGGTCAGAGTAAACATTACTGAGGAGCAACTAAAACCATCGGTGTTATCAGCGTTGTTCTCAGACTGAAGTTGAAAACACAGCACAGCACCAGCTACTAAGAAGGAGAAAAATGACTGCTACTGCTGAACCCAGGACAGTCTGGCACTCCACATGATCAGTATTACTTGGTTTTGAGAGCTCTGATCTGCCAGGGCCCCAGGTAAGTCTAAAGCTCCTTTGGATCTGAGCTTGTGACTCAAGTTGCTGCAGTTTGGCCCATTCAGCATTTTAGGGATGAGCAAGTTGAATGCTCTTGCTTGTCTGCCACCAGCTTGCTTTCTCTAGACCACAATGCCAGCCCCATCTTTTGAACCTTCTGGAAAAGTCTGAGGCTTTCACCTTATTCCCTACAGAAGAACTCGGTGCCTGAGCTGTCAAAGCAGCTCTGTGCAATAGCCCACTACTCGGTTCTGTATTTCTGTTGTTCATGTGCAGGATTAACATTTGTGCCAGTTACAAGCTGCTCGTCTGGTGCAGGCAAATCCAAACAAACCAAACCTAAATATCCAAAATTTACATTCACCCGTAGTACCTCTGTGTGTGACTCACCTGGCTCTTGAGCTTTTAGGCTGTATTGGACAAAATGATCACATTCCCAAGCTTCTGTTCTCAGCTGTAGTGCCAGGAAACTTCCCTATTTTTTTCTAAATAAGAACCCTCTCCCAATTCCATAAGGAATATGTTGCCATGCCAGTTGGCAGAGATGCTGATCAGTTCTTGTGAGTCTTAAGAAAAATGCCCTCACCTGAGGTCTATGTGAGCCTACCTATTGGTTGCAGCACCAAATTACTTATCTCTTACTTGCTGAACACTATGTCAAAGCTATGCATTTGCTATTGTCAAAGCATATTATAAAGTGGATACGTTTTTCATTAATTCTAAATTGATGCCAATGATTTCCTTAGTTTTATACATCATTCTTCCTGGTGTTTTCCCTGCATCCTTCCACTCAGTGCCACAGTAGAAGATCCTAAAAATGAAATGGCATAGAAAGTACATCAAACTGCATCATTATTGGAAAATTTAATAACTGCAATGGTAATCCAAAATATAATGGAAAATAACTGAAATTATTCATATATTTGAATGTTATCTAGTTTACAATAATTAGTTTATTGTTCTGCAAGTTTGTCTATGCATCTTTGACGTGAGAAGTTTTACATTCCTTCACTGCTGGGAAATGCATTTGTTTCTGGCCTGTTTGGCATCCAACAAGATAGAGTTCCTTCAGATGAGGCCCATATATCCTGGCTCACTGCAGAATTCTTTGATTAGAGTACCTTAAAAGGGGCTTTAAATAGCAAGCGATACCTTTGTGAGGATGTTCCTTGTGGACTGCTGTTCTCAAATTCTGTGTATATTGCTCCTAGCAAATGTCTGGCTTCAAATTCATCTGCCTTCTAGATGCCCTAAGAATGGAAGACTGATACATTTTTAAAGAACTTATTAAAGAAAACCATAAATTGCTTTCTGACACTTGACATTTAATCCTGAATTTATCTTTGCTAATGCTTGTTTAAAGCTAGAGGAGTACCTTAGTCACACACATACATGTTCCAGTGCCTGCAGTAAGCTACAATCTGTTAAGTCTTTTTACACCATTTCACCAAATTTACAGCTCTGCTGAATGGTGTTTAACAGTCTTCAGATGGAGATTGCTCTACCATGACTGTCATAGGCTGGCTTTGAAATGCACATTACCTGCCAGTTTCTTGACCTCAAAAAATAGAACTCTGTGAATGCTTAAGCCTTTCATTAAATATGTTCTGACAATTGTTTCAGTCACTGATAACTATGATCTTGTTTCTATTGAATTACAATTACAACATTGGAGTAAAAAAATTGCAGACTTTGTACTGGCTTGTTATAAATATAACATAATGCGTACTCTGTTCTCTGTTATTTAACCATATTTGAAGCAGGATACTCTCCAGTCTGCAGAATTTTGTCTTCCATTCTATGGGTAAAATCCTTTAAGATGTCATTATCCATGTCAATACTAGTTTGCACTCTATTGTAAAGCAGATGGCTGAATGCATGAATAAAAGGAGTTCCAAGGATTAAGTATAAAATACTTATTAGGTATAAAAAACTTGATTGGTTTTCAATCGTGAAGCCTTGTTGGATCTTCTTTTCTTTCTACTGCAAACGCACTACACTGTGGTGCTGTAGATAAACCCTCTGTACCATCTCACTTCCTCAGTATTCACTTTCAAGATCCAACAACATATCAGACAAGACTTTATTTTCTCCTGTATCTAATAGAGTCTTAGTGCCTTCATACCCCAGAAGTGGTGTGAAAGTTTGACTCAACTGGTATTTAAAAGCAGAAAATAATGCCAAGTTTTCCTAGAGAATGTTCTCAGTTATTATACTACAATTCTGACTTTCACTTTTGTTCCTAGATTTGATGGCCAAGAATTGAGATGTTTGACTTAACTCTGGCAAACATACATGGTAATTTATTCCTGTGACCAATCCTTTTTTAGGATTCTCTCTTCTGAAGTCAGTCTTGGGAGAGAAGTCATATTTCAGAATAGCAATGCAGACACATGGGATGTGTTTGATCTCTGCTTTTAGCCCAAAGACTGTGTTTACTGGGGAGTGACTTGGTATGTTTTGATATAGTAATGGTAGTATTCCACAACCACTAAAACCTTGTCTTAAAAAAGCAACCATATTTTATTAAGAAAAACTATGCATAAATCTTTTTAGATGGTTTTTGTAACCCAATTCCCAGAGGGAAGGGAAAAAAAAATCATACTGCATAGGAAAAGACAGTGTTCTAGAAAGTTGCCAACTCAGAGGCTGAAAATGGTTCTGCAAGTGAAAATAGCGAATAATTAAACAAGAAGTCATGTTTCCAGTAAGCCTGTATCCAGCGTGCTGCTGCACGAGCGCCCATCGCAGTGAAGCTCAGCCAGCTTGGCCTGCCGGGGCCTTTGCCTCAGCTGTGCTCTGACAATTCAGTGTGACACCGGGCACCGCAGCGACTTCTGGAACCAATGCAGCGCCTCAGGAGCAGGGCTCCTCTCCAGGGCGCTGGTGCTGCTGAGCAGCTCTGCCCCATGCTCGCAGAGTGTTTGTGCCTTGCAAACGGGTCTCAATCTGGCAAAGCTCTTTCTTGTTTCAATGAATGATGAATTAAGTGAGAGCCTGAAGGGGATCTCCTTCTCTCACTGTGAAGTCACCGTGAAAATCAAGGGAAAGTCCAGGCTCAAACCTCTGCTCGATATGCAGAGACAAAAAAAAATCAAAGAGAGTCTAGTGTTTCAGGGCTGAATCCCTCCTTTTCCCTTTCTTTCTGCTCTGGAAAGGCTCAACAATGGTTTGCCCAGTACAAAGTTAAAATGAACATCTGGCAAACACAAACACAAATCGTCTGCTTTCCTTCCCGGCTCCAGAATTTATCTATCCTGGAAAAACAAACAAAACCCCCATTACTCCAAAGCTCCCTTTCAATGGAGTTGGAACTGTATGGTAAAAGCTCCCTTATATGACAGAAAAGAATCACTTCTCCAACGTTTTCTTCCAAAGGTTGTTTATTCATATGTTACATTATTAAATCTGTGACGTTTGAACATGAACAGCTCAGATCTGGAACATGAGGGCTTCCTGAGAAACCTGGAGGATTAATGACTCTCTAATGGCAGCAATGATAACACGAATGCAAGTATCCATGGCAAAAATGGGCACTTCAAGCCATGTCACTGCCTCCCAGAACAGCAACACCAGTGCCGGGTAAGTACAATGAGTAATTCTGGCCTTGAACACAGGCTGTGTGTTTAAGCAGACTGCTCTATAGGTAACAGCTGCCCAGAGACAAACACTCCAGCAGCTCCACGGAGAAGGGGCTCCTACGTGAGCTCAGCTTCAGTTTCAGACATTATAAAGCCTCCACAGAAAGAAGGTGCACAAAACCAGATTTTGTTAAATCCTGGTGTTCATGGATTTACTTGGATTATCTTCATTTCTGTTGGCACATCCTAGCTCTAGCAGCGATTTTTAGAAAGACTTATACTGAATTCTCACTTGAAATATTTTGTACAGTTAGAAAAGCAATAACCTCTTAACATAGGACATAAAGAGATCAAAATAATGGAATAGTAAATAACAATTTCTGCTTGATTTTTAAGTGCAGGGCACTTTTTTCTGTAACGGAAGCACCAGACTGCTTACGTTTCAGTAGTCCTTAAGGCTTTTCCTCCACCCGACTGCAATGCCTCAGTCCAAACCGATTCCCCACTTGGAAAGGACTTGCGCGCCCATCCTATGGCAAGTCCGTCGCTTCGGGAGATCAGTTACGTCTAACCTGCAGTCCCCTCCAGAATCCTGCTGCTGCTGCTCTGCGGCAGCGCAGAACCCAGGAAACGTGCTCCTGAAACACCCCTTGCTCATCCTCCCGGAGGATCGGCCACGCCGCTGGGCAGGGACACCCGGCGAACACTGACCCAAGGCTCACCTTTCCAGCCACATTACTGTGAGGACGAATAGTCTCTGGTTAGGAAACAAGCCTATCAAGTGTAGCCATAGGATGTTATGCCTGCACTGGACCCCATTCAAACTAGCATTGCATATGTGACCTTTTTTCTCCAGACAGTGATAGCTCCAGTTGTTTGGATGCCGCTACATAAAGGTGCTCGGTGAAGCGGTCAGAGATCCCTCTGGTTTTCTTGCAAGGTTTTCAGAGCGCAGAGCTCGCTGTAAAACTGACCTCTGCTCGTTAAAAACACGGTGTTCGCACTTCGACGGCGACTCCTCCACCGCCACCGGCCGCGCGCCGTGCCGCCGCCGGGCTACCACCGCCTCCTTCCCGGCGTACCTCAGCGCTGCTCTCACGCGGCTTCCGCCCGCCGCCATCTTGTTCCTGGCGGGTGGCGCAGGCCGGCGGGTGCCATGGACGCAGGTGAGGAGCGCTGGGGGAGCTCGGTCCGGCGGGGCCGCACGGGAGCCGGGGCTGGCAGGCACGGGGCAGGGTCTGAGCCCGAGCCCGAGCCCGAGCCCGAGCCCGAGCCCGAGCCCGAGCCCGAGCCCGAGCCCGAGCCCGAGCCCGAGCCCGCTTCTCCGGAGAAGGGGGCTTGGGGCGCGCCCCGTCCCGTCCTGCTCTGTTTCGGCCGGGCGCGGCCCCTCTGGCTCCGCTGCCGCCGTCCGTGACCGGAGAGGGCGCAGTGGTGGCCGTGAGCCTGAAGCCTTCCCGGAGCTCGGGCACCGCTTCCGCGGGTACCTCGACCCCGTTGTTGATAGGTGCTCATGTGAGGATTCAGCTGCGGATCTGAGAGCAAGAGGCCTCCAGGCTTCCTGCTGTTACCTTTTGCTTCACTATAAGCCAAGTGTCCGTGGGCATTCCTTCGTTCTGTGCACGCACTTGGCTGTAAAAACAAACCAGCCTCAGCATCTCCTAATGCAGGCCAAACGCCGATTGATGTAATGAAGGCTTTGCTAAATTAATCTGTATTATTATGGAGAGTTACTGCTGCTTCTCGTGTTTAAACACGTTTTCTGGTTTTGTGTGGCTCAAACCGAGAAAGTTTATTTCAAATCTGTGGTGTGGGTGAAATTCTTACTGCTTTTTATCAGATGACACGGGGAATCGACTTCGGTTCCAGCTGGAGTTAGAGTTTGTTCAGTGTCTGGCGAATCCAAATTACCTCAACTGTGAGTACTGGACAGTAACTATTGGAATGAGTATAGTAACCTGAGGAATGAGTATAGTTTTAATGTTGTTTATTATTACTGGGAATGTTAAACAGGAGGGAGAGGGCTAAACAAAGAAAAAGGAGTGGGTCTTTCACAGCGTAAAGGTGGTCTGTCAGTAATTTAATTTGTATTTCTAACAGGTGAGTTTTAAAAAATGTAAAATGTTTCATTACTCGAAATAAAAAATAATGCATCTACCTGGGGGATCAAAAAAAAAAGTTGAGGTGTGTAGTTAAAAAGTAATGTCAAGTTAACAGTGTTCCTGATCTGAAAACAGAATTTCAGACACAATACATAATGCCCTTCCAGTTTTTATGCCAAGTCAAAATTTTCTGTTTCAAAAAGCTGGTTTCTTCCTTGGTGTTTTATAAAAGATACATACTGTCAGGGTTGACATACAAATATATTTTTTCTGTTTCTTTCCTAATTTTTAATTATCAAAATTTGCTTGTAATCATGAAGTTCTGACCATTGTGCCTCTCTGTAGTTTTGTGAATACTTATTCTTCAAGGCTGACAGATTTTTTTTTAATGCATCTGTAACCAACAGTTCTTTATTTGTCATTTCAGTTCTTGCACAAAGAGGCTATTTCAAAGACAAAGCTTTTGTAAATTATCTTAAATATTTACTTTATTGGAAAGAACCTGAATATGCAAAATACCTGAAGTAAGTGTTAAAGTCACTTTGGTTTCTGCATTTTAATGATTTTGTTTACTTTCTGTTATGTACTGTACAGCAGCATGTCAGTAATTGATTTCCACCTGTAACCTTACCTTTGTCTTCCCCGCTGTGTTTATATGCATCATAAATTTTCCTGTTTTCCAACAGTGCAGATGTAGCAATAGAAACGAATAGAAAACTTGTCTTTCAGGGGTTGTGCATGGAATCTTCCCTTTGCAGCCTTCATCTGCACTTTGGCATTTGTTGAACATAAAACTATTGACCGTTATGGTAAAGAACTACTTCAGTTAGGCCCAGTAAATACATGTTGAGAGTAATTCTGCATTGTTGATGCTTACATGAAACAAACGATGTCTTGCATTTTTGTGAGTATGCAAACTCCCTCTTGGTCGTGTTCTTTGAGTTCTGGAAATGGATATTGTAGTTGTTACATATTTGCTTTAGTGAAATCTAGCCATTAGAAAAGCTACTCTGAGCAAGTATGTATATACATTTATAAGCTGTTGGTGGACTTCTTGTTTCCTAGCCTAATACTGAAACTACTGAGTTACAACGTGTAACAGTGGAATATGTACAGTCTTTGGTGTTCATCACATACATAACAGAACTGAAATAAAGAACTGCAGAATTTCTGGAGACTCCAGTTTTAATGCATCTCGCAAAAAACTGTATTAAAGGGCCTCTATTTTTAATGCAGGTATCCTCAGTGTTTGCATATGTTAGAGCTGCTCCAGTACGAACATTTCCGCAAAGAACTGGTGAATGCTCAGTGTGCCAAGTTCATTGATGAGCAGCAGATTCTTCACTGGCAGCACTATTCCAGGAAAAGAATGCGCCTCCAGCAAGCACTTGCAGAGCAGCAGCAACAGAACAACACCTCTGTAAAATGAGACCATGTGGGAGCATGTTGATGAGGTGACTTTGTCAACTTGAGTGCTTAGGAGAGGAAGGAGCCCTTGTGTAGTTTGGCTCTCGGGGGTGTACATTTCATTGTTTTATTTATTGACTTTTTAAACATTTCATCTTGTTTAAAAATCCAGGACTGATAAAACCTCTGCAGTTTATTTTGGAGCATGGACAATTTTGTAAGAGCATTACTGCAATTATCGATTCCTTTTGATTTTGAAAAAGAAATCTGACACTACTGACATTTAAATAACTAAAAGTGTAGCTCAGAAGTCTGTTCTTAGGCATTTTCCCTAGAGAATAATGATGTATTTTAAGTGTGACTAAGAACTCCGCCGTGTACTACTTTCTGTAACTGCAGGATGAGCAAAGTTCAAGTAATGGTGTTCTACAAAATCAAAATTGTGGATTTTTGCCTTGAAACCAACCTGAGCTATTACTTGTTATTTTGGTTTACCTGGTAATCCTTGTTGCTGGGGGTCATATAGAAAACAAAGTGTGACAAGAGGACTGCAGGAGTGGAGCAGAGATAAGTAATAATAAACTTTGCAGATACTCAGAAGGAAATAGGCTGTAGCTGTGTCTATTCCATTACAGTCAGCTTACTTTAATCTTGGCTTTCTGCCAGTGAAGTAGTGGCTGCTCCTGGTTTCTCTACAGGATGTGTAGTAAAACCAATTTGTGTTATACAAAGGTGTACATGCTCTAGCAGGATTTGAGAAGCATTTGTCATTTATTCCTGTGTAGTTTGTATTGTAAGAACACAGATATTAGCAGTTTCCAGGGGTTTATATTTCATAAGTGACACCAAGACTTGTTGGCCTTCAGCTTATCATACTTAAGACTGAACAAATAAACCAGTAAACATTTTGACATTCAGTAGCTTCAGCAGCTATGTGAATTCAGATTTACGAAGAATAAGGATTTTTTTTGTTTTTCCAACCCCCTACCCCTTACTGTTAAAGGTATAATAGCAGTTAAGCCTTTCTCTTCAATAACTGTAGGCTGCACTCTCCATTTTTAACATGAGCACAGCTCCTTTGAAAGGAGACTGTTCTCAAACTCAAGTTTATTTTAACATGAAAAGAAAGATACAGGGTTTTTTTTTTTTGCAAGATTTCAGTGGAAGGTTGGGACCTAGAATTTAATTATATTTATCTTGACTAGTCAGAAGTAATTAACCATAAAAGTTTTAAGAAAGGTTAAGGATTCCTTGAAAGGACGCCACAAACAACTTGAGATGAATGTCTTCAGAAATGATTGACTACTGGAGGACTTAGTCTTCAGTAAACAACATACGCACAAGCTCTGCTTTAAAACATTCTTCTTCAACCAGCTTCTGAGGCTGAAATAAAAGTTAAGATGCTTTAGGGGGAATTCAAAACCGCGTTCTAGACTACAGCTATTTGTACTTACTAACATTAGCCATACTCCAGCAATTGTTTTTCTGGGGAGGGTGAGGTGGAACAAGCAAGGTAGGAATAACTGGAAAATGCCTGAGGGTTTTGCGGCCTTGGAAGAGGCATTTCTGAGAAAGTAATTGTTAATTTAAATAGATGGACAAGTTAAAACTTGAGCTGCACTCCATTTGAATCAAGAGTATACTGCAGATAGCTTCACTCCTGTAATTTAGCATTTGGATTTGTTTTAAATTTGAGGAGCTGCAAGTCAGGAAACTAACAGTATATTGCTAACAATTTTCTCTACCTCTCAACCACTGCATGTTAAATTTACCTATTGCATTTTTGTTTATTATAGAAAACGTTATGCTGAAAGCACAGTGGCTTTCTCTTGAGGAACTATGTGAGGCAGAAAATGTGCAAGGGGGGGAGCAGAATTGTTCCTAGTTGTCTGCTCTTTTTAAAGAAGAGAGGTATCAGACAACATACGTTACTAATTCATTTACAGTCGTAAGTTCCTGCCAGATTCCCATTTGAATGCCTGTAGATCCAGAACATACAGTATATCACTTACTGTTCCATATTTAAGTAGTGTAGGCACTCCTGTTAATTTCAGATTCTTCCTGAATTCATTGTTGGGGTCTTTCCAGCTGTTCAGGAAGAAAGGGTTAACAGCTTGTAGAGGTGCAGTTAAAATTCCTTCAAAAGGATGACTCATAACTACCTCACCCCCCTTCTCAGAGCAAACATGCAGATACATCACATTAGGGATGTGAACTCAAAACCAGTGCTTCATTCCTTGCGGAAGAGCACAGTTCAGTGACTTGTTCCAACAGGTTAGTTAACCTCTAGCCCAGAAACAGCAAAATTGTACTGGTTGTTGGTTTTAAAAGTTACTTACTAGGCTCTGTCTCCTACTAGGCAGTAGATGAATACAGACTCATCAGGCATGTTATGAAGTTCTTTCCTCACAACTGGTTCAGCTGGAAAATAAAATTTTAAGAACTCAATATATTGATACTTTCATCATGCTACAGAATGGCACAGATCTGCCCTGATCAGCAAGCATGCTAACAAACACACAAAGATCTGTGTTTTGTTTCCTCTGGTTATCCGTGAGCTGTGCAGAACTCAGTTCAACCTTGAAGGGACTTGTCTTTACAGCATGTTACATCACTTACCATTCAGTGCAACGCGGCCAGCAAGGGCAGCGCAGGCTGCACCCATTACCTTTAGCTAGCCTCACACCTCGGTGGGACTCCCGGCCGCGGCAACTGCGGCGAGGGCTTCAAACCGGAACTCGGCCCAGGCCGCTCCGATCCCCGGTAACGGAGGCCGGGTGGCTGAGGCCGTTTCGCGCCGGGCGCTGCGCGGGGCTAGGGCACAGACGGCACGGTCCCCGCGGCGAAGAGCGCGAGGCCGCCACAGCGGTGGCTTGGCTGCTGTCGGGGCCTCACGAGGGCGAAGGGCGCTTCCCCAGAACCGGGAGGGTGACGTCGCGCAGGCCTCACCCGTCACGCAGTCCGGGCACCAGCTCTTGCCCTCGGCATCCTTGTCGCCGCAGAAGAGCGCGAAGATGGGCCGGCCGTGGTAGCGCTGCGCCGTCTGCACGAACTCGGGGTACCCGCGGACCTGCTTCTCCTCCCAGCCCATGGTGCCCGAGGGACGCGGCGGGGCGGGGCGCGGGCTCCGCCTCGCCCCGGGCGGTGGTGGGGCGGGGCCCGGGCTCCGCCTCGCCCCTCGCCGGCCGCCGTACTTCCGCGCCCTTCCCGGCGTTCCCTGTGGCGGCGGTCGGCAGGAGCGGGTTTGAATAGCGTCGCGGTAGGTGTCACCGCGGGCTTAGGCCGCTCCACCGTCCGCCCGCCCGCCCGCTTTCCCGCAGCGCAGCGCGGGGCGGTCCCCGGTGCCCGTCTCGGCCGTCCGGATGCCGTGGGGGGAGGCGGAAAGTGGGGCGGGCCGGGTGTGGGCTGTGCGGCTGGAGCCCCCTCGCAAGGGGCGCGTCGTGCGAGGCCCGAGGACAGCTGCGGCGAGGTGAGGAGCAGAGGCAAAGCCTCAGTCGCTTTAAAGAGTTTTAACAGCGTTACGTGTCGGGTCCTGCTCGTTTTCAATTGCCAGAGCGGATGAAGGAGACGCGCACCTGGCTGCCGCCACGCATCGCCCTTAGCTTAAACCTCTGCAAAACTTTAGGCACGAGCATGCCCTTGTTCTGCTTTCCTTTGACATTGATGGTTTTTGTACAGACCGTGTACCTGGAGCAGTGCCTTAAGCTGTCGTGCTGATCTGTTTTCTTAACTGTGCAGTATGCTATTTCCCTTTTAGGTGCATAATAGCTATAAAGTACTGCAGCAATCTTGTGGCTCACGATATGAGCCTCATTGTCTGTAGTGGTGCTCCTCAGCTCTCTGTGGTGGTATGTAAAAGAACGATATAAATTGTAAAATTTACTTTAAATGACAGGATTTGGTACCATCCATGTGAGTGCACGCTGTGCTTTTCATGCCTTGGGGGTGCATGACCTGGGATTGCTTTTGAAAGGCAGAAATAATGTTTGATTCTTCTTATGTTTGTAGTTGTCATTGTAAGGAAAAGACAGATAATTGGAATTTCAGCATCAACCCTGTGTGATGGGACCAAGCAAGGCAACTGTGTCTGATGCTACATTTGCAATCGCTACCCAGCTCTACAGGAATGAAGCAAAGGCTTTACAAACACAGGTATTATTTGACTTCTGCAGCGATGCTGAATCGGCTTTCATTTGTGATTGTTACAAAACGATGACTATGACCGAGATTGACGCTCACTAGCAGGCTGTCTTCATACTTGCTTTCATGATGCTCTCATACATAATCTTCACACTACCTTTTTGTGAGGGTATAGACCAGTAACCACGTCTGTAAATATAATTTATAAGATGATCTAAATGCTTAATTCAAAATAATTTTGAATAATGGTATTTGTCCGAGTGGATGGAATACCTTGCGTGCATTGAAGAAGTACTGTCACAGCAGAATGCATTCTAGTATGAAAGAACATTTGTTTTCCTTACTTTTCGACACTATAGGCACATCCCCTGTGGAAAGTGTCCTGTGTAACATTAGATTTGTTTGTTATTTTTTTTTTTTTTACACTTTGGAACAGCTCCAGTTCAACAGAAATGTTCCTGCAGCTCCAGAGAACCTGGCTCTCCGATTCTCTAACCCCCGTCCAATTATAATAGAAAAACTGAAGGCATCCAATAATCAGAGAAATCTCAGTGGAAGTGAGGACCCCAGCATGAGAAGCTCTGGCATATTTTCAGTGGTATCTGAAGAGAGACTAAAATTGGCTATTCAGCTAGCCAAAAGGGACATAAAACGAAGACAACTTGAAGAGCAAGTGAAACAGCAAGTATTTGGAGATGCTGCCAGTAAACCTCTGTTGGCCCAACAGCAGAAGGCTGAAGTATTTGAAATCTCAGAAAATAAAAATGCACTCAAGCCTCAGACTTGCTTGAAATATCAGCAGAAGCTTGGTCAGGCATCCAAAGTGGAAACTACCACCTCTGGTGCTAAAGTTTATCTCTATACACCAAATAAGGGAATGCTAATACCAGCTGGTCTGGGCTCTCCACCCAGTCATGGCACAGGGCCAGACCCCAAGCCAAGCATCAACAAAAAAGAAGATAAAAACATGCAGGAAGTCCGACGGCTGCACAAGGAGCTGAGGAACTATGTCCAGAAAATCGAAGAATTGACAAAAAAAGGTAAGACTCAACAACAGTCATGTGGTGACAAGGCAATCGTTTACTACCTCCCACAAGTAGATGCAATGCCCAGCTAATCTGTGAGTAATGGCTACCTTCCTTCCCAAAAAAGTCCATTTTTGTTATTGCTGAGCATGGTGTGGAACATGCCTTTGGTCAGTTGGGGTCAGCTGTCCTGGTCATGTCCCCTCCCAGTTTCTTGCACACATCCAGGCTGTGCACTGATAGGATATAGTGCTGTGCAAGTACTGCTCAACGATAGCCAGAACACTGTGGGGCTATCAACACTTTTAGTCATAAATCCAAACCAGCAACATACTGGTGACCGTGAAGAAGACCAACTCCATGGCAGCCAGCCCCAGTGTACACCGCATTGGTTCTTTTGTAATAACTACTTGAAAGTTTTAACTGTTCCTAACTTTGACTGCTTTACCTCCACTGCTGTCATAAAACTAAGAGGTTGTATTGCTTTGGAAGCTATAACTAACAGGCTATATTATATAAGAATGTTTTGTCAAATTCTAGATAGAAACATGATGTAGAGTTAAAATAACTAGCTTGTATTACTGCTCAAGGGAGCCCTGCAAATATGATACCTTGTGTATTGGTTCTGCATGAAAGAGGCTTATTGCTAAACTTCGTTTGTTCTCATGTCTTAATCGGGATTTTTGCAGGTTAAATTAAGACATAAAACTTTTTCATTTCATGCTTTTTAGGTGGAGAGAGAGAAATTTTAGATCCTGATAAAGAGCAGCGAGTTTGCGCTAGGAGACGGGAGCAAGCTGCACGGTCAGCTCGGGTGCTTTATGTGCTCCAGCAACAGGTAAGAATCAGCATTTTGAATTGGGATGCATAGTAGTTAGCTTATTGTGATGAATTTGACAGAAATGAACTGAAACAAGAGAAATTTGATCTGCTTATCTCTGAACTTCCATAGCATTCTAGTTTAGATCTGAATGGTGTCGCTAATTTCTCTTATGACTGGACAGAGATGAGCATCGTTGCTGGAAAATTTAAACCTGGACTCGGACATTATAGTGAAGATTAATTGTTCATTTATAGACACGGAACTCATTCTGACTGACTTTCCCCTCTTCCCCTATTTCTTGATAAACAGGTAAAAGAAATTCAGGATGATTTAGAGAAACTGAGTCCTCATAAAGTCAAACATACGAAAAAGGTAAGATGTAATTATCCTTCAGGCTGTGAGTAATTGAGAGGAAGCTTTCTAGCTAATTGAATTTGTCTAGGGTACGCCTGAGCCCTCCCTAGAAGTGAGATTCTCTTTGTATCTTGCACCTTTCATCTCATTCTCACAGAACTATGTCTCACTTGGTCTGATACTGCCTTTGCTGCTTCCCTCTTCTCCTCGGTTCTTGTCCATCTACAGCAAACCAAAGAGGAAGGCTCTTGGTCTGCTTTTATGTGGCTCCTAATTCCTTCTTCATTCCAATTCCTTTTCTGAATAACGCTGGGCTCTACTCTTGCCTTTTTCTAACTTTCCATTGATGTCAGTCTTGTCAGCCCCTTTGTGCTTTTCTTCTCTGATCAGCATCTTTCAGAAAGATAGTACTGAGATTATGCCTGTTCTTTGGCCAGTACTGTCCTGTTGTTCTCTTGTGCTTTTCCAATACATGTATTTTATTCTGTAATAAAAGGCGGAGGAAGGAGAGTGTTCTATGTGCAGTTGTTGCACATCAGGATCAAGCCCATGACTATAGTACTCTGTTGGCATAGGTAGTGGAAACATCTGAATGCATTATAACCAGGCTATTTTATCTGAATACGATACTTGATATGAGTACTCATATGTAGTACTTCAGTAGGTTACTTAAATGCCTGTTTTATTTTGTCTCACAAATGCCCTCATATCCGTCAGAGTTATTGCAAGCCTGAGTGTTTCTCCATGTAATATTGGTGACAGTTCTTCAAATAATATCAATATTCATAGAAACTGTAGCTATTAAAACGTTTATGTTTCATTTTCCAGTCTCGAGCAGTATCCAGGTTGGCGGCAGCACACAGAGGAGCTGTACGAGCCTTGCAGGCATTTGCCAATCAGTTTACAGATCAAACAGAGCAGCAGATTCCTACCCACTACAAGGAACTGGGCAATCTCATTCGACAGCTGTCCCTCTGTTCTTCCAAACTAGAAGTGGATTCTTCCATTTCTGATGTTATCCTAGATATTTTGCTGCAAGTTGAAGTAAGAAAAAACTCTCTGTTTTTGTTAAGGCAGAAAAGACAGTGAAATACAAAACTGTAAATTGTGTTGTGTGTTCATGAATGGCAGAATATTGAACTGGGGTTTGGGAGGTTTTGCTGTTAGTTTTTTGGGGGGGGGGTTGAGGCTGTATTTTCACATCTATAAATGTGTAAATGTGTTCCTAAGTAATGGTGGTGTAAAATAGACTTGCATCCTAAACATGGAAGCTACCTGATGCCGCCCTTGTTGATGCCCTTCAAATGCCTTTTGTTAGTGATATCTGATGTCTTAAAACATGTTGGTATAATAGAAAAGTTCTGATTCACATTTCCTGCTGTAATTCCTACCTACAAGACTTACTTTTTTTTAAAGTAAGAGCCTATGGAACCTGAACTGTTATAAAACCAGTATTTTAATTAACTTGAAAGCAACTGATACCATAGTCATAAGATATTTTCCTTAAAATATTGTTCTAACTGTAAGAGCTGTGTTTTTATTTTTATTGTTCTGCACTGCTTATGAAAACAGTAACAGTGCTGACTGCCTGGGAATTGCAAAGGAGGTAGGATTCTTTGAGTTTGGACTTGTCATTGGAAGACATGTCTGTCTTCCCTGAGCTCTCTGGGCTTTTGTCGTTTTTCTTTGGTTTTGTCTGTAGCCTTTGTGTACGTTTCTTTTTGAACATGCGGTAAGCAGATAATTTGCTGGGGGTCAATTGTAAATACAAAACCACAAGTCTTTTCTGTAAGGTTTAAGCTTTTCCTTCTTAAGGAAGAAGCTTCTGCAGGAACAAGCTGTCAGGAATAATCGCTACCACAAAAAACAGAATTACACCAAAAAAGTTCCAGCTACTTAGAATCTCTGAATTTTCTGTCTCACTATTACATCAGTTTTACTGAGAGAGTAATTAACATTCTAAATATATGGTGCAGGCTCTAGATTCACTGCTGGAAAAGAAACGAACGCCCCAAAAAATGAAGAAGTGTATTTCATCATCTCAGGGCAAATCTCCAAGGAACACTGAGACATTTCCATCCAGAAAGCAGCTTGTATCTCCAAAAGGGGAAAACAAACGTCTCGTTTTAAAGGGACAACGCAGCCAAGAACCTAGAAAACCTCCAGCTGCCAGGAGTCTCTCAACTGGTTTGTATTTTGAATTCTAAAATACATTTTTATCAGTTAAACTTGCCACCTCTGCTCAGTTTTGTAGTATGTTAGGTATTGTCAGTCAGAAGTGCATGACAGCTCATATGCAGTCCTCAGACTCACGCAGCATTGTTAGGCATTTTTTCAGCTGTTCTCTGAGAACGTCAACCTGCAGGTTTATAAGCCTCCTTATAACTGTGTTGTGATTATTATCGTGTTCTGCCTGGTTTTCTCCATTTCTTTTACTGTGGGTTGAACTTGGATTGGCTTTCCACAGGTATACCTACATTGCAGTTTACAAGCTGACATTAATGATGCATACAGAATATTTCCAAATACCTACCTAGATAGTACTGTGTCGATACATTATTCTGGAGTTGCTGACTGTTAGCAAGTCTCCAACAAAACTATTGTTGCTTAACTGTTTACAGTGAAAAGATTAACTTGAGTCTTGGTTCAGAATTTCCTTGATTTGTGCAGTTTTTCTACTTTTGAGGGGGGTGGCTCTGTTTTATTTTTGCCAGTTCATGTATATTAATGTCTTCTGCCCAGTAATCACAGTTTCAGTACCTAGAGACACATTAAGTGATTGTTAAGCTGAAGACACTGTTTTTTTTTCCACTATTAGTTTGCCATGCAACCATTTCAATGATTTGTTTATTGAAAAATAAAATACTTTGTTTCTTTAACTTCATATGTGAAAGGACATGGGCTTTATTCTTTCTCGTGGTGTTAGAGATAAATTTACCACCTGAAGTATTTTGACACCTCATGTAAGCCATTGTAGCTTCTTACATTGTTACGTAACCTATATTAATTGGTTTTCTTCTTTAGGGTGTCATTCTCATACCTCATACTGATTTTTTACTAGAATAGTATTTCTTTCTACCCCTAGGAAAGGACAAGAAGTATGCTTAGTTGAAAACTTGTTTTTGATACATGTTGCAAATATTTCAGCAGTTCAGAAGCCAAGCAGTTGTGCTCGGATATTGCACAATAAATTCCAAGAAGACAGTAAACCACCTGCTCCAGAGAAAAATGCCACTTCACACGGAAGCACAGAGGCATTGCTGAGAGCTAGAGCTATGAAAAAAGATCCCATGCTTGAAGGTGTCCCATTGAAGAAGAAAGGTGTGTTATTACCTGCAAAATCACAGGTACAGAAGTCATGAAACAATTTATGCTTTTTCTACTTCTCTTCTGGGATTTGTTGTATAATGGAAGACACTGTCCAGCTTTGCACTTGCTCACAACCTTTTTATGCCGATCTAGGAGGCAGAGAGGGATAAACTGTGTCATCTGCCTACAGTATTTCTAGTAGCCATGACTATTTTATCAGATGTTTTATGAAAGTAGTGTTACTTTGCTTGGAAAGGCACTGTAC
The DNA here is from genome assembly GCF_034315485.1 of Pezoporus occidentalis. Classification (NCBI taxonomy): domain Eukaryota; kingdom Metazoa; phylum Chordata; class Aves; order Psittaciformes; family Psittacidae; genus Pezoporus; species Pezoporus occidentalis. The sequence continues at coordinate 150,453 of NW_026913673.1, read as the reverse complement.
AACGAGGACCAATGAGTAACTGTGTTAGCAAGGAAAACTGTTACCAAAACTATTTTCATGTTTGAAATTAGCATGGTTATTTTTCAGTTTAAAAACTGGAATACTTTCCTCTTATTGGTCATTCTCTGTCATGAAAAATGCAATCAGTGGTAATGTTGTATTAATATTAATGTTGGTATGAGGAGATAAGTTGGGCAAATTTAGAATCATAGAATCATACAATAGTTAGGGTTGGGAAGGACCTTGAGATCATCAAGTTCCAACCCCCCTAAACTCACACTCACACCTCACACTAAACCGTATCACCCTAGGCTCTGTCCAGCCTGGCTTTGGGCAACCCATTCCAGTGCCTAACCACCCTTACAGTAAAGAACTTCCTCCTTATATTCAGTCTAAACTTCTCCTGTTTGAGTTTTAACCCATTACCCCTTGTCCTATCACTACAGTCCCTAATGAAGAGTCCCTCCCCAGCATCCCTATAGGCCCCCTTCAGATACTGGAAGGCTGCTATGAGGTCTCCACGCAGCTTCTCTTCTCCAGGCTGAACAGCCCCAACTTCCTCAGCCTGTCTTCATACGGGAGGTGCTTCAGTCCCCTGATCATCCTCGTGGCCTCCTCTGGACTTGTTCCAACAATTCCATGTCCTTTTTATGTTGAGGACACCAGAACTGCACACAATGCTCCAGGTGAGGTCTCACAAGAGCAGAGTAGAGGGGCAGGATCACCTCCTTCAACCTGCTGGTCACGCTCCTGTTGATGCAGCCCAGGATACGGTTGCTTTCTGGGCTGCAAGCACACACTGAAGCCGGCTCATGTTCAGTTTCTCATCAACCAACGCTCCCAAGTCCTTCTCCACAGGGCTGCTCTGAATCTCTTCTCTGCCCAACCTGTAGCTGTGCCTGGGATTGCTCCAACCCAGGTGTAGGACCTCGCACTTGTCATGGTTAAACTTCATAGGGTTGGCATCAGCCCACCTCACAAGCGTGTCGAGGTCCCTCTGGATGGCATTCCTTCCCTCCAGGGTATCAACCGAACCACACAGCCTGGTGTCATTGGCAAACTTGCTGAGGGCGCACTCAATCCCAATGTCCATGTCAGTGACAAAGATGTTGAACAAGACCGGTCCCAACACCGATCCCTGAGGGACACCACTGGTTACTGGTCTCCAGCTGGACATTGAGCTATTGACCACAACTGTTTGTGTGCGGCCATCCAGCTAGTTCTTTGTCCATCGAGTGGTCCACCTATCAAATTGACGTCTCCAATTTAGAGACAAGGATGTCATGTGGGACATTTTACTTCATGGTTACAGAAATTATAAAACTTCAGTGCAAATTCTGGTTTCTTTTTAAGTCCTTGCAAGCAGCCAGGGGCTTCTGTAATAGAAACAAGTGAGTTCTTTACAGAATATTTCAGGGTCTTAAAAAAAAAAAAAAAAAAAGGAACTTTTGCAAATAGTTTGTGAATTTGTGGGGCCTTTTCTGTTGTTTTTTTTTGTTTGGGTTTTTTTTTGTTTGTTTTTTTTGTTTTGGAGCATTTTTGAGGTTTTTTTTTCATTATTATTAAAGGCCTACCCCCCCTTTTTTTTTCCCCCTTAGAGTATCGCCTTCAGCTTGAAAATCAGATTACTACTGAAACATAGATGTATATGTATGTAACTTTTACTGCTTCCCATATCTATCCATGCAGCTGGTGAGCAGGAAGGTTAAACATTGCAGTAATTCATACTGAGGGGACGAGTCTAAGAGTCCTTGTAGTAAATACAAATATGGTGATATTTTATTTTCATGGCTGAACAAAATGTTATTGTGGAAACCTGTTTGGAACTATTCCAAGTTAATGTCAAATATAAGCGTGAAAATCTGAAAATAAGTTTTTTCCCATGAAGGGCAACATTGGAAATCTTGGAACTGTTTGCAAAGATAAGAGTTATAGGATTAAGCATATGTTCTCTTCAGGCACAGTTGTACTTCCCTTTAAGTCGTGTCAACTGTGCAACAAAGCAAGTAGGCAGGACTTCAAGACAAATTCTGAAGCAGAATGTAAAATACTTTAAAAATTCAACAACTGGAATATGTGTTTTTTATGTGCTTGTGTTTATTTTAAGGGAACACCAAAATCTCTAAAATCAAGAGAGATACAGCCTCAAGGAAAGCATGCCCGATTTCAAGAGACAACTATAGCTTTCCAGCTAAAAGAGAACAAACAACTTGCTAAGGGGAGTAGAATACCCTGCATGCCTCCAAACCCTGCACACCCAGCTGTTACACCTAAGCGGTATGTTCACAGAGAAGTAGAACCTGTCTTTACCCTGCTTTCCTGTGGAAATGCTGCTGTATCTGTACTAGTAAGTGGGATGGATTTGGCCTGGCTGTCAGGCCATAAAGGCAGGCGGCACAGCACAGGTTGCTGCCTGCTAGTTGTATGCTTCCCCCAGTTGGCACAAAGTAGTCTTGTACATACAGCCTGGGAAGAGCCATTGCTTTATGATTTTTTTTCTGGATCAGGTGCAAGTATTGTCTCAAAGTCACCTCCAAACTGTGCTAGGCAGGGCATTGACTGAAACACGCAGTATGCAGAATGGATATTCACAGCACCATGCTAAGAAGGGAAATATTTCCCTGTTCCAAAAAAGACAGAGTATATATCTTTGTCCTAGCCAGTAATAGAGTGCAGGCTTATTTATTTTAAGCTATGTTTGTCATACTGGACCAGGACTCCCCATACTAGTTTTGGAACTACTGTCTGTGGCAATTGGAGCAGGAGATCCACATGCTGATCTAGCTGCTGGATCTGTACTAAGAAGTGTGCACGGTAAGACAAGGAGCCTGTGTTCCAGGCAGTGTTTGTGAGTAGTCATGAAGTTGCCTGTTTGCCAGTAGCAGAAATGTAACTCACGATCCCTGGTTCTCAGTAGAATTTTCTGGTGTATATGGTGTTAAAGTCACCATTAATTTTGTCTCTAAAGTGTTTTGCAAGTTTTCTAAACTAATATTCAGAATCACATTATTTCATTCTTCAGTTGTTAAAATGTCCATTTTGTAATTCTCTACACTGCTGTTTTATTTTTCCAGACTAGCATGACCTGAAGCAGAAACTTCAGGAAGAGTGAAGGTTCTCACTGGCCTTAGCAGTGGAGAACTGAAAAAAATACAAAAGTAGTTATTTGATTTGAAGAACTAATAAATGATGTCAGATGTGACGTCATCTCCTCACCACTCCACCAGTCCCCAGAAAAGGACATTTATGTGGGTTTTTTTAAAGTTCCTGTTGTCATACCAAGTTTCAGGATGGCATTGTCATTTGTTCTTTTTTGCATAGGTCACGGAGTGCTTCTCCAGCCCAGTACGCAAACAGAGCTGAGAAGGCAGTGCAGGAGCCCTTAGAACCTCTGTTAGAGAGGACACAGGTAGTACAGTCAAGCTCATGCCACTGTTTGCAGGATGCCTTTAGAGCTGAAAAAAGATTTATATAGGGGCAGCACAGTATCTTTTCAACTTTTCAAATCGTATTTATGTAGTCAACAGAGTTTTGGACATTTGGAGAGTGTATTTCCATTTCAGTGTGTGGGCCTTGAATGGAGTAATGGACTTCGGCAAAGCTGTGTTAAATTTTCCTTTTTTTTTTTTTTTGTTAGCTTCTTATCAAGTAGATGCATTTTTAAATTGGTTTTGAGTGGTTGTAACAGTCCCATGCTGAACGTGACTGAACTTGATAAGATTGGCTCAGTAATTCTTATAATACCATATTTAATGACTAAATAAATTTGGACTAGTAATATTAATGACTAGTCTCTCCTTGGAAACAAACTGTCATTTGAAGGATTCTTCATTTATAAACCACCTTTTAACTCGTACATATGAGAGGGTGTATTCTATCTGTATGTCATAGAGTAAAGCTGTTTGACATTTAAGATGACTTTTAATCTTTGCCATATTGCAGAATGCGTCTGGAAGTGTATTACTGATTTGCCAGACTTAGCAATTTCAACTTACATAAGCCATATCTTTAAAAATGTGCCTTCTAAAGTATTGTTTGGTAACCACATACAATATGAAACAATGAAAAAGCTCTTTCTAACATTATCTTCTTTTTTTTTTCCTTTTTTTTTCCTTGATGTGACCTTGAATGAATGCAGTTGCTTAAGGGAAAAGATGTTTTCTTTTAAAGTAATATAGGTAAATGAATAATGAAATTGCTAACTGGCAAAATTGGACATATCTGAAAGCTACAGCTGTAGCCTGGATCCTGTATGTTTACTTTTGACCATCTGGAGCTGCTCTGAGGCTGTTCCTGTATGAGGAGTTAAACGTGTGTGTAGTGTTTTGTAAGATGAGGGCCTTTGCTTCACTTTATTGAATTCCTGGGTGATCTCTGAACCTGTAATAGTTTTGTCTTCTATTTGGGAACAAAGTTGTGTAGCAAGCGTTTTCCATATTCATTGGTTTTATTGGTTTTATTGGTTTTATTGATTTGGCTTGTTGTATGGGTCGAAAATTTATTTGGAACTTCATTGAAAGGAAAAGTTGAATGGTAATTGGATTATTTCCATGAGCTTCTGAAAGAAATGTTCTTTCTCCTCAGTTGCTTGGGGCTTTTTTGGTTGGGTTTTTTCCTTTCTTTCTTGCATTGCAGGGGGGGATTGTTTTAGTTTTATTGGTTGGTTTGGTTTGGTGGTGGTTTGTTTTTTTGTTTTGTTTTAATAGCAGGTTGCAGCAAATGCAGATATTCTGAGTAAAAAGCTATTGGATGATCTTTTGGAAGATACTGCTCAGGAACTGCGGAGTATGGAGCAGCATGAGCGACTCCAGAGCAATGCTCTGCCTGTGGCTGACACTCACAGTCTGGAGTCAATGTTGGAAAGAATGGAAGAAATTGAAGTAAGATTTTTCTCTCTTGGGTGGTCTCATTAGTGCTAATTTCTAGTTTACTACCCATAAGTTGTAATAACTGTAAATATCAACATTCTTAAATAAAGCAAGGTCTGACTGGGTCAGTGCCTCAAATGAAAGACTTGGAAGGAGTTTGGGCTTCCAGCAAAACACTGTGAGAATGGAAGAAGGTTTTCCCTAATGGTTTTATTGCTAGCTTTAGAGCCCTTAGACCTGAGTTTGCTTCCCAGCTCAAGACTTTATGGCTTGGGTAATATGTGAATGAGACAATCAGTATGGTGATTATGTTGATTGTCTCCCAGATTGGAAAGTATTTGAATATGATTTTTTTTTTTGTGTGCTCTGGGATCCCAGTATTCCAGGAGCATGAGCATCTTGAGGAAATACGCTCTGACAATTCAGAATATTTCACAGGGCAGCATGGGGAAAGTTGGACAAATACATGGTTATCTGTGCCCTTATTTATCCATCTTTCTGTGTAAATATAATGAGGTTATAATTTCCTTGACTTAAAGCAATAAATGAAAAAGTTCATTAATTTTTTATCAGCTTTCCCACAGTTTCTGGTTCAAGTCCCATTTCAACCTTCCTGTTCAGTGAAATATATTGTAATGCAGATCTACAGAGCTTAGTGCCATTTGCTTCTAGAGATCTATTTGTAACTTGGAAGCATGAAGTTTACATTGTGTAGTGTCTTTATCATATAAGGCACTTAAGCACACATTTGATTTCTCTGTTGGTAGTAAGGCAGGAATGCCTGAGGGCTCTTCTGTTTTTTGGCTAGCTGCTGTTGAGCTGAAATGGGAACAGTTGTCGTGCTACTGACTAGTTACATCTTCCAAGTATGGCATTTTGAATGAGAGGAGTATCTGTGATTTCACACCCCTACTGCTTTTGTGTGTTAACTAGGCAAAATAAGCCTACTTTGACCACAGAGGATCATGACCTGCTTTCTGATTGCGTCAAAACAATCAGTACAGCTGAACTGCTAACTGTGTTAATTGATGGAATTTGTATGTTCAAAACCAGAGATACCAGGAGGCTGTACGCAGGAGATTCACCCACATTGTCTACAGTGATTTGGAGTTCTGGGCCCAGGAAGACAAAATGGGTAAGTGTCTTTTTAATACAACTTGTTTTTTCTGTAATTTATATCTTTAAATTAATATATTGTGAAGTAAAAATAATTTGATTATGTATGGTCAAATAACACCATCCAGACACATTTTTTTACTATAGGTACTCCTTTCAGAGGACTATTTCTAAAATCTAGTTCTAAAATCAGTATTGTAATGGGGAAGAATTTCTTCTGAGAACTGGCTGCCATTTTCTAATTGCCTTTGTTGGGGCTGCATTTAGGTGGAAAACGCTGCTAGTGCAATTTACCTGAAGGATAGGAATCTTTAACACATTCTTCCAATCATCAAGTAACTTTGAATGTTGTCCCTTTTCTAGGCTTTTGCATTCCTTAGCTTCTATGCTTTCTACTAAAATGTAATGATTTTCATGCAGTGAAGGTGATATTCCATAGGTACATACACTCCAATTCACTACTTGAATTTACTGCAGAGGACAGCTAGTTTACTGTCTAAATCTGAGGCCTAATCCTAAAGCCACTAAGGTCTAATCCTAAAGCCACTTTACTTGTTTTCTTGTTAAGCCCTGCATGATTTGTCTGTCTTCAGTTTTGAGATACTGGCAAATCTGTAAATCTTAATCTTGAGAAGAGTATTTAGTGTGTCCTCATTTGACTTGATTTCTTTGAAACACCATTAATTACTTAGCAGTAATCATTTTCATGCTAATGATTTCCAAACTAGAGTTCACAGGCTGAGGTGAGGTATGAAGTCTCTGTCTTGCTGTCAATTTGCTTAGGCAGGAGCAAATAGATACTTACCTTCTAGTTTGCTTCTCCTATTTCTTCCCTTTCCCCCCTTTATTTTAATAAACTATTGGTTTAAATGGTTTAGAGTTCAAGAGTAAATGTTAGGTAAATATTAAGATAGGAGTGAACCCATGACAGTTTAATGTTTTTCTGGGAATACATAATTGATAATATTAAATTACTTAAGCTTAGAAGATTTTTCTTGTTCCTTATTCCTTTCAAGTGATGATGATACTAGTTTTAGATCTTGTAGTGTACATGCAAGTTTAATTTTTACAGCCTCAGAACATCTGGTCTTTTCCTCTACAGAATTCACTCTCTAACATGCTTCAGCAAAAAAAAATTAATCCTTGAAAGAAAACTGTGATTTTGATGCTCCCAGTTCACATTAACCACATTTTTCTTGCTTGTTTTTATTGGATAGAAAAATAAATGAAACAATGTAAAGTCCTTCAGATGAAAAACAACTAACTTTTCACATCAATTTTTAATTGAGAAGGACCAAAGTAATACTGGTTGGAAATTGTTCACCAGTGAAAGGTAGCATTCCAAACAATAGCTTGATGATTCCATACATAACTGTATATACTTTAATATTGTTTGCCACAGTGGCATGCTAATAAGAATGACTTATGCTGCTTGTTTTTCCCCAGCCTTCTGCTCTGCTCTTTATCTTACTATTAGATTGAGTACAATAGTGAAGCTACACTGATATTTTTTTTTCAGCTGAGTATCTGATCACATACTGACTTTAATGGAATGGTGTTGTTTTATACCAGTTGGAAAATCTCAGAATAAGACTGGTGAAGGCTTAGCCCAAATCTTGTTGGATTTTTTTTCCCATGTCTTGGATTTACTGCCAAGCTCAATACATTACACTAGTTTTAGAGTGGTATTTTCGCTCTTCAGTAGAAGTGCCCACTGACACAACAAACTGTACTAAAGGTAGGGTTTCTAAAATGCCCAGCTTTAATACACTGAACTCTTGGAAATTCTACATTGAACATCCATATTAGGATGTTCAGTACTTTACTTATCTGAAAGACTTTCCCTTAAAAGAAACAAAAGTCTTTGTGAGGACCTACCTGCAGTAAATGTACTTTTTCTCTTCCAAAGAAACAATTTGAAATGTTATTTTCTTCCTTCTAGAACAGCAAATTGCATCAATTGCTGACAGAACTGCATCTCCTCCTCCAATTCAAATAACCACAGTAACCAGATGCACAGAGCCAGAAACCGACATTTTATTTGAAAAACCTTTTGATGGCAAGTAAGTAGAATATTTGGCCCTGCCCTAGGCTGTGGTGTATATCAGCTGTGTGTCTTCATTACTTTAAAGTTGTTGTTACTGTTTGAAGAGATTTTCTGGTCATACAAAAAGATACTAGAAATCTAGTTCTGGCTTAATAACTATTTCATTTTTCCAGTGGTACTGATGAAAACAAAGAAGCAGAGGAGCAACTGCAATCTGGAAATGACATTCTGCCACCCTTGACTTGTAATTCTCTACAGAAAGAGGGCTGTGTGTCTCTTTCTGTGCCAAAACATATGCTCCAGAGCATCTTGGATTATAACAGCAGATACACGCATCACTTAAAGCTTATTTCCCATGAGGCAGTAGGCAGTTTCAATCCATGGCAGATTGCTGAGAGGTATGTGAAGTATCTTTGTGTTTCTGATGTGAATGTATCAGCTGCTGGACAGGTTTTTCTGTCCTTCGGTAGCATTGAAATCAGTAATACAGCTCATTTGAGTGGCATTTGGCATCTGCATTAGTGTTTCCCAGAACAGGTCCTGCAATATTTGAGATTATTTGCCTGCGTGAAGTTGATCATGTGTGGTGATGGTTTGCCCAATTAGGCAGAGGTTTTAGTAACTGTGGTTAGACCACTCCATTTGAATCTCCCTGAAATATGCCTTGTCAGTTCTCAGTACTGTCATTCTGCCTTCTAAACTGTACTCCTGTTTGCAGTTGGTGTGATGATGGGTAGTTCAAGGACTGGCACCTTCTTGGGATTGGCAGATGAATGAAATGGCAGTAATTTCTCCTGACAGCTGAATTCCACTGTTGCTATGTGATACGCGGTGTTCCTTGGAATTAAACTCCAATGCTGTACAGCATGCTTCATTGACTTATCCTTACCACCAGAGGGCATTACGAATCTTTTTCCGTAAAACGCTCCTGTGCCACGGTCAGAAGATCTTAGGAAGACTAACAGACTAACTTATGGTATTTTAGAATATATGCAAAACTGAAGAGCGGTTTTCAAGAGGCCAGTAAGCAATTGGGTTCTTACACTAAAATAGTTTTCCCTTCTGTAACATTTGTTACAGTGCTCCAGAGATCACTGGAAAGTGAAATTTCTTTGCTCGCTTTTTTCTTAAACTTTATTGCTTTCAGTAAGGCCTGGTTCGGTGGCAGCTGAAATCAGTAAGAAGCTTCCTATTTGCTTCAGTGGCCTTTGGATGAGCACCACAGCATGTCAACTCTTATTCCTACAGCAGGATGAGTATCTAAGAGCTTGAAAAAACAAAACAACTGAGATCTCTTAACACTTTAACTCAAAGTGTGTCCTTTCCTATGACCCAGACTGAGGATAGAATTTCTGTCATCTTATGCAACACACATCAGAACATGTATCACCTATTTTCTTGGGCTAAACAGTAGAAAGCACGAAAAAACATGGATATTTGCCTTTTGAAATTGGAGCATTTGTAGCAGTGGAATGAATGCCTGGAATTTGGAAGTTTACTTTCTGAACCTTTTCCTTTTCCTCTCCCTCAGTCTTGCAGAGCAGTTAACAGAAGAAGCCCTGTGTGATGTGGCAGCAGAGCTGCAGGATGTCTGTGAGGATTATGCAGAAGCTGTATTCACATCCGAGTTTTTGCAGCCAGAGCAGTAAAGGCTTTCAGATCTGCCCCATTATCAAGTGTAACGTTAGCCTCGGTTGTAATGGTCTTATCAGATGATGTAATTTTTGTGCTTTTTAGAAATCTGTGGGATTCTGTTCAACAAAGGAATTGAATCCGTAAAGGATTCACCTGAGGTTTTTATAAGACCATTATCATAATGTTTTCCTTTTCAGATTTTGTTATACTGCATTTGTCAGGACCTTTGTGTTTTTAGCCAGTGTTTCAACAGAATGAAGTAAACTGTGGTAGGTAAAGTTTATGTATTTTGATAAGAATACTGATCTGTTTGTATGCCTGTATTCATTCATTTTGATGTACGATTTTCTTAATAGAATAAAATACTGGGAGAACGACTGGGTTCAAGCAATGTCATCGACTTAGCTGTACTGCGCCTCAGTTTTCTGCTTTAAAGTGGAGAGAATCTGCCTTATCTACCTCAGAAGGGAGCTGTGGGGTTGTTTAGTGCTCTTAGTTAAACTAGTTGAATATATCTGATAGTTGTGTTGGAAGAATGAAGCATCACTGGTATCTCTAAAGCCAAGATGGAACAGTCCAGAGTAAAAGCTGTTTAATTCGCTGTTTAGGGCTTTCAGAATCATGTGAGAAACATGTTGTCTGACCACCACACTTAGCATATATGCTAGGGTTGGTTCTTTTGAGGACGTGGCTATCCAAAGGAAGGATTTTCATGGCACAGCATTAATTTGATGTAAACACTTGTCGCTCCTCATGCTCACAGGCCACCAGCCTGATTGGACTCTTGCAGTCAGCTTCTGAATGTAGTACCTCTTCTGCTGATTTCTGAATATCATTAGTACATTATACACAGACAAACGAGACCTTTCAATAGAAGCATATCATGGAGACTTTCTTCCCTTTTTTTCCCCTCAAGTTACTCTAAAATACTATTACTTTATCAGTATTTAGTGATCCAACCTCATTACTTACTCTTAAGAATCCCACAGATAAAGAGAACAACAAAATAAATGAACAGTTGGCAATGTTGAATTGTTTATTTCAAGTAATCAAAGTGCTAGTTTGGGAGGGAGCAGTGAGTAATAATTATTTACGGTAGTATTCAGCCCTTGAGGTAACTCAAACCCCAACATGACAGTTTGTTTCCTTTGACAAATTTATTTTCTCCTATACTGTTCAACCTATAACAGAATAATTTTTAACCTTCTAAGATTATTTTTATTTCCTCTAATTAGAACATACATTTTAAAAATGATTGTTTTAATTGAAGCCTGGTTTACTGTTTTGTGTAATTTCAACACTACCTTTTTTATTTCTGAGGTTATAGAGGTAAGTGTGGTTTTAAGTCCAAAAGACTTAAAATCATAGTGTCTCTATGTATGTATACATATATATACACATGCTTGTCAAAGTGTTTTCAAGGTATTTAATTTTCTAATAAACTGCACTTGTTTCTTAGGCCTGAACTTAGTTTTAATTTAAGAGAACTTCCATCTGAACCTGTTTGGAATAGTCAGCACCCAACATGCAAGGGAGTATGTTGCAGCATTACATGAGTCCGACTACCAACCATATGCCTTGAAGCAATGTGGTCATCTGTCAAGGTAAATGTACTTCCTCTTAAATCCCATGGTACCATGGTATCCTCTGACTGCTGATGCCAAAGTGAACTTTTATTCTGGATGAGAATTTTGTGGCATTTGTGTGCTGCCTTGGAGCAGAGATGTGTGGATAGTGAAGGCTTTAGGTAGGATCCTGACTTTCACACTCTTTGGTCCTTCCTAAGGAGTTTAACTAAAGGATTCTGTAATGCATTATTTGCACAGGCAAGCTAGACAATTGCAAAGTTTCTATTTTAAGAAATTTCATAATTGTAGGGATTCATCTGAAGGTGAGTCTGCATGTCATTTTTCCTAAGGGACAAACTGGCATTGAGCTGGAAAACATTATGCACATACATAATTCTTGTCACAGTAAGTTTCTTCAGTGTCAGAGCTATGAGAAGGATGATGCAAAAACAGCATGAAAGAATTCAGTAGTTCTATAGGCATGTGGATGACTCCAGCAAATACCAATTGCTGCAGTCATATGTAGCTGAAGTAGAATTTAAGTGTATAGAGTGGGTCAGGGTGACTTAGGTGATGGCTGGTAGAAGAATATCAGTTTGGTGCAAGGGCAGTGCCATATACTGGGTGCACCAACAGGCATTAACCGCCCTGCCTAGCCTGCCTGGGACCTCTGCCTGTGGCCAAGAGTCCTCTTTGTAGTCAGGCAAATCCCTGGTCCTTGCTTGAAGTTGTGCTGCAGGTACAGCCATGTCCTCCTTGGTCCCTGCTCATCCAGACTTGCTTGACCTTGACTCTAACTCCTTAGCTTTGTGGTCTGATGATGCCTGGACTGTTGGTGCAACCTGTGACTGTCGTCCTCCTGCCTTGTTGAGGTGCTGTGGGACTGTGTCCTGCTGGTGTGCTCACTTTTCCAGGCTGTGCCATGAGCACCCTTGGCTCCCAGCTTGTCCTCCCTCCTGGGGCAGCTGTGCTCCTCCTTCCTGGTGGATAACCACGTGTGCAGGGAGCAACGAAGCAGGAAGCTGAGGGGTGACTCCAGAAATCCTCTGTGAGGACCTTGAAGACAGATTTGCATTCTATGAGCTGCTCCTGCAGCTCCTGAAATCATACAATCTGCCCTGTAAATATTTAACCATAGGAATTAAATCGCGTGCTTCTGGGAGTGAGGTAGTTATGGCAACAGCGGCTGCTCTACCAGTGCTTTGGAGAGCTGCTGTTTTCTACTAATGCTGGACCTAATTCAACTTCCAGTAATGTCAGTGTAAGAGCATAATTGAACTCTGTTCTTCTTTGGCTTGCTATGTCTCTGGGTTACTCCTGGAGGTGAACTTTCTGCACATCCTGCTTCTCTATGGACTACTTTCCTTGAAGGAAAAATAAATGGGGATTTTTTGGTTTTGGTGGTTTGGTTGTAATTTTTTTTTTCTTTGAAAACATATTCAGCAGCAACAGGAAAAGGGGCTCTGTTCATGATGTGTGTGTCCATGAGTAAAGGGGCTCTGTTCATGATGTGTGTGCCCATCAGTTACCTGCTAAAGACAAGATCTGCTACAGTATGTCTTCTCTAAGTATGTCCTCGAAGAACATAATTAAGTTTGTTGGTTTGTTTTTTTTTCCTCAAATGACACCACATTCTCTCTTACAGCATGTTTGAAGTACTAGATTGCACTTTATGTTTTAAGATGGTAGTCTGGTCTGATTAAAAAGAAGCAGGGTGAAGGACAGTGGTCCCAAATGGTCATTTGTCATCTGTTTTGTTTTGCTTTGTGTGTGTGGTAGTGTCTGCCTGTTGTCTTTTTCATAACAGAGGTTGCAACATGTTGGTAAAAGGACTGAGCAGTATTTTTTAAGGACTGATTTTTAATATATTTACTTTCATTTTAAATGTTCTTTCAAGCAGCTCCCTGATTTGCCAAGATGTGTGTAAAAATTGCTGAACTCTGACCTAATTCATGAACTACATGAGTTTTCCTTCAATCAAATTCCTACTGTACCACATACAGCTAGTAAATCTAGCTATAGATTCCAGCTTTAAAACCAATACAGAATATGGTCCCACTGCATCAAGGTTGCAGTCAGTGCTTTACTTTTGCCTCATTTTCCCTCAGTGGAGATTTGTATTTTCAGTCTGTGCCAAAGGCGCGCTCACAGAAGACAAGGGTCATGCTACAAAGTGGGGTACATGCCACAGGTAATGGTGCTGCTGCTGTGGTTAGTGGTTCAAGGGGCTAAGACAAAGCAATCTTACAGTAGCCATGAGAAGGTGAGAGTCCATAGTCCTGTGTGGGAGTAAAGGAGCCAGCTGGGTTGGACTAGCCACAGCTGCAGTGATTGCTGTTACTGGTTCTAGCCTGTATGAGCAGGTAACCAGGGTGACAACGCTGCAGCCTGGGACTGTGTGGGGCCATGTACTTGCTGTTTCCACCTCTCTCTGCAGAAGGCATTGCTGGAATACTTTGTGTATTTCCTTCTGGGACTGAGAAAACTGCCTGGGAACCAGCTGGAGGAGTGAGACTGGTCCCTGCTCTGAGCTCAGATTTCTGGAGCAGGCCAGTTCTCTAGAGGCTGGTGTAGGTAGACTTCTTCTGGGAAATACATGGTGGACAGGCTTAGAATAGCATGAGAACTGGGGGAGGAATGGAATAAAGAGAAAGCATGAATTATGCCCTAGTATCTCTCAAATCATGCTCAATTAGCTGTTAGGAATGTTTTCTCAGGACCTAGATAACAGAGTTTTTTTAGTGGTACTTTGTATATAGTGAGAACTGTAACCTTTTCTTATGCATTAAGCATTCATCTTCCACCCTCTAATACCCTAAAGCTCTGTGGAGCCAGAGCCAGGCTCACTCTGGTGATTTTTGAAGCTGTTTGGTACCACTTTGGCCTCACACTAAAATCAATAGGGACTGGATGTCATTGATTCCCTTAAGGATCTGTTTCAGTGCTGTTTCTTGTAACCCCATTACATAAACCTGACCTTGTGCCAGCCTGCTTGGCTGGGAGTGAATGCAGCCCTGATCTGAAAGGGCTGGATCAGTGTATACCACCACCCTGTCGTGAGGGAATAAACCTGCAGGACTGAAAGCTTGAGGGATGCTCTAGCCTGCTAAGCCCTTTGTTTAAGCTCAGCCTGGTCACTGTGTGATGTAAGGTGGGCTTATTAATTGTGGAAGACCTAGATGTGGGGAGAGGGGGAAGGAGAGAGGGTGTCCTATAAAGAAGATTTTTCTGTGTTAGCTGATTAGAATTCCTTTGTTTCCTTTTTTGGGAAAGGTTTTGGCTTTCTGTTTGTATTTGTGTCAGAGTTGAGGAAACAGTAAGGTTTAATAGGCTTGGAGGCCAGGAAAGGCTATAACTTAAATAATTTTGTGAGTAAAATGTCTGTCCATTCCCCATTGTACCCTACATTATCCCTGTAGTTGTAGAAGTCCTTCAGCAGGGGTCTGCGTGGGATTAGGAGCTGCACAGAGCCTCTCTGCAGGCTGTGTTTGAACTGGAAATCAAACTACATCAACGGAGTTTTTTGGCTGGTGTTTCAAGGTGCTGAGGCCAGAAGGAACCATGTCAGCCCCGTGCCCTGCACCCTGTGCTGCAGCAGTAGCAGCTTTGGGCTTAGCAGGTCTGTGGGCTGACAGCAGAAAGCTGATCTGGCCCAGCTGAAGACAGCTCTGAGGCCATCAGCAACTCGGCAGTGCTGATCTGGCACCAGCTGCTCTTTGTACAGTGAGCCCCATGAGGGTACCTGAATGGACTGTTGTGTTCTGCTCAGCTCGTTCTCGGGCACGTCTGGGCTGTTCATACCTGACGTACCACAAAGCCTGTCTCTGTGGGCAGGTTATGTAAAAATAGATGATGAGAAAGGAGGGGATTGGAAATCGTAGTAGGCTTGACCAGGAAAACCAGTGTCTCCTTAGTCTGTCCTCTCAGCTGACAGCTGAAAGGGAAACTGGCTGTTTCTGGTAATGTGCATTAACTTCGTTAGGCCCATTTCATTTTTGTATTGGTGTTTGTTAGATCTTGATTTATATTAATAGGAAAGATGTACATCAGGCTGTGCAAGATGCCTTTGGAGTTTACTCTCTTTGAAATGAAAGCAGTGCCAATTGGTTATCAGTTGGTTACACCTGTCTGAATTCTTATTCTGTAATGCAGTTGTCCCTGAGCAAGTGGTAGAGAGAAATTATCTTGATCAAACCAAATGCAAAGCAAGAGAACAACCAGTGCTGCTGAAGTCATGGGCAGAAAATGCTGATTAAAAAAAATAATAAATTGCTATTCTTTTTCTGCTGCCACCCTCTGTGTCTTCTGGGAAGTTTTGCTCACCCTTGTAACAAGCAGAACAAAAGCTTAAGACGTCTCACTTGCATCTGCCTGATAGAAATGCAGCAATGCCAGATTTCTGCAGGCTTTGACCTCTGGTGGAAGTCTGAGTCTCATTTATTTATTGAACTGGTTTAATCTTTTATGTTTGGCTATTCCTTTCCTTCTGTGAGTCACACATCAGAATAGCAGTGTTAGGAGGGTTCATTTCTGAGGAGTGGGTCTTCGGTTGTTCCAACAAATTCTTGGTAGAGACAAACTCCTGCAATTTCAGTTTGCGCTTAGAGCTCAGCAGTTGTCAGAAGTTGGCCTTCTGTTTGGGGCAACTGCAAAGAACCTGGCCTTTATATTGTAAAAAGCTAGTTCACAATCAAGGTGTTTTCACTGGAAATCGCATTTGTCTCTGAGGTTTGTAAATGTGGCTGAAATTCAAATGAAAGGTAATGCCCTACACAATTGGCTGTTGTCTAATTGGGAAAAGAAGCTTGTTCTGAATGTGAAACTACGTAGCATGA
Organism: Pezoporus occidentalis; assembly: GCF_034315485.1. Taxonomy (NCBI): domain Eukaryota; kingdom Metazoa; phylum Chordata; class Aves; order Psittaciformes; family Psittacidae; genus Pezoporus; species Pezoporus occidentalis. The sequence goes on along the minus strand of NW_026913673.1, from coordinate 134,384 downwards.
ATTAAGGTAAATGTAAGGCTGCTGCTGCTTTCTCCCTCAATCCCTATCCCTCTGGCTTCCCTCTCCTGCCTCTGCAACCAGTCTGAGTATTTAGGCTGAGGAAAGACCCAGCCAGCCAGAACAGGGTGAGCAGGAAGGAGATATAGAGCAAGTAAGCTTCTTTAAAAGGCAAAGAAAGAAAAGCTCTTTCTGTTAAGACTTCCAGTATAGGTTTCTAACCACCTCAGGAGCACATGCTTAACAATGATTATATCAGCAGGAGGTGGCACCATCCGTGTCAGTTATTAATAAACCTCTTAAAATGCATATGCTGACTCTCTTTTTCCTCTTATTTTTTTAACTCACTGTAGCAATTTGTCACTTTTTGAGCTGGCACAGAACAGGAAGTCCACAGTGTTAGTGAAAAATAAAGAGCGCTGTTCCAATGGACCCAAACTGAGATGCTCCAGGGAGATCAAGCTGAGCAATTCCATAGAGGCAGCTCCTTAAGCTGTCTCTTAGAGTGTCCCAAAATCTGCCTGAAATAGAACCAACTGTATGAGATGAAGGCTGCTCAGAGAATAATACAAAGAAATCAAAGTCAGCAACTAGCACGTTTGTTCCCTTTCTGAAACATCATCTTTTGCTTCTTCAGCAGCCCTCGCTAGCCTTGGGTTTTGGGGGTAGGTTGTGGAGTGGTGGTGTGCAGGCTCTAAAATATATGCTCTTGAGGTCCAGGGACTTTGCTTTTCTGCTTTGTGACAAAGCTGTTGATGCTGCGTTTTGTCTCTGAATCTAAGCCCAAATAAACTTGTCTTCTAATCCAGATTTCAGTCCATTTCTAGAAGATGACAAACAGCCTGGAAACAGTTGCAGGCGTGGACTTTTCCTGCTGGCACAGCCAGCATTCCCCAGGGCTGGGGTGAAAGTTAGTGACCTCTTCTACCTTGTGAGTTTTGCTAAGAAGGAGTCCAGCCCCATTACCAGTCTAAGACCAGCAGAGGCTTGCTGTCTAGGCCCAGAGAGGGCAAGGCTCTGGATCAGTGTCAGTGCTGTGGGGAAAGATGCGATGGATTTATTTTGCCTTGTGTATGTTTAGTCCTGTGGGCAGTGCGGCACTGACTCTTTAGGCAGTGAATTATGCAGAAGCAGAACAAGTGGAAGAGGCAAGTCTCTCTCCACAACAACCTTGCTGCTGGGTTGAATCTTACCCAAACATCTGAATACCGTGAATGTCTGCTTAATGCACCTGGCTGGGGCCAAAAGGAAATATGAAGTGAGTTGTGCCAAGGAGGCAGGGGAAAAAAATATTTGCAGTCCAGTAATGTTTTTTGAAAACTCACCAGGATGAAGAGCGTCAAAAATTTGTCAAACTCCCTTTTGTCATAGAAGAGGAAAGGCTGACTGTGACCTGGAGTAGCTGAGCCTGAGGCCCATGAAGGAGCTTGAAAGTCTCAGCCTTAGAAGCATAGTTTCTGCATGCTTGACGTTGTTTCTCCCATGCATTACACAGATGGTTCCGTAGCCTTCTCTTAATGGTACTGATAAATAAGAGGGCTATGGGTGTCACCAAGGGAAATGATGTGCATGGAGTTGCCCAGCATGTGCACATCAAGCTGTATGTGAATGTCTCCATCCTGCTGTGTAGGGCAGATATAACTTCAGCTACCCTTCTTTGCCCAACTCCTTGGACACCGTTCCCTTACCTCGCTCACAGTGGGGCTGTAGCATGAGCATGGTTCACCCTGGTTTGTCTGTCATGCAGCAAGCTCTCTACAAGCCTGGCTGGGTGTTGAGAGCTGCCAACCTGTGGCAGAGCTCAGCCACTTGCAGTGTCGCTCCCAGCAGCAGGGTGAACAATTTGCCCTAGCTGAGACTGGCCTGTGCCTGAGAAAGCCAGTGGAATTGAGGTTGGGTATGTCTGTGCACAGCTGCTGTGCTGCAGAACAGGAATGCTCCACAGATGCTTTTAAAAGCCTGGTATCATGGGTTCTCCCTCTCTCCTCAGCATTTCAGTTAGGAAGCAGATGACTAAATATAGCCTACTGTCTAAAGCACGCAGAGCTGTGCTGTCGCATTACTGCTCTAACATTTAATTTTTATTCTCCTGAACGTGTCCAGTTGTTTGTTGTTTGGTTTTGTTTTCTGTTTTTTTTTTTTGGGGGGGGGGGGGGGGGTGTATTTATTAAAACCCAGTCCTGCATTTAGTTAAAAAAAAAAAAAAAGAGATGGATTTAGGATCAAGCTGATATTTATCAATAAATCCATAGTCCTTCCTCCTGCTGGTCTTTCCTAACATTTTGCTCTGTAATGGACCAGCAGTCAGGCTCTGGGAAGAGGCTTCCTAGCAATGCATCAAGCCACTATAACAATGTTTTAAGGAAAACACGCTGTCTCTATGAAAAGAAACATTGAGAAACCAATAGACTTTTCCACATTGAAAGAGCAGATGCTGCATTCTTATCCACTGAAATGGAGAGACCCTGCAATTTTATCACCATCTTCTTTTTTTTAATGGAAAAATCAGAAAGGGGTCAATAAAGTGCCATGAATATCAGCAATACTGAGTTTGGAGAGCCTGGGTTATTCTTTAATAGCGGGTTAGACTGGGGAGCCAAGAGGACAAAATCTGAGCTATTCCACACTGAAAGAATGAAATACCTAATCAGCATGAGTGCTGATCACCGTAATGCTGAGCTCTAACATATCCTGTCTCTTTTTTATTTTGGCCTCTTAAACTATTTGAGGTTATGTTCCAAGAGCTGCCATCTCAAGGCTTGTTCTTGGATCCTGGACAGCTTCTTTGGCTCTTTCACTGGCATGAGCAGTGACAAAGCAGGTGTATCTGCTGCCAGAGAATTTCTCAGTCCTTCCAAGTAAAGCAGCACAGTGCAACCCATTTCTAGTGGGTGGCTGACGTGGAACACTTGGCTGTGAGTTGCTCTACTGCCTGCTGTTTTCTCTGATTCAATGTGGTGTCTGCTCCTTAGGGCTGCTTCTCTCTGTGATGACTTCAAGGAGGATATGGGAACTGAGCTTAAAGGGTTCTCCTGACCTTCACTGCACCCTCCTCATCAGCTGCTTTCCCCAAGTCCCACACTGGTGTATCACTGAAGTCCCGTAATTGCTAACAGAACTGCACTGAGCATCACCCTTTCTTGAAATAAGCAATTGTCTTCTGACTATGGACAAACAACGTTGGCTCCGTAAGACAGATTTCCCATTTCCCTTCCTTCCTCAGCAGTTTCCTAGTTTGTTTCCCAAGGCTGCTTAGGCCAGATTGAACCTAGTGTTACCAGGCACACCTCTACAGAAGCCAGGGTTGAACTCGGTCCTGGAGATAGCAAGCAATCAACTTTCAGCTTTGCCACCTAGGATCTGAAGTGTAGAGCTGGAGCAGCTTTCCCTGCCCGGTTTGATGGATCATTAGGTAGGCAGATGTTTTCAGTAGCGTGAGTTGGTAGCATTCTTCTCTGAGCACCCGTCCTCAGGGGTCTCTGCATTGCCTGCAACACATGGCAGTGTCTACTGCATTGATGTTTTTTCTGCGTGAATTAGCATGCAAAACACATTTTGTATGAGGTATCATTTCTGTAATTAGGCATCTTCACCAGAAAACCTTGTAATGATGGGGAGCATCCTTTGACAGAGGCTTTGTCTTGAGAGGAGTTTCTCTGCTCTATTGTAAGCGGGACAACTTGCGTCACCAGAAAACCAGGTGTTCAGAATTAAATGTGTTTGGAATTAGATTCTTTTCCCAACAGGTACTTGGATGTATAAATATATTGGAAGGCATTTGAGCTCAGGCCATTGCCTGGCATACTGTATTTTTCTTACATTGTCATTTGGCTGTTAACCCTTGTAGCAGTTCTACAACTCCTGTGTAATGCATGGGGAAAAAAAAAAAAAGGAACCCAAAACCTACGTGCCTTTACGTAACAAAAGAATTTAGTTGCAATCACTGAATCTTTCTCAAGTCTTTAGGAGAAAGAAACTCGTGGAGGTTTATGTTGTCAAGGGCTGGTAGTTGTCTGTTTACAGTGTTCAAGTCAATATAAATGAATCTCTTACCAGTGAGGGAGGTGGTTCGTGCTGCCTTCAGAGGCTGCCATTAACTGCCTGCTCAGGTAGCCCTGCCAAGAGACAGTCACTGCATCTAGCCCAGTGCTAAAGAGTCATTAAGGATGAATGTATTTTGGAATCAATCGTGGTGGTGTGTATGGGCAACAACAGAGCTTGTGCTTTTTTACAGCCAGAGCTACTGTGCAAAGGTCTAAGTTTTTACTGCCTCCTTGGGGGAGGACAAAGCTGGGGGTGGGAGGCAGCACATTTGCACTGACTCCTAAATGACAAGAGTCTGGAGCAGCGAAAATGAAACAGTTTGTTGATACGATTTCCTTAAAAACCTGTTGAACAATAGATGGGGCACCAGTTCATTTTCAGATTACAAACCAATCCTATTAAACTGGTATCAAATGCTAATTCAACCTTCTTTGAAGGGCCAGGCCAGAATCTGATTTTAAAGTGTGTTTTCAGAGAGACCCTAATACAACTTTGATTAAAGGCAAAGGGTGCTCTTACATGTTATTCAGGGTCTGCTTTCTCTGAGCAAAGGAGAGAGCAGGGAGGAGATAGCTGAGCGGGCAGCGAAAAGCAGCGCCTCTCAAAACTGGTACATGTGGTAGTAGTGTCTCCTGACCGAAGTTCAAGCCTTTCCTACCGCCGCGTTATATAAGCACAGTAGGTTGGGAGGTCTCTCGAGGTGTTCCGGCGCGGATCGCGGCCGCTGAGGGGAGCCCTGCGGGAGGACCCGAACCGGGGCCGCTCGCTCCCGGCAGGTTCACGAGCAGCCACCCGCCGGCCCCTGCTCTCCGCGGAGCCGCTCGCTGCGCCTTTAACGACGGCGGCTGCGCCGCGGCGGGCGGGCTGCGCGGCGGCACCGAGCGGCGCGGCGGCGTCTCCCGGCCGCGTCTTCCAGCGCCGCAGGCGAGTGGGCGGCGCGGGGCCTCCGCCGGGAGCAGATGGGGCGGCGGCGCGCGGGGAGGGCCCCGCGGGCGAGCACCTGAGGCGGCCGGGAGCGGGCGGCCCCGACGATGGCGAAAGCGCCGCGCCCAGGTGAGCGCGGGGCAGCCCCGAGGGGAGCGCGCGTGGCCCCGCGCGCAGAGGGGAGGCTCCCGCCGCCGTCCTGCGGGAGCGGTGACCGCCAACCCGCGGGTGCCCGCCTCGGCCGGGGCCGTGCGGAGCTGCGGGGGCCCCGCTCGCGTCCGCGCCTGTGGCTGCTCCCCGGCCTCCTGCGCGCTCTCCGCGGCGCCGGGAAGGGAAGGGAAGGGAAGGGAAGGGAAGGGAAGGGAAGGGAAGGGTCCCCCGGTGTGAAGGAGCCCTGCGGCTGCCGCCTCCTCGGGAGGCGCCCGAGCCAAGCGCGCCTCTTCGGGTGGCAGCGGGGCGGTTGCCGGGCAGCCCGTCCTGAGGGTGGAGCCCCTCCCGCGCCGCCCCAGTTCGCTGCCTCAGCTCGTGCTTCCCGCAGGCCGGGGCAGTTCGGAGGCCGGGGGCTTGGGGCTGTGGCCGGCAGGCGCCGGGCGGCCTCGGGGGCAGCGCGCTGTGTGTAGGGACGCTCGGCGCAGCGAGCGGAGTGCCGGGGAGCCCCGTGCTGCTGCAGAAGTCGTTTTCTTGGGGCTGCACGCAGAGCCCTTTGCCTTTGAAGGTGAAGGCCTGGCTGTGCCGTGACTGAGTGCCTGTGGGTCTGTAGGTGAAACTTGCCTGGAGTTTGGTGCCACTTCTTGGCACAGATTTACCTCAGCGCGGCAATATTAGGGCTGAACCCAAAGTCTGCCTGGCAGAGTTTATTCTTGTATTTTTTTTTCCCCCGAAATAGGCATGGATTGGTGGCAGCCCAGAGATGTAGCGCTCGGGAGCATGAGAGCGTCAGTCATTTCAGAAGATGCAAACACAGTATTGAACTAAACAGTTGTTCTCCATCTTTTGGAAGGTGAAGGAATAAATGGGGGAAAAGTCTCATTGTTTTTTATTTGGCCTTAGCTTTTTAAGGTCCTTTTAACTTTGATAGGAAAATAAGGCAGTATTGCTTTCATTGTCAGTAGTATGGGAGTAATGTAATCCGCATGCATAGTTTGGTTGTTCAAACCCCACTTTGCACAGGGATTTTAAAGGATGGTACTTCTCTTGAATGTGATTCCACTCACTTCAGTGGACAAAATACAACTTTTGATGCCATCTTTATGATGTCACTACTGCTTACTGCAAATAAAAGCATAACTTGGTCATTCAAAAAAGTTGCTCTGGCAGAGCGTGTCAGGGTTAGGAGCAGGAAAAGTGTCTGCTTTGTTAAATTGAGGCAGCTGAGTTTATCAGTATGAGCTGGAATACGCACAAATAAAGAAATGTGGCTGTTTTGCTTGTATATACCCTGCCTTGTAGCCCTTGCCAGTGCTGTAACCTCATCACAAATGCAAAGAAACACCATAATTCTAGGAGCCATGAAACATGCAGTTTAATCACTGGAGAATGACATGTGCTTCTAAAGGCACATGTGTCATATTTGGAGGCAGTCGACTTGTTTCAGTAGCCAAATCCCACCTAGTGACCGCCAGATCTTAAGGCTTGGAATGGTCCCTGCGCAGAAATACTTGAACATTTGCAGGATTGTGTACTCCAAAACCACGTTAGCAGCAATTGCAGATCACTACCTGACATGTCTGTGGGGGTGGTGTGGTATCTGATCTTCATCTCCTACTTCGTTTTCTAACAGACAGCAGTGACTCAAAAATGCCAGATCCTCCTCAGAAAGCCAAAATCCCTGCACTGTGAAAGTAGTCTTTCAGATGTGATGCAGGCAGTCCACCTACAGTCGTTGTAGGAAAAGGTTAGAGAATATTCGTATCTGGTTTTGGGGAGTTAGTTTGGAGGAGGTGATGAAACTGCTGAGAAGGGGGTGAAGTTAATTTCTGCTGTGGGGAAGCTGGCATTTGAAGCTTCAAAAAACAGCTCTAAGAGATGCACCACATTTACAGGAAAGCTTGATCTAGGATTTAGAGCCTGGACAGCCTTGCCCTTCTCTCTGTCCATCTTGCCAGTAATCCCATAAAGGGCAAGACTGCAAATGTTGCTGCTACCTTAAAATAGGGGCTTAAAGGCCTGCATGACTTTGCTACTTTATTTGTTTCCTGTGTTCACTAGCAAATATATGCCTATCCTAACCATCTGCTGCAGAACTGCCAGTTGAAGGATATACAGAGTAGGTAATCAGGGACTTGCCACTGCTGAGTTGCTGTGAGAGGAAAGACACTGCGAGGAATGGGAGAGAGGAGTCGGTTATATTAGGTACTTCTGACTACAGTGGTATCTGGGCTGTTCCTTCAGGTAGCTCTTTCACTTGACTGTTTTGACAAGAGAACCTGCATTTTGTGTGTACTTTGTTCTGCGTTTAACTATGTCTCTGGCTTTGTCAGCTGTGCTCTTTGCTCTCCTTTTGAATTTTATTTAGGGGCTGACGCATCCACGATGAGAATAAAGGGAGCTCCTGACCCTTTCCTGGTATCTGCTCAATCTTGCTGACTGCCTTCAAGCTGCTTCTCCTCACCACTTCCTGGCCCAAGCTGCTTTCTTTCCAAAACTGACCACTTTATTCCTCCCTAAATGCTTCCCTTCACCTTTCAGTTTTTCCATTGTACCTCTCAACCCTTTTCCCATCTCTTAGAAATCCTGTCTTGGTTTGCTGCCTCTGTCAGTCCAGGAGTGCTCTCAGGGAGTATTGTAACATCTCTTCCCTGGGTTGCAGCTTCTCTAATAAACCTAGTGACTTCGTTCATTCCAGGACCCTGCTTGCTTTATTGCACTTTCAGGATTACCTTTCTTCTCCTTTTCCTCATTTAGAATCGTAGAATTGTTTAGATTGGAAAAGACCTTTAAGATGAGACCTCCTGACTTCTTGCATTTCATCTTGTTCTTAAGTACTTGCTACTTAAGGATAAGTACCAGGAACTTTGTCCTAGTAATTGTCCTCAAAGTCCCTTTTGTGCTTTTCTGTACCTTTTAATTCTTCCTCTTCTCTTTCTGAAGTGCTAGCAGTGCTTCCAAGTCTGCAATTCACAAGACTGCAAGAATAGAGAGATTTCAGCAGGGCAGGACTCACCCTGTACTTAGAGTACTGCAGGTTCATGAATGGAAGGTATGGTTTGGTGATGTGATGGCTTGCTGCTAACAGTAAGAAAAATTCTGCGCGTTTCCACCTCTTTCCCATGCCAGCTCCCAAGCTGCCCCAGCTTTTTTTGCAGTTGAGCTCTAGGAACCAAACAGATGGAAAACTCTTTGTTGTATGAAATTTGTAGAAAGTTTAGGTTTTGCTGCTTTTGCAGTCTACAGACTGAGCTGCAGGTAGCTGCCCTCCCTGGTGGGAAGAATGAAATAGGGTCACATCCCTTATAAGCAGCTACCAGTTAGGCTGGTTAGATGCCTCTCCCCTTCCGCTGGCCTCCCACTCCTTGATTTGCCTCCCCTCTCTGGTTTCCTGTTTTCCTCCCCCTCAACCTGCCGCTCTAAATTTCATCTCCCTCTCTCCTTCCCTTCTGTGGCTCCCCATCTTCCCCTGGCGTTGCGCATTCTCCCCCTTGGCCTCCTGTTGCCCTCTGCCTCCTGTTGCCCTCTGCCTCTCTGCCAGCCACCCCTGTCCTGGGGGCTGAGTTTTCACTTTGGAATAATTGGAAGGAGGGTCAGCATCTTCCTCTGTATTGCCTGAGCTCCTGAGCCTGAGAGTGCCTCCAGCAGTTAAATTCACATCTTTTTAAAGTACGTCTTCTGTTTTACGGTTGCTAAAGAAGAAATAAAACATAAATAGAAAATAACAGTGAGTAATTTTGGCCTACAGTAAGTCTTAGCTGTGTAGTCACTAGGTAACACTCTGTGGGTAGCTCAGTTAAATCACTTAATGGGTAGGCAGGAAGCATCAGGAACCTGCAGAACCAGAAAGAAGTATTATTATGCAACACCAGTGAGTTGCAATAGCAAAGGTCGTTCCTTCTGCCCAGTGTCTCTTTCAAATGGAAAAATGACTCGTGCTGTTTGGTTTTGTATGGAAAACTGTCCCTGAATTCAAAATGGCCACAGTTCTAAAACACGCTTTAACACGTGGAAATGTTTTAATTGTGCAACAGTCTGGTTTTGCTTAGTTTTTTATTGAGATTCAGTCTTCAATACTTTGTTATATAAAAGACTGAGTTTTCAGTAGCTATGAGAAAGCTGTGTGCTATTTTGTCTCAGCTAACTATGTTGGTGTGGTAGTAGTATTCAGGAGTGCGCTTTTTATGGTTGCCTGTCTGTGGCATCTGCTTATGTCTAGGCTTGATTGGCAAATTCTAATTATTACCAGGCAAAAGATGTAGCAAACTGCTGGGGATGCTGCAAAGCTTGAATTCTGTAGTATTGTAACAGGAACATGGATTGTATTGAATTAGTTTTAGAGGAAAGCTCACTGCTGTAAGTGCATCCAATGAAAGCTTCTGTTCTTACCCCAGGCTGCTTGAATGCCTCTTCTTGGAAGGTCTGGTGCAAACACACCTGAGCCTGGACAGTCTGTTGGGCTAGTCTGCTCCAGTGGTGATACTGCCAGTGCACAGGAGGGGCTGGTAGGGGCGTTTGGATCAGCCTTATTCCTTTTGATTTGTCCTCTGCTTAACCTAACCATTGATTTGTGCATTGTCAAGGAGAAGGTGGCCTTTAGGAGATGCTGGAGTGATTCTTAAACTGAAGCTTCTGGACTGTGCCTACTGTTCTGCTCTGCTCTCTCACTAATACACTTCAGGTATAAAATCATTGCTCTTTCATTCCCAAAGTGTTTGTGCTGAACCTGCTGGTGAAGTTCTGCTGTAAACAGTGATGAATCAAGTCACGGTTTACTTTTTCAGCAGCAGTAAGTGCCTACTGTTCTGCTCTGCTCTCTCACTAATACACTTCAGGTATAAAATCATTGCTCTTTCATTCCCAAAGTGTTTGTGCTGAACCTGCTGGTGAAGTTCTGCTGTAAACAGTGATGAATCAAGTCATGGTTTACTTTTTCAGCAGCAGTAAGTGTATGTAAAAGCTGATTCAAGCTGGGGAGAAGGCAGAACCAGTGAAGAAAGGCATCATGGCTGTGGTTTCAAAGCAAGGGTAGGTTTACTTCCCAGTGCACTTGTAAAATGAGTTTTCAGCGCATTAGGTCACATGGCAGAGGCCTGTGCCCTGGTAAAGAGTGCTGTCCACTAGAGGACGTCGTTTCCGCAGGCAAGCCTTCTGTTTTAGGGAAGGTCCTACTGTGCTCTGCACACACTGTCTCCACATGTATTACACCTAAAGACCTGGGCCTACCATGTACAGTATTCTTTTACTACAAGTCAGAGGTAATGTTAGTAACTGGAATGGAACAATATATGCCTTTTCTTTCTCCTGACTTGAGAGGCATTTAAAATAAGATCTTTGCATAACAAGTAATAAAACAGCATTTTTGGTGCTGGTAACAGTGTGTGGAATTATTGAGTGACAGTGGCGAGCCATTCTATCTTAGGATGCTTGTGGATGAATGAGTTTTAGACACTAGACCTTTCCAAATTCTATAGGAAAGTGGTTAAATTAAAGTCAGGAATAGCAGCATTAGCTATTTGATTTTCAGAGGAACTGCTTTTCAGAATCTGTTAGGCCTTACTTTCACTTCTTGTCTGGTTTTCTGCTTCCATTTCCTTAGTTCTGACAATGTTAGCTATAGACCAGTAAGGTCACTTTAATTCCTCTTGGTTTTTGTTTGTTTGTTTTTCCCCTCCCTCCCCTTTTAGAAACATGGAATGAAGTGTGATCGTCAGTTGCTTAATTGTTATATCATTGCCAGGTGTGGGTTTCTGCCTCCCAACCAGGAGAAACTAGATCTGATTCTTCTCTTATACACGCTTTTCAACTGCTGTTGATTTCAGCAAGATGATTTGCTTATGCAAGTGTGAGAAAATGAGCTCTGCTGGTGTGTGTGTGTGGAAGTGGGATTGGCATTTTCCATGGCTGCTCTGCTCCTTAGATCTGTTTGCGGGATATATCAGAGATTGCAGTGCGTTTTTATTTCTTTGGATGGATGGCATTCGAAGCTGCTGATTGATACATGAGTGGGAACTACTTCTTCTGCAGTTTTCTGGAACTATAGACAATCACAAACACCAAGGATGAAATTTGCCGTGCATCTAAGTGTGGATGACGTCTGCAGAGGTGCAGTCTGACTTGCCCTCAAACAGAAGTATGAATGTCATGCAGAACTATTCCTGTAGCACTTTTTACTCAAGTAAGATCCTGGCTGTTCCTGGGAGGAAATTTTCTACTCTCTCTTCCTTTTTTTCTCTATTTCCATGCTAAATGAGGCTCAGAGCAGCTGAACGTACTTCACAGATGAGTTTAGGTGCTCATTCAAGTGTCGGGTCAGTCAGCTATTTTACAGCCTATCACAAAAGTATGCAACAGATCGTATCTGTTGCTTTCACCTTTATGGACGCTACTGCTGTACAGGATATAGGTTTCAGTTGTGACCCTTATTTATATGTCTTAGTGCTAAAGGCAATAAATATCTAACATGGGTGAATTGCCTAATAAGCATACTGTACATCTAAAGATCTCACTTTAACTGATTCTTTTTTCGACAATATCCAGAAGTGACTTTGCTTTTAGTTAGTAATTTATATAAAAAAACAGCTGCTGTGAGGTTGGGATATATTGTGAGATCTGGTGAATCACAAACCGACATCTACTACATCCATGATGTGGGAAATTGTTTTCTGTAGGTCCTGCAAGAGTTGTCTTCATGCAGGTGTGTGATCATGTCAGCCAAAGGAAAATTAAAATGTGAAATGATTTAGTGCACGGAAAATCAAGAGAGTGCTTTTCAATGTTTCATTTTACTCGCACATCGCATCACCTCATCTCATGTCACCAGATCACAGATGCAGTGAAGTACCAATGGAATTCCAGCTGGTTTTGTTGAAGAAAAAAGCAAGACTTCTTTTTACAGAAGAAAATCACTGATTGTAATCAATTATAGTTAATCCTAATTACAGTAAATTACAATTAGTGCTAGCCTAGCTAGAGAATTCAGCTTCTGTGCATGGAGCAGCAAGATGGCTTTACTTTAGTCTTCTCCGCCCCGCAGTTATTGTGGCTGTGCACGCAGGGCAAGCCCCTAGTCAGCTCCTTCTGTAACAGGTGAGTGTAGCAAGCTGGTTTGACACTTGGAAATGTTACCCTTGTATCCTATTGTCATTCTGTCCACCTCAGCAGCCTGTGGGAGCTAATACATGTTCTTCTGGGTCCACTACTGAGGGGCAGATTTGTGATGTAGTTAAAGTTTTTGTTAAAGGCATTGCACTTCTATATGGTTTTCCGTGTTTTTAGAAACCATGATTCTGAACAACTGAAATGAAATGTAAGTCGCTATCTTGCTTACAAAAAAATCACTGAAATCTGGCTGGAAGAATCAGTCAACAAATCTGGTAAAGAGAAAGTTTGCGGACATAGAAGCATCAAGTGTTATTAGCCTGTATTTTGAAGCAGGGCTGGTCTTTTTGTTCTATGAAACAAAATAATACAATAAAATATGCATCAGTTGACACTGTAAATCAAATCAGTGAGTGCAGGCAATGCCGGTGTCTAATGCAATCAGGAAGTATTAATAGAGTCTTGTTAAGGTGGCTAACGCTAATCTGTTGGCACAGAAGGAAGCAGACTCAGTAAGATGGATATATTAGGGTGATGCAATGCAGCACAGCCAGCAAATAAATGTAGATGTGAAGAACTGCTGCAGTCTTATGCACACTTGTGCTGCTGACTGGCTATGTTTAAGCTGCTTCTAAATCTAGAAGCATTCCTAGTGCAATATAAAAAAACAGATGCTCCCGGGGCTTTTCTCTTAGCCAGAATTTATGCCTGAAAATTTGTGACACTTTTTTCGGCTCTCTATTCACATTCCTCATCGAACCCCACGGTCTCCGGAAGCATGAGCTTTCTTTGTGGGGCCAGTCCGTTTACTGACTTCCAGCCCAGCCAGTGACAGCTCTTCTCCGAGGAGCTGCTCTTTTCTTCGGAGTACTTGTGCAGGCTTTACAACTTTCTGTGTATACAGCCTTCCCCATCCCTCCCTCCCTGCCTGCCTGCCTGCCGCCCTCCCGCCTGCCTGCCTGCCTCCCTCCCTCCCTGCCTGCCGCTAGTGCTGAAACAGAAAGCTTTCTATTCTGGGAAAAAACTCACAATCCCTGCAAGGCCTTTTGGGCTCTCCTTCAGTCAGAAATTCGTACAACTCTATGTTATATCAGGATTATGTTATATCAGGAGATATATCAGGAGATACTTAATCCAGATTAAGTGATGCTAGAATGGTGTTAGTTAGGGAGGGGGCTTTTGAATTCAAGTTGAAAGCATTAGTGCAACCACTGGCATTCTTTTCCTCGGTGGGAGGTGAATTTGTATTTACTTCTATTTTCTATGGGCAGCATGCCATGCTTGAGGTGAAGACCTTAAAGCTGTTGTGCCAGTATTTGCTCCGTGGGTGAGGGAAATGGCAGTTTCCACTTTTGGACAGGGCCTTACTCTCACATATGAAACATTCCTGGAAGCCACTCCATGCAGCACTAAAGAAGTACAAACCAGGGAAAGGAGCAACTTATCATGTCCTACTACTACTTGTAAGCATACATTACCAGTGAAACTTAAAAGTGAATATATTTGAGGAGAAGATTTGAGTATCTTGACACCTCCAGCAAATGACCTGACACACAGCTGTTTTATCTGTGGGTGATGCATCTTGCAGCACTACATTGCTGGCACTGAATTTCAGTGCTGCTACATTTGTTTCTTCCCATGTTTTAGTGCTTTTAAATTTCTACCACTTTTTTTTTTCTTAAGTCTCTACTGTGTGCTTTCATGAAAGCCTCTCTAGGCAGGTGTCAAGACCTCCAGGCCTTTGCTGTGCAGATGATAGTTCCCTTAAGACTCTGGAGCTTGATAATGTGTGACCAACAGCATGTGTGTTAACAGCATTGCATCTACTGCATCTGTAGTAATGTTCTGTGCAAAGTGGTGGTGTGCTCTTTCTAAAGGAGCGTTTTCTTCATTTTCCTTGAGATCTCTGGTCATAGTGCCTCTTTATGCCTGTGACTTCCCAGACAATGCACTAGCTGTTAGCAGCCTGCTCAGACAGAGCTATTGGCATCCTCTTTGCATGTCAGCTGTCTAAAACCCAGCAGATACCTCTAGGAAATGGACAGGGTCCCAGTGTATGTTTTGGTAACATATTCAAAGAGGAAGTGAAAATGGAAAATGGAAATAGATGCAATGAAACGGTAATACTTTAAGTAACTTCAGCTTTGAGCCGCCATCCTTTTTTCAATTCATTGTCATACCACTGGTTTTGAAACAGATTTTCTCCTCTATGGATTCTTGTGCCGTCTTTCTTTAATTCCTTTAACTTGCTTCAGGAAGGGTGTCTGCTTGTCTTCCCTGCCATCCACCACTATCCTCAGCTACAGATTTTCTGGGGTCATAGGTGAGACTTTTCTTTACGTATGAATGAAGTTTTTGCTGTAGATTGTTACTCTTGCAACTGTTCCTTTTGTTGTTGTTGCTGGTGTCACACCCTGCAGACAGGAGTGCAGTGATCCCTTTGGCGTACATGCTTCCTGAAGTCTGTAACAGGGTTATGGAAGTTTAATGCTTCTCTCCAGAGAAGAAAGTCATGCTTTTACCTTGCAGGTTCTTGCTCAGGTTATTTGTGCACAGTAGGATTCAGCCTTCAGTGACGTTTACTAAAATGACTGAACCTACACCTTTCTGTGGCAGAGCGGGGTGTTGCAGAACTGCCTGTAAATGCAGTCTGCACAGTTGTGGCAATAGGAGCTTATTGGCATTCTCTTCTACGCGTTCCTTCTGATCAGAGTGCATGGTGTGTCATCGCAGGGAGTATTTTTATCTCTCAAGTTGCAATGTCTACAGCACAATTTCATTTACATGCACTTGGATGTTCTACTTCCCTCCTACCTAATGGTTAATAAAGTGAAATGCATTGCTAGTAGCTTATCTTTAAGAACAGTGATTTGTTAATATTTAATTCAGGTAATAAGCATTTTTGTATGCTCTGTTAAGCACCAGCAAATCCTTTGTTGAGAGCAGGAACTCCAAAAAGGAGGTACCGACACAAGATCTGTGAGATGACTGGATGTTTACTGCAAGAAATGAGCCCAGCCAAATGAAGCAGTAACTGGGGGAAAGGTAGTTCTGTCAGGGGGAGATGGGGACCCCCAACTCATTGACCACAGAATCAAGATACCCCCCCAGTTAACAAACAATTTAAATATGCACATTATTGTGGCAAGTAACAGTTTGAAATAGCTCTTCTGTAATGGTATGATGGTTTAAAAAATTGCAGCCTTTGAAAACATTGCGTTACAGAGGTTTTCTTTAACAGAAATAACTACAGAGGCAAAAGCCTGAGATGAGCAGGTATCAGTACCACTGGCTTCAGTTAGAAGAAACATACTCGAAAAGCTTTTGTTTGGGATTCTCTCTTTAATGAGACTGTCAAACGTGGCCTCAGTAACAAACAGGTTTCTGTACCCTGTGGGGATTTAAACACAATGGGCTGGCCTTAGAAAGGTATTCATCATTGCCAAAGAAGAATGTTCTCTGCTTTCCTGATTGAATACACTTTGCAGCACCTAGGAAAGGTAGTAATAGGTATCAGCCATGATACCTTTACTTAATGTTAGTCTGTAGTATTTGGAAGCTTATTGCTTTTGAGTGTAGTGTACTGGGAAGATAGTCTTAGAAATGGAGAGTTGAGGTGACAGCAATACAAGACCACCGACCAAACACCTCAAATACAAGAGAAGAAACATTGATGAGTACTGCTCATCATTTGTTAGTACAGCTAAACAAATAACTGAAGGGAGGTTGTAAGGGAGATGGAGCCAGCTTCTTTTCAGTGGTGTACAGTTACAGGACAAGAAGCAGTGGGCACAAACTGAAACACAGGAGGTTCCCTCTGAACATTAGGAAACATTTTATTTGTCTACTGTGAGGGTGACTGCGCACTGCACAGGTTTCCCAGAGAGGTTGTGGAGTCTCCCTCCTTGGAGATACTCAAAAGCTGCCTGCACATGGTCCTGGGCAACTTGCTCTAGATGGGACCAGATGAACTCACACCTTTTTCTGTGTGCCAGGAGAATTCCTTGATAAACAGCTTGCGTTCTGAATCCTTTAATTCTAAATTATAGTTCAGTTCTGGTATGCAGAATATTTATGTCTTGATCTGAATAAATTTTTATTTGATTCAGAAAACCATGCTGAAAATGCCTTTGTTATTATTGGATACAAATTAGTGAATCGTCCAGATGTTAAAACTACCTAACTCTTCAGTGATTTTTGTAGTGATTTTGATGTTATTTACTGGCTTTATCATAGAAATGTCTCAAAATCTGTTAGGTAAGAACTGTAGTAGACAGGTTCTCAGAAGAGCTGGCTATTTTCAGCAGAGGCACCAAATCAAAATTGAGGTGAGGAGGCATATACCATGAAATGGAAGGAACTGGCCCATGTGTTACAGGTGTAGGATTAATGCTGTAACTTTTAGTGTTTGTTATTTGAAGGTGGATTTTGCAAGGGAACTGGATATCTGGAAAAGCAAGGAAGAAAAAGAAGAATGAGTGGGTCTTTCTGGTCTTAAATCTTAAGCTTTTGCTGGAGAATTATGGAAGCCCAAGACCACATAGAATGGGACTTCAATCCATGGGAAGTATAGCTGACTGACATAACAATAATTGGAGAATCTCTCAAATCATGGTAAGACAAGTCCTGCAAATAACTATAAAAAAATGCAAAATACTTCTTTCTTCTGGTTTGCTTTTGTTTTTTTCCCTGTGTTGCTGGCTTTGGATACCTGCATTTGTGCTGGCTTACTAGAGACGTGCAGTTATACAGCTTTAAAAGGTGAAGAGAAGCTAACTTCTAAAAGCCAAGCCCCTAAATATCTCTCCAAAACAAATTACCTGCTGCCTAAGAGGGTGTTTTTTGTTGTGGTATTTTTGTTTCTGCAAATGTAGCCTGCTGGCTTCTTGTGCACTGAATGCTCAGAGTACCAGAAAATGAGACTCCTCAGTTTTTAGGCTTGGCAGAACTGTCATTAGGACAGGTATCTGGCTGGAAAGTCCGAGCAGAATTTTCTGTGTGAAATCTGTATTCAGTATGGGAGTGTGTGCATCTGCAGGATGCCCAAAAGGCATGAAGTGTGTGTTACCAGTGGAGTCTGTATACCTTAGTCTGGATATTCCAGTGGTTTCATAAACATCCATAGCACAGAAATTCAGCATCAGTTATAGATACTTGTTTGACCAGAGTAGCTGAGTGAGAAGCTGTTTCCTTGCAGAGGAAAATCCTGAGCACTGTTAAGATGTTCGGGGCAGTCCTTTGCCTTCTCACCGTTCCTTGTCTCACTCTTGCTCTCCTGATCTGTGGACCTGTCTCTCATTTATAGGTTCTTCATAAATTTCCTAGTTTACTGCCTCCTTCTGGCTGTTCGTAGATCTTAAGGCCTGTGATCAGGGAACCTGATATTCTACATATGGCTGAAAAAGAGTAACTTACTCAAGATTTTTTCTACTAATAGTATTATACTTTGGTTTTAAGATCTCAAAAGGTAGGGCAGATTATTCCCTCCTTCCACTCTTTTCTGGTGTATGGCCTCCTATCCAAAGACTGAATTTGGTAAATCCTCCCTTTCCCATCTGTCACTGGCTTTTTTGTGGTACTTTACATTCTCATTCTTTGAAATTTTGGAATTCTATCTAGTATTTGGAATATGAGATATTTGAATGGTAGGAGAGCAAGGTGATGTTTGGGAAGGAATTCAATTCGCTTTGTTGTTCTTTGTCATTAGTAAAATGTTCCAGAAATCTGTAAGAGTGACAATAATGATCTGTGTGCATTCTCTGGTAGCTGCCAAATATCACTGGACACATTCCCAATACACACTGTGTTCTTGTAATGAGCACTGACTCCTTAACAACCAATTGAATTGTTTTGGTTGTTGTTGGTTTTTTTGTGGATTTGATTGTTGGGTTTTTTTTTAGCTATTAAAATGCTGTTAACTGGTTATAATTTTTACTCTTATCTTGGCCAGCTAAAATTTGCTTCCTCCTATCACCTTTCAGTTATTTTTCTGATTAGTTCAGCTATAGGTAGAGTAAGTAGAGCAGAAGGCTGTAACCTACTGGCTTGTTTTCCCCAGAATAGTATAGAAGGATGTGTCCCCTGCTTGAGTTGCTCTTTTACAACTGAGAGAAGGCCCTGTGGACAGGGCCTCAGGATGTTGGATTTCAGATCTGATATCATCATTTGGGGAAATAAATAAAACCAAAGACACTATTCTGGTTGAGAATGAGCATCCTTTCTACAATAGCTGTAGTATTGTTATGGATATGGTGCATTTGATCCCTGGTTCCGTAGTGATTTGGGGGAGA
This sequence comes from Pezoporus occidentalis, assembly GCF_034315485.1. Taxonomy (NCBI): domain Eukaryota; kingdom Metazoa; phylum Chordata; class Aves; order Psittaciformes; family Psittacidae; genus Pezoporus; species Pezoporus occidentalis. Next base: position 115,881 of record NW_026913673.1, on the reverse strand, counting down.
CTTTATTGTTGATATAAGGAATGTATTTCACTACTGCTTTCTAGTGTTGGGTTGCTGTAGATGTAAGAACTGATATAGTTAAGCAGGCCTGGTTTACTGACTACAAAGTAGTTTCAGTATGATAATCCGTCGCAGCCATCTAAGCTGTCATGACTCTGTTACTGTACCTACTCTAACAAGGTTTTGCATTCCTGTCTTCAAATGGCAAGCTTCAAATAGGAGCCCCAGGCTCCAGCAAAACAAAGCTGGCTGATGAAAAAGTCCAATGAGAATGCAGTAGTTTGCCTGTAAATCTGTGAGCCAAATAGGATGGCACTTCTTTTAGAAGTGAAATTGAATTTAAATGGGAGCTAGTGCCATGTCCTGGGGGAATGCTGCTTCCTGTCTGAGAAACAACCTCCCCAGCTGACTGTTGGAAGTGAACAGCCAGGTGAATTCAACGGGGAAGAATTTCTCTTTTCAAGTCACCTCATTGGCTGAAAGTGCTGCAGGTTTCTCTTTTACAAAAACTAATTTTAATCAGTTTCATTAGGTGGAAGCAGACTTTTTGTGCCATCCTGAGAGCTCTGACTGTTGAGACTAAAGTACATGCGCTGATGATAGTGATCCTCCTGAGCATCTCCACAAATAGTTTATTAATGTCGGGTTTGGGGTTTGGTTTGGTTTGTTTTTTTTCTCTAAGCCTGGAGCAGAGGTGAACTTTCCCTTGGATTAATGGGACTCTCTCTGTATTTTCAGCTGGCCCGTGCCGCTTCAGTAGTGCCCAGTGGCACATGCAGAATGTTCTCAAAGACTCAGTGGAGAGCTCCGATGATGAATTCTTCGATGCACGAGGTCAGTATACATTTTTATGCTCTCCTCCCATTATTTCCCCAATTTTGCAGCAAGTAACTAAGCTCCTTTTGGGATGAACTGACACCATTGTCCTCATCAGGCTGAGATCTGAAAAAGCCCCCATCAGATCTCTCAAAGATTTGTGAATGAGCCTAAATTTACAGGAGATGGATGAAGTACTGAGGTGAATGAGTAAGCTGCCATAAGTTGGGTCTGGCATCAGAACCAGCCTCAAGGGGTCTCTTTGGCTCAGTTTGTTTGCAGGTCAGCTAGTGCATAATGTTACAGTTGGAGTGCACTTGTTTACTGATGAAGGCCATCAGTGTCTGTGTTGCTGATGGCCAACTTTCAAAAGCAATGGCCAGGTTTTCTACTCTGGCAAAACTTTCACTGAAGTGACTTGGACGTTTGCTTGTTCAAGAAGCAGCAATATCCATATATTTGTGAATTTAATTAGGTGAATCCAGGATGCAATGCTCCCTACAACACCTGATGAGACCCTGAATCTTGGGATGCTCTTTAACATGCCAGGTTTTGTTCTGAAGCTGGAGTAAAGTTTGTGTAGGTTGTGTGCATACACAACCTCTCCCTACAGTGGGAAGTAGGGGCTCTGTTCGATTTTGGTTGCAGGAGCCAAACCTAGTGCTTTTCTGAAGAGAATAACCAGCAAGGGAGGATTAATTCTGCCACTGAAATGCAACTGTAGGATTTTTCATAGTATAGGCTATTGAGGTCAGACTGAGCTGTCCGTTTGTCCTTGTGTTACCTGGAAGTAAGCAGTGAAGGGTGATGGAATGAACTTGTTGAATGTCCTTTGGCTTTTGTAGTAAAATGGATTAAGTTCAGAGCAATCTGATCTATTGAAAGATGTCCCTGTTCATGGCAAGAGGGGTTGAACTGAATTATCTTTAAAGGTCTCTTACAATCCAAACAATCCTGTGATTCTATCAAAAGGAGAGGGATTCCCCTTCCCCAAATATTTGTTGAGACTTCTTTCCTAGTTTAAAGAAAACCTAATCCAAAGTGGAGAACTCAACTGTCCATGGGAAACTTGGCTTGGGTTTCTATGTGCTTTTTATTTTAGTTTGGTTACTTCATTAACAAGCACACTCAGCAGATATTCTGCTGATACCTGAATGCAAAACCATTTTCATGGCTAAGATTGTCACTCAGTTTCTCCCTCTGCAGATATTTATGGTGCAGAAAGAAAATTCCCTCCCTTCCCACCATTCTTTTCTTCTTGAATGAGGCCTGTTTCTAAGCAAATTAATTTTCTTTTACAGGATTGGCTTCAGTCTCATTGCTGTGTGCTGATTTGATGTCTGGAGATGCATGGTTGTATTGCGGGTGGCAGCTGGTGTTTTTAAGGCGGTATTTGGCATTAACTGTTTGCTGTCTTGCACTGAACTTCATATTTCAGCATGTTTTAATGTTCTTTGGGGGTGGAATTGTTGCAGGAATGGTTTTCAACTGACTTGTGGTTTTGTGCTGGCATGAGCTTGAGGTAAAATTCAGCATCAAGGAGTTATGTCAGGAGCTTTTTAGCTGCCTTAAAACGAAGAGGGTAGGAGGCAGACAGTGAAAATGAAACGGCTTTTGTAGGGGGATCTGCTCTGCGCTCTGAGTGGTTTGGGAGCTCTGAAGCAACTTTCCTGATAACTTTGCTGATTTATTTCTGTGAGGCTGAATTTGCAATTTTATTTTCCTAAACAAGCTGGTTTTGCAGAGGCACAATTAATATTAATCAGATTAATTAGTGTGTTACTCAAAGTACTTGTTTTGGTCCCAGATGCCTGCAAATAGATGGACTGTGGGTACACGCAGTCTGTTGCATGGCACTGATTTTCTCAGTCATAGAAAACTATTAATTTCTAGGGTCTCACTTTTCCAGTTGTAAACTACGAGAAATCTTGTCTGACAGGTGGCTGGAAGTCAGAGGGGTGTTTAGGAGGAAGCTGTTGATGACAGTGATTATTAAAGTACCTTCAGGCTTTTTGTGGACTCCCTCAGAAGCAAAGTTAACAAGAACTGGTAGCATTGCTGTTCTCAGGAGATCCTGTAGGCACTTTCTGACCTACTTTAAGTTCAAATTAACTCTGACTTCAACAGTTATTCTGGATTTAAACTAGTCTAGCAGATGAGAGTCTGATCTATCAGAAACATCCCATTTTTATCTGTGCATTAGTCTTCTGATTTAGAATGTGAGGGTGCTTTTTTCCCTTACTTCCTATGTGTGTAACTGTAGCAAATGTTATACTGTCATGGTTTAAGCCCATTAAGTCCATTAAGCACTACACCAGCTACTAAGAAGGAGAAAAATGACTGCTACTGCTGAACCCAGGACATATGCTCAAAAGCCTGCTGACAGCTTTGCTAAAAATGAGGTGATGTGAAATACAGCTGCCCCCTTTTTCTCCAGCTAATTTTATTTATCTGCATAAAAACTTTTGCTGTTGGTTTTGCCTTCTTTAAACGAGCCGTATGGCACCATCTTCAGTAGTGCTATGTTCCTACGAAGCTGAAGCCAATAGATATGTGGTATGTATTTCAAGCCAGGCTCTGTGTGTGCTCAAGATTCTTACTCATGAAAGAGGCTATGGTAGCTCTCTGTTAATTAATCTTGGTTTCTCAATGTCAGGAGCAGTCTGTGTGGTCTGAAATGCTTATGATGACAGTAGCTATCCTTTCTATAAGTGTTCGTTGACATAAAAAGTGGCTGCTGTGTATAGATTATGAATGGCATCTGTTACTGAGTTGTTAGTCCTCTAATAACAGACTTTTAGTGAGAGATAAACTGCTGATAAATGTGATAAACTGATAAATGAGATAAATGTGATAAACTGCTTATGTGGATCACAATTAAATGTGTATTTGAGACATCTAGGCATGAAGAGAATGAGAGATGGAGCTCTGTTCCCATTGGGTGTTCAGTTAGAACAGGATGCCTAAGTTGTTTAAGATGTGTTGAAATTTTAAGCTTTATTGAGTGGAAAAGTTGGAAATAGAAAAATAGCCTCTTTCCTGTTTGAGACTGTTGAGATTTCAGTTTTTCTGTTCATTATGCTGGGAGAAGGCATTGTCAGTGGCGTTGCTCTGAAGTTTAGATACATAATGAATTAAAAAAGAAACTAACAGAAGCTCACTGAGTGATGAGGGAGTGTCTGTCTTTGGTAGAGGAAAGCATATGTGTGGACTAAAGTAATTGGCGTGATCGCTGGATTAAACAGCACCAGAGAAACTGCAGGAGTTTGTGCTGGAGTGAGGATAACCTGTCCAGGAGAGAGACTGTAGTTTTCACCTCCTAGAAATGAAGTAGCTTGATATCCTTATTCTGTAACCAGTATTACATTTCCTGTAATGTTTCTTACCTGTATTTCTGACCTTCTCATCTTCATTGTTGCTTGCTATTCTTGCAGCTGAAAGGACTTTCTACACAGTGCAGCTGGAGTTGAGCAGTGTATTTCCTTATTGGAGAATTTGGAAGCTATCCCAAACTCTACATCTAGACATGTGTAGTTTGCACTTCAGAGACAGCCTGAAGTGGGAGGCAGAGGGCACAGCAATGGGCACAACTAAAACGTAACATTAATGAGCTGCTTTTGCATTCTGAAAAACAGCTGGGATCAAACCCCAGTTCCTCAAACAAAGACATTTCTGGCTGACAGCCTTGTAAACAGAGAATCAAGCACCTGTGTTTGAGATGGAGCAGCTGTACATGTTCTGACTGTTGATTCATCTGCCCAGGCTAGCTACTTGATTTAGTGAAATCCATAGAGAAAGGGAGAAGTAATGTTTTACTGTTACCTTTTGCCCAACTTACCTTTGTCTCTTGCTTTCCATGGGGCATGCAGTAAGTTAGGCAGAAAATGCTCAGTTCATAGCAGGGCTGAGTTATGCTTCCATGGTGGAAACTTCAGACAGACCGGATTTTTTTTTGCCTTGGTGCTAGCAGATTTTCCTCACATAAATTGTGAATCACTGAAAATACTGTATCAAATGTTCTGCCGATGTAAGCTTCCCTATGTGTGTGCGAACAAGGTAAGAAGCTTTTCTGCGTTTGATCAGGCAAGGGATGGAAGGAAAGATGTGGAGCAATCCCTTTTTTGCTGGCGAGGCACTGGAGGCAAGGAGAAACTGAATGGGTTTTCCAGGTTCAGGTAGGACCCCAGGTTCTGTGACAGCCACAGGGAGAGTCCAGGTCTTTGAGTAGGAGTCAGCTGCCTTTAGATGTGCTAGCACCCTCCCTGGATGGGATCCATTCTCTGTGCTGTGCACTTGGTGCTATTCCATTATGTCTCTGTGTCCCTGGATGAAAACTGAACGCTTTGTGTAGCACGGGTGGCTTTGACAAAAGGGGAAGAAGCCTTAAACTGGTCTGTGTGTCCATTTGTGCCTCTCCTCTGCTTTTGAATGTTCTGAAGTAAAAGTAAAAAAAAAGAAAGTAAAAAAAAAATTTCTGGAGGGGAGGGGGGAGAATTCCGACTGATTCTGTTACTTGATATTCAACAATCCAAGAGATTTATTATCAACTTTATTTTTAAGTGACTGCTCAAGGTAAGAGCAAGAATTCAGATAGTCTTCTCTTTTGCATGATTTTTCTATACACAGTATATGAATCATGTAGGTACGCTCTAGGGCATACCAGTAAGCAGGAAACTTTCCTGGAGAGTCCTGCGTATGTTAACCTGTTATGTGTTCCCTTTAGCAGGCATGATGAGTGTTTATTTCTCTCTCAGTTACTACGTCTCACACTGTCTTTTTTGTCTTGTTCATTACTGCAATTTAATCTGCTCCTTTTCTTCCTACAGAAGAGATGGTGGAAGGAAAAAGTGCCATTCTTATAGGCATGAGCCAGTGGAACTCAAATGACCTTGTTGAACAGATAGAAACAATTGGGAAGCTGGAAGAAAATCAAGGTAATGTTTACCTTACCTTACATATTAATTTAAAGTTAACAAGAAAATGTGACTACCAAAGCAATTACTTTTCTCTCACACGTGCAAATTAAGTATGAGGGAATCCAGAAACATCTGAAATGGGTGAGCAACCACAGGGAAATAAATGCTTGTCATTGCAGTTGGAGATTAGCTGTGATTCAGTCTCCATATACACACAGCAGGCTTTATTGCTCTTCACCCCTCATTTTCTCACCACCACCCCCCCCTTATTTTTCTGAAGACTGAAAGAAAAATGCAGCTGTCAAGGAGTGGGCATGGCAGTTCAGTGCCGATATATCTTGGCTTTGCTAGCTGGCCAGCATCACACATCCATGAACATGAACCACCTTTAGTTACATTGAACAGAATTCCATCTTTAGTTGACCTCAGTACCAGTGCAGAAAAATTTCACAATGGCTAAGGTGTTTGATAGATAGCACAAGTAGTTGAGCTGATCAACAAGGGTATGCATCCTTTTCATGACCGCAGTAACGTTCCTTTCACTGCAGGCTGTACTATTGCTGCTCTTTCTTGGTACAGTGGAATACTCCAGCCAGGACTGACTGCTTGTGGCAGGATGGAAAAGGCAGCTGGGCTGAAATGGAGTGCTCTGTTCAGCATTTCCTATTTACTGTTTGTTTTCTCCAAATTTTGTTCTGTTCAGCCACAAAGTTTGTGAAACTGCATCAGCAGTGTATTACAATATTCTTTATCATTTGTTAATAGAAACCATATGTTACAGCCTGCATGTGAACATATTTCTCATGATGGATTTGTCATTATAAACCGCTAGTAATAGCACAGCAGATGGCAAAACCCGGCATAATTTCTCATGGGAGTGTGATAATGGAAATAACAATTTTCTTTGGGGACTGTCACCACCTTATGCTTTGTACCTAAAGCAAGTTCTCTTGGTTTTTTACTCTAAATTCCTCCCTAATTAACATGGCAAAATATTAGGGATGTTGGAAATGGTCTGGAAAAAAAATTAAAAAGAAGAGGACCTGGCTTGATTCTTAGTACAGGTTTGAACTGTACCTCATGTTCTCAGAAATCTTGTTTTAAGATTTGGTTTTATTTCTCACTACCCTATTCTGATTTGATTGGTAATAAATTAAACTAATTTCCCTAAGTCAAGTCTGATTTGCCCATGGTCGTCATTGGTGAGTGATCTCCTTTTCCTTATCTTGACCCATGAGCCTTTTGTTATATTTTCTCTCCCCCATCCAGCTGAGGAGAGGAGTGATAGAGCAAGTTTTCTGGGTGCCAGGTGTCCGGGTGGGTCAACCCACCACAGTTAGGTACCATGAAGAAGCATACACTGAAGCAAAAATCTGATCCAAACCTTACATCCTAGTCAGCAGTTTGTTCTTTTCCACTAGTCTCCCCCATGGTAGGTTAGACCATTTTCTTTCTTTGTATCAGACTGCCTTTACAAGCGTGGTAAAGTGCCGTGACTTAAATCCATCATATGCCAAACATTTATTTTCTCTCTGTCCTCAGTGGGATTTTGTTGCAGGATTGTTTTGTAATTTAGCAATTTTTTTTTTTCTTACCGTTCTTTTTGGGTTTTGGGGTTTTTTACTTCTATTTTTTCTATTGCCATGCTATTGTATGTTCAACACTTCTCTGGCAGGCAGAGCAGGGGGAGTGGGAGGTGTAGCATTTTGTGATAGGTGAGTTAGTTCCTCATGTCTCATGGTAGCTCTGGAAAAGATGTTCCCATTTGCAGAGGTGAGTTATTTACCCTTTTAGTGGGAGGTCATTGCGCCTTAGAAGCAGAACAATTGATTGTGACTGTTGCATTCTCCCATGCTGCTGGGCTGAGAAAGCACCTGGGGAAAAAAAATACTAGGAATTTGCTTTCCGACTTGTAACCCGAAGGAAACCAATGCAATGCCACTAGGCCAAGTTCACTAAATAGCATGAAGAATTTGCTCAGCTCAGTAATACGAGCCAGAGCTGTCTCAGCAGCTGTGTCTAGATTGAGATTTTCAGTGGTTTGCATTAAAACAAAAGCTGGGTTTGTGAAAGCTCTCAGTGTGTTTGGAAACCTGGTTGCTTTCGTGAACTTGGACATGAGGATCCCAGGTGGAACTGCCCACTACCACCACCTTCCCATTACTGATCAGTTGGTTGGGGTGCCTGCAGAGGAGCTGACCTCGAGGACTGAGATTTCAGCATGTTCTCCTATTCCTACACCTCCTCTCCTTCTGCCAGATTAGAGAAGCCTCGTGGCCTCTGTGGCTGGTGCGTCTGCAGGGTAACTAAAACCCAAGATAAAACAAATAAACAGGAAGTTTTTCACCTTGTCCCACCCTGACCTTCCCTGACCGCATCACTAGCTGTTGCATGTAAATTACTACAAGGCGCTGGTTTCTGACTGGATGGGATTTGAGTACCTTTTTTGTTACTGTAATTTACATAATGATACAATTAGCAAAACTTGGTATAACAATGGTATGCATCAGGACAGCAGGAAAAATCTGCAAAATGTTGATAATGTCCTCAGGGAGAGGCTGGGTCCAGCAAAACCATGCTATTATTTACCTCATTAAAACCTTTCCAGTAAATAGGAAACCACGTAATTTCTCTGTAATCAGTTTCCTTTCAGTGCCTAATTGAATTTCTGTAATTTTTTCTAGAAGGTCATGCTGTCCATTTCTGTCTCCTATAGAGCTTTAGATTATCAAGACAGAGAAGACCCCCACTTATTTAACTCTCTGGTATTAACTTAAACAATAAAGCTGAATCTATGCAGACCCAAAATCCAATTATCTTCCACAGTATACAGTCAGCAAATCTCTTCAAATGCTGCACATGCCAGACAGCCCCCTGCATCCCCAGTGCGGGACTACTTTGACTTCAGGCAGGTTTGTTCTTTGGGTAGCACAGTGCTGAAGATCTCTGCACATCAGCACAGAGCCATCTGGCTCTGGCTCTCGTTTGCCTCACTGCCTTTCTGGTACCTCCGTGCTTCTGGGTGCACACTTTCAAAGCAGAGTGGTGTATACTCTGCCATTAGTGCAGCCTGGACTTCTGGCAGCGTAGCAGGGCTCTGAAGAGAGATGAGCTGTGCACGTTTTTATGGCTGAAAGAAAAGCAGACCTTGTGTGCTGCCGGCGCCTGAGCTGCCCAGCTGCGTTTCTCTCATCTCTAATACTGCAACTTGAGTTGTGTTTTTCTTTCTTTTTCTCAGCCAAAGTGAAAAGCAGTTTTGAAAGCAGCCCAGTTTTATGGTAGAGAGCTACCTTAATAATAGAGATTGTGATTAAAACAATGCCCGGAATCCTAATGCCCAGTTATCTATGGCATTTCTGTGTGTGTGAAGCAAGGAACTATCCTGCAGCCTGGCAGTTGATGCATATGGGGAAAAGCAAACCACCCTCTCCACTTTCTAAAAGTGTATCTTTAGGACAAGATTTTCAAGGGAACAGTACACAAGTAATCTGACTATAACCAGAGGTTTGGGAACATTGGTGAGGAGTCCTGGGTTTCTTGTTTCGGTATTCTCTTGCAGATAAGTATTGTGCTTCACTATCAGGTGGGGTCTTGTGGCCCTGAATAATACTTTTTCGTGGCACAAAACTATTGTTTCTGCGGTGCTGGTTCTCTTGTGAGCTTTCACATGATGACTTTCAAATAAAGTGAGTCTTTCAAGCAGACCTTTGCAAACCACACTAGAAGTGTGTTAATCAGAAGCAGTTTTAAATTGCAGAGATTTCCGGAAAACAATTGCATTTGGTGGAAGTTCACGGTCTATGGGTGTCTGTTGTTGATGTTGGGTTTGTTTTCTAGTGTTTTGGGTTTTGTTGTGTTGCTTTGTTTTATACAAGTATTGTGTGACTAATCCTTTAAATCCTTACGTGCCAGAAAGGCAAGAATAATTACCTTTCTTTTAAATACAGAGAAATGTAGCCACAGAAAGTAAATAAATTTCTAGTGGCTACAAGAAATTATAGTGGTAGAATCTGTGCTAGAATTAGCTTTCAGTCCTTATGCAGAAGAGTAGAGAGTGTCTGAAATGTGTTTTGGACTAAATTCAGTGCTTTTAGAATAACTTGGCCAGACCCTGCTTAATCAGAGTTCTTGGTGAGATGAAAATCACAGTCTGCTGTTAGGGCCTGGCAAGCTGCCTATGGACATACGTCAAATGCAGTGGAACCACAAGCACAGTGTGAACTCAGAATGCCCCCCTCTCTCCTTCCTCAAAGTAAACTGACTCATCTATATCATTATGTGGTGCATTTATATTCTTCTGACATGCTGGAAGAAACAGAGGAAAATGTGTTTAAATCCAGAAAGCTGTCAGTGAACTACTTTGGTATTACCGTTTAGTACAGTCTTCTCTCATTAACTCCTAAGACCTGCATCTGTGATGGAGGGTGGAAGGGCTCCCAAACAGCTAACCCCTGTGAGATGAGTAGAATTTTAAGACTGACACTGTAGTCAGCTGAAGTTTTAAATTACAAATTTCTGGTGCTGAGATTCAGAAGGGTTTCAAAGCCTTGAGAGGGAGGAGGAAGAGGTGCTACAGAGATAGAAAGATTTTCATCTTATCTGGAATTTCATCACTGTTTGTACCAGGGAAGAGCACTTTTGCCCTCCCCAAAGAACTGCTCCCCATGACTTCAGATGAAGTAACTCCCCTTCAGTGGGATGTTGCAGTATGTTGTATTAGCAAAGCACTGTGTTTCTCAGCAACGTCAGTTCCTTTTTTTCAGGTCACAAGGTTTTCTGAGGAGAAACTGTCTTTTGCTCTGTGCTCTGTTACTCCTATTTAGGATCCTGATAATGGAGCACTGCAGTTACTTCTGGGAGTTTTTCAGGTAGTCACAGAGGTTGTGGAAGACCTGGATCATGAAGGACTTTGGAGAACTTTTCACTTGCCTATGTATAGGTGCTTAGTGCCATTTAAGACATACCAGACTATTTAAGATATCTGAGTGGGATGAACAGAGGTGATGCAGAAACTGAGGTGATCCCTTCTTCTGCTCTCCAGAAATATACAGGTGACCAATGGCAACTACTGCTACTGCACACCTCTGTATAGGGACCTGAATCTTGTTCTGAATGTTGCTGTTAAGAATAGAAGAGTCTCTAGTGTGCAGGGCTGCAAGAAACCTTGTGTATTGTCCTGTTTGTCCTCAGGATTTCCTGTGAAAACGGATCTTTCTGTCTTGAAACTAGAAATGTGCCTTCCCTCTATGATGTCTGCAAAAAGTGAGGCAGCGAAATATTTATGTGATCAATCATGTTTCTTTTCCTTTTAGGTGATTTATATAGAGCCTCTTCAAGAAAAAAAAGGTTCCCAGCACAAGGCAGTATTGAAATACATGAGGACAATGAGGTGAGGTTGTTTCCCCAAAACAAGCTGTGCTGATTTCCAAGAAGTAGATATGCAGAAATATTCTCATATTGTATTACAGAATTACCAGCCCGTTTGGTGGCTTAGTGTGTCTGTCCCTTTTTCTGTAGGTGCACATGCAATCACTAAAAATCATCCCAAGCTTTTTAGACATTGCATAATTAATTTAGGTGGAAATACAACCCAGTTCTCTGAAGGTTTTGTGGAGCAGATTCAGCAGCAGTCACGAATTGATAGTAACAGAATTCCTGCTCTTACAGTCTAGCAATTCACAATCCTCAGACAATTACAAGAAATGTTACTGTTATTTTTATGTCTGTATTCACATTTGGTGAGGAAATAAAATGATCCAACGCAAAGAAGAAAATGACAGTCAAGATTTAAAACCAAAAGAATCTCCTGATCTTTTAATGTGTTACTGAGTTCGTCTTTGAGTGCACATAAATTTCAAGGGATAAAGAAGCAGAAAAAAAGGGGGAGTTGTGAGACATTCAAAATGTTTTCCCAGTCTCAAGTAGGTAACATCTTGTTTATTCTATGGAGCACACTGATTATTTTCTGTGTTATGCGTATATTCTCATATTCATAAATGTATTTGTGAGGTTTATGGATGTCAGCAATTAGACATCTTTTACTCTTTCAGTAAATGTGTGGGTAAATTAGCCCCATTTTTCCTTTTAATCGAAAGTTGCTAATCTCAAAAGGCTGAGATAACTATATTTTCTGCCTTAGCTGGATGTTTTCATTGCCAAAAAATTTGTCTTTTTAGAATCTGTGATGATTTGAGTTAGAAGCTTTCCAGTAAATGCAGCAGCCTCATTCAGGATATACCTAGACAGATGTTTGCTTTGTCTGTGGATGTTGGAATTCTTCTCCAGTCTCAATGTATTTAAAATATCTTTTGATGTACACAGAGCTGACCTATAATCTTTGTTGAAACCTGTGTCTGTGCTGCAAGGTTTTTCTGGAAAAGCACAGTATGCTCTACCTGGTTAAGACATGCTTGAATTAAATGGAGCACAGGGCACAGACCCCACCCCCCCACCCCCCCCCAGTGATGGCAAAGATCACAGTGGGGGAAAAAAAAATCACTGCTAATGTTGACACCAAGTATACCAACACTATCCATAAAAATGCTTCCTCCCCTCTTATTCCCTGTTTTTTTTTCACAGGAAGGAGTCCAGCACCAGAACTGCAAAACCCATGTGCTAATTTTAATCCTACATGGGGGTAACATCTTAGACACTGGAGGTGGAGACCACAGCAGCAAGCTGGCAGACATTAACACCTTCAGTTCTGTGTTTGAGAAAGTGACCCGAGCCCATTTCCCTGCTGCTTTGGGTCACATTTTAATCAGGCTTGTTCCCTGCCCAGCAATCTGTTCAGCAGCTTTCTCTCTTGTTTCCAAGTAAGTTGATTTGCATTTCCTAATGTTTGGCTTTGCAGTATGGTTTCACATGGCTTTCTGTGACCTGTTGTTTTCATAATGAAATGTTGCAAATCCTTCTTAATCCTTTGCTTACTGCAAGACTTGGAATGATCTTTCATCCTAAGTGAATGTATTTGTTTAAAAAATTGAAAAACTGAAAAAAAACAACAAAACCAAACCAAAACCACCGCCATTGGAAAAAAACAACTACAAAACCCCACCAAACCCCTTGGTGCACTGCAGACTGGTGTCCATGTGTGTCCAACAGAACAAAAATATCCAGAAGAAATCTGCACAGAAGGAACTGTGATAACTGTTAACTTTCCACACCCTCCCACTCCACCCCCAGCGTGACCCCAAAAAGTCAGTAGTTAATTTCTATCTTATTTTAAAATTGAAACATAGCTAGATCTGCCTGTGGATGTGCCAGCTGACATCTGTCTGTCTTATTTCATCTGTTCATTAGTTGGCCATTATAGGGACAGGTGTTATAGAAAACCCTCCTGATAGTTTTAATGCTTTCTGGTTTAGAAGCAAAAATGGCATATTGCTAACATTGATTTAGGAATAAAGTGGAGGTTGTGAAGCACTGCTGAGAAACTTGGACCAATTTTGATAAATTCTGCTTTGCACTAGAAATTGTTGCACTAGAAATTGTGAACAGAAATAAATGTCTAAAACAAGACTGATTTAAGGTGTGTTCTTGGTCAAAGAGCATTATTCATCTATAAGAATGCCATATACAGAATTACACGCTCTACAAATGGTGCATCTCTAGGAAACAAATCTTTTGGATAATGAAAACAGCTAGGGTTTAGTCACGTGCATTGTGAGAGGGTCCGTTCACTTTGATGGAATTTCCTGTCCGAGCAGACCCATTTGATAACTGATGTTAATGGAGGCGGCACTCACAAGATTGTCCTTACTAACACGAGAGATGAGTGGTTTGTTTTAAGCAATTTGGTATTTCACTTTCATAAAATCAGATAGATCCCATGTCAGAGCTTCTAGGGAGCAACTGGGAGGGAACACTGCATTACAGTAGATACTGGATCAGCTCTTTATTAATGAAGAGCACTAGGCAAGAATGCCTCAAACATCTTGTCATTGATAAAATGAGTACATTTCTCAACTAGCATAACTCTGCAAACTTAAATGACACTGAGCTGTAATATGGTTATGGTACCTGACATTCACATTTGCATTTCCAGCTGTCAGGTTCTGTTTCTGTCAGATCAGGTTATGCTAGGAAACACTATTTGGTATATGAAGCAGAGCTAATGATTTCAATTTAGGAAGTTGCTTGTTAATGTCAAAAAAAATAGTTGTGTGGATTTGGAATTTGGGGAGAGTTTGAGGGAAGCTGTTTTCTGGACGAGTAGTTAAGAAATTCTCACAAAAATGGTGTAGTACATGTCTCTTCATGTCTGCCTTAAAGGGATAGTTCATCAGATCACATTGGCATTAAAGTCTGGTGGCTTTCTGAGATTCTTGGTAGTCACTTCTGCATTTGAAAATTATTGTTTTGTATAAAGTTTTGATAATATTTTGATACAAAAATAAGTACTATGAAATACTAAATGCAACTTTCAGAGCTAGAGTCGTTAGCAACTGCATCTCCAAGACCTGCTTAGTCTAGTATTTCATAGAGTCATAGAGTCATTTCAGTTGGAAAAGACCTTTAAGTTCAAGTCCAACTGTTAACCCAGCACTGTCAAGTCCACCACTGAACCATGTCCCCAGGTGCCACAACTACTTGTCTTTTAAATCCCTCCAGGGATGGTGGCTCTGCCACTTTGCTCTCATATCTTGAACATAACTCTGCCTGGTTAACTGTGCAGCAACAGTGATAGGTTCTGAAGTTCTCCTGTGCATGTTGATGTGAAAGCTGTTATCACCTTGTGGAAGCATTATTACTATTAATTTTAACAATTACAGATGTATGTATGGCTGTTACAGCACTCTTTTTGGCAATGCTGTGAGATGTGAAAAATTACATGTATCAACTCATTCAGGACAGGAAATATGGGGTTTTTTATTTATTTGGGGAAATGTGGTTTTATTTATTTACTTGGGGATCAGGAGATACGGATACTGTTCCTGGGTCCGTAACAAGTTTCCTGTTTGACCATAAAGAGAAACCAGACTGGCAGTGCCTCACTTCTGTTCAGCAACTTGTTGAACAGAAACAAGGCTAAAGTGATATAAAGAGGATTTTTTTCTGTCATTAACCAAAGGCCTTACCAAAAGTCTGAGAAAGAAACAGGAAGATTTCTGCTGTCTGGGTTGTGCCTCTAGCCTAGGTTATACAAAAAAAAGCTCAAGGGAAGCAGGAGTAAGAACGTACTGTGATTAAGGCATGTTCCTGGAAAGCTGGAGTGGAAACAGCTATTCTGAGACTTTACTGTGGCAACTGAGCATCTGCAGAAGAGTTGAGGAGATCTACAACCCCGTTTTGGACCATGAGATGCAGGAATGGTGATGCTTGCTGTCCGGATGACAGGAGAGATGGGGAATATATTAAAGTTCTGAAATACTAGGTTGATTTAAAGCTGTGACAGGCGTATAGGAAGGAAAGGTGGGAGGGTGCAGACCAGGCTGTGGAAGGTGTGCCTGATTGTTCCCAACAATGGAGAATACACTGAAACAACCAGGAAAGGAGGTGTGAGTCTGTCCAAGTCACTGCTCTGTAAAGCAAGAGGACTGATTGTAGGAGAGGAAATTAAGCATCAAAGAGTGCTTGAGAGGTCATTCTTGCCCATTTGGGACATTGATTAACACAGGACTCAGTAGGACCTCTTAGGTATCCTGTAACGTAGTGCCTGCAGGCCTCAACTATTGGGAAGAAGAGTTGTTACAGTGGGAGGAAGAGCATGTGCTGGCAGCCCAAAAGAGCAGAGCTCCTGCATTCCTTCTCTGGTTTTTTATTCCCTCTTTTTGCAGCACACAGTATTCAGCCAGACTGAAAAACAGCCACGCTGAATGTTTCAATGTCCCATAGAGTCATTTCCAGCACGGATAGAAGATTGGTATTGCCTTGGTATGTTCCTGGGTGGAGCTGCATGTAATGTACCCATATGGGGCTGACAAAATGAGAGGCGATTCCTGCTCTCACATTTTGGCAGCTTCATGCCAGCAGCTTTCATAGTTAGAACTCCAGAATGCAGTTGTGGAACACAGACTTGTGGCAAATATTCCATTTAGCAAACTGGGGGGAAGAAGTGGTTTTTTTAATTCCCATAATGTTTCATTGAGGGTGAGCCAGGTGACTGACTAAGCAGCAGAACAAGATTTTTTGCTTGGTTTGAATGTATCCTCCGTTTTCTGAATGTGCAGGCATAGTGTGCCAAGGTAGTGCAGCCTTCTGTTTGAATTCTGCTGTGTTCATGTGCTGAGTTCTTTGCTTCAGAGGGACTCCACTAGGACTTTTCATCCAAATCCACCTATGCCGTTCTCCTCCCTGCATTGCAAATAGTGGCTTAAAGGAGAGGGATCTTTCAGTGCAAAATCACTCCATCTCATAAATATTTCATATTGTTTAATCCAGTCTGCTCCCATCTGCTCCCATCACTTTCAGTTTCCTGTATCTCTCATATCAATCAGAAAGACACTGTTTATGCAACCTGTGTGAATTTATAATGCTTGACTGATTTCCCTTCACAGTTCTCTGTCTTTGTGGCTAAGGACAGAAGAGGGTTAAAACTGAGGCACATTCTTTTTCCAGCCGGATGATCTGGGAGCCATCTCCTTCCATTTCAGGGAGAAAATATGCCATAGTGGATCAACTGTTAGGCTGTTTATAGCTTTCATATAGTCTTAATCTGGTTTGATGAGCATACATTGATTCACACCTCAGAGGAGAGCTCCTAAATTACAGTATTAGCCAAACAGGAAAACAGTAATTGCAAACTGGGGTGAGGAGAGAGCAAGAGAGAGAAGGAAAAAAAGGCCAAAACAAAAGTTACGTTTAGGAAGCAAGCACTGAAATAGGAAAGGAATCATATGAATAACCAAATGAGATGAAAGTGTTATTGGATGAGTTTTGGAATGCTCAGCCCCTTGCCTGCTGCTTATGCAGTGGTGGGTCCTGCAGTGGAAGTTCTTGGGGTTGCATTTTCCTAATCAATTTTTAAAATACTTTCATAATTTAATTAGAAAGAGTATGGAGATGTTCAGTCATTATGATCTGTGTATTTTCTATTCCTTGTTTACCTTTTATCCTGAAAGTGGAAGTGGTAAATGCATATTCTGGCATTCAGAAACAGCAATAGCAGGTCCTTGGGACTGTCAGCGTGGAGTGCAGGTAGCTAAACCGTAACATCAAAAACAGTTGTATGACAGTTAATCCAAATAAGTACTACCATAGGAGTTGGTCTCCCCTCTGCTTTTTCTTCTCACCTCTGCCATGGTCAGGGACTTCTGGCCTGAGCAACTTTTGAGGAGAGAGCCGTGTTTTGTCTTGATCTGCATCTAGCCAGGTACTTTCTGCATTCAGAATATGCTTTTATTCCCTTGTTCCTCTTTTCCTGCCTCCTCCCCCATGGGTTCAATAGCCCCTTCCCCCCATCTCCATGGTGCGATCTCAGTTATCCCTGCTGGCAGGTGCCACTGTCCCATCGATCACTTCTTCCCTGGGAGCCAGGTTTATTCTTACCCAGCCCGGATGACCAGTTCTGCCTTGCAGCTTGGTCGTTTGCCGCCTTTTCTCAGGGGCGTGTTAGGTTCTAAAACGGGTGACTTTATCTGTCAGTGTCAGACTCTTACACTTGGTGATTTCAGCTCCTTCCTTCTGATTTCCCTTTCCATCTCCAGCCTTTCAAGTGTGGGTGTTTCCAAGCTTGTGCTTTGGGAAGGGCCTCCCTCAGTGTCCTGCCTGTACATCAAGATAAGACAGGCTTCTCAGCTCCAGCGCTGGTATTTTACCTATTAGCTTCAGCACTACTCCTTAGTATGTCCCCTTAATATAAGCAACTTCATCTCTTCCATACAGTCTTTCAGTGGTCTGGAGCTTTCTTCCTTTTGTGTTGTGTCTACAGTAACAGCAGATGTCTGTGTGGTTGCAACCTTTACAATAAAATGTATTAAATACATTGGAATTGAAAAATCCAAGCTCTCATTTCTAAGCCAGTTAACTGTGATGAATTGTCTAGACAATAATTCCTCATTTTGATCTATATTCGTTTACCCAGAAAAAATCAATAGCTGTTAGCTTGGGTTTTTTCCCCACTGACTCTGTTTTGTGTTGTTGTGAATATTGTTTGCCTTTTATTGTGAAAACATATGCATTCACTTAAGTTTTTTCCTTTTGTGTTTCTCCCTTTCCCTTTCTGAGGTGTTATCTGCCAGTTGTTATAGTAATTGAGGCCTTTTTATGTAGTTTTTTAAGGTTCATTTTTCATTTTTGAGAGTTAGTATTCATAACTACATCTCTGTGCACTTGGGTGATCTGATCAGCTGGCAAAATGAAGCTGCGTTTATTGGTACATTGACATGGTTTGGCAGAGCACCTGAGCTCCAGGACATAGAATCTGTTACACTACTTTGGATGAAAAATGCCAAATCACTGGAGTGCTTCAGCAAGAGCAAATGTGGAAATGGTCAGTGAGGCTCAGGACGTGAACACAGACCAACTTCCATACATGAGCATTGCAAGTCTTCTGTTCTTCCGTTACCCTGGTGATAGCCTCAAGGATGCAGGTTTTGGAAAACACATAGACTAATTCTGTTTCAGGCAGCTTGCTTTTTAATATTGTGATAGCTCACCAAGTTCCCAAAGCAAGGGAGTGCAAAATAGCATTGAAGTTGCCTGCCTGCACCTTTGGATAAACCTTTGATAAGCTGAATACTTTTTTGATAAGCTGATTTTCCTTTAATCTCTAAAGGACAGTCAACTTACTGTAAGAGACTCAGGCACACACTAAAGTGCCTTGCATCTTTGGCTCTCTGTGAATTGTTTTATCCACTCATCAATAAAAATCAGTCAAAACACAACTGGCAGATTTACCTGGAAACTTGCAGGGTACACTGAAATAAAGCTTACAACCTATCAAATTTAAGCCTGCATTTTCAGTCTAGCCACCACTTTTGCAAAGTGTTACTATGCAAACATATACGTATGATATACAAACATACATATGATTTATGTGCAGCTTTGTTCCATCTTTTTGAAAAGATAAGACATTGAGAAAAATGTTTTTATATGCTTTTGAAAAATAAATCTATTACACTTGTGTTCTAGGAAGCAATATTCCATTGTGATGATTGGATCCTGATCTTTGATGTTGTAAGTTGTTATATGGGGGAAAAAAAAAAGCTGAAATGGAATAATCCCTTTGCTCTTCTAAATTATGTCTGCTTGTATGTGAGAAAAAGTGCACCAAGTATTCTTAACTACAGAAATGCCTTCTAGCATGATCTCATTCACATAAAGCAGTAACTCCTTGATTTTTTTTTTTTAAGCAGTTGAATTCTGTGAGAAAATGATTCTTCATGTATTCACTCTTTGTGAACTGCAATAGCCCAACCCATTTCTGTTGATAAACAACATGTTCATTCTCAAATGCTGTGTGCTGCCTCTTGCATTTTTCCTGATGAGAGCCTGTCCTTCTCCAGCCTAAATCCCTACAGCTATGATGAGAGCTGTCTCAGCAGCAGTGAAGACCACATCCCACTGGCTGCCTTGCCATTGCTGGCTGTTTCATCCCCTCAATACCAGGATGCAGTTGCCATGGTGATCAGTAGAGCCAATCAAGTTTACAATGAATTTCTCAAATCTACAGATGGGGCTGGTTTTAATGGACAGGTAGGACTGTTTTCTCTCACATCAAAGTAAAATTCCTTCAGAACAAGGCTGGGGTGTTTTAAGCCATTGTGTGGAAGTCTTTGAGTTATGAGTGTGGGACAACACTGCAAAACATGATGAATGAATGTTAGCATAGGACGATCTATGCAAAATGCCTTCTCAGTGTCCAGCATGAGAGACACTTCTGGAATCCCGTACAGTATCTAACCTGGACTTACTCAGTTGATAGAAGGTGCTATGCCTTCTCCCACAGTTAGTTTGCTCCCTAAGCTGTTACCAAGTATTGCTATGAATTCTGGTAAATGTGTGAGAGCCTTAGTTGTGCAGTTAGGTGTGATGTGCTAAGCAGTGAACAAGCATGCCAGCCCAAGACAAATGATAATCTGTTACAGAGTTTCTCATACACCTGCTATAGCTATCAGCTAGTTGGGACATCTCTGACTAAGAGCACAAGGAATCCAATATTTAGCTATTACTATTTCTTTTTTTCCCTCCACCACAGTAGTAATAAAACAAATGACAGTAAAGAAGTTACAAAACAGTCTACTTGGTGTGTTTTACAAACCATGTAAATATTTTAAATGGAAAAGTCTGCACGACCCATGTATGCTCCGCAGAATTTTCACCATCAACAATTACCAGCATTGTTAAAATGGAAGTGAATTCACTGTGCTGTCTACAGTGCTTTGCTTTGGTCATTGCAAATCTCAACTCTGCCTCTGATTAAGTCCTGTACTTTCAAAATACATGCCATATAACCTGACACACCCCCCCCCCCCCCAGTGTAAATCTTTCCTTTCATATTTTGGTCTCTTCTGACCATTTATATTGCAAGTTCATTAGATAAGAGATTGCCTTTCTGGTTTTGTAATGTATCTGGAACAAGTTAACTCCATTACCTTAATGCCAATAATAATAAGGATTAGAAATGGAATGGTATATTGAAGGATATGCTGTTAATCCTGCACAAAATATGCTGTTAATTTTATTAAGAGTACTTGTATCATATAATTTTCAGTTCTTTGTGGATGTTGTTATGCAGTTATCTGAAACCGCAGATATGCGGTTATCTGAAAATCTGAGAGTAAATCAGCATGCTGTTGAATTGTATACAACTTCAGAACCAGAATTGTCTTAGGAGAGATGTTACCTTAATGTATTTTGATATATTTTTTTTTTTAATGATTTTATCCCAAGAAATGTACTCAATTAAGAAAGCACAATATGTGGAGATGCAGTAAGAGAATTTTGAGGTTTTTCTCCTAAGTGCATCTTGAAGCACTCATTTTTCCTAACATGCATCACTTTGAAGAAATCATGCACAGCATCCTGTTATCCAAAAATTGTAGTTTAGTGTTGTAGCCAAGCTGAATTAAGGCTAGAAGCAAGTTAAGGTTTGTAAGAAGAGGTGATGTCTTCTGTTATTGGACTTGGGAACAGTAGACTAGGCATTTGTTTCAGTTTGAGAATAGGAGAGAGGGGGTTGCTGGAACCTTTAACCATGGGGGTTGTTATCAAGGAGAAAAGTAATACAGCTATTACTTATCCTCAGACACTGGCATGGGAACAGGGAGAAGGAATCATCTTGTTCAGGATGGGGAGATGTTCAGTGGAATTGGCTTGTGAGGTAGATTCTAGTGTGCTGTAAAATTACTCTGTTGAATTCCTAATTTTACTACTCCATGTATTTTAACTCTCAGGTCCATACTTTGAAGGCAGCTTCTATGTTAACTGTGAAGCAAGAGTGAATCTCTGCTTAATACTGCATTTAAAAGTTCCATTCCCTTGTCCTGACAGGGGAGTACCAGTCTGGTTTTCATCTGTTTGAGATTCTCTTCCCTGTATGACTCTGAAGGAAATGTAAGTGGCTTGAAGTCTTTGTGAGACTGGTTGTGTAGTGAGCTGGACTTTTCAAGCTGGGATCTGGCTGCAAGCAGCCACTCCCAGCAGATCAAAATAGTCCCTGGGTCAGAAACTCTTGGCATACAGCGTATGTCTGGAGATAAAAGGAACTGGGGGAAAGTGGCTACATGTTTTCAGCTGCAATAGGAACCCCGGTGTAAAAAAAAACAGCAACAGGGCTGTGAAGACAGCAGCTCCTCTGCAGTGCTGTGATGCTTTTTGAGTCTTCTAAAATACTTGCTACATGTCCCAAAAAAACCTTTTTGTTTCCTCAGGTGTGCCTCATTGGTGACTGCATTGGAGGAATTTTGGGCTTTGATGCCATCTGCTACAATTCTAATACAGCTGATGAGAGTCGGAGCAATAGCAGGAGAGGAAGCATCAGCAGCATCCAGGTGAAAGTACACCCAGCTGAACCCCTATAGATTCATTCCCTGGAGGAAATCGGCTCCATATAAACCAGAGAAAATTTAAGGATTTGGTAAATTGCCATGATAGTGTTGGATTTTCTCATATATCACAAAATTGCTGTCTGAAATTTAAGTCTGCAGCTTCAATTTTATGATATACAGAAATCATTAGTGAAGGCTTTATCTGTAAATCTTTAAAGTAGGGTTACCAAGTGCCCTTTATTGTATCCCTAGCTGTAGGTGCAAACATATCTTCTCTGTAATCTCTGGCAGGTTCCTGGTTTTGCCAGGTTCTTTTATCATTCTTTTTATACATTTGGTTTTAATTTGTTCACAGAAGGTCTGGAATTCCTTATGCTACTGTCTGGGGGTAGTCTAGCATTAACATGTGTTCAAGAATAAACTTTAATGACTGGTGAAAGCCTTCTTCCTGGTAAGGAATGCAGGTCCCCTGAGGATTTGTGAATAGACCACTGAGCATAACAGTGTCTATAGGAGTGCTACATTTGGAAGGAAGAGGGGATTAGTTCTAGCTGCAATCCAGGAAAGACTTTTTAATAGTGAAAGTACATTTTTTAAAAAGTAATGCTGACATGAAAGTTTCAGTATTGTGTTCAACACTTCAGAAAGAAAATTGAAGTTCAGCTAATCTTACGTACTTAGACTCAAGTGGATATGGAAAAGGGGGTGCTGTATTAGAGTTGACACTGAATGAGGTGCCCACACGCTGTTCTTTGCTGGTTTTGTGACCCTGGTCAAATTGTTTCATCTCTTGAGTCTTTTGTTCATTTCCCCTCAAAAATGGCCTCAGTGATACAATCCAGCTTGGTTCATTTGAGAGCTGTGTGTGTACAAGAGCTATGTTGAGAATATGTGAGTACTCTCTAGTAAAGAGACATCTTCTAAATGTTTCCAGGAAGGAAGGAGAATGACTCACTGTTAGTAACATGGCTCTGGGTTCTCAGCAGCCAGCCTTTGATAGCAGTGGCACTGACAATAGTGCATTGGAAGCAAACTAAATGGAAAATGGTCTTCCTGAATCCCAGTCCTGTGGTGGGGTTGATGGTGTGAGGGCTACTGGTGAAACTGAGAGTGTAGATCAGGCTTGAGGGAGTATAGTTCCTTTGACTTTCCAGGTCTTACAGTTTCGCTATCGAATGGCAGTAATGTGTGAATGTGTAAGATGAATTTGTTCCCAAATCAGTCTTCAGGAGACTATCACATGAACAGCTCCAGAATTGGCACTAACTATAGTTCCTAGGTTCCCTGTTCTTGGGAATAAGATTAATTATTCACTTGTCGCAGAAGCCAGGAGGTCCTCTTGGATGAAAGACTATACAGATGGAACAGTGTGGGGAGGTTCATCTCATAGATCATATGCTGCTTGCTTCTTACATTTTTATGCAACTCACAGCATGATTGTGGAGAGCAGATTAGGTTGTTCAACATCTCTTCTTGACATGAAATCTCACCCCATGTGCACAGGGCTGCTAATGTGCTCCAGTACTGCGTGAGGTTACGGGAAATACATGACCTATGAACTTGTTCTTTCTATAGATTCAGAGAAATAGATTCAATTAGCATGTTTTCCATGGTCTGTATGTGTGACTGTGGCCAAGTCTCTTGCCTTGGTCCTCATCTGTTAAACCTTGCACTCTTTCTCACATTCTCTGTGTTGTCTAGTTGGATTTTACAGTCTTTGCAAATTGCTTGAAAGTACTGAGCATGATAAAGTCTGTTTTCACTTGCTGTTACAAATTGTGAAGAGTGTTCCAATGACACCTCAGCAGTGTAATACCTGGCATAATGCTGCGTCTGAGAATACAGGTGTAGTGAGCAGTGGGGGAGAAAATATAAAGGAGTAGGGGGAGAGTTGTATGCAACAAGGGAAAAAACTTTGAATCCTACTCTTAACAAGGAAATTTAGTCTTCAACTCTTTCCTTATATTCTGCTGCAGAGACTCTAACCCATTCAACCCTTTCTTGGATACAGTGAGGCCAACTTTATAAATGGAGCCATTTCATATGAGCTCTGTTGTATTTTGGTCACTGTCTAAATCTTCCTTTTGCTCTGTTCATTCTCTGAAGGATAATCCCCTCTTAGCAGAGGACTCCAGTCTGGGTGGCAGCAAACGCCTGAGCAAAAGCAATATTGACATCTCGGGAATCATGGAGGATGAGAAGCCAAGGCAGCCATTGCCTCGGAAACAGAGTGATTCATCCACCTATGACTGTGATCCTATAACCCAGCATCATGCTTTCCTGTCTAGGTAACTTGGGTTTGATGACTGAGTAAAAGAAACAGGCTTGTCATTGAATGGAGCCTGGAAGCACCAGAGCAACAGAATCATTTTTATTGTTTGTGTTGTTTCTGGAGGTTTCCTTAAAATCCCTGTATGCCCCTCAAAGGAAATCACAGATATAGTGGGTCTGGTATGAACTTACACATGGGGAGATTTTTATTTAATCTTTATTCACTTGTGAGAGTTTTGAATGTGCAAAACTGTCACAACTGAATGTTGAATGAATGCAAGAATGAAAGAAATGAACGCAAGCACTTCCATTTCTTCAGTGCAACCCACAGAAATCAAGACAGATGAATGCTTTATAATTATAATTTTCTGTTGTGTTTTTCTTTCCAAAGATCCCTCTGACTTCACTTATAGGCTTTCTATTATTCTGTAAAGAGTGAGATATTTCCTTTAGGTATTCCCAATGGTCTATGAGCTACTTGAATTAGCCTTAAAGCAAACAAAAAACTTGCCTAGATATTTAGTTTAAATGAGCAGGAGGCTGGGGGAGGAAATCTAACTTAATTAGCTTTCCTGGATCCTAAGTAATGTTTAAAACACAGCTTTGATGGGAACATAAGCATTCCCTTTGTCTCATTGTTTTTTTCCTGTACTAAGCTATTTGATTTTTTTACTTCTCAGAGTTCTTTGTTTTTTTCCTCTATGCATCATCTTATTTCCTTGAGAGTGATGCAAACGGAGAAGTCCTATTTTGTGTTGGAAGTTTCAGTTCTGCTACAGTTAAGCATAGTGGAGACTTAGTACTGTGCTTTCTATCAAGTGTGGCAGTTCTGTTAGTAGCAGTTAAGGTAATTTTATTTTCTTGCTTTGACTGAATGCACTTTGCTTTTGTTGACTATTCTGCTTTTATTTTCAAACCACTGGGTTTTCGGCATATCGGTATGTTGCAGTGTCTTCTGTCTGAGGCAGAATGGTTGGGTTTTGCTTGTACATGACTCAACACCTGAAGATTTTTTTGGTCAGTCACTTTTAGGTTCTTGCATAGGGGTACTATTTTTATGTTTCTGTAGGTGTGTGTAAAGCACTTCAGACTTGGGGGATCACAGGATAATTAAAAGTCAAAGATAACAGGGTTTTGTGTTTCGGGTTTTGTGGGTTTTTTCAGTTTCATATTGCATCTATAAACTTAAACAGAAAGTTTTACATGCAGCTGTACTTCAGCAAGCAGAAACATATTGATTTCCATCCAAATTCTGGACTTCTCAAACTTTAGGCTGTTGCTGAGTTACGGAAGAATAGTTGAACAAACACAGGCTGTGTCACTGTGAGTAATGAAGTTACAGAAACATCCTTGTCCTGTACTATGGTTGCATTTCAGTGTGTCAGCTTGTGCTTTTTGTCCAAGTGCTTTTAGCACAGAGAGGTCACTCTTAACTGCTGTGCCAATGATGGATTTGATTCTTGGCTTTCTTCATTTCTACCCTGAAGGGGCCCTAAGTTTTGTCCCTGGAGTTTCAGTTAGTAACATCAGGTTATACAGGAATGCCTCAGATAGGAACCTCAGATAGGATCTTAGATTGAGCCTGGTGTCTTGGGACCAATCTTCAGGATGTCTGGATTCTGATTCATACTTGGCCACTGGTGCAGAGTGTAGTGTGCAGATAATTCATAAGGGCTTCAGTTAGAGCACTGGTTGAAGTCAGCGTGGTCAGCATCTCTCAGTCAGGCTTTGCATGTGGTGGAGGCATGTTCTGCTCTGTCTCGTAACTGGACTGCAGGTTTATATGCTATTTTTCTGCTTCTGAATGGAGTTATTTCATCTCCAGCAAAACTAAATGAGGGACAAATCTTTTCTCTGTCAGTGAGGAATAGGTGATCTGTATTTACCTGGTGTATGTATGGCATAGAAAGTAAATGAAAGTGTTTAAATCACTTAAGAGATTTAAAGATGTCTATAGACATAATTAATTTTAACTTGCAATAAACAGCTGAAAAGTAGTGAAATTCTAGTTCAGAGTTCAGGCAATGGATTAAAACAATGCTTTTCAGGTACCTATATTATATACTAAATGACTGTAACCTTTTAATATTAATTGTCCTTATACAACTTGAGTAGGTTAGAATTTGTAGAAGTTTCAGAATAAGTTTACATATATCTGTACTGCTGAAAAGGAGGGGAGGTAAACTTCAATCGAGTCCATGAGTAACTTACCATTAAGTATTCTGTAGAATGAATGTAGAAACCCTTGCATATTGCAGGTGGTAAATTTACTGAATCGTGCACTGGAAATGATGATAAGTGGCTGCTATACTGCAATATCTATCTACAGTTGGAGGTTTATTGCTTGGATCTAGATACAGGTGCTAGATCTTTATAAGCAGCCTGTTTTGGGAATGGAATTTTTCTCTGGATGCCCATTCATTATTGTTGAATCTGCATTTTCTTTGCCTAGCATCCACTCAAGCGTGTTGAAAGATGGTCCAGACTTTCCGCCTGTGAATTCCAGTCTGTCAGAAGTAAACCTGGGCCGATTTGAATTCGAGGTGTCTGATTTCTTCCTCTTTGGATCGCCACTTGGTTTGGTGCTGGCCATGAGGAGTACTGTTCTGCCTGGCCTGGATGGTAAGGTCTTTCTGGGGTTAGAATACAGGCTGCTTAGTCACCTTAGTAAACAAAGAGACTCACGTGAAAGGAGGTAAATAAAGGAGCCTACTTAGAGACTGGGGAGTGAGGTAAGTTTCTTCCTTTAAAATATCAGAATGTTAGTGTAGGTAGGTACTGAGGTGATGAGTCTTGTTCCGGGGGTGTCACTGCTCACCCTTTTACAGTAGTGTGTGTTTTGCTCTGCTGTTAATCATATATTCCATGTCATGTAACATGAAGCTTACACCTCATCAAGGGTCGGACCTTGCAAAAGGTACCAAAATAACATCAGTGCTTGGTTCAGCATTGCATCTTGTTCATGTCTGGCTTTGTGGGTAAATTTGGCCCCAGGTGTGTTGGTTGTGAGACATTATTTCTCTTTCTGGTAACAGAGCCTAGTAATCAGAAACATACAGGATTTGTTTGCTTTATTTTTAAATACATCAGATTTTTTCTTTTTTTTTTTTTTTTGTTAAACTAAGAGCTTACTTTACTTTTCAAAATTCAGTGTGTATTTTTTCATTGTATGAGGTTTGGGTAGCCCAGTCTTTATAGGAAATTATAAGTTCACTTATCAGGTGAGGGGGAAAAAACACTTGCAATAGTGAGAAGAGACAATAATTCAGGACTCCCAATTTTTTTCTTCTCCATTTATAGGCTTTTGAGTAATGTCATTTGACTGAGTTTTCAAAGTCACATTTGATTGTGGGAATAAAGTAGAATGTCATACAAACTGAGAATTATTTTACTTGCCATAATTAAAAGGATGACCAAACTCATGTCTTTCCAAGCCTTTAGAAATCCAGTAGGATTTTTTTAGCAAGTTGCATGACCTTACAAGAGAGGATAATTAAACTCCCAGTTTGCATTTCATTCATTGTATTTGCAGTACTCAGTTTTGTTGAAATAAACAAAAAACAAAGCTCAGCTAAAGAGAATGGAAATTCAAATGTATTTTCCCACAAACAAAGGCTTTTTGCCTCTGTGAAAGAGCTGTCAGAGGAGTGAACAAAAATTACATAGATGCTAGCTGGCATTGAAAACTGCACTGCAGTTTGGTTTTCTGTCTTGGAGATTTCTTTCTAAGATTAGCAACACTTTCCTCTGAAGATGGTGGGGGTTTTGCTGGGGGCTTGGGGCAGGCAGTTCAGCAGTTTTTTCCTAGGACTTCATGTGGAAAAATCTGTCAGTATTAATTTGCGTACATGGATTCAAACTCCTTGAGCTAGAATTAGTATTTTTTCAAGAAGTTGTGGTTTTCTTTTAATGAACCAGAATGGACACATTTACTCTGGAATCACAGATGAAATAGAGCACATGTCTGTTTCATTAGATACCTTTTTAGAGTCCTTAAGGGCAAATACTGATTAGCAGATGCCAGCTACTGCACAACAAGTAGAGAATACTGGCAGTGTTTTGTACAAGAGTACCTCAGTGGCAGACTCTGGCACATCTTTTTGAGTAGCCAGTGGTGTGGCTGTCAGCAGTTGACTGTGTGTGATAAACCCTCCCATCAGTCAGTCCTGGTGGGCATGGATGAAATTCACATTTCACTTCAAGGGATTATGTGCGTCTTGAAAATGTGTGAAAAGTTAATGGAATTGTGGCTTTTTGCGAGAGGGATTGCTCTGAAGTGATACAGGTTTTGTGTGTAATTCTCCAGGCACTCCTCCCCTTGAATGCTGTCCTGCGTATGAAAGCATTTATGTATTCAAAAGTGTGACAATTACATTTAAAAGTAATTGTTGGCCATGTAAACATGCCTTTTAGAAGTAGTGTTGGATTCACAGAGGTGAGTCGTTAGCTAGTAAGAGTGTGGCTAAAACCAAATCTTCATTCATATTTTTTATTTCTTTGCCAAATGCCTTTTAATTCTCCTCTGTTAAATATTCTATTGGCCCCTTACTGCTTCCTTGACAGTTCTTCTTGGGTACCCTCTAGCACTCTCTTCAGTGGGCCTCCCACTGTCTAGTCTCAGATCTTATTTTCCAAAGTACGGATCATTTGTGTGTCTCTGCTAAATTCTGCCCCTCTCTGTGTGCTGATTACCCTTGGAAGAGGTTTGGTACCCTATGAAACTTTCAATGTTTTTTAGAATTCCAAATATATCATGAGCATTTAGTTACAACCCAAAAGTGGCATTGTTCTACCTTAGGATAGTTGTAATGGTAGGGTGTTCTGCGCTTGCTTTTACTACGAACTACTACTGTTAAGTGCTGCAGTGGTAGGGAGATCTCCTTTGGATCATGATGTGCTATATTCCTTTGCCAATTTGAAGAGGGGTATGAAAACAACTGGTAACTCTGGGGACGTGCTCTCTTGTTGCCACTAAATATCATAATTTGCCCTATGCTGACAACTTTCATAACCCTGCTTGTTTGCATCCTTGGCTTTGTCTGCCTCCTGTGTGTATGCAGAAGGTGGACATATACAGAAAAGGTTCCTGTACAAGAAGTATTAGAAGGTGCAATTAGGCAACTGATTTAATTACATTAACCACTTCCTTTATGTTTGGCTCTGACAGTTAGTATTAGGCATGATGAGAAAGAAAGAATAAACCAGTATACTACCCACTAGGGAAGGAAGCTGTAGTTCAGTAGAATAATGACCAGTTTTCTGCTCTACTTTGTAAGCACTAGATCCCTACATACGTACATCAAGGTTACGGGCTTGCCAAAATATGATTTCAGTTCTAACACAATGCAGTGTTTTACCTCACAGAATGTATTCCACATTACTTGGCCACTGCAAGAAAATTCTACATTTCTTAAAATGACCTTAATTTCTGCTGCACTTAAATGCTCTTACACAGGTGATCTGTTTCCATTTTTTTCTGGCAAATACTAAGAACAAAATACAGATTGAAGAAAGCCATCAAAAGTAGTCTCAGATCTTTGCAGTCTTGCCGGTGTTTTCCTTCTGCTTCTCTTGTGATGCAATTAAGTGGAATACATGGGAGAATTTACTCAGTTTTAATAGCACGTTACATTGATGGGTGCATTTTGTACCCTACTTTGAGAATATGTTAAGAAAAAAGGGTACTTGGTAATGGTTCCTGGAGAACTGTGAAAGATGCTTCACGGAAAAATCTCACAGGCCATAGTTTTTTGGATATGACTGGCTTAATGGTGCGAAAGGGACAAAGGTGGCGTGAAGCTCCTATTTATTTGGTAGTGGGAAAGGAAGAAGATTCTATGGTGTCCTCAGTAAGTAGTCTTATTTCCCACTTTCTTTTCATCTGCTACCAGGTGTGCTGATTGATGCACAGAGTCATCCTTTCTAGAAAGAACAACATACAAGTGACATCAGAAGTAGGTCTTGGTTATCCTGCAGCTGGAAACTTGGTAATTGCCATTGAAAACAATCTTAAAATGTTTTACAGAGCTGGGGGGAGGGGGGAGGGAACAACAACCCACAAAGCTTCAATTAATGTCCCCCAAAACACCTGCATGGTTCAATCTGAGTGGCAAAAATCCTCCAAAATTAAAGAGATATTGCACTGTCGTCAGAGTGACTCAGTGAATGCAAAATACAGTATACAGCGCATGTCCAAAGAAGAAAAAAGTTAATGGCTTGTCAGAACTGGATTGTATATAGGTATATCCTTACTGGAAGATTTGTCCCAGAGCCCTTCTTGAGAGGCTATGCGTATTGACATCTTCATGACATGAAGTTTCCCAGACAGTTTAGCACAGAACACATGTGATGAAGTGGTCCTGGTAGATGTGATTCATCATGAAGCATCTTGAGATGGTTTCTGCTTATGATCAATAAAAGGTTCGTTTCTTACTAGTTTGAGAAGAAACCTAATGTGTTGTTATAGAACAAACATTCACATAGAAGGCAACAAAACAAAATATTGGTCATACTATTGCTCAGTATGCAGTGCTGCTATTACAACAAAAAAATACCAATCATTTAAGCTTAGGACTTGGTAACATTGACATAGGCTATATCAAGATTTGTCTCTATATGCCGTTAAAAGCAGCAAGCACCATAACATGAATTTTTAAAAGTCCTTCCAGAAACATGGAAAGCACTTGGAAAAAACCTGTACGAATGTAGTGTTTTCTGATGTAGCTCTTAGTCTTAGTGACTCTTTGTGACTGCAGCAGAGGGAGATGTACAGCATCAAGTTTGCTGAGTGTGGTTTTGCTTATGTACAAATAGCTTGACTGTGACTCTTAAAAATGAAAAAGAACCTAAGTAGTGTGTTTTGATTTTTTTATCATTTTTAAATTCCATGGCGGGTGCTCTGGTGAGAGATGTCACTTAACATAGACTCCATTAGATCTAATATTCCATGACACCTTATATTAAAACCCTAACATCTTTCTTCATGCTTTTTAGGTAAGCATGTGTTTGGCTTCCGCATGGGAACAATGCTGTACCAAACATGCTTTCTACAGAAAAACATTATACATGTTGCTAGGTTTTTGTTACCACCACAAGGAAATAGTAACTCTATTAAAAGAACAACTAAGATTTATTGTGTAGGACAGCAGGTTTGAAAACATGTCTTGCTTGCATGGAGTTCATGGGGAGCAGACATGATATTCCCAAACATATTTTATAAATACTTTCGTCATTCCTTTATTCTTGTAGTTAATAAACTGCCTGTTGTAACATGTAATACAGTATTATACAAATGGTACTAAGTTTAGTGAGCCTGTAATGAATTGATTTGCTCAAAGTGCACGATTCAGTGTGTTTGATCTGTGATGCAGTGACAAGTGACTACACTGACCATTTGACTGACCTTGTCTGTCTTGTGATCACCCATCTGATACAAGCTATACATCAGTGCTGTGTATTTAGTTAAAAGAATTCCTTACTAGCCAAGTAAGTAATGTTCAGATTTGTAGTTACAGTTGCAGCTCAAAAACCTCAGCAGCTGCACACCGTCAGCAAGAATCACGAACATTGCTTTACTATTATAGTATGACCAACCTCATTTCTGTACGTTATCTTCCATAAGGTGACTTCAGAAACTGCAGTGCTTTCAGTCGTCTGCTCCTGCTGTCACCTAGATTCAAGTCCTCTGGATATAACAGGCCCATCAAACCATTTTGCTTGTAAATATTTGAAGTGCTGAGCATCATAACTGTAATGCTTAATAACATATTTACAAGACTTTTAAACTTCTTTTTCCATCCTTACTTCTGTCTATGTCTCTGACTGGTCTCCACATCTGCTGTATGCTTGCATCTCAGATCGTGATGTGTCTGTAAACTGCTTTGCAGTGAAGTGTTCTTTACATATGAAATAGCAAACAATTTGGATAAATTTCCTGCGGCCAGATGTATGCTAGTCTGTAGTTTGAAGAAGACAATTTTAACCATGTTTCTGTATAGACTCCTTGAAAATTGTAGAGGGGCAATATTGAACTCCATTTCTCTGTCTCATTCTCATCCAAGTATGCCAGGTCCGCCCAGCCTGCAGCCAAGTGTACAGTTTCTTTCATTCTGCTGACCCCTCTGCCTGCAGACTTGAACCATTGCTGGAGAAAAGGTTCCATCTCCTGCCTCCATTCAGTATCCCACGGTACCAGAGATACCCACTAGGGGATGGAAGATCTCACCAGTTAGGTACAGTGCCTGTTTTCATAGCTCTCCTTGCCTTTTGTTCTCTTAAGTATTCTCTCCTCATACAGCTCAAGAGGATTTGAAATACCAATGTTCTAACATGCTAAAAACAAGTCATCTGGGACTGAACAGCGCAGACATATTGAGCAAGTGTGGGACCAAAGAAGACTACCAAGAAAAATGGTTCTTACATATGAGCTTTGTGATACTAGTTGTGTTAAAGAGGGGTTGGAAGGTGATATCACTGCTTTAGTTGAAGTGTCACTTGCAAAATTCCATGTCTTTGACTATTATTTTAGACAACTTATTTTTGCAATTAATTGAACTTTGGCTAGATCTTCAGGTATTGTTTCTCCGATAAAATCATATAGGCATGATTCATACAGGCACCCTACTGGTGCCTCTGTGGAAAAATAACATTCTGATCTGGAAGCTGCATGAAAAAAACCTTACTACTAGAAAAGAATTTTACCATATGTGTCATAGAAACAGCTCAGCAATAGCACAGGCTGGAGAACATGACAAAAACTGGGGAATGGGGCAGTACTTCTATAGCTGTTGTTCACTTCTTGCCAATCAAATGAAGCTATTGGAGCCAGCTGCACTGTGCATAGGGTTTATCTGATATACAGACAAGTGAAAGTAAAAGGAAATGCATTGAAGGCACTGCCAGACATCCAGAGCAGGTGGAGAAAGCATCTTCATAAACCTTTCATCTGTGGTGATAGCAGACATAGCAGTAGATAATGGTTCAGACAAAAATGCAATTTATTAATTGTTGAGTTTGGTTGGGTTTTTTTACTCTGAGGGCAAGGCACAAAGTTCAGGCAATGTTACAGCCCTGAGAAAGCCATGTTGCCCTGACCTGTTAAACAGTAGCTTTCTCAGCTGCTGCCTAGTTGACATTACATAATCAAAGTACTTTTGTAGCTCTTATAAGTGAGCCGTAGCTTTGTGACAGGTCTCTGACCTATCACCAGTCATGTCTTTTGACACTAACGTGGGATTTAATTCCTTTTCTTGCTGGGCTACTGATGATGTGATGCATTGTATCTACTTCAGGGTTAAAAATAGGGTGGTTCTGCCTTAATTCAAAACACCGGGTTTCAACTCATCCTACCTTTGAGCCATGTGACGTAGCAGAATGTGGATGGTCAGAGCCCTCGGCGCTGTTCGTGCCTCTGCCCCACGTTCTACTTTGCAGGATTGTTGGAATGATTGCAACATTTTTCTCTTGCAAAGCAAGGAAAGTGCAGGAGCAGCCTTGCAGGCTGGAGCTGGCCTAGCTGCTTTGCTTCACTGTGGAGAGAAATGAAGGGCTAAAAGCACAGTACTTCTCTGATTGTAAATGCATCAGATGGTTACTGTGTGCGCTTGAGGAAGTTGCTTTGCCTCTTTGTTTTGGCTATAACCATCATAATTATCCAAGATGAGACTGTGTAAAATGATCTGCCTTTATTTTAGTTATTATCAAGCATGATAATAAATTTGGATTAGTAGGATAAATTATAAGAACCTTTAGTGACCGTCAGAGCCCCTCAGAGCCCTGTGAAAGGTTGTTTTAGGTGGAAAGTATCTGTTTCAGTTTTTTAAATGGAAGAATTGTGCAAGTAGACTGTCCTAATCAAAAGTTGAACACAGGGCTTTTAGAAAAAAAACATTATTATATGCGTTTTATTTATCTCTTAACCAGTACTCTGTGTTCTTTACAATTTAACAAAGACCTGATCTGCAGAGTTAAAGGCAGGCTGCCCTGCCTGTTTAAAATAAAGATATTTCAGGAAACAGGAGAGAAAAAACTGCCAATTATTTCTTCCATTTTATAGATTTGATCTCTTCATAGGAAAAGGGTTACTGATCTTAGAATAGCAATACTAAAAAATAAACAACAGATTTTATGGCACCAGGCTTACCAAGCTGGTCTGAAGCTAGTCAATATGGAAAATGCAAACCAATATGTTGGCTGACAACATGTTTTCCATTCTATGAAAAGTTACTATTTTTACTCCTCTCCCCATCTCCATTTCAGTGGGAATGAAAAACCAAAGCTCTTGCAATATTATAATGGGGAGGAAGGATTAGATTGGGGTAAATTTATAATGGTTTCAGCAGAGCGGCTACAATTCAGGAGCAGGAAATGTATTTTAAAAGCACAACCCAACTCAGTGACGCTTTTGGTAGGGGAAGCAGAAAGTATGCATCAGAACACTGCCAATCACAAGCACTAGATATATACATGAGATATAGCTCTCATTTATGGGATTCATTGCACCTTATTCTGTGTAATTTCCTATTGGTTGATGTTTGGACCAGGTTTCTGATTCAGATAGGCACCTAATGGGGTGCAATTTGGAAGCTTCCCTGTTTCTTACTGCTTATGTCCATGGATTCTGCTACTCTATTCAGTGAACTGATCTGCTGTGGTTTTTAGGCCACACGATTTGAGATTTGTTGACAGAAGGACCAGGTGCCTTGCTGTGCAATATTTAGTATTTCAGACTGTTTACGTCTCTGTGCTGCTTATTTCACTACAAAGAGTGTGTAATAATTCCTGGTCTTGTGAGGTAAGTAATAGGAAAGCAGCATTGTGTTTTCAGTTGTCTGTGTTGGAGTCTATATAGTTTGCCTGAGACAAGGGAAGTAATGAATTGTCCTTTCATTCTTTTCACCTCCATAAAGCTCTCCTGTAGCCACGCATAGCTTTCCTTCCTGTGTGGCGTCAACAAGAGTCCTTTGAAAGAACAGTATATTGCAGTTTTTCCAATGAAAAGACATATGTTCCCATGGAAACTACAACTGAACATAATCTGTCCAAACGACATACCCACCATGAAGTGTTAGAATTTAAGTGTTTCTCCGATTCAGTTGCAGGGCAGTTCCTTGTGTTATCCTTTGCAGTTGAGATAGTCAGGCTTATTTGAAACAAGTCAAAATCTTCCTAGCTGTATCTGCTTTTTGGAAGGGAGGAGATTGCTGCTCTTTCTTTTCTTTTAGTGGTGACATGTTTTACCAGTTCTGATAATCTATAGGCACTTAGCATTCCAGTGTATTATTTAAGAAAGGGTGTCCTTGAAAGCAGCAATTTGTTGTGTTCTCCTGTGTGCATCATTGAGGTGTTAATTTCATTGAGAGTTGGTAATACTTGGAAAGTTGACAAGAAACTTATTCCAGGCCTTTGCTACGTAAAGAATTACGTGACATAGTGCCCTACCCAAGGCCATGTGAGACAAGCATAGCATGATTACAGTTGTTTGAATGGGGCTGAAATATGCTCAGAAAAAGAGCAATAAGTCACCAAGGGCTGTCTGCTTTCTTCTGTAGTAAGTGCATTGAACTCTGTCTCCTTTTTCTTTTGTTGACTGTTATAATTAATTCAGGAGGTTTGTTCTCCGAAAAAAACCCAACACTGATGGGTCAGCTGCTTTTGCTATGCACTTTTCTACATGTCCTGTATCTCTCAGTTGAGGTTCTGCTGTTCCTAGGTACAGGAAAGTTGTGCAGTCTGCTTCAAGCAAATTTACCAGTAGTGCTTTTATTTAAATGCACATCTGTTCTCACATAGAAACATAGAATGGTTTGTGTTGGAAGGGACCTTAAAGTTCATCCAGTTCCAACCCCCTGCAGGGACACCTCCCACTAGACTAGGTTGCTCAAAGCCCCTGTGTCCAGCCTGGTCTTGTTTCAGAACACCTTGGAAGGAAGGCTGTGTTTTGTTTCATTCAGTAGAGGCATTAGCCATGGCCCATAGTTTGTCAGAGTGGCATGAATAAAAAAGAATCCTTTTCCATTTGGGAACATGCAAACCAGTAGATAGTCTTGCTGAAGGTTCTCTTCCTAAAATCATTTTGCTTATGTCAGAAAGAGGACAAGAGAAGTATCACAGACTCCCAGAGCTGCATGGCTCTTCTCAGAGAATGCTTTTAAAATGGGTAGGGTTGAGTGTGAAGTAAAATAGCCTCCCAACATCACTACCCAGTTTAGAAAATCTTGGCCAAAAGCACTCAGCCACCACTGCATTTTGATGGCAGTAGGGTGGGCTTTCCCTGCCTAGCCATGCTGTCCTCCTCTGAGGAAGTTTCATCCAAGGTCATTAAATCTGGTATTATTCAGGAAAATGCTCATTAGCTCTGTATTTAACACCACCACCACCACTCCCAGTTTCAAAGCCATCTTCTTAATCCCATTGTATTGTTGTTGTTATTATTATTATTAATATTATTGTTGTTGCCATTGTTATTTTCATTTCTGTAACCTGCAGGTGACGCTGTTCACAATCACAGTGCTCTGTTCCTTGAGAACAGCTCTTTGAACATACCTTTCTCTCAGGAGAGTCCTGGGTCTCCAAATGCATCTGATCAGCTGCAGGGGAAAACAAGGAAGTTGAGCTTGGCCAGCACAAACAGTGAAAACTCAGGGTCAACAGAAAGCTTGCCATCAGCATACCTCACCAACAGTGAGTGAAGCGTGGTGCTATGTGATATATCTGATACAGCAGCAAACCTTCCGTCCCTCCACATCCTTTCTGTGGAAAAGTTTATTACGAAAAGCAAAATTACCTGCTTGGAAATTTGGGCACAATGAGAACAGCCGAAGTTGCTACCATTTTGTATAATGTATAAGTTTCCTCTTCTGGTTAGAATTAAGTAGCTAAAGTAATAGAAATGAAGTCAGTTTTATATTAAGGTGCCACTCATAAATAGTCATTAAGGGTTTCATATAACAGGGGCTTAGAATCATGTTCCAGGCATGAAAAAATACAGATATAGCAGATTTGTTACTCATAGATAAAGTGGCTATGAATCATTATATTATATTGTATTGTCATGGGCTGTTGGAATATTGGAATATTGATATGTGACTGGAATGGATATATGACTATCCAGTCACATATCAAAATTCCTTTCACTGTTTGGGAAGCATTTGCAATTCTTACTCTGTAATGTGATCATAAAAGTGCTGGTCTTTCACTGCACATTTTCTGTGGAAGCAATCGGAATCATGCTGAAGTGATTTTTGCCTCCTAAAAACTTTGACCCAATAGAACTATTTAGATTGCAGACAGATAACTGATGATGCACTCAGTGAAAACAGTTACTTTTGTGTTTTGTAGATACCTTTAACAGACTCTAAATGTCAAGATTAAAAATGCAGGAGACTTCATTCAATTATCTAGCTTAAATATAATGACAGCAAAAAGATTTATTGAGAAGATATCTTATAGAAATGTGGTGCTAATTTGTTTGGTTTGTTTTGTAGTTACTGCAAAGTGGTGGGGAACAAAACGAATAGATTATGCCTTGTATTGTCCAGATGTGCTGACAGCCTTTCCAACTGTGGCCCTGCCTCATCTCTTCCATGCCAGCTACTGGGAATCAACAGACGTTGTGGCCTTCATTTTAAGACAGGTTATTGATCTTTTTTTCTTTTGTCTATGGAATGAATAACCTTGTGATTGTTACTTGCATCTTCCAAGGGTGAGTAGTCTTTTAATCTTCAGTTCAGTTAGATGGCTAACTGTGGCTGCATCATATACAATGATCACATACAACGGGATATAAGAATGACAAAAGTGTATTTACTGGAGAAGTGAAGGGAACAGGGAGTCCATCATTAGCACTAGTGACTATGTGACTGGGAACAAAGCACTGTCATGCATACATTACTCACTCCTCCCATGCTCCAGATCAGTATAACACTGCATTATGTATTCATTTCCTCCCATTTTTGAAGGAGTAGGCTATCTCCAGCCTTATTTATTTTGTATTTTGCTAGTAAATCTCAAACTGTTAGCATACATTTGATAATAAACCAGAAGTTTGAAAGTACTGCTCTTGTAAGAAAGGCAAGTCGCTCATGTAACTATACTGGAGTATTTCAAGGCATTGTGTGCACTGTCTCCTCCGAATTTATTTCTGAGTCATATGATGGGTCTCTTATTCCTACTGTGTCAGAAATTAGACAGCAGCTTTCAGTGATTTAGGAATAATACAGTGCTCAGACCTCCAGAGAAAGTGGTGAGACTGAGACATCTCATCTGGGATAAAAAGAAAACCAAACCAAACCAAACAACTGGTGTTCTAGTGAAGCCTGCAGGGTAAGTGATGTAAGAATGCAAAGTGACCCACACCCAAAAGGGCATTGACAAGAAGTTTTATTTAGATTAACCCAAGAAATCTGTGTGCTTTTTACATCCAGTGAATGATGAAATGCTGGCAGGTAAACAGTAATGAGAATAATGCAGAAAACTCCACTGTTTTTTCATTGAACCAGTTCAGCAGATATCTGTGCGCCTGCCTCTTTAGCTGGTCTGAGTGTTAACTCCCTCTACCTCCTGCTCCCAGTGCAGGTGTCAGTGATGTTAGTTCCCTGGAGGCTCGCCTGGTAGCTTCTGGGAATGGAAACTCAGTGGCTGAGTGCCCTCCAGTCCAGAAGTGCTGCTGAGTCATAAAGTGCAGCTGTACTGAGCCCCTATCTTTATATGGCAGCCTGAGTGGAGTGTGCAGCCCCCAGCCTGGCTGGTAACCATACCACTTGCAAAGCTTTTCATTGCTGTTTTTAATTTAAGAAAGTCTGAGAGTCCTTCCACCTCTTGCTGTCCTTTCAGAGCGTCCTTTGGTATATCAGATTCCAGTCAAAAGGTATCACTAAGTAGCGCAGAATTTTAAAAGCTAATTTTAAAAATGGTTATTACTAGAATCACCGTGATGAAGGCAAGCAAAAGTTGCAGAAGAGCCTTTCCATGAATGAGAACGGTCTCCAGAACATGAATCTTACTTGATGCTCATTCAGCACTAGAGGAGAGGTTTCTACTGGAAGTGAAAGGATGCAAATCCCTGTTTTTTTATTTTCAAGGGCCTTAGATAATTGTACCTACATGTTTCTCCTCTCCTTGGAAGCTGTTGTCATCTCATCTTCTCTCTCAGGACATTTTTTCCTTGAATCTATCAGAACATTTTCCCATCTTGCCTTTCAAATGCCTCCTTTACCCAGTTGTCTGTTAACAATCATTCCTGCTTTATTATACTTGTTATTTCTGTGCATTTGTATCAAATTGCATTGTTCTGTCTTACCTAGGCTTGTATGTGCATTGGAGCTTTTAGAATTTAATAAGCCCTTCAAGCATTTGGAATGTGCCTGTAAAGCAGTACGTGGGCTTATAGAACTACATAAAAGACTGATTAGTTCCAGCATAGTCTGGACATTTTGCCTTTACTGGGGATTAAGTTTAAGGTTAATGGCTTCTGAATGCCCTGTGGGCACATGCATTTCCTGCATATGACCTCTAGTGAATAGAATTTATGCCAATTTGTTAAAAAATGCACCAACCTCTCAGCATTACTGTGATTTGTTGCAAGCCAACTGCGTTGCTAAGGCTGAGTGGAACAGCGTTTTACTAAAGGGACTTCATGTGAGACATCTTTGAAAATTATTGTAGGACACTTTTCAAGAGAGGACAGCCAGGGTGGAAAACTTCAGCACAAAAAAACAACGGTTCAACTTGAGTAATTTTCTGCTAGCTTGTGGAAGAGGCAGACTAAGCTATTTCTCATTCAAAATGAAGTAGCCTCATCCTGTCCATGATCCCAGAGTGCAACTTCAGATTTCATTAAGACAGGACTTGTGGTTTCAATTGGAACAGCGTATTACCCACAGATTTTGAAACCTGTTGTTTCAGGTTGTATCCTGAAATCTGAGTTGGACATGTAAGTTCTTGGGAAGTGTGTGATATTTAGATTGTAAGAATGTGTAGATTGTATGACATGCTAGAGTTCTGCATGTTCACAAGTTATAGTCCTCTTAACTTTGGATGTTAACAGCCACAAGTCAAATCCTGAGCCTATCACCTACTGCAGTGGTAAGTAATATCCAGTAGGTGATAGGAAGCAATTTGCCTGGGTATATGTAGAAAAATCAGTACAGATGGAGTCAGGAATCAGGTCTCTGCCCCATAAAGGACATTAAAAAATACTTCTATGATCTTAAGCTCCTTTACTGACTTTGCAGACCATGAGCAGACAATGCGCCTGTTACTTATACCATCCTAATGTTTTCACTGTTTTCTCTGGAAGAATGTGCAAGCTCTGTTGTGAGTGGAATAGCTGTTCAATAAGCACTTGAGAGTAAGTGTTGGCCAGCAGGGTGAAAACAGTTGTCTGTACAATTAACGTGAACATATGACCTGTACCTCTTTCTACTTTCATTGTGCTTTTGGCTCTGCAGTGTCATTAGCTGGGAAGGCAGTGTACTTTTCCTTTCTTTGCCAAGTACCGTGACTTCCCAGGCCACACTCTTTGTATTAAAATATTTATATAATTTCAGGTGATGAGGTATGAAAATGTAATTTTCAAGGAAAATGACAACCTGGATCCAGCAGCACTAAGTCTGTCCAATCCACGAGAAAAATGGCTACGCAAAAGGACACATGTCAAATTGAGAGTAAGTGTAAATCTGAATATACATGGCAGCTGGAGAACTTGAGCTTGGCAGCAGTTTAAATGGAGTTTGATCTCCCATAGCATGAGTTTATGTAACTGAATTACTAAAGAGCTGGAAACTGCTGGTGTAATCCAGAGGCAAAGAAATGAACAGAACGTAGAAACAATTTATTCTTGCTTTATCACTACATGGTGGGAGAAAGTATATTTCTTTCTTTAAATAACAGTGGGACCTTAAGTTTCAGTTAAGCAAAGAAGTTGCTTCTTCTGTTTTCTCAAATTCTAGATGAATCCATAGCTCAAGAAAATATATTTCCTTCATTCTTCAGATGCTGCTTCAGTTAGAAATGTCAATTAAGATGCATGAGCCTTACACATAATCATGTGAATCTGTGGCCCACTTGAATGTTCTCTCTTATTTGGTTATCTTGAGCACTCTCACTAGAAAGTCTGTTAAGGAACCCACCATTACCATAATCTGTCTCCAGCTGAAATAGTAACGTAGTTTACCTAGATGCTCTACCATGCACTGTGATACACCTCAGAGACACTGCACAGGACTGTGTTTCTGTGTTACTCTTCATAATAACGTAGTAGAGCCAGTAGCCTCACTACAAAAGCAAACACCACTCTTCCTACCTTCTGCTCATGTTTCAGAATGTGACTGCTAATCACCGAGCTAACGATGTCATTGCAGCAGAAGATGGTCCTCAGGTGCTCGTTGGCCGCTTTATGTATGGCCCTCTGGATATGGTGGCTTTAACAGGAGAAAAGGTAAAGTCTCAGTAATCAATTTCCTTGTTTTACTGAACCAGCTTTTGTGCAAAACAGTTGTTGAATGTAGCACAGGCATCTAGTACCAGAGAAAGCCTCACAGGAGGGGAAGTATGTCAGTAGCCCCCACCGCTTCAGCAAAAATGTTTTCCTCTGTCAATAGATTATTGTGTACTTGAAGTCATATTCCCATTTCAGAAGGATGGAAGTGAACAATAAGCTGTGTTTCCACAGTGGGAAAACAGATTCATGTTATGCTTGGGTATTGAATAGAATCCTGTTATTAAAATCTCTTGAAAGAAATTGCTAGTTAAAAGTTTTAAGATTATTACTAATGACTGCACTGAGGAGAATTCCATACTCAGTAATGAATTACTGATAGTTTTCATTCTAATTTGGGGGCTTTCAAAACTAATAGAAATACTATTTTTTTTTTTTACACTTCTGTGTTGTCTCTCCAAGGATCTCAAGTAACTTGACATAAAAAGGCTGTATTTCGTAATCATAATATGGAGAAGGAAAAGTGAGCCAGAACAGTTCAGTGGGCACAGTCGTCAGAATGCTGTTCTAGTAGCTCTCACATTGATAAAAGAAAATGTTGATCAGAAGGGACCACAGTCATGCAGCTTTCTCAGAATGCCCTGTGCAAATTTAATAGTTGTTTTTCTGAAGCACACATACAGGCACCCCCTGCCCCCATCTTTATTGGCCTGTCTTAAGAAAATGTAATAAAGAGGAAAAGTAGAAGGTCAGAACAGAATGGCTGAATAAAACAACGTTAGAAGTATAATTCTCAAAAGAAAATATTTCTGTTCCCAGTTAATTCTTATATTCCTTCGTGGGTTGGAAGGAAGTTGGACTTTCCCCTAGCAAATAATGAAAATGTTTTCCTCGGCACTTTCACCACTAGTGATGCATTTGGAAGATGGAAATTAAGAATCAGTTAGGGTACAAAGTAAAGCTTTCTCGTACTTACACCATCCAAGACTTTCAAAGTGGCAGTTGGTACTCATCTATATGCATACTGTGAACTCACTTTGCAGTCAGGAAGCAGAAGAAATTAGTAGACCTGTTGTTTAATCCTGATAACAGCTCTGATTCAACAGTACCTGTCATTTTTGCCCCACACCGAATCTTATGCCTTAGAAGAATTCAGTTCTGAATTTCATAAGTTCAGAATAAATTTAGTGTTATTCATAGTTATATCCCAATGTCATATGACATCATAATGTCTAAGAAGAGCATATATGCAGTTTTGTCAAGTATATCCCCAGCATGATCTTGTAAGCCACTGGTGAATTTTGTAGAGTATTTGGCAGCATGTTGAGCACTGAAGTCCACATAAAACTTGTATGCCTAAGTTCTGTAAAAACTGAGTACAGGAGAGCTTGGCAAATACCTCCCTCATATTTACTGATGTACGTATTGGTAAAAAGTGCCAGTCCAAGTCTGACAGAGTATTTGATACAATTTATGTTAATTTTGATGAAATATTTCAGTTATTTCACCATATTGATGAAACCTTTTGGAAAAAAAAACCACAATAATTTGAAGGGGTTAGGTTTTGCATTTGTAGACAAGGTTGTGATTTGAGAAAAATTCAATTT
Source organism: Pezoporus occidentalis (assembly GCF_034315485.1). Lineage (NCBI taxonomy): Eukaryota > Metazoa > Chordata > Aves > Psittaciformes > Psittacidae > Pezoporus > Pezoporus occidentalis. The sequence continues at coordinate 72,902 of NW_026913673.1, read as the reverse complement.
TGCTAATAACAAAATGAAATTTTCCATTTTGTAGATTTAGCATGCAAAACTGTAACACAGACATGCAAGCTGAAATTATCTTTTTTCTAGTTTAGAGTTCCTGCCAAATTTCTGAGTTCTGTATCTTTGATAGCTGCAGTGCTAAGCTGACTGCTTTAAATGATGAAGGCAATAACCTCTTGTGTGTTAGGAAGCATTTCTAATTGAGAGAACCTCCTGTGAAGATTTTACTGAGTTTTGAAGTTCCTTCAAAATTCCTTGTAAGCTTTTAGTATAAGCCATAGTTGGAGATAATAACATAATCTAGGCTTGGCAGGTCCTGTAAACAGAGGGCATGTGTTCCCTTCTCTCACATTAGATGACTGGTTTGTTGGCTTTGCAGGTTGATATCTTCATAATGACGGAGCCATCTTCGGGTAGGTGGGTGTACTTTGACACAGAGATATCCAACAGCAGTGGCCGGATATCCTACAACATACCCAAACAGAAGAGACTAAGAGTTGGTGTGTATCCCATCAAAATGGTGGTCAGGTAATGGCTCCAAGCTGGAACTACAGCTGTGATGGGTTGTTGTAATCAGGGAGACACTGAGTTGTGTAAGATTAAAGGGGATGTGGAGAGAGATTTTGGTCAGTTATCTTTTCTTGGACTGTCACTGTATTGTCAGCTTAGATTTGAAGCAGTGATCCTCTGTTTACTGGCCAGCTTGGAGGCATCCAGGCCAATGGGTTTATTCCTACTGCAACAGAAATCCTCAGTGCAATTCAATTTAGGAGCACTTGGTCTTGCAAAATATGGGACTGGATGACTATAATCAGTCTTCTTATGGCAGGAATGTATGACTTGGCGTATTTTGCAGCCTGTTCACTGGGGAAAAGACTGCTAAAGGGTATTGCTATGTGTTCTTCAGGCTGAAGAGAAGCTTTTTCTACTGAAATAAACAGTAGAGGATATACTGCCTTGTTCTCAGCCGTCACCTGTTTATCTGTTGATGTCAAGCCTATCAAAAGAGTTACCTTAATTTAAACTGGGAAAAAGAAAAAGAAAATTAATCAAAACAGCACCTGAAAACAGTTCATTGACTTCCAGTGTCAGCTCTCCTCTCTCCAGCATTTCTTAAAGTCTCTAGGCTAAGTAAAGCATGAAGAATGAAGGCATGTGAAATAAAGTGTTACCCTAGGTGCAGGACTAGGGTATGTGTGCTTTTAAAAACCCCTCATGTTTAATAAAAGTCCAGTTTAATTGAATCCAGAATTTCAGTTTAATATTGCACTTTGAATAAAATTTCCTAGGGAAGTAGCTCTGCAGTTTCCTTTGAACTTTGGAGGCTAAATCAGGAGGTTGAATTTAGCCAAAACAGAATGTGTTGTTACTAGCCAGTTAACCATCCAAAGTCAATTGAAAATCTTATGTAGTGCTAATTGAGGAGAAATAGATGTTTTGCCTCAATGTAATAGAACAGACAATTAGTTCAAGAAGAAAGACTTACTTAAAAATGAACTAAGGTGTATTCAGAAGCCAAGCTCCCATGGACTGCAGGAGTAAGTTTTAAGCAGAAATTGCTCTTTGCTCACTAAGCTGTGCACACATACTGTAAGAATATTCATCACCAGGTATAAATTTCTAGATCATACAAAAATCATATTTCTAAAGGAAAGAAGAGATTGTCTTGAGGTTACGGTTTTTAGGAAACATGAGGTCATGGGATGGTAAGAGGTTTTGAATGCTTTGTGCTTCATTAATGTCTTAATGTCCAGACCTCTTGAGGAAAATACATCATGAGGAGAAGGTTGCGTTTCACATGTGTTTTCATGAGAAAAGCTATCTTTGATTGCATTTCTCTGGATTGGCATTCCCATTGTAATTTGCAAGGATAGAGGGTTGGGTAATGCTAGTACTGCCATTTATCTAAAGGAGAAAAGCTCATTTGTGTAAGTACATGCCCACAAAAGGTGCATATCAATTCTTCCCTTTAATTTCTAATAATTCACCAGTAACTTCAGACTGCTGCAAAAAAAATGTAGCCAGTTTCTGTGTGCTGTGTATGTATGGGGGTGTATGTGTGCATATATACAACATTCATGTCTTATATGTGTACATGTATGGAAATATATGTACATACATAGATAGCATGTTTGAGTAGCGATTTGAGTACTTCAGGCTGTTGGGGATGGTTTTCCTAGTTGTTTTAGGAAAGTACAAAGGATATTTATACACATCTGATTTCTTACTAAGGTCAGCTTCCAAATTTCTCTTTGGAAAGCTATTCCTAAAAGTGTAAGTTTTAATTGCCTCCCAGAGGACTGAAGTCAGAAGCCCTATTTGAGAGTGATTTTTGAAGCTGTAGATCCAGACAGATATAATTTCAGGTCTGGAACATGCAGAAAATACATCCTGACATTTTGCTTTCTAATTGTATTTATTGCTTTGATTCTCCAGAGGGGACCAGAGCAGTGCTGCAAGTTACTTGACTGTGCTTCCCCGAGGAATGGAATGTGTTGTGTTCAGCATTGATGGTTCGTTTGCAGCAAGTGTTTCAATAATGGGAAGTGACCCCAAAGTCCGAGCTGGGGCTGTTGATGTCGTCAGGTAAGTGGGGTTTGTGCACTTCATGACTTAAATCTCTGACTTTCCTCTTTGTCCACAACAGAAAAGAAGAGGGCAGAATAGGGTTTAAAGGCTGGTATTCTTTGCAGATATATTTGTATATTTGCTTGGACATCAGGTCTGCCTGATTTGCAGAGGAATTTTAGAATGCTATGGTTTACTTGGAAATTTGTAGTTTAAGTTGCATAAAATTAAAAGCTGTCTCTTGGGAATATAGCCTTAATGTGTGTGCAGTGAATTAATAATGATTGTATGAGTTACTGTGATTAAATGAGAGTGTGCTTTGTGTTTCACTGTCTTCAAATAAGGACATACTTCTGCTTCAAAAATAGCAAATGCCATGAATGCAAGAGCATTTTGGGGAAGAAAAATAAAAAGGCCTTTTAATTCATTTCTGCAAGATCGTTAGTGTAGCACTGGATGGGGGAATACAGCTCTCATTTTGGAGCTTGCACGAGAATGGAGGCATGCCAGTTTTCAAGGGTTTTCACTCTTTACAACTTAAATGGCAGGACTCTTGTTAGAGGTTTCGAAGGCAGCAAGCCTTGATGTGAAGCAAGGCCTATTCTACATGAATTTTAAAATAGCTCTCATATTTTGTACATTTATGTATTGAATAAAAATCTCTCTTGCTCCCCTCCCTCTTCTTGAAGATGTAGATATTGTTAATTAATTTGTTAACAGAAGCAGAGACTTAGACATGCTGCTTTCCACTTGTTGAAGGGTAAGGTCTGACTTCTGACTGGGTCTGTGCTAGTCAAAGAAATTCTGACCTGATCTATGGGTGTCTCTTCCTGCACCTACATCATTTACCTGCTGTTTCTGACAGGCATTGGCAGGACCTGGGATATCTGATTATCTATATTACTGGGCGTCCTGATATGCAAAAACAGCGTGTGGTTTCATGGTTGTCTCAACACAACTTCCCACAAGGGATGATCTTCTTCTCAGATGGACTTGTTCATGACCCACTGCGACAAAAGACCATTTTCCTCCGGAATCTCATGCAAGAGGTACTAGCAACCTGTTTATAACCTTAAAACTCTTTTTTTTTTCAGATATTCAATAAAGTTAGAGATCTCCCTTCCTTTTGAACAGTAAGTCTCACTGGTCATAAGAAAATCTTTTTGCCATTCCTCATTTCTCACTTTTTAAAAAGCAAGGAATGCTGATAAAACATCCAAAGGGGCCTCCTGGCATGACAAATAAATGAACCGCCTGTTCTTTCCTATGTGCATATCTATAGCTCTTGATAGCATGCAGGCAGAGACAGGTTTAGCTTTCTGTGGTTTACAAAATGAGGTTGTTAACAATGAACTCACCTGCTACTTCATTGCAAAACAAGTGCCATCCTTGCAGTGCATGGTGTTCAGTACAGTGTTCACTTTGGAAGTAATATTTGTTTCAGTGCCACATCAAAATCTGTGCTGCATATGGTTCCATGAAGGACATTTCTGTGTACAATGTCTTGGCTCTGTCGCCATCCCAGATCTACATAGTTGGACGATCAACAAAGAAATACCAGGCACAGTGTCAAGTAAGTAACTCTTGCTACTCAATCAGAAAGTCCAAGGGGAACAAGGAAATGTATGCTTGTGAATGCATGTGCAAACACACACCCACTCAATAAAGAGCAGAGACAGTGTTTCAGAGAAAGAAGGGCAGTTTTGGTTTCAGATGAGGCATTTTCTGGCAGGGTGGACAGTAAAGAGAATTGAGTGCTCATAGGTTGTATCTGCAAGCAGTAATATGCCGTTCAGCATATTACTGAATGGCAAAACAGAACAGGTCACTGAAAAAAAAGAAGCAAGGGGAGAGGAGTATTAGTGCTTTGGAGGCATCTAACTGGGATGCCAGAGATGGAACTTAATTCCTCATAGAGCATATAGTTTGAGGCAGCAATAATTTGTCACTTCCTTTCTTTCTCTCCTATTTCAGTTCCTCAGTGAAGGTTATGCAGCCCACTTGGCCTCGCTGGAGTTCAGTCTCCATTCACGACCCAAAAAGAACAACTCTCGGATGATCTTGAGAAAAGGCAGCTTTGGCCTCCACTCTCAACCTGAGTTTTTGCGCAAGAGAAACCATCTCCGCAGGACTATGTCTGTGCAGCAACCTGACCCACCTTCTTCAACCCCCAAGCCAGAGCGTGCCCAGAGCCAGCCCGAATCAGACAAAGATCATGACAGGCATTTGCCCTCCATTGCTTGGGTTCGAGGTGGAGTTCATAAATTTGAATCTGTCCCCTAGGAGGCTTGGGTGCAGCCCATTAAACCTGCAGACATGCCTCAAAGATTTATTTAGGCAGCTTCAAACTAAAGATGTAAAGGGAAACCTGTACCTTGGAGTCTTCCCTGCTCTGGAATCTGCCTTCTTACACTAACTGGGGAACTGGTTTAGTGTGAGGTGTCCCTGCCCATGGCAGGGGGGGTGGAACTAGATGATCTTAAGGTCCTTTCCAACCCTAACTATTCTATGATTCTATGATTCTAACTTCAAGTCTGTTCCTCTTGACATGTTTATTGGGAAATTTTAAACCAATCTAAAACAATCTCAAGTGCTTATAACATCAAAGGAACAGGAAATATCTGTGGGGTTTTTTTACAACAGATATAATAAAATGTGCAATAAGAGAAAAAGCTGTAACAGGCTAATTTTACTCAGAAGGACTGTGATATCAGCTAACTAGCAGCACCCAAAATAATATAAACAGTAGGTCCATAGGTTACAGAGAAGGTTTACGCTTTCAACATCAAATAGTTGTATGTTTCCACTTCACTTTTGCTAAAGTGGTACACTTTCAAGGGAAGCAGTAATGGGAACTACAGTAATGGGTGGTCAGGATTTGTACAGCAAGATGCTTTTTTGGGTGCCTTAAACCCAAGATTTCCTTTCAACTTACAGTGTGGGCCAACAGACCCCAATATGGCACTCATGTTCATGTGAGGTGCTGGACATCACATAAGTGGGAGGACTGCACTTTTAGAACCAAATCATAAAATCTTCATGTTAGAAATAAATGTGTCCACCACAATTTGAAGTGGTTAGTGTTGCTGTGTACAAAGTAATGCGCAAGTGTACAAGGATCACATTGTTTTGTGGAACTTTGTGGCTGTGCAAAATGTGTGGACTACTCTGAGTACGGAGATGGTTCTGACCATCTCAGTCCAAGAGGCAGATCCTAAGATGGTAAGCTAAAGGGAGACATTTTACTAAGGGATCTGCAAACTTCATAGCAATCACTTTTTTCATTATTCCAAAGTAGAATCTTTACACTGGAAGAGAGAAAAAGTGATGGAATTCCTATGGGAAATTGTTTACCTTCTCACTCTTTATAGCAGCTGTTGTAACAATCTGTAGCATTCAGATTTACAGCATTTGACCTTCAAAGAATGGACATGCCAAATTACAGATGCCAAATAGATGTTTTCCTACTGATTTGAATTTCTCTCACATCTCTCAATGAACTTACTAGAAGTAAAATGTGTGAAATTTTCCCTAAATGGTAAGATTTCTAAAGTGTTGTTGTTAGTTTAACATAGTAGCAGTTTGCAGCTTCTTCATGCAGATTGTTCCACTGCGCTCATGACTGAAACATGTCTTAAAACTTGTAATGAAGTTACAAGTGCACATAAACCAGCTTTTCTTTGAAAGTTAAAACCAGACTGTGGATGCTGAGAAAGCTTGAGGTCAGTGGGAGATTTCTTTTTTTCAGGTTTGTTTGCTTGTTTTTATCAGGGAGTTGGGGCAGAGGGTGTTGTGCCTCCCTCTCGTGTCCTCCCCACCTTACTGTCACGTTTTCCTGGTCCATAGCTATACCAGAAACAGTGTCTCATAAAGTCTGTTGGGTAATGATTTTGAAAGTTTACATGTAAAGCAAACAAGAAATGCGATGGAAAACTATTAAGACAGTGCAGAAGTAAACCTAAGTCTGTGCTCCCTGTTCACCCAGAAGTTTCAGTGTGCTTTTTGAAGGGCATAGTAATGTGGCTTTTGCCTTAATAGGCAACAAAGTAGCTCATAAATTGAGATCTTTGATTTATTTTTTAGACATTATTTGACAAGATTGTCAGTTACCTATTTCAAATTTCCTGAAAGGCACGTCAGTAATTTGCTTTTTATAATGCTTCCTTTAAGCAAAGGGGTAATCTTTGCTGAAGATTTAAGAAAGATACCAGAAGTTTGGTAGCTTGTGCTAATTGGGAGCAGGTAGCTGATTATGTTACGGGGTGCTGGGGTTTTATGCTCTGTTGCCAAGTCAGCGAACTACAAAACCTAAATGAAAGATATCCACAAACTGCATTTGAAATAGTGTTCAGGTTTACAAATGCTTTCCCAGTAGTATCACAGTTCTTTAACCCATAAACTTGGAATTATTGTGTGTTCTGTCTTGGCCCACTGTGTGTAGTAATTCTAATCACATACTCCATTTCTTCTCCTGTGCGATGCAGCTAGGAGCAGATTGCACAGGTAGACTCCATCTCCTTCCAGTCAGTTCATTGTTAGCATGTTAATTTTAAAAAAGCATGGGAATCCAAGGCTTCCAAGAGAGAATTTTAAATGTAGTGAGGAGACCTGAAAGCAGCATTGGTCACAAAGTTCTTTTGAAGCATTGTGTAGCATGACTCTTGACAGTAATCCCTGTTCGTGCTGCAAAATTCAAAGTTAATGTTGCTTTAGCCATCTACCTCTATCATCCAAGAGACATCAAAATCTATTTTTTGTTTTAAGTTGCTATAGTAGAAAGGCCTCCTTCCTTTCAAGAAAGGTGTGTGTAATTTTGTGACTGTATTAAAAGAACTAGTATCTGAGCACATGGCTGGAGAAATCTAATTTGTTAAGGTTTGTCTTTTGCAGACACAACGTCATTTTGCCAGGTACCATGTCATGAAAACACTGATTTTGTGTATTTCTACTTATAGCTGGGTCACCTTTACAGTAGTCACCTTGCTGGCTTCTCTTAAGAATATTATGAGCTAATAGTAGTAAAACAAATGCTAGTGTGTGTATATGTGTGTGCATGATTTAGAACGGCAGTAACAATTTCAAAGGTTATACACGTGGTATTAAAATCAAGCTGCAAATATTTTCCTTAACCTCATTTCCTACAATATGTAAGAGCTTATGTGGCCTTTGCATAATTCCAACACTACTTATTGCTCAGGGATAGAATGGTTTCTCTCCTGAACTCATGCCTTCAGCTGAGCACTTTGGCAAACAGTGATACAGGCTTTATCTTGGAGGTCAAGGCTTCATGTTAATTAGGAGCTCATCTTGTGAAACATCAGATGCCAGATGGAGTTGTTCTGAAAGCACTAGCCAGTTGACACTGAAATGGTAAAACTGCTTCTGGTGGAGCTGAGTGTGAACAAGATGGATGTGGCTGTAAACATCTCGCAACTGGGCTGGCAGCTCAACAGACACTGCAGCAGTAGCTGGACCTTCTGCATCCTGAACCACCACCTTTTTTTGTTATTTTATCCTCCCAGCTGTGCCTGGGGTGATCACTGAGGTTTCCCTTGTGAATCACTGATGAAAAGCTAGAACTAGTTTTATACATAATTTTTCACTCATGTTTTCTCTTAAAACATTTCCTTGTGGTCAGAATTTTAGTTACACACTCAGTACACATGAAACTGCATGCAGTAGTTTATGGGCATTTAGTTTGCAATTGGATTGGTTTTGCTTCTGCTTTCATGGCAGGATAATCGGTACTCCTAAGATGGCCATTTCCTGAAGATAAGCTTGGTGCTAGTCATCTTACTCTCTGATTGCAAGTCCTCATTGCTGTAGTCTCTGTGAAGTCCGTACTTAAACTTTATGGGCTATGGAATTGTTAACATGCACACAGAAGGGAAAAGGACAGAGAAGTCAGGCAGGAGTGGAGGGTGCCCAAGCAAGACGTATCAATAGTTTCAGCACCTTTAGTGCCTCCAGTCTGCTACAGAAAAGCACATTTTTCTCAACCTGTTGAATGGAAGAAGCATAAGTGAAACTATAAAATGCAACTGTTATTCCAGTGGGTGCAAAGGCATCAGTACAAGCCTGTATAAAGTAGGCCACAATTGGATGTATTTACTTTGTCCTGTTGATATGGATCCAGTTTTAAATTACTGTAAAAAAATGGCTGTGTTTAATAACAGTGGTAGATTTATCTGAGATATTGTGAAAACACACCTTTACAACTGTGGTGTTTTGTGTGTGTGTGTGTGTGTGTGTGAAGACATCTGAAGTGGAGTTTTGGTTCTGCTTTCACAGCAAATTTGTAACCAGTATACTTCAAAACCAGAACAATAAAAAAATGGCTGTTTATTCAATGTTGTCTAGTTAGGTAAGTTTGAAAAAAAAGATGTCATTGTATAAAGAGTGCAGAATATTCCACAGACCTGAATAGTGATGTTGATCTAAAACTGCTTATTTTGAATAACTTCTCTTTTTAAGTGTTTGCATACACTAGTGCTCTTGGAACAGATTCTTGCTTGACCAAAGTACTCCTATTCAGTTTTGTGGCATGGCTTATATCTATTCAGCATAAAATTTTGTTAGGTGTAAAAATGATATGGCATTGATAAGTCTTCTTGTTCATTGGGGTTCACGAGAGCTGCCATTCTGATTTGTTTTCATGAAAATAGTCTTAATTCTTACAGGTAACTTCACCTGTGCCTCTAGTACCTAGGGAATTCACTTCTAAACAGTTAAAGCTTTCACTGGTTATGTAGAAGTGGAACTATCAGTAAACTAGAGGAAAAAAATGGCACACCCTAACCTACTAGATTAATTCATACGTTGGATAGTCTAGTGGATAGTGTCCCTGCCTGTGGCAGGGGTGATGGAACCAGATGATATTTAAGGTCTTTTTCAACTTAAACCATTCTATGATACTATTGAAATAAGCAGACCAATTACACTTTACCTGGAAGTTCCACCATTCTGCAAAATAGCTTTTGTTTGCCATTATTAGTGCACAGTTGTCCCATTTATACACTGAAGTCTTTAGGCCAGGGCACTGCTAATGTGTGCATTTAAGCAAATTTCAAATACTTAGAACTGTAGTGTCGTCATGTACTTCACAGAATAAATTTGGAAGGAAAAAAAGGAAATTATTTCCTTCTTCTTATATTGTTTCTTGTCTTAAATCTGCTAAAATATAAGCATTTTTAACAATACATGAAATGAATAGGTATTTCCAGTTTTTTAAATTTGTAAATGCAACAGTTGTTACTGAACAAATAGGATCTTCCCCAGTTTTTTTATTCCCCCTCTTGCATCTAAGCCACAAAAAGGTGAGTACATTAAAAAAGTACTAGATGCCTGGAGTAAGGACACCTTTTTAATAAGCCTAATAACGGAGAGGAGATTGTACACTGCTTAATTTTTGTGATTAGAGTTTAAAATGTGGGATCTGAACTCAAGATTTTTGCATTGAATTGTTCATTTCAGGCATGCAGGGGAGAAAGTGGCTCTTTCCATCCTCATCTGGAGCTGGTGCAGAATAGAATTACCATAAACACATAGCTTTCCAACCTCCTCAGCTTCTCTAAGAGCAGTGATTCCTCATGGTCCGTGTCCATAGCTTCAGCAGAAATTGTGGGTTTAACAAGGTAATTAAACTTCCATGATGTTTAATCACTGAAGTGTAAATACAGGTTCCTACAGATGATCCTGAATTCAGTCCCCCATAAATATGGAGGTAATAACATATTTTTCTGGATGAAAAGAGCTCTTTTTTTCAGAAATAAGAAATGGCCTGGAGCAGCTAGAATCCTGTGCCATGGACTCTGGAATTGAAGTCAGGTGTTGGTATTTCCTCTTTCCCTCATTTTAGTTCAAGCCCAAGGTAAGGGATTACAGTTTACTCTCTATTTGTATTTATCTCAATAAGCTACCTTTAAAACCCGGTGTAACTGTGGGAGACGGGAAACATGAAACAAATTTGACAGTTCATTTCTCATTTGTAAGGATGCACAGAATTTGCAGTGGGGAAGAGAGAGAGGCAGGTTTACTGGAGTGTGCTAGGAGATGGTACACTAGAGATTACAGTGTTGAAATGCAATTTACAGATTGCAAGCTTTACAGAAAAGGTAATTCTGGAAGGACTGGCGTAGGGCCTATAATGGCAGTCCTCTCACAGAAAGCCAAGCTTCCTGCACAACTTATTTTTCTATTTGTGGCAGAGGAAAGGGGCAGTCCATTTACAACTGAATTCATACAAGGAAACTTGAAATTGTATGTGTTCTTTCAGTCTATAGTTTTATTAGGTGCATACTTTTAAATCTTTTTTGTCAGTGAAAAGGTTCTATCTGGTGACAAGTGTTTATATTTCTTATGGCTGCCTTGTAAAGATTCAAAAATGTACAGTAATGAATTTCTTAGCATGGAATAAGGAGTAAGATTTCTACAACTGGTAAAGATTTTGATGTGAGCTGGTTTTTAAAATCTTATAACAGATTAGTCACTTAAATAAAACCTTCCTTGCCTTTAAGCAGTGTCACTGATTTTTCTTACCAGTGATGTGGGAAGTATTGGATCATCATTTTACATGTCCTAGTAGCCAGTGGAAACGTTATTAATAGAGGCCATTTAATACATCCGGCTATCTGAAATAATACATTGGATCTTGACATCTCAAGAGGAACAAGGGTTGGAGCTTTATGAAAAGTCATATGAGAAAATATTTCAGTAATGAGACACCATCTTTGTGAAGGCTGTATAGTACTTTCAGTATATGCAAAGAACATGCTACTATTCCATATAGAAAGGGGTTTAAGAAAAATACAACACAAAACACATGCATGAAAATGACCTCAAGATATACCAAAAACTAAAGCTTTCAGTCACCTGAAAACCTGGAAGTTGGAGTTGGTTTTGTGTTTCTTTAACTGAAATATTCTTTCAATATTTTGAAGCACACCAGTTTGACAATAAAGAAGAAAAATCAGGAGCAAGTTTAAAATCAGTACTTACTCGTAAATCAGAACTGAAAGGGACTGCTTCCAATGTTTATACTTAAAATCCTTTTAGTAGTTCCAGTTAAAATTCTGCATCTCAAATAGTATCAAATAGTTTCCAAAATCAGTATTTTGGTTTAAGGTTCATCTAAAGAGTGAATGTAATCTGACAAACTAAAGTTGCTACCATGGGAAATAGCCCTGGGGATGAATTTTAGAAGCTTGAGAAATCTTTGCTTTCATTTGAAAGACTAAACTTTATTAAACTGAATTACCTACCAAAAAAGGCTTGTCAAGTGAATGTTACTTTAAAAAAAAAAAAAATAAAAGCGGTTAGAAGCAAAATACAGGTATCAAATGCTTAGTAGACTTCATCACATAAAATACATGCACTCTGATATTAGCCAGTAACAGCTGTTGTAAGAGGTTACATTAATTATAGTAATTGATTTCTGAATATAACTAAGACAGATGGTATAGTAAAAAAGCAATGCTTAACTGTCCCTATGCTATCTAAAACAGCAGCAAGAAGTGACAGTTGCTCTGCTTTGTCTGAAACCCAACTACATAAAATGGGATTAGTCAGGCTTATCTAATAACAACCCTTAAAGCCATGAATTAAGAGTCCTAATGTGGCTCCTCTCTTGAGGAGTGAGTGAGTGACTCCACAGAAACCTGTTGCCTTGGAACAGGAGTTGTGGTCACAACTCAAGCCACTATTGTTTCATTTTGGTTTGGGTTTGTTCATATACAGAAAAAAAAGTTAGGCTTTCAAAATAATGAACCAGTACTTTCAGTATGCAAAGTACTCACAATTGTAACTCATGGCAGTTGGATACCAGTCTACTACTATTATCTATGATCATCCTTCCTTAGTCTGTGGCCCTTGCTCTGGCCATTCCTACTCATCAGTTCAACATAGGTTTCAAAGTACTTACTGTCTTATGAAAGTCACATTCAAGATGGTACCTCATCTCAGCAAGAGAAATACACAGTTGTACAACTCTGATTCTCCTGTTCACTTGAAAAGCGAAAGCAATGGAAGTCCTGACCTACCTTATCAGGAAAGATCATAATTGTAATGCCTTGTTCAATGCATAGAATGCACCCTTTCAAGTCCTATACAGAGCTCTCCTTTGAATGTGCTCATAAACTAACAGTAGTTACATCTCTAGGTACCAAGTGCAGCATGGTGTTTCTTCGTTTGCCTTCTGATAGCTTGAGAAAGTCTTTGAGGTTGATGCACAAACTTTATGCCATTAGACAGTAGTAGGTTGATACTGCATGTTGCCTGCAGAAGAATAAGACTAACATTAGCAGCCTAAAGTCAGTAAAGTTAATTAACTGGTTGTCACACAAATTGCTGGAAAACTGTTAGATGGAAGTGAGGAAGAGGTCTGGGACCTGTATGCATTCACTGTATAAAAGTTCTAAACACTAGCAGGAAAATACTTTATACCTACAGTGAGCATAAATAGCAGTACACAAATGAAGTACTAAAATACTTTAATAACAGGAGCATTTCTTATGATATCTAATTCATTAAAATGAAAAATATCAGAACAATATGTGGAGCTGGCAACTATAAACATTTCAAAACTAAAAGTTTGTTTTTTCATGGAAAAGATGAAAAGGGACCTGTAACACCAAAACCCACAGCAACTGATACCAGAACAGAAAGGCAAAAGTCCAAAAAAATTATTCCAGTAGACAACCTACAAACCAGCAGGGACAGAGCGCACTGCATGCACCTACACATGCAGTAGAACTGGACCAAACTGCCTAGTGGAAGCACTACACATCACTGCTTAAAGCTTCAGTCAAACATTTGAAACTGGTGTAATTTTTCCTGAAAAGTTACAGCCATCAACATTGTACAACAATCAATATCCTACCCCTATATTTGTTGCTAAAATAGGACATAGTGTTCAGGATTTAACTTTAACAAAAGGAATACTTCCAGTGTAATGGGTGAAGATATTCATGTCACAATAGAGATATCAGTGAAGATAATAGGCATTTACTTGGTTCAGTGAACTGACACTTAAAGTGATGTTTAGAAACTTACTTCCCATCCATTTAGGTACAATTGCTCTGTTTAAAAATGCTAGCAGTGCAGGTATCAGTTGCTCTTACTGTGATAGCTAGTCTTAACTGCTGAGACAATGCTAGGGATGGAAAAGAAAGGCTGTAAAATTAGACAGCTGAGGGTAATAGTTTGTTCTGTCATGCTTTGTGATCTTCATTAGTAATCAGTGAGAACTGAGGTTGAGTGACAAAGACATTAGTACCAGTAGTTTTCTGATCTGGGTGAGAAAAGCTGCTGTTTGAACAGAAGCCCAACTTCTATGCAGACACACAAGGTTTCACTAATCCACAATGTAGAGGTGAAATTTTCCAACTGCACAATGATCTGCTGTGGCAGAGACAGCCGCAGTGAATCTAAGGGAAGAACCCCATGGTTCTGCATAATACTTTAAAGAGCATGAGTTAATAAGGGTTTCTCTCTCCAAACAGCAGGTTTTCTCCCCACAGATGCATGCAGGTGTAGACAAGGTAAATGAATAACTACTTTACCTGGTTGATATTATCTTCAGTTACGAATGAGAGAAACTGTCATATCACTAACAGATGGGAGATATTAGGAGTGAGATTTAGTGAACTTTCAATGGATAGGATCATTAACTTAATATAAGATTTAACCTATCTAGAAATGGTCCCACTGGTAAAAATCGAACTTTTTGAATTATGAAGGATTTTAAGCCCTTGCCTCTTCGTAAATAGAAGTTCTTAATGCTAGCCCTCTCTAGTGGATTTTAGGTGCTTGACATCAAGCATTCTAGAGAGAGGAAGTAGTTTTGGGAATTGCCCTGTGACAAGACTTCTGACCTTTGGTTTTTACTGTGTTAATATCTAATTCAGAATGACATAACCTTTACAAACAGAGCAGCCTACCCCCTCATGGTAGTTGTGTGTACCACCAAGGTGTTGTTTAAGAAGCTTCTGCAGCCTCTAAATTTTTGAGTTATGGGCACATAGACTATCTGTTAATATAATGCTACACAGTAAAAGGATTTTCTTACAAATATGCAAGCACCAATGACAGTGTCAGTACAATGGAATTCCCTCTCCCCCTCCTCAGCCTGGACTGGCACCTCTTTTAGATGAAGGCAGGGAGGTACTCTTCTCACACAGGGTGAAGGTAGGCTCTTGCTGGGAAAATTCTGACTTCCACAGCAAGAAACCTGAAGACAAGAGGAGCTTTTGACAGGTTTTAGAAGCTTCAAGTCCAGCTGCAGATTTAATCTGCACAGGTGTCTTGAAGAAAGAAGGGCTCTGCTACATTACAGCTGAGAAAGTTCTGCAACTGTTTCTCATCCTGTGTTACAAGGACCACATAGCCTGCAATTGGTGGTGTCTGAGTGGGAGGTGACCTATTCCTAGTTGGGGGCCAGTATTTACCTCTCCTCTTGCGCAACGGCATCATCAAATGCTTGGGAGATATGCTGCAACTGGCAAATCCCTGAGGAGATCAGCTCCAACTCGCAGTCAAACTCTCTGGAAACAGAATGGTCATTACTAAAGATGAGACAGGACAGGCTGACACTACCCAAGCCTCTATCCCTAAAGTAATAACTCTCATTGCCTGCAGACTTAATCCAGAAAAATTTAGGGCTGTAGAAACCTTGCTTTTGATTCCACTCACCAACAGCTTCACATCTGCATTCATCCCCAAGAAAGCTATCTTCCAATTCAGATATTGGGTTCAGATTCACAAGGCTTGGGCTCAGCTTCTAGCTCTGACATTTCTTATGTGACTTTGACCAAAACAAAAACCTATGTTGCACATTATGAATTATTTCCCTAGCTCACAGCCTTTTATCTAAATTCGGTTACATCTTTGAGGCAAGAATCTCTCTACAAAGAGCTCAGCGTAAGTGCAGCTATTTCATGTATCTTTGCAATACAAATAGCAACTTTGGAAAAGTTAAAGATAAGTAGGAGTGAGTTGCATTGAGAGCATTTTTCTTTACCAGAAAGTCATTAACAAAGAATGAGGGTCTGTCTCTAGTGCCTGATGAGGACTGGTGCTGAATAACATGGTGTAAACTTAACCAGTGAGAAAGGGATTTAAAAAAATTCTTGTCACAGCACAAAGTTAAGTTTCATATTTCAGCTTTATGCAGTGCTCAGTCCCTGTCTGTACAGGATCTGTAACTACTTTCCTAATTATTCAAACAGCACAGCCTTTCAGGGGAACAAGACAGCAACCTTCATCTCCTGCCCTACACAATGCTCTAATCACAGGAATAAAAAAAAAAAGGAAAAAAAAAAGTTTACAAACGAATGTGGCTCACATGTTTCTGCTGGCAGACACAGGTGATGAATAAGGACTCTTCAGTGCTGCTGCTCTTCTTGATCTCCGGAGAGAGACAGCATCTTTACCAAACCAGGATGAGAAACCCCTTCGTTCTCTATGTTCTGACACCCATGCTGGCCCAAGCAAGGCTCTTTTGTTGGATCTTGTGCTGCCTTTGGAATTGGCTGCTGGAATAACACTCTTCTTATGGCAAGGGCTTCGAGGTGTAGTGCTTCTTTTCTTGGTAGAACAACTTCTGCTGATGGATTCAACTGGAAAGGTCACCATTGAGTCTACTGGACTTTGGCAAGACTTCTGTATTTTCTGAAAGCAGCATTAGACATGTTATGCTAAACAATCTCAGCCTGGAGTAGAATAGCAAGGAACATTTGAGCTGAATCCCTAGCTTTTATTCTCAAATCAGGTTTAGTCTAGCATAAATGGTCTCAACCCTCTGTACCCATTTGCACTGGAAGAGTTATTTGCTCCCACAGTCCTTGGAACTTGTCAAGGACTTCAGATGGCACTGGAACAGAGCTCCTGCTGCTCTTATGCAGGAAAGAGGCAGGTGCCCTAGCATATACTAGAGGCACTTAAAAAAAAACCACAGAGGTCTCCACCAAAGGAAAGTGCAAGCTCAAGTTTACTACCCTGCTACCATCTAGCAGATTTTGTCAGTCCAAATTTAGATTGACTAGAATGAAGAACATGCTAATAAATAGTATGGGTGCAGGAAAAGGAGTGCAAGCAATGCCAGTCTCTACCCACTTTCCTCTTTGTGAAGGCTGCTCTGCCATACATGATGCCATACAGGAGGGGAAAAGCATTAATTAGCAATAAATGTTTTGATGAAATGCATCTCATACGTTTTGTTTTTTCCTTCCTCCTTGTTCTGCCAGATGCATGATTTGCCTGCCTGTACTTTAGCAAGGGTATTAAAGATTTTACTAGTTAGTAGCTATGAGTAGCAACAGTGTGCGAGTGTGTGGACAGTCTCTGGAATACAGCATTCTGTACAAAGTATAGAAATCGTAGTACTGAAGTTGAAGCAAAACCTAAACTGTTATCTACACCCCACTGCAAAGGCAGACTACCTGGGACACTGTTCCAAAAGCATTTTTTGCTGTTCTTTTAATACTCTAAAGAGATTGGCACTTCTGTCTTGCTCTCAGTTTTCCAAGTAGAGGTCTTAGGAACATTCAGCTGTACCTGCTTTAATGGTACTCGCTTCCGTAAAGACATGCAGATGGAATTGAGAGAAGTGAAGGAAGCCCTTCTCTTGAATTTGTCAGGTACAGGACTCTCATTCTCATCGAAGTCAGCTAGGAGCTGGTGTTTTCGCCAGGCCATCGTTGCCTTTACATTTTGGAGCACAGATGCCATCTTGTTCCAGTTCTTGGTCGGCCTTATTTCTAAAACAATCAGAACGACACCAACAGCAAGGGACAGAGCAGCGTTAAAAAGGAGAAATTGAAACTGTTGGAAAATATATTGTTCCTGAAGCAGTACATTCAAAGCTGAGCAGACTTTTTACTCGGAGGCTTGAAGGAGGGCAGCGCTGATGTCTACAGCTACTCGGGTCTATGCACACCCATGACAAGAACTGATGCAAGCTGCAGTCCGGCCGCACCGCCCAAAGGGCGCAGAGCGGGGCTCTCTCACCGAGCACCGCCGACCGCGTCCTCCCGGCCGTGTCCCGCGCTCTGCCCCGACCCGCGGCTCCGTTCCCCGCGCTCGCTGCCGACAGCTCCGCGCCCCGGGAGCTGGCACAGGGCGGCCCCGCCCTTTTCTCGCCAGGGCCGGTTAAAGAGCCAGTCCAGCGCCGGTAGAAGAACCAGGGCCGGTTGAAGAGGAACCGGCGCCGGCTGAAGAGGAACCGGCGCCGGCTGAAGAGGAACCAGGGCCGGCTGAAGAAGAACCAGGGCCCGCCCGCCGGCCGCTGCTCGAGGAATACTCACCGACACGACCGCCACGGCCCCGGCACCGCCGCGTTTGAACGACGCCCCACCCACCGCGGCCCCGCGCCCATTGGCTGTGCCCCGCACTCGCAGGGGCCGTAACGCCCCTGACGCCTGCGCCGTGGGAGTGGCGGGAGGAGCAGGCGTGGCGTCACAAAGTGGGCCGGGCTCTTCAGCGCTGCCGGGGCGCGGGGCGGGGTTCGGGCGCTGAGGTGCGGAGCGGGGGTGAGCGGCGCGGGAGGTGCGGGAAGCTGGGTGCGTGCTTAGCCCGGCCCCGAGAGCGGAGCTGGTAACCTGGTGCCTTGCGGTGGGTTACTTGTGTCCGCTGCCACTGCCCGGTGGTCTTCTGACCTGCCAGCCCCGTGGTTAGAGCCCAGTGACTGGATGTCCTGCTTGAACCGACGGATGGAGCACTTTATGTGGCCTGTTACTTTCAACAGGGACTGTGCCTTAATCTATGGAAGGCAGGGCACTGCCTCAAACAATTGCCACGGAACAGACCCCCCAGAAGGATAAAAAAAGTCATTTGCACTGGTTTTGCACCAACAGCGCCGTTCAGATGTGAGCAGCCCAAAGCGCTGGATACTTTTAAGGCGCTATGCATAAGGCCACAAAACATCATCAATTACAGGTGATGCTAAACAAAGGTATCTGCAGGCTGTGGCTGCTCTGTCTGCAGTTGGTGCCATTTCACTGCTTAGCTAGACTGAAGGCCAGAAAGTTAAAAGATGTGTCTTGTGCTTGTTCCCTGTTTGGTTATGTTTGGTTTTGTTGTTTGTGGGGTTTGTTTTTGTTTTTTGTTTAGGTTAACTATAGTTTACACCCAAGAGCTTGTTTGACCCTGGTATCTTAAGTACAGAAGCAAAGAAAGGGTTGTTATTTTGAATGTGAAGAAGTAAACTTTCAACCATTTGCTTGGAAGCCTGTTCTGTTGGGAATGGCAAGAAATCTACCCACAGCTTTCTTCATCTAGGTTTGGCTCAGCACTCAGAAGTGAAAAACTCTCTTCTCAATGGAAGATGATTGTGAACCTGAGCATAGCTCCTGGGCTCATTTACCTGATGTCTGTTTGAGGCACATCTTCCACTGGTTAGATGACAGAGACAGATCTCGGGCTGCCTTGGTGTGTAAGAAATGGAGTTGGGCCATGTACTCAGGATCCCTCTGGAGAAGAAGAATCATCACATTCTATGGCCGACAGTCAAGAGCACGGACACTGGAGTTTCAAAGTGCGCTGTGGTATGTCAAGAAATTTGGCAAGTATTTGGAGCACCTCGAGATCAAATTATCAAATCCTTACAATAGTGCCTTTACCCGGAAATTTCAAGTGACTATGAGAGGTCTTCTTTCACATCTGGGTAAGTGTAACAGTCGCCTAGTGTCCCTGAGCATCAAGTACCTGGAATTAGACTGCTTGAGCTGGAAAAATACGGTCAGGGCTCAGTTTATCAAGAACTTAGCTACCTTCCTGAAAAGAATGAGCAAACAGCTTGATTATCTCAACTTAAAAGGAGCAAGAGTAACTGTGGAAGAAGGCTGTGATCTTCTAAATTCTCTGAGCTGCGTGACAAATAAAAGCTTTGTCTCTGAAATCAATATTGAGGATTACTTCAGTCTCCACCTTCCTGTCTACAGCAGCACCTTGTTCCACCAGACTATGTCCAAGTTCCACAGCCTGGTCATCCTGACTTTTAATTATAACTGCATCTCTGATGAGCTGCTGGACATCCTTCAAGAGCACAGCGCACATTCCCTGTGCACCTTGAATATCAAATGTCATATCCGTGACCCACATGGACAAGTAGTCTTGGGAATGTCGTGGGCAAACCTGGCTAAGAGAGCCCCAAAACTGAAAGTGAACTTCTTCTTTGAAAGAGTGATGAAGAACGATCACCTAGCCAAGATCCTGCTAGTGGAGATCCCAGTAAGGAGCATCAGTCTACGGAGCTGCTATTTCAGTAACCCAGACTGGACAATGAGACCTACCCTCACCAACCTCCTTCCAGCCTATTGGTGTGTTCTGCAGGTAAGGGAAGCAATAATGACACCTTACTGCAGAGTCACAAAGCTGAGCAAAGTAATCATATGGGCTCTCTGCATGACAGCAGTCATCAGTAGGAATTCCTGACCTCTGTTTTTTTTCAGAGGGTAATTTTCATAAGTGAATCATTCTGGTGCTCCAGCTATAGTCTAGTTCAGGTAGTCATCCTTGTCCAGTTACAACCCCATTATGCTAGTCTTTGCTGTCAGGCTGATGTCAGGTTGCCCTCAAAAAGCTAAACCATGAGAAGTACAGGTGGTTGTAGTATCAGCTGTGAGAAAAAAGAACCTTTCAGGCAGGAAAATGTCATTCTTGTAAGAGCCTTAGGCTATTCTGGTTAGACACCTTCATGTTTGGTAACTGATAAGTTTGTAATCCTTTCATATTTTTCTGAATCCCACCCTTTTGCAGGGAAATGTGCATATGAGGAAAATAGTCTCTACAACTTGTTTGCTTGCAGTGCTGTAGCCTGCAGCAACCTACACTGATGGCTTTGCTCCATTTTGGCAGTGCACAAATGTCTTACAGCACACGGAAATTAACTGGTGTCCGTGTGAAAGTACCAAGGATGTGTCCCCAAAGGTGTACAACACCTGACCCATATAAATGAGCATCAGGTCTTTGTATGCCTGAGGGAAGCACGTGGTCTTATACCCAACTGTTGCTGATAGCATTGTAGAGTTTCCAGTAAACACAGAGATCTGTAAAGCTTTCTAGGAACTGTTTTTCAATCTGCTGTCATAGCTGGGATAATTTCCAATATGTCAAATCAGATCATGGTGTGAGCTGTCGGTGCAGCATTTTCTAATGGTAATAGAAGTTGTCTATGCCCTAGGACCATATGTAATGCACACGGGAACCCCCATCTTAACAGGAGAGTGAAGATTATTGTAGCATATATTGTTGTCATAATACAAAACTGATTCTCTGCAGTCAGGGTACAAAATTGATCTGATGACAGTCACACGAGTTCATACAATTGGGAAACTTATTTATTGAACTCTCTGGCTGTGCTCACAAGCTCTGTTCTGCAGTACTAACCATGTTCATTCTTTTTCAAGAAATTGACACTGGAATTAAACAATGTGCATGAGCTGCTGGATGATGAGCTGCTGCAGCTCATCTTAACATCCAAGAGGCTGTTATTCCTGAAAGTCTGGGCATTTCTAAGTGTCACCTTTATCGAGAGGCTGCTACAAAACCGTGCGGAAAGGAAATGCATTTTGACTACCATAAAGGTAAGACTTTGTGCTTCAGAACTCCCGTTCCCTTCCTCTCTGCTATACCCAGAGAAAGGTGAGGTTCTGCTTACAGAAAGGCCACTTAGAGAAATGTTAACGTAACTACCTCTACCGTATTATGTTTTAGCATTATCGTCTGCGAACCACTCACAGCAATGGGGCTTTCCAGTGTACTTTACCATGTACAGAATACCATAGAAGTTTAATTAACAAGCCCCCAAAATTTCACAAGGCCTTCCTAGACTGAGGCTCCCTCTATTGCTACTAGTTCAAGCTAGGGATTCTCAATCACCCTGGTCCAGTGTTTATGCCTATTCTTACATCAAGGCAGGTGGGTTGAGTCCCACTAAACTGCAAAAAGATCTAAACACATCTCACATCAACAATGCTGTGTTGAGCTAGAGCCAGACCACAACTGTAGCTGGTGTAAACCATGCTGTCATGCTACTTCGTGTGCTAGATTCTGAATTCTGTAGATCCTCACAGACCAGTGCAGATCCCAGGGATGCTTCAGTTCCAGGGGTAAAAGGAACCTTGCTTTTCCCAAAATGTCTTTGGCAGATGATGTTTGCAGTCAGTTTGGAGTGAAAACAGAGTAAAACCTCAAGATTTAAGTCAAACCCAAGGAATCTGGCATCTCTAGATTCTTCATTAGTCACAAAGGCTTCTTGTCATGAGCTTTAATGAGCTTAGCCTGCTCCATATACCTGAGACATGATTGTCATGCATGCAGGTCAGGATTTACACAGCCCGACCAGAGAGCAGTGAGGAGGATCAACGGTTGTGCGATATTTACAGGAAGTTCAAATACCTGATTGATTCGGAGCTTAATTATTTTGTCATCACCTACCCACTGGTGTAAACCACAGGGAGAGAGAAGAACCCAGTGACATCTGCAAGCAATGAATGGATCCTTTGGAGGGTGTTAGTAAGGAATTTGAATCTTGGCAGTAGTGCCTCTGAAAGGAAGATATCATTACAGCGAGAGAGAGGCAAGGGACAATTTTACACTCCATCCATTAAAACGTTGGACTTGGGAACTGGCTTCCTGTGTCTCCAGCATCATTTATTCTTGCCCCTGCTTTATTTTTCCTTGCCAGAACCAAAGGAAGCAGTGAGCCCTTTTTCACCCTTACAGGCATCTCAAGTGAGTATAAGGCCATCCTCGTTTTTTTCAGTAGTTCTCATTGCAGAGCATCAAACCGCTTACCAATGAAGCCCATTTCATTGTTTCCATTTTACAAATATGGAAACTGAGAAATGATTAGTCCAAACTCAGCCTTGGCTTATCTTGACTCAGGTGTAGTCAGATGCACTATCCAGTGTATCACCAATCCCTACAACTTGTTAAGTTTGATATACAGCCTGTGCCTCCTTAACAGCAGATATTAAGAACAAAACATACACATGGCTACAAAACTCCATGGTTACTCCCACTCACCCAGTTTCCAACAAGTGACTTATGAGGAGACTCCTGTTCTAGCTTCCACAGTTTCTACACTTTTCAATGCCAAAAATACCACTGGTTGCACACACGATAAATAACATGGCAGAAGGGACATTGATTCTGGGATTTTATTACCAAGTGGGAGATTTCATCAGGTGCTCTAGAGCATAGATAGATAGCTGTAAAACAGAGAGCTGTAAGTACTAGATGTGTTTTAATTATCTTGCACAACTAGAACCAGGACAGCATTGAGCCAAACCAATAAATCTGGAGGTTTGTCAATAAAATTTCAGCAGGAAATGACTCACTGGAGAACACACAATCTCCCAGTGTGATGGCTTCAGAAGTTGTTAATGTTAACAGACTCCCTCATTTGCATGCAGAGCACTTCGTCGATATACAATGTATTCTCCTTCACCTGGATCTCCTCCTCCAAGGAAAGCTGTTGTCGGCTCAGAGCTTTCAGCTCTGTCTCAGCCTCTCCTAGTGCATCCTGTAACCTAACAGGGAAAACAGGACAGACATTACTTGAAAATACAGTGATAGTTTTTTTTTCATATGGGATAAGAATTCTGAGGAATTGGAAAAAAAAAGAAAAGATGGAAGAGGCTTCACAGAGAGATATGCAGCTTCTTTTAAAGTGTCCTGCCCTTCCCAGCCTTTCAGGGAGAGTAGCTGGGATCCGATTTACTTTGACTCATTAACATAGTAATCTATACCACAGATTTTCTCTTTTGCCTATTTCCACTTGCCTTTGAATATTTCTTGTAATTTCTTCAACTTCACTTATCAGCCTGTATTGCACTGTGTCATAACAGAATTCCACATTGGGGCGATGGTTTCTTGCTTCCAAGCGGGTTTGAGCCACTTTAACAGGTCCTTCTTTATCAGCAATTGCTTGCTTTAAGGCTGCAATGTTCTTCTCCTGTGAGGCAGTCTCATCCATCACCTTAACAAATCCAACAGAAGGAAGTGCTGCACACTGGCTCTTACAATGGTTAAAGTTGTCAACATCTTTAATAGTTAGTTATAGTAATAAAATTATAACACTCATTATGTTAAAATGTTATTTCATCAAAGGATATTTTACAAAGGTCAGACAGGATTATGATTCCTTTATTTGAGAGCAGGTGACACATTTCTGAGTGAATATGCTCAGCAATTATTTTTTAATATTAACACTCAGTTTTCATGTATCAAATACCGAGCACATTGACCCTGATTTTATAAGTTATTATCCTCTTATATTACAATCATGAAAATTCTGTAGGATCCCCATGTAACTAAAAATCACAAGAGAAATCCTGACTTTACTGATGTCTATAGCAACACCTACATCATGTGATTCCAGAAATTCATCTCTCTAGCAGTGTGCACAGAGCTGAGAAAATGTAAGACAACATTTTTTGAGGGTGTGTGAAGTGGCAGGGGCTATCATTATTGCGAAGGTAAAATTCTTAAAGCAAAGTAGCTCAAGCCAATGGATTGAGAAGACTGGCAGATAATCCAAGCCCATGGTCTCTACTTTATCACTAACCCCACCGCTTACCATTGCAAGGAGTGTCTCTAGCTTGTGCTTGGCATCCTTGACTTCCTTCACCCTATTTCTAAACGCAGCATTCACCATCTCACATTGCTTGTGTACGTCATTCGCTGTCTGTGAGAGGATGCCATCAATAAGCACCCTTAATGCCAAAGAATTGTTTCGCTGCTTGTCAGCCTTTTCAACATTTATATTTGAGAAATCTATCCAGTCTTCAGGGCTAACAAAACTGAAAGAGATTCAAAATAAAAGGTCATCGAACGGCACCATCAAACCCTTGGCAACTTCATAAATCTATAGTTACTCCACAAACCTGAGAACAAAGCAATTCTATTAACTGTATATCCCAGCTAGTGCTAGTTGTGCTGGGAATTCTACAGATACAAAATAAATGTTGCAAGCATCTCAGAACGAAGTAGACAAGGGTAGGATGGAAATGAACTTGCTAAAGTCACACTGCAACTTTGTACCTTTCCCTGATAAAGTAATATGATGTTGTGGGGGAAACATAGATTATAAACAATATTTCTTAGAACAACTTTCATTAAGCAATCTGTTGTTAATAATATTATTCAGATGTTACTATTAATCAAAGGTAATTATTGACACAGAACGTTCACTTATTCTCTCACACCATTCACTTATAATACGTGGTTGGAGCAATAGCTGGGAAGCCAACCCCCAGCTGTATCCCAAGATTAGAGGGTCATACTTGTGCACCAGTGGCTCACAGGCAGGTGTCTGGAAAGTTCTTCAGAGGGTTCCTTGTTTTATTGGATGGATATATAAAGCTGTAATTGTAATTTGCATAAAACAGCCAAGACCATTCTGCCTGTAGCCTGAGTTATCCAACTTGTCATTGATGCACGCTAACACACTAGCAGCAAGAGCGGTCAGTCTCCTTGTGTTCCGAGTTTGTCAGTTCTTGTAGAGGCCGTAGTGTCCTTGTGAGAGTGTCTCTTGCACACTGCCTTCTCAGTATGTTTCCTCAGCCAATTTTTCTGTGGTAGCTATTTCTCTATCTAAACCATTCACACTAACTGGCCCACAAAGAAGGGGCGCATTTGACAGGTTAGTGACTGAGTTAGAAACTGACTCTACATCCTGGGTGTCCCAGTCCAGCGTTCTCCCCATTAGGACACCCTGGGAGAGGAGAGGAAGCTAGATTAGGAAATATATTCTGGGTTTAAGTAATGTGTGAACTTTTCCTTAGTTTTGAGCCTCAAAAACTGTTAGTGAACTGCAGTTCACTGGGAACATGACTATTGTGGTTTATTTCAGACATGTTACACAGATACTAAAGGGATGGACAGAAGTATAAAAAAACCCCAATCTACAACAGACAGATGATGGACAGATATAGTCTGTTTTACACAAATAATCTTGCTATTTACGGAGACAGCTCATACTGGCTGTATAGTTACTTTCTGTTAATTGAACTAAATAACCACTTACTTTCCTTCTATTCTCGCTGCATTATTCATGTATCTGGTATCAGGAGTGTTGTTTGTCAAGCTAGTACAGTAGTCATCAATCATCAAAGCTGTGAACTTGTCCTTCAGATCCATTTCCAGGTTATATTTTGCTGAACGGTTTAGTCTAGAAGGAGAAACAACCAGACTCTAAGCCAAAGTGTAGGCACTTACATGTTTCCATAACATGCATGCATATATGCATTAAGTAATACAAACGCTGTTATGGAATTCTTAATGTACAAAGTGTTAGTTGCAAAGTCCCAAAATAAGAGCATGAGGCTGCCTCTATATACATTGGTGGTACAATTCCAATTGGAATTAAAAGCACAGGACTGTATCATGAGAAGACCAGGTGCCCTGTGCAAGTACTTTGAGTTCTAACAAACAGAACATCTCAACATTACTGATTAAATGGTATGAATTAGGACTGTCCTCCTTGTAACTGGTTAGCACTGAAGGTAACTTCGGACCTGTGCTCAGCCTGACCCTACAACTTCTCAGGAATATGACTGGCCTACTTTTCAGCTTATCAGTGTTCAGTTACACACTTTGCACCTGATTTGCTCATCAGTTTGTTCCAGCGTACGTCCAAGCAAAGCAATAACCCCCTGGAGGATTTCAACTTCCTTCACCAGTTCCTGTTCCACTTCATCATGCACCAAGTCAATCCCAACTCTCCTCTGCCTAAACAAAAAGAGGAAAACCCATCAGCCCTTGTTGAAATGCCTGCAGCTAACAGAAGATGATGAAGCCCAGCTTTCCAAACTGAAGACTTTTTCTTGCCACATAGAAGTTTTTCCTTTATGACCTGGGTTCCCCAGTGTTACAATAAATCAGACTGTTACTCCACTGTCCTTAATTTACAGCCTCTTCTATTACTTGTTAAAAGTTGATTACCTAGATTTTTTTTTTTTTCTCTCTCTGAATGCTTTTCTTCTAATTATCATCTCACCTGTTCAGGAGACATTTTTGGGCAATGACAAGTGGCTCTTTGCAGCTCTCCAATGATTTCTCCAGGCGAGTCTTGAATGTTAACAGTAACTCTGTCTCATGCACAACTTCTTCAAGTTTGTTACTTAATTCTTGCTTCCAGAATTTTATTTCTTCCCGTCTCTGCTCTGCAGAATGAAAATTGTAAACAGGTTTTAATACAAGCCCATCTCTACATGTGAGACCACTGCGGGTCAGATCTTAGATATGACTAAAAATAGACTTATTCCATAGTGGAGTGGATGTAATGCTGTAGGCTGATGTGTGGACAGTTTTGCAACCCCGTGTCAGGAATTTTGGTTGCAATAGCCTTCTGTGTGGTTTATCTGTGTTACAAAATAAAAAGTCTGCCTCAAAATATTTCATAAAATATTTTTAGTTTTTCCATGAAATCAAAGAGCATGACAATGACATATACTCCTATTCACTAGCAACTGATTTTCTAAGTCTTGCAGCTCAACGTTATCTTGACATTTGCAGAATACCTGGGATTACCTAGTTTCTTGTTGACATCACTTTGGGTTTTCTGAGTTGTCTTTTCTATTTCATCCAGCAGCCTCTGACTCTCAGCTATCATGCGCTCTGATCTTGATTTCAGAGACTCTGTACTGGCACACTGCATCCTGGCTGCAGTGTCCCATTCTGAGGGATGAAATTTGGGTGGAGCTTGCAACAGTCTGTCCATTGTTTTGTAGAAAGTTTCTGGAAATAACACGGGTCAGTTCTTGGAATGTAGAACCTGAAAACAGGAATAGCATTACCTTTGGCTGCAGAAACAAGAAGGGGGAAAGGCAGTTACATAAAGGTGAGAAAAATTCTTGCCTTTTTCACCTACAGAATGCACAGGTATGAAAAGAAAAGACTTCTTGCACAGGGCCCCTCAAGACTTTGCTAAGGTGCAGGAGGAAAAGTTTGGAATGGGAGAATTAAGAAACAGAAGAATTTGAGAATGGAAGCTAGGAGGAGAGGGTTGGAAGTGGAACTAACAGGAAAAGATGGGCTGTCTGCCATAGGAGGGAGAAGTGAAAGAAAAGGAGGCGTAAACAGACAATCACAGGAAATTGATAAAAAGTGAACAAATACAGAAGATAATCTCCCACAGTTTGGAGAATTAAACACCTTTTATGAATATGGCTAGAGAGGTGAATGAACTTTAGGTTGTAAAAAAGAAATGTAATGGTCATTGGCGGGGGGGGAAGCTGAAGGGGGAAATACAGCAGGTAAATGAAGAAATGGAAAAGTCTAGGGAGGGCTGAAGCAGAACAAAGCATACTGGGAACATGGGTTTAATGCAGAGTGAAAACAATGCCCCAGATCTATGCAAAGTCACAACAGTTTGATTATCAGTTTTCCTATTCTTGCACTATGTTCCCTCAGTGCACCTGAGACAATTTCTCACCCCAGCTCACAGCTGCTCTTCAGCAACACACAGCTTTACACACACTTTAGCAGTTAACATCTTAAGATTCACCCTTAAAACAGTCCCCTTTCTTCCTCATGAACTTCTTGGCTGACATCACTCCCAGGGTCAAACCCTGGCTAAGTGCCATGTCTTCAACTTCCTTTCATGGGGAGGGGTTTCCTCCCAGCTGTCTTCCAGCCTCTATCTCCACAGCAGCAGCGCATGGTTTCTTTTTAAATGTGCCACTAAATATCCCAGGAAGTGACCCAGTGCAGCAGGGAAGGCAACAAAGCGGTTGTCATGGGAGCAGCAGCGCTGCCTCCAGCAACCTCCTGTTACTGCCTGTGGTGGGAGAAGTGCCAGCACACAGCAGCCAGTGATGCTTCCTTTCACCCATTCCTGGTTAAGATCTGTGTGGTAATAAAAATGTGTTCTTTGTACATTAGCTGAGATGGTTCCCGCAGCTTCAGACAGCAATTTTTAATCAATTTAGTAGAGAAGTGCATTAAGATTGTGAAAGCAAATGTGTAAATCCCTAGCTGTCTAAAATGTCAGTCATAAAATATCCGTAGTAGTATGCGCCATCTTTGTGGCAACTATATCCTTTCCTGGACAAAAGAGATTGGGAGCCAGCCAGAAGAAATGAAGGAGGCAAAAGAGCATTACATCAGATGGAACAGTTATGCCCCCTCTGAATATCTCTGACGTAGTTCAGATGAGAACACGGTTTCTCAGAGTTCCCAGCAAGGTCCAAAGAGACTGCAAACTGAGAAGGAAGCAAGTAGCATTGCCCAGAAGAAGTTGACCTGGTCCAAGACAGAAAAGTGGGAAGTAACTGCAATTGCTGCCTGTAAATACAGTGAAGTGACAGCTAGAAAGCTGCTCATGATCTTCAATTTAACAGGAGCTAAATTCAATGATCATTAAAACTGGTAACTACAGTGCCTCTCGTTCCAGCTGCCCTGGAAACAGAAATCTGCACATACTCCAGAGGAGCAAAAGAAGTTGTTTTTTTTTTAACTGAAGAGACACTGTCTTACAGCAAAATGCAGGCATTTCAGAGTTAGCCAAAGAAAAATACAGGCTTCAGAACACAGGGTTGACATTACTCTGGGATGAGAAAGACCTAGATATTCAAGAAGCAGCAGAGGATAGGGTGTAAGACAAGCAAGGAAAATGAAAAACATACACTGATTGATACAGGAGGATGGAAAGCTGTAGTCACAGACGTTCAGCATGCTTCTGATTCACAAGGTGAAGCAAGACTAGGACTAGGCTGAACACTGATCAGAATCAATTACATAGACCACTTCTGAGACAGACCTGTAAATCAGTTTATATGGTATATATATGGTATATATGTATTATATGGTTATTTCTATATATAATATTTATATGTATATCAGTTTTATCAGTATATATATTATACTACACACGTGTAGTACACAACTATTTGTACAAGAGAGCAATACTTCCATGGACTGTCTCTTGGTTTGTACATTCTGCCTGCCGTTGGTCCAGGTAACACTTCCCGCTCTCTTTCTCCCCAGGAGGTATTTCCTAACGAATTATTAATATGCTAAGACAAGTTGCTGAAAGCAGTAATTTTTGTCACACTAACAGCTGGAGCAGGATCTGCAGCCATTTCCATGATAACTGCAAGATTTCTAATGACTTAAGTAGATCTGAACTTGGAGCTAGTTTGAACCAAGGTTTACTTCTGCCACCATGAGTACAGAGTATGCATCAGACTGCATATTAGTTTGTCTTCCACAAAGTTTTAATACCTGTATGTACTCTCTGTAACATTCCAAGGCTTTAAAAGCAACGTGAGCAAATTAAAGACGGGTGACAGAACGACTCATAATAAACTGAGAATGATGAGCAGTGGCTGGCAGTGGTTGAAAACAATGAACATTTTGTTTCTGAAACCGTGCTCGGTCACTCTGAAAGCTGAGCAATCGCCAGTGTCGTTCCTGTGAGACCCACAGACCTGCACGCAGCTGTGTTCTGAAAACCCAGTATCTGGTGCTGTCCTGACCCACCCCGTGAGCGATACCATCATACAGTAATTCATTTGTAGTGACCAGCCCTAAAGCTATTCTTCATTGTTAGCTTACCATAACAAAGATACTTTCTTTTAAAGTGTTAATACCAAATTTACAACTGGGTTTTACAACCGCTCCTTCAACATGAATTACACAGCATGCGGAAGGTTTGTTCTTACCTCACATGGCTTTCAGGGGCTAAATCACTGCAGACTCCCTGAGGCTGGCAGCGGCGCTGCCCGCCAGGCAGCAGCAGACCCAACCGGTAGCCGGGGCAGCGCAGAGGGGAATGGCACCGGTACCGCCCGGCGGCAGCCACCGGCCCCTGCCCCGGCCCCGGCCCCGCCCCAGCCGCCAGCAGCCAATCAGCGGCCGCCGCAGCCGTCCGGCGCTCTCCTCGGTAACGGTCGCAGCGCCATCCCCATCGGGAGAGCGGGGCCAGGGTGAGCGCGCGCTACCGGCGGGGAGGCGGCTGAAGCCCTCATCCCGGAAAAACACTGCGGAGGAGTGCAGTTAACCGGCATTGATGAGGCTGGAATCTAAACGAGGCACCGCGGTCCTTATTGGAGGCATTAAAATCATCCACAGATAGTCCCATTCTTCAGAGGATTAAACGGCCGTCCATCCAAACTGCTGTGACAGCGGGTTGAAGTGGGAGAGCTCACTAGCTTGAGCTGATACTGC
Organism: Pezoporus occidentalis; assembly: GCF_034315485.1. Lineage (NCBI taxonomy): Eukaryota > Metazoa > Chordata > Aves > Psittaciformes > Psittacidae > Pezoporus > Pezoporus occidentalis. Next base: position 42,161 of record NW_026913673.1, on the reverse strand, counting down.
AGCATCAACTGCTCGCTTGCAATGTTTCTGAAATGGTAAAGCAGACTGCATAACAGGTCTCAATTCCAGTGTTCACTGCGGTCTGGAATAATCCTTTATGAAGAAAGACTGAGAGAGCCAGGCTTGTTGAGCCTGGGGAGACCTTAGGGCAGCTCCCCGTACTTAGAACAGGAGTGTGTAAGACAGAGACAAACTTTATAGCAGGACCTGTCGTGGTAGGACAAGGGGTAACAGTTTTAAGTAAGAGAGGGTAGATTGAGATTAGATAAAAGGAAGAATTTTTTTACGAGGGTGGTGAGACACTGGCACAGGTTGCCCAGAGGGGCGGTAAATGCCACATCCCTGGAGACACTCCAGGCCAGGCTGCGTGTACTGAGTAACCTGATCTAGTTCAAGATGTCCCTGCTCATTGCAGGGGGGTGGACTAGATGGCCTTTCCTCTAGTTGGAAGGGACTAGAGGTCCCCTCAGACCTAAACTATCTATCTGTGATTCGATGTCAGTTCCCCAGAGGCTTTATCTAGACCCAGAGTTACTTTAGTGGAACCAAAAGTGACTTTTAAATGTACCTTACATAAAGCAATGCCAACTTTTATTTTGGACATTTTGAAACTATCTCTGCAAATCAGGCCAGGTTTAAATTAATGACAGAGGTGGAACCATATGGGCTATTGTTATACCTAATTACATGTATCCAAGAGTTTTGCACTGGTTCAAGCATACACCTTATTGGAAATGTCACACAAAGGGAAATGTGTTGAAAGGTGTCCATACAATTGTACTTCCAAGGAGGACTTCCCTGCTTTGGGAAGCTGTACACAAACATCATTTTAAAAAGTGGGTGTCCTGCTGTCCTTTATGTCTCTGCTGAGATTATTTTGAAAATCTTGCACAGAACGAACTGATGTGGCCTTTAAAAGTTGGATCCAGATGCAATAAATCACCTTAGTACTGAATTTTGATACAGTGCAGAAACATTAGAAAAGCCAGGAAACAGTCCATCTATGTAAAACATATACTATACTGACTTAACATGTTGTTCACTCTATCATTCATGCTGAACACATTTGCTGTCATAAACACACACTCTCTTGGCATTTTTTTTTTCTCCTTAAATGCAAAAAAATCCAGCAGGGACAAACATTACATACTTTAATGTCAATATAATCATACGATCTCATAGTCAAGGTTAAAATTTTGTCATAGCACCATCTCCTTCATCTTCTTACATGCAAACCACCAGCAGTTAACTCAACTTACAGTCTTCTGCTACCCTGCAATTAGTTTGCTGGCAAGCACCAGGTATCTTAACCATCACCTCTCTAAAGTGGGAAGACTTAAAAAAAAAACCCAACAACCTGTAAAATAGCTTCTGGTTAGCTGTGACAGCAAATTAAGTCATAGAAAAGATGTAACACACACCCCTGCTCCACTAGTGAATTGGCAATAATGTCACTGTTTGCAATATGCTAGTAGGCCTGAACTGGCCAACCACTTACATGTGTCTTTAACATTCACATGACAGGAAAATCACCCATGATCTGGGACTATGAAGGAATGTGATGTTGTCGTGGTTTAAACCCAGTCAGGCAATTCGTTCACTCACTTCCCCCCACCTTCCCTCCCCCTACTCCCGGAGGGACAGAGAGGAGAATCGAAAAAGAATGCAACTCCCGCAGGTTGAGATAAGAACAGTTTAGTAACTAAGGTATAACACAAATCACTACTGCTACTACCAATAATAATAATGATAAAGGAAATAACAAGGGAAGAGAATACATCACCTCACCACCAGCCGACCGATAACTCGCCCCCCCAGCCCGACCAAGCACTGACCGATACCTCCTCCAACCCTGCAGTCTCCCAGCCCTTCCGGCTAACTCCCAGTTACATCCTGGGCATGACGTGCTGTGGTATGGAATACCTCTTTGGTCAGTTTGGGTCAGGTGTCCTGTCTCTGCTTCCTCCTGGCTTCCCCTCCTCCCTGGCAGAGCATGAGGCTCACAAAGTCCTTGGCCAAACCAAAACATCGCTATCAGCTCTGTTCCCAGGCCGAAAGTCAAAACACTGCACTGCACCAGCTACCAAGAAGGAGAAACATGACTGCTACTGCTGAACCCAGGACAGATGTATAAAGCAGTATTTCTCCTCTTATAGCTATGATGGAACATAGCTCTGCTAGTCAATTGAAAGTATTCTGCTGTAAGAATGCAAATATGTGTATCCCATGTGCCAGTTGTGGATAGATTTCTGATCATGCTTACTTTAATCATCTCTCCAAAACACAAGTACAGTGTGTTTATCCTTAAGGTTGCATTTCATGGAGCAACAGGAGCATGTCATAATTCCTTCTCACAATTATGGTCATTCAAGACAAAGCCAAAACCTTAAGTCATATGACAAATATGAACAGCCCACCCAACCTCTGTCCACATGGACTAAAGATGGGAGATTAATGATACCAAGGATCCTGTTAGTTTGACCTAGTATCTTTCAGATACTAAGTCTTTCAAGCTGTTTTCATAGTGGCATAGCAACAGCTTAGCTACCCTTCAAACAGAACTTGATGATCCAGACCTTCACATTAAGTTATGATTTACCTTGGTAAATTTTGGGGGTTTGTTTTTGTTTTCTCTCCTGAGACTGCTAACAGAAGTGGTTACTTCACTCAGGGTTTCTTAAGTAAACGTCACTAGAAAGGGAGGATGAACTAAAATCCTATTCCACATGGAATTAAACTTACGTACTTTTAAAACTGAAATTCAGAGCACACAGCATCACGACTAGAATAAAAAACTTCTGAGGAAAAGCTCTAGTTTCTTTTCACCAAGTTTACTTTGTTACCTGTCATTCTAAAGACAAATTAAAAAACCTTCATTCTAAAGAGAAGCAGTAAATCTGGAGAGCATTTGACATTTTATTAGAAATGGTCATCAATACAGAGCCAAAGTAATCTTTATAAATATCTACAAAAAGCACAAATGCAGGTTAATAAACATTTTCTAGCATGAGCAGAGGGCTCATGGCTTTCAGTTTTTACTTTCTATGAGCCTGCTCTTAGGGTAGAAATACTTGTAAAAAGCTGCTTTTTTGTTCTGAAGTATGCTTTTTTAGGTTTTAACATTCATTATGAAAACAAAACTCTGCTGATTTATCAAAGAAAAAAACAGAAAGGGTGACACATGACCTTTTTGTTCAGTAAATCTGGGATAATCCTAATGCACTGTAGTTTTAACACTGATTTAACCAAAAAGGGAAATTAGTCCAAGGCATTTCAAAACTCCCACCCTTCATACTTTCTCGGCATGTTGCCTGTCCACCTCTGAGTCAGCACGAGGACTGAGCAAGTCATCAAGACTTAATTCCCGTGCACACTGGAGAGTTGCTTTCCCCCAGAGTCTAGGCCAAAGCACATTACAGTCTTGCTTCTGAGTGTTCAGAGGATTTTGTACCTTGTTACACCTCCACCCCCCCACCCCCCCCCCCCGTAATTCTAAATCATGCAAACACACTCTTATACACAGAAGAGCCCAGCTGTTGTTGCCCTTCATAACCAGGAAATAAATCCAGTACTGCAAGCAGATGTTTTAGCAAGCCTTTAAGCAAATCACTTTAGATTTGACCATTACAGACAAATGCTGTTCTGTAACATGGTAGTTATCCATCACCCCAGTCAGCAGGCAAGAGGCTATGTTCTTGTTCGGCTTTAAGAGTACAGAACAATGCCTGTTTGATGTGTACATGTACTTATGCTATAGTGGGGGTTAGGGTTGGAGGAGAGGCAATAACACCCTAGCAGTTGAGTACTCTTGGAATTTTCATCTGCTATTTATTTTGTGCCATGCTTAACAGAGAAGTGCAATTGAAGATGCTATTTTCTGGAGTTTTACCTGAATTTTAAGAGCAGCAGTAACTTCGTAGCAGTTACTGTCACTGCATAAGACTGTGTCGCAGCCTAACAGAGACAGGGACAGCAATTTAGCTTCCTGTGACCTTTAACAAATATTAAAAATCCAACCCTCTGGTAGCACCAGAGTTACTTTTCCCTGTGTTTTTTGCCTTTTAAAAATGTATTTCTGTATTACTGACAAATAACACTGATGTGATGCAACACTTCAGGGCATTGCTCAGCAACACTTCAGTCAGCCACACAGCTGAATGTAAGCAAGAAATAAGTGTTCCATTTGCAAAATGCCACTCTTTCCGTTAGCAGGGTACTTAACCCTTCAGTCCAGAGGTGTCAACAGGTTTATTCAAAGTGTCGTAGATGATTGTATAGAGACTGGACATATGTGAAGACACACATGGGATCTGGCTTGTGACCCATCACCATCATGTCATCCACTTCTATCAGACGATCGCAATGAGCCATTTTCCTGTGGTAATGATAAAACAGATACAGTGAATCTAGAGTTAAATCTTGAAGCCTGTAACCAGTGCCAAGATTCATTTTCTGCTCTGATTTGAGCATCACTAAAGCATTTAAGAAATCCTGAGGTTTATCAGCAGCATTTCATTTTACTATGAAATGGTCAAACTCAGGTTAGAGACTGTTATTTTTGTGACCATGGAATATTCCAGTTCTTTCCCTCTTCTGTACTGGGATCTCTGATCCACAGCCCTGTAGGGCCTTTTTTTTTTTTTCATTGGCTGCCATTCACATCCCTGGTATCTGTAGCATGTAGCCCAATCTCACATTCACCTGCCCAATTCTCAGTAAGCAGGGTCATTCAAGCTTGCAAATCTTGAGTTTTTCTGGTTATTATATATGAAGTTCCAAAAGAACAGGGAAACATGAGAGGAGATGAAATGTGCCAATGAAGGCCCACGTGGCTGTGGCTTGTTTCCAGTGAACAACCCTGTGCCTGGTAAAACCACCTCTGACTCCAGACTGCTGAGGCTCATGTCCTATGCATTCTCTAGGCAGGGCTTTATCATCTTTTTTGGCATGACACATGTAAGCTAGTGATAAAGTATCTATCACAATGATTAAACTCTTCACTGCTGCCCACCTGCATTAGACTGAACTGGAAGCACTTCACAGAGATCTAATGTGATACTCACTCAGCCATGGTGAAGGCCAGCTCAAAGTTCTGCTTGCGATTAGCTGGGTCCAGCTTATTATAATCAAAAGCCTCAGGAAAGAAAGAATGCACAAGAGCACAAAATGCCATCCCATCATTCCAGCTTGAGGAGAAATTCTGGAGATCAATGTGCTGTCATAAAAAATCATGCACGTTAATGCAGTATGGGTGAAGAGGGAAGTGCAACTGCTTTTGCTTACTGAAGTTATCTGTCCTCTCCCACTAACCTAGGCAACAAAGCACAGGCTTCATGGTTTGTCTTTCCCTTTTAGTATATCTATTACATTATTTATATTCTGAGAAAAAACAGCACGCTCAGCAAATGAAAGCCTTTTGCCTGCAATGCTCAGATGCAAAGCAGACACACAGCCGAGCTGCCTGATCCAAACCCCAGTGAAAATACTGGGAAGAACGTGAGCTCTGGAGCAGGCCCAGTGCACCAGCTGAGTATCTGTGAAAAGTAAGGATGCTGATTATCCCGGTAAAGCATTTATAACTGAAGAACAGTTCGTTTTGTGGCTGTCAATAGCACTAGATAAAGATTATGCTTGCTTGCTTTGCTTTCAGTAAGGCCCAATTCAATGCCTGTTTACACACAGACAGGAAGAAATATAGGAAGCATTACACCTCTTGCAAAACCTGATTCTTAGAACAAATGTTTATTGTTACTTCCCACTGCCACAGTGAAAAGAAATGTATTTGGGCTCCTGTCTCATGCTACTTTGCCATCATATAAAATTAAAGTCCCAGCTTTTCCAGTAAGCGACTGACAGTCATTTTCACTAGTTCTGCTTACGTATACTATAATTTAGAGTTCAGCAATAATAATGCATATTTTACAATAACTCTGAAAAACATATTACACACATGATTTTCTTTCTCATGGAAATTATTTTGGCAGTTTCAGTTTAAGGCCCGGTAAAATTCCTAAAATCTCAACTGCTGACTTTTTTTAGCTCTGCTGATGTTACCTCATAGAAATTAGCTCACTAACACCATGTGATTCAGCCTCAACTATTTACTACAAATTCACGTCCAACACCAGTAGAGGGTACTTTGGTCTGCTGTGTAGCAAAAGGGCCACAGTCTCCACATACTGACAAAATGTTAGATCTTGCCATACACAGTGAGAATGCAAAAGCCTGTAACTAAGAAAAAAGTGCAAGTGTATACTGAAGTCCTTATCCAGAAGCAGAAAAATGTAGGCTTTCAAACACTAATGCATTGCTTTGACAGACATACAGAATCTCACTCACGCAATCGCTGTCTGGAAGTGTTGCCCATGCAAACCACGATGTTTGTATTACCCATACAGAACTTGATGGCCTTGTGAAAGTTAACTCATTGTTTAGTATGTTTTACATCCACTTTTTGAGTACACTTTTTTGGCAAACTCTCCTGAGAAAGAAAGAGCTGAAAGTGCCAGTGTGTCTTCACCTTGTATCCTATGGTTTTTGAGCGACACCAGTCTAACAGAATTTGTTTAATGCTGCTAGCGCTGGCAACCGCAAAACTCTGTGACCTCTTCAGCTTAGCTCTGGATTCACCTTTTCCTCTGGAAAATTAACAGAGACCAGATTAAATTACATTCTAGAAAAATTTAAACCTACTTGTAAGCACCACCTACACAACCTTGCCCAGGTCAGCCCCTGTCCAGGTGATATTTGAGAAACATCTTGCTGAAACCAGTTTGTTGGTCCTACAAGAAAAACTGATTTCCATTTCCCTAATGACAGGACTGATTCCAAGCCTCTTCTATTTAAATTATACCCCCGACATGGTACATAGAGAACAGTCCATGCTTTCGGTCCTTAGTGAATGGCAACACAAAATTACTGTATTCCTAGTCTCTTTTAATAACAGAGAAGGCATCTTCCACAGCACTCTCTCCTGATAAAAGGCACTTGCTTCTTCAGCTGAACACCTTCAAAGCCAGGAGAACATATAGATGTGAATTCCCAGCATCCAGTCTGTGAAGTCAGGGAAGCTACACATGACCTTGTATTGTCCTTAGCTCAAACTCCTACATTGAGAGTCAAGTCCTCTCACCCAGCTGTCCTCTGCTGGTAATCAACAAATTATTTTCCCATTAACAAACCCATGCTGGAGATGAGGCTTCAACATACCTTCCAGCTCCATATTCAGATTTGTCGAAAAGTGCTTTCCTGGCCTGTGTTCCTGTAGCCCGTGGGAGCGTTTGAGACCGCACCAGTTCTCGCCTCCTTTCAACTTGGCGCTGTACAGGGGGAGGAGAGGAGTGAGAGCTGGGGTTCACATCACAGTAACTGTCAGTGGCACTGGAGAAACATAACATGGAAAGTATATTGTTAAACAAAATGCCTGGTGCTGCTAGAAGTCAGAATAAAGATCCAACTGTTGCCTACTCTAAACCTCCCAAAAGAGCTGTTTCAAGAGGACCTGGATGAGTGAAAAGCAATTTAAGTAAAAATCAAGGTACTTTTACAAATAATACACAGCTGGACAAGTCACAAATGCCAAGAACAATAATTAAACACCTCTGAGAAAAGAGACACAGGAAAAAAAAAGCCAAACAAAAAAAAAAAAAAAATCAAACCAAACAAACACAACAGAAAAAAAAAAGCAACAAACAAACCAAAAAACCAAACCAAAACCCCACAAACCAAAAAGAAAAAACCAGCCCCATCGCAGCCCCATCGCAGCACTAACTTCCAACTTTGGAGTTCCTGAGAGGGTAAATTACATTTTAAATATGGAACTTGATGAGTAATTCAGAAAGTACTTTTCAACTTTTGAGTTAGAGTACACAGAATTCTGAGCTTGGGTCAGTGTTGCTTTGCTGACCACACACTGGTCATTTGACAGAGAAATATAGGATTATATTCTAATTTGTGTTTATTTGAGCCGTAAACCACTTCACCAGCAACAGAGCACATTTGGAAATGTTCCCCATGACAGAGATGGGGAAACTGAGGCAAAGAGCAATTAATCAGTGTCACACATTAATTTCTGGTACAGATGGAGGTCAGATCTGACAGCAAGTTCTCTAGGGTGCTCAGTGTATCATGACTCAAATATGAAAGTGTGGATGTTGGAACTAACTCAGAAGAAATCTAATGACAAATTTGGCATAATTTTCAAGGCAGATGCAAGCCCCATTTAAGAGATTTAAATTAGCTGCCCTCCCATTTTTCATGATGGATATTTTGCATGCTGAGGATACCTGGATATGCCAGCAGTAATTGTGATACCTTGTAATCCTATACTAAGCAACTGTTAGTCCAAGTTAATCCAGAATGTGTAGCAGTCCTCAGCAATGCATTTATACACAAACTAAACTCTAGGCTAGCCAAATTAATGATATTTGATGGCAGTTATACGCTGGTTTCCAAAAACAAGCCCAATGTACAAATTTCAACAGAGATGAGTATTTTAACAAGTATTTTCAAAGGGCCTGACAACTTGCTCCTCCTAACAAAAATCCACTGCTGACACTGAGAGTTTCATTGACTAACTCTGTAACAGTGCTGAAATCCACAATTAGGGCTGCTTCAAATTGCCCTACGAAAGATTTTTATCCCTTCCCACCTCTGCTCCATTTAGCCCTCAGGAAAGCTCACAAACTTTAATGGGCTTAAATACAGCATCTGGAACTCACCTGTTCTTTGGTGCACTGGAGTGGCAGCCTGAAGAAGCCTCCCAAAACCAAGGGAACCAAAAGTGCTAAGGCTATCCAATGCTTCAATCATGGGTGAGATGTTGATACATAGCCTACCAGATGTGTCATGCAAAGAAAGCTGTGAGGATCAGCTGAGATATGGCACTAGCACAGGAACCAGAGGCACAAAGGAGCAGTCATGCGAGGATTTTAGAGAGTCCTGAAGCCAGACATATAGGATCTTATATAGGGCACATTGCTAATTTCACATGAGAAGTGCAATCAGTAGATAACCTGCTACGCCAGCTACAGGTACGGCTAGAAATAAGGAACTGTTTAACCTGAGACAATTCAGGTTATGATTCAAGCACTGCCATGTTGAACAAAAACTACTGTTATACAGTACATCACTAGAATGGTTTTAGTACAGGTAGTGTGATTATTCCCAGTAGTCATTGATGGGTTATTCCCTGAAAGTAGAAATGTTGTTAAGAGGAATATGCCCATTTACATGTTGATGGACACAGTACACACACAGAATGTATTAACTAGGTTAATGTAATGGGGCAAGTAGATTAACATACAATTATACATTCAACACTTAAAATACACCATCTGGGACTCACCTGTTCTCCACACCAGCAAAACACCTGTCCCTTGAGACTATACTGACCACAATGGCCTAACAAAATGTGAAGTAAAATGCGTACCTTTCATCAGTTTTGGTTCCACTACTTGTCCCATAGCTCACAGTTGAGTCAGATTTAGTGACAGAAGTAGTATTCTCTGTATAAAAGCAGAAAAGACAAAAATACATTAGGGCAGAAACTTGTTTTATCTCCTTTCCTCATACATTTCCAAACCATTTCCTGAAAGATAGCCACACACTCACCACAGCGAATAGCTGGAGGCCTGTCTAACTTCTAGTTTTATCTAATAAACTGGGAAGGGATCTTCCCAAGGGGTTTAATCCCCCTGCAAAATCACTGCCCTGCAGCAAGGATGATATAAACATGCCAGAAAGGGCTGTGAGAAGATGCTTTTGATAAAACTGCACTGGGAAGGTTTGATCATTTCTGTCCCTTGTGCAGACCTCAAGAGGAGGGTACGCTGCCATCGACAACATTCCAGTAAATGGAAGAAATTGTGCTACAGCTCATCTTGCAGTAGGCATTCTGGTAGACATAAGTAGCCCTAGGAAGTCTGCCATGACTGAGAGCATAATTTAAATTACCTAATTTTCACCAGGAAATGTTTTAAAGTCGAACAGACTGCAAGGGTTGCAAAGATGGCTTCAGACCATCACATCCTCCAGAGGTTTTACTTTTTGTGCTTTGCCTCTTATAGGCCAGCTCTGGACACCAGCTATGCTCTGTAAATGCACAGCAACAGAGTGACTTGCCCATTTTTAATGCACTAAAGCCAGAATTTGTTGCATAAGCCAGCAACTCATTTACTGAAGGCCCCTTCTACGTATGAAGAAAGACTGCATCTTAGAAGCAATCCAAGCTGATTACTGTCAGCAAGACTCTGAAAATGCGAACTTTCCCCCCTGCTTATTAAAGGAATTCAGATCAATTAAATTTCTCATGTAAAATGCCCTAGTAAATGCCAACATACAGATGTGACAAAGTTGGGACCACAAACACTTGCCAGAAATTTATGCAAATCTCAGGTGATCCCCATTCTAGCTGAGCTACATCTTTGCTAAACTGACATTGAGACCACTATGAAATGCCGGTATATGGTATAGACAGTAAAAGCTTGGTGACATCAATTAAAAATACTTTTGGATAGAGCTCAACTCATCTATTTCAACTGAAATTGAAAATTCCAAAGTCGTTTTGTCCTTTGGCACATTGATACATGAAGAAGACTACTTACTGCTATTCTGCTCGAGGAATTTGCTTCACCATCCATAGGGTGGGCTCACCACTTTCCAACTGTCATTACCTTGATTTCAGGCACAGTTTTCACTTGGTCAGCTGAAATCTTCACTGCTCAGACTGTGTTCTGCCACACTTTCCTGGCACCTATTTTTTCCACTGCAGAGATTGCCTAACAGTACACATGCACACTTCTGTGCAAACAAGGACAAGTACCCCTTGCTTTGAACGGATTGAGAATCTGATACAGTGGAACAACCATCCATAATACCTGGGAAACTGAACCTGCATGCAGTCTTGTTAGCAATTTTAATATTACCATGTACCTATTAATTGGAACTATATGCTCACATCAAAATTCCCCAGACGTGGAACATGGAATCCCCCTCAATTTGTGTTGCATATGGACATGCTGATAAGAACACTCACCTCCAGTAGCAGATGAACCCACTGTTGTCACCATACTTGAATTCCAGGCCTTCACTGAAACAGCAGAAAAAAAGATAGAGGCTTTGCTTTAATAAAATACAAATTGAAAGAATAATCTGCAAATAATCCCTCTCTTGCTGGCAATTCAATCTGATTTCTCTCTAATTTCTGACCAATAGATATAGTCTGATCTGTGCCACCATCACTAAATGTACATGAAATACAGCGACTTCAATATGAATGAGCTTTATTTAAAACACAACAAAATTAACTAAATTAAGATGTAAGTACAATTCTGAAATCACTTTGACTTGTGTGTATGTGCCAGTCTGCTGTTGGTCATTCCTCCCTCCAAATCTTAAGCCCTTCAGCTAAATACCCACCTAACTTCTCAAGGGACCTCAGGTCTCAGAGCACTAAAAATTCCTGTGAATTTCATTAAAATAGCATTGAAGAGATACTTATTCAGTAACTGAGCTAGAAGATAGCCTGCGCTATAAACTTAACTATATCAGGCAGCAAAAATTTTCAGCATATATGACATTACAGCCTAAAGCTGAATCTAGGACCCACAATATTCTAAGTCAGGGTGTCCCACCATGAGATATGTAGTGTAGAAGTGAAGTTTCATAAGTACCACTAAGTCATAGGACAAGTCCTGTAGCACCAGTTGCTTCAAGTAAAGAAATGGGTCACAGCTTCATCAAACAAATTATTTTTATCTCTCTTACTTGACTGGTTGGAAGTTTTCGTTGCCATTGCACTTTTGCTCTTGCTCTGTACCAGCAGGCCAGCAGATGCATTAGTTGTTCCTGTTGAACAAACAGTCTCTCCTGAAAACTTCTCTGGTATCCTGGTTACTGCAGTAACGGGAAGATGGGGCATCTGTAAGGTGATTGCAGGGGCATGGGCTTCAGGGGATGTCTCTGACATGTGAAAAGAGGTCAGTTCATGGGAGACTTTTGCCTGACCTACTGGGTAAGAAGAAAAGGAGAGAGGAAGTAGATTTATTTGCAGATTTGTAACAAAGTTAAAAAAAAATGTGCATGCAACAACTTTATTTTACAAGTTATTGTAATTATTGCTCCTACTTCTCCCTGTGCAATGTTAATACCATTTACAGCATGCTGTAGAACCAACCCTAGTGTAAGTGATCCTTGCAGCAATCATACCTGTCCTACATGAATCTCAACTTCTACAGATCATCAGCCCACTAGCAGCTGCATTTGCTAAACACCTCCTCTTCCTCTGTGCAGCTCCCACCCCCAGTCTCCTGCTGCGGGTTACGGATCAGCATTATTGCTCTTTTCATGGTTTTATGAAATGCTGCATGCCTGTTTTCTCTAAAACAGAGACAGCATTCTTCCTCCACCTAAGGGTAATGGATGCGGACAGGTAATTTGCAAAATATTTTGGGATGCAAGGCTACAATGGCACTCAGGATAGCAGACCTTATAATCATTAGTGCCCCAAGATAATGTGACTGTAGTCATCTCTAATTCATGAAACACCATAGAGCACACTTAACAATAAAGTTTAAAAGTTAAACTCCTAATTAGGAAATGAAGTTAAATTGTATCAGTGCTACAATACAATACCCATGCTGAAACCGTATCAGATTCTAATGCTTCCAGCATCTGAGGGCTGCTCTATGACTGCCAGGATCAAGTTATTTTACAAGTATTGCTATTTCATTTCATGTCCTGCTCCTACCTGAAGACTGATGACCATTTTCAATGATGGAAGAACTAAAAACTCTTCTGAACTCAGATTTGTGGCGGTCATCCAGATCTACACTCTGTCAGAACAGACAAGAGACATGACAGCTAAATTTCAAACAGCAGAAAAAGTTAAAAGAATATCCAGAAACACATGCCAAGAACAGGCCCCCCTTGTGCTAGTGACCACAACATAAGAAGGGAACTATCTAACCCCAAGAGCCAAACCTACAAACTATGTATTGGCAATGCAGGACTTATATCAATTTTCACATGCTTGTCCTCAAAGACCCCATGCACTTAGGAGGAGCCTTCCACTTTTGTTAGAGATATCAGAATCCACTGTGAAGGCGATACACAGAGGAGACACCGAGATTACATTAAAACACTTGATGCTCTGCAGGTTTTTTTCTGTTTGTTGCAGACACCACCACCCCCCCCCCATTCTGATAATGTACTATAAAAGCATTACATAAACTAAATGTGATCCTAGAACTTTACAGCTGCATTATAATCTGCAACTTCTGTATGGAGACCATTTCTGGGAGAACCACCATATTTTTCCCTATGATTGCCAATACAATTCCAGAAAATCAGCTAAGAATTTTTCTTTCCCCATTGGTTCATGAGTGTGTGTGCAAAAAATTATGAGAGTTATCCAGTTTCATGGGAACTAAAGAAAGAAGAAAGTGCTTTACAGACACACAGTTATTTCAATTAAAAAATGTAGTTTCCAAAAAGCAGCACATACAAGCTGTAGAGTGAAATTCCCCAACAGAAAGGCCATTCAAAAGTTTCAATTTATTCTAGACATATATTTAGCTACCAGACTGGCCAAAAGATTTTACAAATAAATAAGTAAATCTGTAATGTGCTTTTATAAACATAATCAAAAATTCTTATAAACTCAATCCAAACCAGTTTTGTTTTTAAAGACAGACAAAAAGACTTAAGATAGATTACTGAAAAAGATTTTATATTATAGGTAATTATGAAACCAACAGAACATAACAGAAAAGAAGTGGGGTGTTTACTTGTGAGAACTTAATTTGTCTCTGCTTTTCATACACAGGAAATACAGAGCAAGAGTAGTTTTACTTATTTATTACATAGTTTCATCACAAACTGTTAATTTATTTATAGGCTGGAAAACTATATCCCATGTAAAATACAGACACCATCATGATCAATCCAAGATAAATCAAGAAAAGTAAGTTTCACAGACCTTGTCTGCTGTTTACACTGATTCAAAACTAGCTAAGGACACCACACAAGGCTAACACAACTTCATGATTATTTAAAAGCACTTATCTCTGCTAGATGCTGCAGAGTGCACAGACTGTTAACATCCATTACTTGAGATACTAGAACTTTCATTACCTCAAGTACAAATCCCAGACAAATCCTGGTAACTATGGTCTGAGATCTTGCTAAGAGTTTGTTTACTAGCAGTAGATTACAGTAAGGCAGCCTAAACAGTTTTTTTTCAGAGTACACAGTTGCGGGCTTAGATTCTGATCCTCCTAGATATTGAAGTGTCAGTCTCCAACTGGTTTCTTTGGAACACAGGCGCACATTGCAGGATTTGAGCTAAATGCTTACACTACTCAAGTCAAGGAAAATCCTTCTCTTGACTTAAATGTTGGGCCCTATGTTCCCAGATGCACTTATGTGCTCCACTAGATAAAGCATGGAGGTTGAATGATGCACCAAGACATTCCTGAGTCTAAACCACTGAAACATGAGACTTCTTTTTCTTTTTTAAACAACCACCATCACTGCTCAGATATTCAATAACACAACACCATGGTTTAGCACAATGCGCTTACAGCCCCAGTAACAAGACTGACAGATTTTCACTGACTTCCAAAGAAGGCTTCAGATGCACCTAAGATAGCTGGAAGTTGGAACGTCCATTTCACAACGAAGTTAGCTTCCCTTAAGACACACAAGTTCTACAAATCAAATCCATAATGAAGTTCAGTATATCAACTTGTACTAGAACTTCTGCTTCTTTTTAATTTTCCTCTCTCTTATTTAAAAAGAAAGGAAAATAAACTAGATTGGGAAGTTGGAATGTTCAAACCACCCAGAACTTTCTCACAAGCAAAAGCACAATTCTGCTATCTAAGCTCCACTGATTTTTGTAGCATCTCTCCCATTTTGAGGCTTCATTACAGTCAGGTTTTTAGAAGGGCTCACATCCAACAAAGCTGCATTCTTCAGTTACTCAGCATAGTCCCAAAAGGAATGATAAGTTCTGCAAAGCTAGTCTGCAAACTTTTTCACATCACCATAAAAACAGCTTCTTTAAAATAACATTTGTCTCTCCTAATAATAAAAAAATACTTTCCATTTTTATATCATCTGCTATTCTCACAGAGAATGCTTCCATATGCACAGTCTAACTTACTGCTGCTAAACTGGATCTGTCATTGTATTCAGATCTTTTAATCTGTGAAAATAAAATTTTGAAACTTTTATATTTGTCAGAAGGTATTATGCATAAGAAAATTCAGTAACTGAGTTTACAAGTATTCAATATAATTCCAGTATTTTGTTAGAAACGTTGAGGGCAACAGAACACAGCCTTTTGTTGGGACAAACACTGCCATCAACCACACAGTAAAAAGGAACTCGGCCAATAAAACTCTTCAGGAACAAAAGAGAGCATCTTTATTTGCTACTATGTCCATGTCAGCATTATTTGTTCCTCGTATCTTATAGAAGTACTTCCTAAGGCTAGAATTGCCACCAGTTTTTATCACAAGTGCTCATTTATCTGAAAACATAAACAGTGTCATTTATGGTACTCTGCTCCAAGTGATGTGGCCATATAAACCACAAACTGCAAGCACCTGAGGGAACACTTTCTTCATTACAGAGAATCTGGGTGACCAGCACAGCAGCCAAGGCTTGCTCTTTACCCATGTAGGCACAGCCACATCAGAGCCTTACCCACAGAATCATGTTTTCACTGCATGCATTTGGTGTGTGTAGCCCTAGCCACGCCTCCCATGGCTCTCAGTACTGAAATTCCTTCTCGGTCAGCTATGCTAACCTGGGAACTTGTCCAACCTTCCAGGGAAAATTGCTGTGAGGGCACTGAATTACTATCAGTACCTAAGTGATCTTCCCTGAACCCTGAAAGCAAAGTGAGAGAGAAGGTTCCAATTCCAAAAGCTCATTCTGTGCTTTAATGCAGACCAATACCTAAAGCTGAATATTGCCATAACCCTGATGCAAGACTTCTCACAGTGTGAAGTACACACTACAATGTGCGCAGAGGCAATGAGGCTGGTGAGATGGTGTGAGGAACCACATCCCTTTGTCCCTTCCCTTCGCTCAGCTCACTTCTGTTCCTTGCAAAACAAACAGGTGTGGATGGCTTCATGGAACAAAAGGGGACAAATCTACAAGTTGTGTGCATGCTACTTACCCCTATCACGCAGGGGAAAAGGCAGCAGTTGCCACAACCATGTTGAAACAACACATCAAGCAACAGCTTTACCCTTCCACTTGCCCAGCTGCGGGAAGCCCTAAGTGCCCATTCTTGAGTCAGTAGGCACAAAAAAGGCTAGAACACAACAGACTCCCTGCTCATTCCCACCAACTTGAGTTCATTTCCAAGGTTTTATTTTCCATCCCCAAAGCCTGGAGAGACCACAGACCTGCTTTTCACACTCAGTCTTGAAGACCCCTCTAGACATGGCTTAATGAAGATTACACAAAATAGGCTGTCATCTGTGAAAGCCAGGTCTCTATCATCAGTCCATTTTGTGTGAGTGAATCATGATGTACTGTCTGGCTGCCACCTCCTGGTGTCAAAGATTGCACAGGAGCTCTCAATTCTTTCCATAAAGCCCGACACATAGAAAATGTATTACACAAAACATCTCAGTGCCAGATGAGTTGCCCACTAACTAGGATTTCCATGTACCAAGTTTCACGGCTCCAGTACGCTGCAAAGAGAGTTTTATCACTGGGAGGAATGCGTCTGTCCTAGTTTAAGTCGTAGAGACCATAACAGCTTTCTTGAGGCCTCCTCTCATGGACCAGCTGCAGCAGTGCAGGACAGTGGTCATGCAGCAAAACTGCCTCACTGCAGGATGCTAAGTCAGTATCTTAGGAAAACATGTTACTGCCTGCTCCATGCTAAGCTGTTCTCCTTTGTGAGCTTGCCAACTGGCAAACAGCACTGCTGGCACACAGACCCCCCTTAATCAAGTCCAGAAAGATGCACAGATGTCCCTGTACATATGTGCATTGACAGCTGAGACTGCCTCAGCTTCTCTTCTTACTTCTAACCACGCTGACAGGTTGCTCCCCCTCTAACCAGGATCCCAGTGTGACCAAGCAGTGCCGTAATCAAGAACATCTCCAGGTGATACCAAAGCCAAGCCCATTTCTCAGAGCACCTCCCAAAAGCCCCTTGACCCTGCACTGCAAAAGAGCCCCATGCTCCTGACGCTCCCCTGCGCCAGCGCAAAGCTCGGGAACACCCGCTAGGCAGCTGCTCATGCAGCCTCTCGTCCTCCCAGCCCCCGGCCGCGGCCGGCACTTACTTGGCTCCGGCCGGTAACCGCCAACTTGGCATGGCTGGAAAACCTGCCGCCAGCCGAACCGGGTCCCGGAGAGCCGGGTCCCGCGGCCCGGGGCCTCCGCACCGCCTCGTCCGCCCACTCCTGCGGCAGCCCCGCCGACCGGCCGAGGGCCTCCACCTGCCGGGACAGGCGCTCCAGCTGCGCCCGCAAGCGCCGGTTCTCCTGCTGCAGCTCGGACACGCTGTGCGCCAGGGGGCTGGCGAGGCGCAGCACCTCCTCCACCTGCCGCCCCACGCCTTGCTTGAACACCTGGATGTCCACGTGGATCTCGCGCACGGCGCCCCGCAGTGCATCCTCGTAACGCCCCAGGGCCTCGCAGACGTCCTGCGGTTCTCGGTTGCTCGGATCCTCCGGCTCGCCGGCCATGGTGCCTGCTGACCGCAGGCTGCGCGGCCAGTGAAGCGGGGGAGGTCGGGAGCCGCTGGCGGCAGCCGCCCGGCCGCCTCGCCTCCCCTCCCCTCCCGCCGCCGCTTTTCTTCCCCTCTCTTTGGAGGGCGCGGGCTGCCCTAAGCCCGGTCCCCACAGCCGCCGAGCCCGCGCTGCTCTGCGTGTGCTCGGCGGGTCGGGGAGATGCAATTTCAGGCCGCACGGTAAAAGGGGAGGGAGAAGGGGCGGGGGCACTGCCTGGTACACAGCTGCCCAGGGCTGTGAAGGCCTGAGGGCTGGGCGAAGTGGGCTGTGGGTGGGGCGCCGGCGCCGTGGGGGAGGAAGGATGGGGCTCGGTGAGGAATTGTTTAGAGACAGAGGGAGGAGAGGAAGGGTGAGTATCTGGTTTTTCACAGGTTGTTTGGATGATGATACCTAAGTGCACACATTTTATCTCTTCCTGGAGGGGGGAGCAGCGAGGTAAAGGGAGAGGAGAGCTGTCTCTGGGGGAACAGAGACAGGAATGAACCTTTAGACACACATGCTGAAGGGTCAGATGTCCTGTCATGCACCCAAACCCGTACACCTCCCTCCCTCCCCCGCTCACTCTCACACTCTATGGGCTGCTATTTGATGGGTGTTAATATTAAGCTGCTAAATCATCCTGCAGATCCAGGATTTGTGCATGTAACACGTTTTGGTCAAACCAGCCCAAGCCACAGTGGGGTTTACTCGTTATTGCATACTGCAGCACAGAACAGTACCCCATGCTGAAAGCCTCATGGGAAAAGGTAATCTGGAAGATACTTTAAACAAATCTACACCATCAGAGTTAGCCTGTACGTGTTCGGCTCCACCTTTTTTGGTAACATGCAAGATTTACCATATGATGGAATCATTGACTCTTTCTGTATGTAGTATTTACCCCATTTGTCTAAGATACTGCTAACTTTAAATACCAACTGAGCTCTTCCTTTTTTCCAGTACCACTGAATACATTCCTTTTTCTTGTCCTCCCCTTCTCTTACCCCAAGCTCTTTTGTGGGACCTATTTGACAGCATTGAAACACAACTGTAGAAAAATTACAATGTCTTAAAAGATTATGTTTGCTTTCTTACAGAAAGGACTCATTTAACAGTTGTCAACAGTTGTTCTCAGAACAGTCAGCAGCAAATAGCTCAGCCTGTAAATTTAGAACTAGCCGTGAAAGCTGGAGGAATTCTTTATCGACTTTTTACCCCACCTCCAGCCTTGGAAGGGTTTAAGTCAGTATGTATAAAACCCTAGAGTAATAATAACAGGAGTCAATTACCACTTGCTCATAGGTCATTTCTTAACATACACAACCTTATCTAATGTACATCTGTATGTGAATAGCTGACACCTATCAACTGTTATCTAATGGCACTAATACTGTAATTCTTTGGAAAATATTCCTCCCTTCATGGTAAAGCTTTCCATTTTAACAATATTTTTTAAATTACTAAAGGATGTTTATGCTTTTCCACAGAGTATTAATCTACTTGAAAGTTCAGTTTTCTGATAAAAGGTGTTTTGAAAGAATTTTTCAACCCATTCTCAGCAGGGTCTAGCAGAGCCAAGAAGATTTTTTTTGTTTGGTTTGGTTTTTTTTTGTTTCCAAACTCAGCAACCATAGAATAATCATACAGAATAATCATAAAAACTCAGTATTTTAAAACTGCCTCTCATTCATGCATTTAGAAGAATTTGCAGTACAGGTGGGATACCAACAATTCACAGCAAATTCAAGTTACAACTTTAATTCTCTGTCTCTGCCCTACCACAAATGAGGAATTTGCTTCATACTTCAGTAGTCTAAAACCACACTCACCTTTCTGTTCCTATTTGGAGTCTCCTGCTTTTGAGCTCTTGAAGCTGGACACAGCATGGGAATATGTTAGTCTCAAAGTCTCTCAAACCAGATAGTATTGTAAGTAAATACTATAAGTGAAGCCCAAACCAAATAATATGATTCAAAGATGGAAACAAAACACTTAGATCCTGAGACCTTAAATTTATCTAAGAGATTTTGATGCCCAAATCATAATAGGAATTTGATGCTCAGCTCTCCTTCACTGACTCAGTATCTGATGCTCTTTTTCTTGAATCAAATCTTATCAGGAAATAAGCTTTGTCTTGAATTACAAAAATGACCTAGGAAATTACAGACCAGTGAGTCTCACCTCTGTGCCTGGCAAAATCTCGGAGCAGATTCTCCTGGAAGGTATGCTAAGGCACATGAAAAACAACAAGGTGCTTGGTGTCAGCCAGCATGGCTTCACTAAGGGGAAATCCTGCCTGACCAGTTTGGTGGCCTTCTATGATGGGGCTACGGAACTGACGGACAGGGGTAGAGCAGTTGATGTCATGTACCTGGACTTGTGCAAAGCATTCTGCACTGTCCCACACAACATCCTTGTCTCTAAATTGGAGCGACATCAATTTGATGGATGAACCACTCGGTGGATAAAGAACTGGCTGGATAGCTGCATGCAAAGAGTTGTGGTCAATAGCTCAATGTCCAGCTGGAGACCAGTAACCAGTGGTGTCCCTCAGGGATCGGTGTTGGGACCGGTCTTGTTCAACATCTTTGTCACTGACATGGACAGTGGGATTGAGTGCACCCTCAGCAAGTTTGCCAATGACACCAGGCTGTGTGGTTCGGTTGATACCCTGGAGGGAAGGAATGCCATCCAGAGGGACTTCGACACACTTTTGAGGTGGGCTGATGCCAACCCTATGAAGTTTAACCATGACAAGTGTGAGGTCCTACACCTGGGTTGGAGCAATCCCAGGCACAGCTACAGGTTGGGCAGAGAAAAGGTTCAGAGCAGGCCTGTGGAGAAGGACTTGGGAGTGTTGGTTGATGAGAAACTGAACATGAGCCGGCTTCAGTGTGAGCTTGCAGCCCAGAAAGCAACCGTATCCTGGGCTGCATCAAAAGGAGCGTGACCAGCAAGTCAAAGGAGTTGATCTTGCCTCTCTGCTCTTGTGAGACCTCACTTGGAGTATTGTGTGCATTTCTGGTGTCCTCAACATAAAAAGGACATGGAACTGTTGGAACAAGTCCAGAGGAGGGCCACGAGGATGATCAGGGGACTGGAGCACCTCCCATAGGAAGACAGGCTGAGAAAGTTGGGGCTGTTCAGCCTGGAGAAGAGATGGCTGAGTGGAGACCTCGGAGCAGCCTTTCAGTATCTGAAGAGGGCCTATAGGGATGCTGGGGATGGACTGTTCATTAGGGACTGTAGTGACAGGACAAGGGGTAATGGGTTAAAACTTAAACAGGGGAAGTTTAGATTGGATATAAGGAAGAAATTCTTTCCTGTTAGGGTGGTGAGGCACTGGAATGGGTTGCCCAGGGAGGTTGTGAATGCTGCATCCCTGGCAGTGTTCAAGGCAAGGTTGGATGAAGCCTTGGGTGGCATGGACCAGCGTCCATGGAACATACTACATTCCACAGCCTATCTCAAATAGACAGTTTAGCCGTCTTAAGGCAAGGTTCTGTTTGGAAAGTTGTCACTGCAAAGTGGTATGGTTAAGCACCAAACTAAGGATAAAACAAACATGTTTTAAGTTCAGAACAAAATCTGTTCAATTTACATAAAGGAGCTTTGGATTTGTCTTTAAATAAATGCCAATCCAACATGCTCACCACAGGCTTTGATAAATAAGTTTGAGTTCCTTCCATCTGATGCCCCACCTGGAGCGAAAACGTACAAGAGGCTACAGGATGCTTGTTCTGTCTCCTGTGTAAATCCACTGCCTTCAGTGGTCCTGGTCAGGAACTATAGACTAGAGTAATATGAGTGTCAGACTCTTGTGCAAGTATGAATAATCCTCTTGAAAACTGATCTGTGCCCAGTAGAACAGCTAGGGTATGCAATAGTTGCATGATCATTTTCCCAGCGTTGCCCAAGGAAGTTAATAATTTTGCATTTCTAAGACGAGAACAGAAACACTTCTACAAATCTATTAAGATTCCTGCAAAGAGGAAAAGGAAAAAAGGAGAAGGGAAAGGGGAAAAAGAAAAAATGAGTCAGTTTAATTTGGGTGCAGGACAGGAAATAACTGTCTTACACAATCATGGAATCATGGAATGGTTTGGGTTGGGAGGGACCTTAAAGCTCATTCAGTTCCAACCCTTGCCATGGGTAGGGACACCTTCCACTAGAGCAGGTTGCTCCAAGCCCCATCCAACCTGGCCTTGAACACTGCCATGGATGGGGCAGCCACAGCTTCTTTGGGCACCCTGTGCCAGTGCCTCAGCACCCTCACAGGGAAGAACTTCCTTATATCTAAGCTAAATTTCCACTGTTTATGTTTGAACCCATCACCTCTTGTCCTATCAATACAGTCACTGACGAAGAGTCCCTCTCCAGCATAATCTATTAAATGTTCCAAGCTTTATTTCACAGTAAAGCTTTATTTCACTATATATCAATGGTTTTAGATGAGTGTGTGTTTGTGTAAACCTGTATAGCTGTTCTGGCAGATCTGCACTGATCCATTGCCATAATTTTTTTCCCTAGTGGTTCAAATCTGACCAACACAGTGCTCTAGTACAACAATACTAGACTAAAATAGCTTCATTTGCAGTGCTAAGCTCTAAACTGTTTTCCCTGTGGTTTGAGAGTGAAAATTTGGCACATCAAGCAAGCCACAATATCTTACAAATTAAACTTCATCCAAACAAATTGAACCCACTCCTCTAAACACAATAAGGAAATTTATATCCAAGTATTTGGATTTACATCATTGTTGATTATCTGGTAGCAGACACAGAACATGATGAAACAGGTGCTTAATCACTTGCATAAAAGGAACCTAAAATAAATATAAATCCATATTGGTTGGCTAGTTCTGCATGATCTGGAGGTTCCCTTTAACATGTACGTCTGACCTTCAGATTTGTGAAAGAAAAAGATTTCTTTAGTCTTGGGTGTTCACAGACTACTTCCACTGCATAGTAAACTGCATTTAATAATATTTTAATAGCACTGTGGTTTTACAAATACATGCATAGCTATAGTATTATTTTGCCAGAATCCATTTAAGGAGCATGCTCAAATACATATTCAGTGGCAAATAGTGACAAGAATATAATGCCCACACACACTGGGGGTACTTTTCTTGGAGTTTTAATGGGTCACTTCTTAAATATGCATGAAGTGGTAAAATTCCACTGAATTCAGTGGAAGGAGGGTGAGCTACATTGGATGAGAGCCTCACTACACCTCTATAAATCACTGAGGGAATTTTTTAACACTTTGGATCTGATGTAGACATTCACTTGGCGTAAACATCTGGAACATACTTGGATTTTCTGTTGGTGTGAGAGGGCTGTGCAGCTATCTCTTTCAAGGTTTTTGAATGTTTTAAGGTTTTTAAAATCTGACATCCTTCCCGTATTGAAAGGGCAAGCGTTTTAAGCAGGTCTTTAATTCAAAGGAGCCCTGCTCAACTAAAAGGCATCCTGTGTCTGAATGCAGCTATTGCCAGTTCCCTGATGCAGGACAATGGTATACACATATGTGGACCCCTGTTATACAACGTGATGCATGGCTTCTCATAAGGTAGGACCCAGAAATGCTTGAGCTCTCTGCCCTTTCTCCAAGGGCTCTATGCATACAGATTCTGCCATACCTCCATGGAGCTCCCCCCGAGAAGTCCGACTAGTTCCAAAGGTCTGATACAGATTCTGTGTATCTCTGGTGTAAATCTAGACTAATTCTATGTGTTCAGAGGAATTAAGGTTGTATAAACTGAATGAGAAGAAAATCAGGCTGTAGGTATCGAAGATGATGGACAAAGATGTCCCCTTCAGGATTCTGCTGTTTCAGTGGTTAGGAATATCACCTCCAGCTTTTCATCAATCACATGCAACAATCTGGCAAACTCAAGCATGAAAGAAGTATTTCTGCTACCTAAAAGAGATATTCCACCATTATACTTTAATCTCATGTGAAGAAAGGAAGTCTGTTCATGGCCTGAAAATATGACTTGGAGTCAGGACTAGTCCTCTCTGGCACATGTTCTGTGCATGGCTTTGAGGAAGTCATTTTACCTCATGTTTAATTTCCCCCTCCTTTTAACTTAGATTATTTACACCATTTTGGCATTTACTTGAGAGTGTTCCTTAATTAATGGTACAAAAGAGGAATCATAGAATCATATAGGTTGGAAAGGATCTCTAAGATCATCAAGTCCAACCACTAACCTTGCACTGCCAAGGGAACCACTAAACCATGTCTCTAAGCATCACAACTACATGTCTTTTAAATAACTTCAGGGATGGTGACTCCACCACTTCCCTGGGCAGCCTGTTCCAGTGCTTGAGTGATGCTTCAATGATGAAATTTTTCCTGATATCCAATCCAAATTTTCTCTGGCACAACTTGAGCCCATTTCCTCTTGCCCTATTGCTTGTTACTTGGTAAAAGAGACTGACACCTTACCACAACCTCATTTCAGGAAACACCTATTTACACCAGCATATTAACCAGTGGCATACAAATAATTAAGTTCTTTTGGGTGTATTTTGCTGTGAATTATATCAGAGTGATGATTTACTCCACTCTGTAGGTCTTTCATTCTCTTTGACATGGGCTCCATAACTTAATTCTGTAGCACAGTAAAGATAACGGCTTATTCTGCAGTTGGTTTACACAGAGACACTTCTGATAGTGGTGTCTTAGAAAAACCCAGATGCAATAAACTGTAATGCAAGGAAGCTACTCAGTAAAATTCAAGCCAAGTATAGTTTCTACCTTTCTGAAATATTTTGAGTGGAAAGAAGGAAGTGGAGGGCTGTCATACTACCTTCCATGTTTTTGTAAAACCTGTGGGTCACTGCAATTACTTCTCACATGGACAGCTTCATCTTAAGGTCTGTAATGCTTGAGGGATTAAATGTATTACTAGTGTCAAATTGGAAAGATACCCAGGGACAGTGTGACCTGGATTCCATCTCTCAGTTCTTAGAAACCCCTGAATAATGCTAAGTTACATAATGTAAGTTAGCAGTACCATTTTCCTAAATTGAAATATTTACACAACACCTAGCATTAATGTAGTTATATCACCACTCATGTTACTCATAAGGGTCAAGCTTATTCCTTTTACCAAACAGGCTTTAATTCCTAAGACAGAAGCACCATTTAGAGACCCTTCCATTTTCCACTAAAACCCAAGACAGTCAATTCACTCTTCTCAGAACCCCAACAGAAGCCATGCCTGGATTTACCTTTGCTAACACTGTTGCCATGAACAGGTGATACCTTAATTAGAGCAGGTTGCCACATACACAAAATGCTTAAAGTTAGTCTGTCCTGCAGGCAGAATTCTACAAGGCTCCTACAGCAAACTGATCTCTTAATGGAATATTTACAGAAATCCCTGCTGTACTTCCCTGAATGAGAAAATGCTTGGCAGTCGCCTGAAATCTGTAGTCCTGTAGAATATATAAATATATGATATGGATGCTTTGGTGTAGCAGTGAAAGCTTCTTATCTTCCCTCCAAAGCTAAAAAAAAAAAAAATTAACACTGAAACATGCAAGGCCAAATCCCACAGGGTGCTTCATACAGCTTGAAACATGCTGGAATATCCAACCTGCTCTACTCAAGACAACACATTTGTCCCCCCCTCTTTTTAATATCACTGTTTACTTATTTGCATGATGAGAGCACAAGAGAAACTCTATCACAGACTGGAGCTCCATTGTGTTAGCTAAACAAACAGCAATAGGTTATTCTCTGTATGATATGAGAACAGACAAATGGAGTGCCCTGTGACCTCAACACTGCCAAATTTCATCACAGAAACACTATTGTATACAATATGAAGAGCAGAGTCATTCACCCAGATGCACATGGTCTCATAGAGGCAGTAAAAGGAGTCCACTGCTGTCACAGATATGTCATATGAATTGTACTCCAGGCAGCCCCACTGCACTGGAGATGTTTCTCTGCCTTTCACTACTCCAAGCAACTCGTCAGGGTGGCACTGTTTTCCACTGGCTTTGGTAGGGCCTACCAATAAATGACAGTAGCAGCTGCTAGGAGGCTCAGCTCACCCTGAAGTTCAGGATAACTGAGCAGAGCTTCTTGTCAGGCACATTAAACATTCTTTCCAGGCCAGCTCAGTTCATGGGAGATAGCATCCTACAAACTGCCACAGTACCCTTATGTTCAGAACTTTCAGTTATTTCCAGTACTGAAGAAGCCACTTCCTCCTTGACCAAATGATAGAAAGCTCTGCTTTCCTGCACAGTGAGCACATAAATATCTGCTTGTATGGCACTTTCTGGATTTCTGAAAAGTGTCTAGTTTGCAAATGGCATAGTGTGTTTCAAAAGTCACACTGGCACACAAGGTCCTGTTGCTGTCTTCAAAAGAACAGTCCCCAAAGTCATTTTACCAGTCTGTATCACCTGGATCCTGCAGTGAGACCCAAAAGGACAAGAGCACATGCTACTGCTTTTCCATATTAGATCTTTATTTTTTGAAAGCAATGCTCTAAACAATCAGCCAGTCTGTTACTCACAGGACAGAATTTATTCCTTCCATTTTCAGTAAAGCATGGAATGGAAATGCTACATCTTGAATGCGCCTTAATCAGAAGAAGTTTGAAATGGAAGAATGCCCTCGCTGTGTTAGACTTTTCTGTCTTTATATTTTTTCACTCCTGCAGTATGCTCCACCTCTCAGAACTGCTTTATGCTTTGGAGTGAAGAATAGCAATATTTCTGCTACCTTTTTTTTGTTCAAATTGCAGCCTCAGAGCATGCCATATGCCACTACACAAAAAATGGTGTAACTTTTTAAGGTAGGAAGGCCAAAGCCTGCCGATTTCAAGGCTGCGCTCTTCATTCTGTAGCTGGTATGTGGATAAAAGACCCATGTGTCTGAAACTGGTAACTAGACACCCTTCCCCAGCCTCAAATACACAAGAAAGCTTTAAAAAAACCCTGTCAAGACAAGGCAAATCTTTCCAAATCTAGACTTGCAACTAGACTACTGGGCCCAAAAAGAGTATTTGTAAGCTTCAGTTTCCTTCCTCAAGTAGCCTTAGAAAGACCTTGTAAGCAAAAGCATAGAGCTGCCATTGTAGAACTGGCTTCAATCAGGTATTAGTACAGCAAGCAATTGCTAGGGCTTTATCAAGGCATACAGTTACAGTCAGATATTCCAGCTGCCAGGGTTTTATAGTGAGCCCTTTGTCATTTTATTGATAAGGGTCAAATCACTGCAGACAAGACAATGACAACTAAGTACCTACAGTACTGTGACACTCTGCATTTTACAACTTATTTTACAGTATAGGAGAGATTAATTATTAAAAGTGAGGTTATTAGCTTTGTCAGAATTGAAAACCCTGTAAACATAGAATAAGTCAGTTGAACCATGGGCAGAACTGCCCTCTTCATTATTATATATATCAGCCCCTTAAGGACAGTGAAGTTTTCCAGGAGAGACAGAAGCCAGACTGCCAGTGTTGTTGGCTGTATTACGTCACATCCCTGTAGTATTGTCATTCCCCAGGAAATAACTGCACTATTTATTCACCCCTCACTAGCAATCCGTGACTCTGCCTGACATTAGCATGCTGTTCACCATGTCCTAGACAGAGGGGTAGCTACTGCTGTTGTGGTGACTGAAGCTTTCTTTCATCTGCACCTTTGCTGCAGATGGATGGGTAAGCTGAAGTAAAAATAACATAAGGATAAATATGCTTGTAATGAAGTACATAAATTAACACAGTGTTTTGGAATTTTGCAGATTTGTATCAGACAAACATTTGGCGTATGGGCCACATAACAAGCAGGGATAGGGCATTGCTGTACACTGTAAGTTCCCTGTGCCAGCAAGTGGTGTCTGGCATCTTCTGTAGCTCACCCCCGCTTGCTGTCATTTGCAGTCCAAAATTAATCCTCTAATGAATGAAGAGAACAAGATTCAAGGTTCGAGGTTGCTGCCAACAAGACAACTTGGATCAATCAGCATGCATGTTTAAAACTTACTATACTGAGTGGCAGTGTCAAAGCAGAGCTCACAAATACTGTTTGTAAAAGCGCTGGCTTAACCTGCAGCTTCACACCACCAGTCAAAGCAGTGGTAATGACCACATCACTGAAATACATATGAGTCCACTTGAACTCTGATTCAAAGATGCATATGCCTGCGTCCAAATTTGCATCTGATAGGCTTTGTTCTCTTAAAGACATATACTCCCGAGTGTTCTGCTGTACTTCAACATGACACAAGAAACATGGATGTGCAGTGCCAAAGCAAGAGCAAACCACATCAACAGACTCACAAAAGACGAGCCATTTATTGGTCTTTTTCACTTACTGTGTGAAACATGATTATTACCAGAAGGCAAGTACACATGCAAAAAGACTGGTAGCACACTCGATGTGATGTGCCAGTGTGTCACATGCCAAGCAACGCAGCACATTGCAATCCAGAGCCCTTAAAATCAATTGTGCACTACAGCTGCAGATGGTAAGTGCTTCACTGTCAGATTTTCTTACTTCAGATTTGTTTCCTTCAGACATAATTTTTAAGTTTGCTTTATTTTTTGAACTGTTGTAGTTCCTCAAGTGTCTTTTCATTCACATTAGCGGAACAGTCAGAGCAGGGACTAACAACTGGACTCCAGTCTTTCCTCTGCCACAGGCTCTCCAGCAGTCATCAGGCAAGCTATTGAATCTCTGGGACTACTGAGGCTTAAAGGCCCTTAACACTCTTCTGCCAAAACTGGGGTGACAGGCAGTGAATGTGGCTTTAGTTTGATATGAGGTTTCTTTAAAAAGCCAGGATCATATAAAGAAGTAGGTTCCTACTCCACAGTATCTGGGATATGTTACTGGGTTCTGTGAAGTGGTCTTCCCGGATAGCACTGTTGATGACTTTTGCATCTGAAATAACAAGCATTGCAGAAAACAATGCAACTTCTTCCAAAAGTGTTTTATCATCAAGTTAGAGTATCTGGGGGAATGAGGAGGTGTGAGAGTTTGGCAGGTAGGAAAAGAAAGCTAAATTACATCACCTGAGTGTGATGGAATAAACAGAATAATATGGCAAATTTGGTCAACATTCACTAGATCTTACAGACTGACAGGAGGGTGCATGTGTCTTTGTGTGACCAGTACTGTTTGCCCATGTAACATGCATAGGTGTGCCCATGAGCATTTGTGAGCTGAAGCATGAGCTGGGAAATCCTCATCTGAAAATAAGATTTTTATAGATTCATCTCATTTCAGACCTTGAGAAAACACAGTCTAATAAAGGAGCTAATCTAAAAGCAAAGTAAGCCACCAGAACGTATGAAACAAAGATTTAAAGAAGTGCCTTAGGTGCAGAAAGATTTTATATAGTTAAAACAACAGATGTGAATTCTAAAATGGGATGAGTGAACATTAATAATCTCTGCTCAGATGAAGTTTCATAGCCTAATGGCATATGAAATTACAGTATTTTAGCCAGTAAAGGAGCATACAAATTCTAAATATTAAAATCTAGTTATGTTCTTAGTTACTTATCTTGGACATTAGTTCTAATCTACAAAGCTTATTTGAAAACAGCTGAAGATAATGACTTTGTGTGGGCTAGTAGCCAAGAGCCCTGAGTTGTCTGACATAACTGCTGGGCAACTTTTTTGTATCCTTCTTACTTGGCACATGGAACTATCACAACACTGAAATGACTGTGGCAGAAAGTAACAGAGCACATGCACAAGGCACGTGTGCGCAGATATATGTGCAATCACATATATCCACATGCAGCAAAACAAGCAGCCATTCCCCAGTTTCTGCAAGGTCTTTCAGTTCCTTCAGCCCTGTTCACTGGCCACAAGAAAGACTAACAGTCTCTATTACAGTTCAGGGTGCCAAGCCCTGTAAAGGGCAACATTTAAGGGACAGCAGTCGCTGCCATGGCTGCAAATTTTGTTTTCTCTATACTGATCTCAGATAACACTGAGGCCTGGTCATCCTCTCCTCAGCAAACCACTATTCGATCGTGTGTCTAACAGCATTCCATGGGCAGTTCCAATTCTTTCCAGATCAGACTTCTAGCTTTTCATGTTGGAGTGCAACCTGATACTCTGGCCTAGCTCCAGATTGCATAGGACTATCAACCAAGGGGAAGCATTAGCAATGGGACATTTTTTGTCAGCACCTGTCTCAAGGCGTTCCATTACAGAAGAAGTGGAAAAAATCTATAGTCACTTCACCAAAACCAGTCCTCTAATCTAATCTCCTTAGCATCTGCTTCATCATGCACAGCATCTTACAACGTGGCTTATTACTAGTCATTATTTTCCACAGCACTCAGTCTGGGGGACCAGGGGGAGCACTGCTGGGAATTCTGAGACCTGGGCAGAGGTGAGCAAAAGGAAGAAGTAACCATGAGCCTTAAGGGCTTCTGTTGTGCTGTGAGTGTGACCCTGATAAGGGGTTTCAAAAGCAAATCCCTGGAAGGGAGGATGAAAACTTGCAACTGTAGTAACTGACCTCTGAATTTTGCGTTTGAAAAGAGAAGGGTCACCCAAAACTATGGGAAGGTGTCAGCACTCATCCACAAACAGTTCACATCCTTCAGGGATGTGTCTTGTGGGTCGGTATGACTGGAATACACCTGCTTGGCAGTCTATAAATAGTTGTGAGCTACTCCCCTGCCTCTGAATCGGTTGTCATGAACACTGCTGAGTTCAAAAGGTTGGTCACTTTCAATTCTAAATCCTCTTGTTCTAAAAGCATAGCCTGATATTTTAACAGCCTGCCTGGGGAAAGCCAATGACTGCTTTTCTGTTCCAGAATGGTTGTTAGCATGTAAGGTTTAAAATCTCTCAATTTTTGTCCCAAAGTATTCGACAATTTTTTCTTATTAGAAGGTCCTGCTCCAGCTGTTCATGTGACAAAAATTACTGCTTTCAAAACCTTATTTTATCATGTTAATAATGTGTTAAAAAACCACCCACTTGGGGACAGGGAGGGGGAAGTGCTATCTGCACCAAGCGTGGCCAGAATGTGCAAACCAAGAGACGGTCCCCTGATGTATGATCTTTGACCTTTTAATCCTTAATCTGTGACCCATGACGTCTGTCCTATGGACTATGACATTTGCCTTATTAACTCTGACCTCTGACACTTGACATACAACCCTATAACCTATGACTGTTTATCGCTGACCTATAATCCTTGACCTATGAACCGCAGACCCCTGGGTTTTGATGGTTTTGAACCTTTGGCCACACCACCTGCACAGCCACTTCGCTCTGCATCCACCCTAACCCTGTCCACAGCCTACACCATGCCCCCAGCACAGTCCCCGCCCACCCCACGCTACCCGCACTCTCCCACCTGCACACTGGTCGCACCACAATTCTGCCACCACCCCAGCACCGGCCCACAGCCTCGACCATGCCCCTATCCTTCACTGTCCTCACCTCAGAACAGGACCCACCCCTCCAGAAGCCCCGCCCCACCATCACCTTCTTCTCCTTCTCCTCCTCCTCCTTCCTCCCCGGCTGCCGCCATCGCTCCCTCACACCGATGGACACCGCTGATTGGCCTCCGGTCTCTAGGCGCGAAAGCTTCCCGTCAGCTGCTCCCTGAGTTAAGGGCGAGGCGGCCAGGGATTGGACAACACTGACCCTCCGTATCCATGTCCAACCCTCGCTGTGAGGCGAGCGGCGCGGTGATTGGCCGGGAGGCGGGAGCGGGCGAGGATATAAAAGGGGCGGTGTAAGACAAGAGCCGTTTTTCCGGCTCAGCTGCAGAAGTAGGGGTGATGGCGTCATAGGCAGCAGGGGCGGCGATGGACGAGGTAGTAAAACGGGAGGCAGGAATGGCGGGGGGGGGGGGGGGGGGGTTCGCGGGGGCGTTTCGGCGTGGGGAAGGCAGCGGCGCAGCTTTGGCGGCAGGAACGGATACGGCAGGGGCGGTATCGCCTGCAGCGGGGGGGGGGCGGCGCGATGCACTGGCGAGGCAGCCAGTGGCAGCAACGGAACGGGCTGTTGCGGCGGCCGCGAGCGAGGTAATAGAAGAGCGGCGGGAGTGGCAGGTGTGTGTGTGCCAAGCGGCGGCGGCCAGAGGTGCGGTAGCAGGAGAAGCTAAACTGTTCTTGTCTGGGCTTAATGGCACTGGACTGAGCTAAACTGGGCTGGACTCCTGTGACTTGGGCCAGAGTAGGCGTTACTGGGGTAAACAAGGCCTGGTTGGGCTCTACTGCGCTAAACTGGGCTGGACAAGGCTAAACTGCCAAACTGGGCTGAAGTGGGCCAAAGTGGTCTAAACTCTCCTGAAGTGGGGCAGAGTGTGCTGAACTGTGCTGGAGTGGCTGAATTGGGCCTCACTGGTTTGGACAGATCAGAGCTTGTCTAAATGGGGCTGGACTGGGCTGAATTGGAGTAAACTTTGCTGGGCTGGGCTGGGCTGAAGTGGGCTAAACTGGGCTTGAATTGGCTGATCAGGTCTTGGCTGGGCTGAGCTAAACCGGACTGTATTGTGCTAAGCTGGGCCTAATTGGGCTCAATTTGTCTTGGGTGGGCTGGGCTGTAAAGGGAGCTGAACTGGGTTAAAATGGACTGAGCTAAACTGGGCTGGACTGAGCTGGCCTAAACTGTGCTACGTTGGGCTGGGAAGGGATGAAGTGGGCTGAAGCCTACTGGACCGGGCTGCCTTGGGCTAAACTGTGCTGGGCTAAACTGTGCTAAAGTGGCCTGGACAGATGTGAATTGGGCTAAACTTGGCTGAAGTGGTCTAAATTGTGCTGGGCTGAAGTGGGCTCAGCAGGGCTAAGGTGTGCTGGACAGGTCTGAATTGGGCTAAAGCCTGCTGAACTCTGCTAAATTGGTCTGGAAAGGTCTGAATGGGGCTTAAGTGGGCTGGGCTAAACTGTGCTGAATTGGGCTAGGCTGGGCTGGGCTAAACTGGGCTGAAGTGGGCTAGGCTGGGCTGGGCTGGGCTAAATTGGTCTGGACAGGGCTAAACTGGGCTGAAGTGGCCTAAAGTTGGCTGTGCTGGACTAAAGCGGGCTAAATGGGCAGGGATGAGCTGGAATGGGCTGGACAGTTCTAATGTCGGCTGGGCTGAACTGAAGTGTCTTGGCTATGTCGGATTTTCCCAGGTGGCAGGAGAATATTCTTTGAAACTCAGATTTGCCAGAACAGAATTCCTTTGTTCAGCAATTCCAAAATCAAAGAGCCCCGGGAAGAGGGATCGGGACAGTAGCAGAGCCTCCGCCCGCACCACGCTCGGGAGCGCCATCTTGGAACGAAAAATGGAGGCTCCGCAGGCGCGGTGCGACTGTTACCACGGAAACGCGGCCGCCATGATGGGTGAGGGCATGAGTCGCAGGAGGGAAGGGCTGGGCGCAGTATGGAGGAAGGGCGGGGACACAATGGCGCCAAAGCCGCCTCACCAATATGGCCGCGGAGGCGGAGGGTCAGCGTCGGCCAATCCCTTGTGACCCACAGATGCCCGTAACAACCCGCAGCAACACAAACCCTGAGTGACCCCCCCCCACTGCCCCATGGCGACCCGTAGCACCCCATGGGCACCCCGTGATGTCTTATAGACGCACAACTCATGCCCCATGAAGTTTTTTACTCATTTGTGTGGTTTTCCCCCCCTTTTCATAATGCGTAATCACTTTTATTCACTTTTCTTTTAATCAGTTTAATTCACTTTGAATTTGGTTTTTAGGCACTTTTTGCTCACTTTTATTCAAGTTTTATTCAGGTTGATTACCTTTTTATTCTGTTTTTAATGACATTACGATTGGTCTGGGATGGGTATGGGGCCAAGGTGGGGAGAATAATGTCCTGGGGGTGTTGTCTGTGCTGTGGGGGGGTTGTGGGAGGAGCAGGGTTAATAAAGGCCTCCCCAGGAAAAAAAATAAGTAGATTAAAAAAAATTTAAAATAATGATCTAAATAAACAAAATAATGACTTCAGATGAGCAGTCAATGACCCTAATTAATTAAGCAAAATAATGCTAATTATGTAAATTTTTTTTTATTTAAAAAGAATTTATTTTTTTAGGTATTTACTGGCACATCCCCTGGGCTAGGATAATTTTTTTTTTGTCCCCCTGAAAAAAAACTAATGGGCTCAAAAATTGTTATTTAATCAGTTAAGTAAAGAAACCAATAAAGCTCATTAAT
Source organism: Pezoporus occidentalis (assembly GCF_034315485.1). Classification (NCBI taxonomy): domain Eukaryota; kingdom Metazoa; phylum Chordata; class Aves; order Psittaciformes; family Psittacidae; genus Pezoporus; species Pezoporus occidentalis. The sequence goes on along the minus strand of NW_026913673.1, from coordinate 8,241 downwards.
TCACCTCATTAAGCCATTAGCCTATTTATTATGCTAATTAGCTAATTTGTTTGTCACACGTAACCCCTGGCCCAAACCCCTCCCCCCAAAAGCTAATTAGGTTAAAAAACTATTTAGAATAATCAACTAAGGAAACAAAAGTAGTCAATGAACCTAATAATTTATTAAGCAATTATGATAATTATATAACAATATTTTTGGACTTTTTGAATTAATTTTCCCCAGGTGTTTGCCAGCTGGCATACACGCAGGACCATGAAATGTTTTTTTTTCTTGAGAAAATCTAATTAGCTCAAAAAAAATCTGTTGTTTAATCAGTTAACAAATTAAATTAATAAATTGATTAGTAAAGCTCATTAATCAGTTCAACTGATTAATCCATTAACTAAGCTATTTATTATGCTAATGAGCTAGAATGTTTTGTTTTCACCTTTTAAAATTATTTTTTATTTTTCTTGGCCACACATGCAGACACCCCTGGACCAAGCACCTCGCCCAAACACATCTGCTGGGTCCTTCCCACCCAGCCCAAACACCTTCCTCCAGAACACCGATTAGATAAATAAGAAAACAAAACAATCAGTAGTCACTGACCCTAATTAATTCAGCAAAATAGTTATGCCCCTTACCTAAAAAAATGTTTTTGGACTTGAGCATACACACAGGAGCAGGAAATTTTTTTCACTGAAAAAATTCAAAATTACTGATTCAGGTAAAAAGTAGGTGGGGGCTGTGCTGGTGATGTGTCCACGAGGTGTGGGTAGGACGACAGTAGGGTTACAAAATGGAGGGTGTGTGGGGAGTGTCTGTCAGTGGGGGTATGTGCGGGGGCGTGTGCGTGGGGGGGGTAAGCGTGCTTAGTGGGTGGGTGTGTGTGCCTGCGCTGGTGTTTGTGTGCCTTTGTGGAGTGTGTGTGGGGCACTGAGTCAGGTGCATATGGAGGAAGTGTGTTTGGGGGGGCGTGTATGGGGGGATGCGTGTATGTGTGTGTCTATGTGATTGGGGGTATTTGTGGGAGGGGTTGTGGGAGTGTGAGTGGGGGGTTGTGTGCAGGCATGTGCGCATTTGCTTGTTTGGGGGGGTGTGTATGCAGGTGGGTGTTTGTGGGGGGAGATTGTGAGAGTGGGGGGGTATTTGTGGGGGTGTGTGTATGGGGGTGCATGAGTGAGCAGGGAGGTGTGTGTGTGGGTTTGTGTGTAGGGGCTTTATGTGTGTGAATGTGGGGGCATTCGGTGTATGCGTGTGTGTGTGTGTGCATGCGGGTGTGTTTATGGGGATGTGGGGGGGTGTTTGTGCGTGAGTGGTGTGTTAGAGGTTCGAGTGTGAGGCGTGTGTTAGTGCATGTTTGTGAGGGGGGTGTGTGTGTTTATGGGTGGGTGGCAGTGGGATGTGTGCATGTGTAAGGTTTGATGGGTGCATGTGTGGCGGTGTGTGTGTAGGGGGGATGTGTCTGCGTGACTGGGAAGTGTTTTCGTGGGGCTGGGTGTGGGTGGTTGTGTGTGGAGGTGTGTGTGTGTGGGGAACACGCGTGTGGGCTGTGTGTGTAGTGTGTTTGTATGGGGGGGTTCGTGGAGCGGGTAGTGTGCATGCAGGTTGACCGGCGGTGCTGGGTGGAACTCGGAGGTGTGGCTGGGTTAGGGGCGTGGCCAGGCCTCTGGGCGGGGTTAGTAAAAGGACGTGGGTGTCCGCGCGAAGGCGGTCTCTCCAGAAGAGCCGGGCCACGGATGGGGACACCTCCTTTGCAAGGAATGGGGGGGGAGGGGGGGCTGGGGGCGTGGCCAGGATCGGGTCGCCACTCCAGTGGGCTGCGGTCTGCGTGGCCACGTGAGAGTGGGTGGAGCCTCGCTGGCGGTCAGGCCGGCGCCACTGCAGGGGCGCGGTCTCAGATACTGGGAGGTTGAGGTGGAACCCTGGGAGCCCCGGGACACACCCCCACTTGGCCACAGCCCACAGCAGTCACCACCCACCCCTGCCCGTTGAATACTATAGCCCCGCCCCCTTGCCTTGACCACACCTCCACCCCTCACTAGCCCCACCCCCAGCCCAGAGCACACCTGCACCGGAATCCACGCCTCTTCTCCCGACAGAGGCCTCCTCCCCTCCTGCCCCCCCACCCCTTAGCCTAAACACTCCCACATTAGCCCCGCCCCCAGCAAAGACCACATGCTTAGGACTTTAACCCCCCACCCAGCCCACCAGTGGTCATCATGGGGTCTCTATGAGTCTCTACCGCTTGCTGTTCATCCTTATGGGGTGTTTATAGGGTCTGTGGGGCTCTGTGACTTTCTCTGGGTCCCTGTGGGGCATCTAAACCCAAAACGTGTTACTAAAGGAGGCTAAAAAGCAAAGACAGCTGAAGAAAAAACATTAGTAAAAAAACCAAATAAAACTGTAAAGACAATAAAAAGCGAAAAAGAATAATGTAATTAGTACAAAGCAAATAAAAAGGAATAAAAGTGAACAAACCTGAACAAATTTCAAATAACAGTGAAAGAAAGTTCATGAAAAAAAGTCAATTGAAAAAAAAAAATCAATTGGTGTTGAAGTACTTATGGGGCACAATGGGGCAGTGGGGGGCCTATGCGGTACCACAGTGGCTGGTGATGGTGTCCTTGCAGTCCTGGTGATGTCAGAACACCTGTCTGGGGGTCACTATGGTGTGTCCATGGTTTGCTCACAGTTGCTCTGGAGTGTCCATGGGACTCTCTGGGATCCTATAGGATGTCTACAGGGAATCTCCAAGGCTGGGGGGTCCGTACAGGATCTACTGCAGTCTATGGGGCTCTATGGGGCATCTATGGGTTGCTCTGCACCACTATGGGATATCTGAAAAAAAAAAATATACAAGTGACTAAATCAAATAAAACTGAAAAAAAATGCAAAAAATAGCACAAAGGACTTAAAATGGGTTAGAAATAGATAAAAACATTTCAAAGCAAGTCAGGAAAGGGCAAAAATTGGTTAGAAATGGCAAGAAATTGGTAAGAAATGGACAAAAATGGTTTGGGAATCGCCAAAATGGCTTAAAAAGACTTAGAATTGGGTAAAAAAGGATTAGAAATAGCTCAAGCCAGTTTAGAAATAGCTAAGGAAAGCTTAAAACGGGCTAGAAATGGCAAGAAAGTGTTGAGAAATAGCCTAAAATGGCTTAAAGCTAGTGAGAAACGGGCAAAAATAAGATAGAAGTGGCCATCAATTTTTTAGAAACAGCTAAAAAAGACTTAAAATGGGTTAGCAATTGGAAAAATGGGTTAGAAATACCGAAAATAGTCTTAAAACTGGTAAGAAACGAGCAAAAATAAGATAGGAGTGACCAGCAATTGTTTAGAAATGGCAGCAGAGCACATAAAGATTCTGCCTGTTCTCAACAGGTTGAGACTTCAAATCATTCAGCATAAACAAAGAAGCCCTGAAGACACCCAGTCTCGTAACTCGATGCATCTCCTGTTACAAGCACCCTGCAACACAGATCGAGATCAGGATCAGCTCCCTCACAACGCTGTCTCTGCATCTAGAACACCAAGCAGTTATGAAGAAACCTGAGGCCTTTACTGGAGCTAGGCCGGTGTCCAAACCGGAGGAAACCAGGGGGGCAGCAGCAGCAACCGAAGTCCTCGCTGACCGTCTCAACAGAAAGGCTGTGATGAGCTGGGTGGGCTCCCCCAGGGCGCAACACGGCAAGGTCTATGAGCAGAACAAAAGGAGAGCAATGAGCCCTGCCCTGCTGCAGACCTCACTCGTTTCATGGAGAGAGGATTGCAGGCTCCAGATGTTTCAGCACCTTAAAGCTACGTTGAACAGTCTCATTTCCAAAATAACGGCAAGTTTAGATCACAGGAAATAAACAGGGAATTCCTTGGCTACTTTCTAAACGGGTATTTCCCTCTTCGCCCCTTTCCCCACCCATGAAGGCACAGTGTGAATTAAGGACCTCCGGGTAACGCCCCCCACCGTGTCTTTACTCCCCCCAGTACCGAGCACCGGGCGCTGTGAGGCTTCCCGCGCCGGGCGCCCAGCGGGCAGGAGACGCCCCTCTGCGCCCGCCCAAGGCCTCCCCGCACGCCCCGGACCCCCGGTGGGCTCGGATCTCACCCGCTGCCGCCGCTGCCGGGACCCGGACCCTGCCCGCCGCCATGCTGCTCCCAGGCGCTGCGCATGCGGCACCGAAACGGCGCCGGAGGAACCGGAGCCGGCGCGCGAACACCGGGCTGCGGCCACGAGCACCGCGCGGGGCCGCCAGCTCCCCAACGTGCGGCCGCGGCCGCCATTGCTCACCGGAAGCCAGCAGCCACCACGTGACACCGCCCACTTCCGGGGACAGCTGCGGGGACAAAGGGAGCAGCACGGCTCATGCGCGGGCCCCGGTTGCAGTACCGAGCTCTGGACACAGGATGGCAGCAGCGAGAGCGCCGGAAGCCACGCCACCCCCCCAGCCCATCATAGTGTGATCGTTACGGGATCACTGTGGGGTCTTTATGAGCGCCTGCCGACTGTTGCCCATCTCTGCCACAGCTCCTTGATGCAAGGCTACTTCCATCACGTTGACAACTGCTGCATAAGGGGTATCTGAAAAAAACAATTGCATAATTGTCACTGAATTGCTAAAAACCAACTCGGTTAATACCCACACAACTTCGTATCTCTAAAGACAATTGATGAGCGCAGAACTTGTAACCTCCATCCCAAGAAAATGCACAAGCTGTACCTCTAATCATAGTACACATAGACTTGCACTATAGATATCCCACCTGGCCCAACTACAGAGTATGAGCAGAGCAACCCCAAGGCAAACACACACACACCCCCACAGGAAGAACACTACAGACTCCGTGACACAGAAAATAGAGAAAAAAACTAGAGAGGCAGACTGCCTCCCAGATGGAACACAGCATCTGCCCAGATCACCAGGACAGCCCCATGAGCAACACAACAGGGATCCTCAGGAGCCCGAGAACAAGGCCCGAAATGTCCACATAATTCCAAAACCAACCACAAAACCTGACAGGATGGACATGCAAAAAGCCCAGCTTCAAGACCTACAAACATGAAAATGCACAGACAAAGTCCTAACCAGTGAAATGGGATGCCAAGAGAACCGAGACACAAAAGCAGCCTGGAGACACTCAGACACTCTGACTCGGACACTAACTCTACATATACTATCACACCCACTCCCAAGCAGACTTTCTGGGCCTGTATCATTAATTACAAGCTTATTCCCAGAGCTCTTCTGTCCATTCACACATATCATCAAGAGTAGAGAGCTACACTGTCATGAGGAAAACCCATTACATACGTTACAGAGTTCAAGAACTCCAAGTAAGAGAAAAACACAGACCAACAGAGAACTCTTAACTAGTCCATTAACATAGGAAGCTACAGAGGTAGTAAAGCATACACTAAAGGATACTTTTCATGGTTGCTTATATTACCAACCCCAAGGACCCTGGGAAGACCATCAGCAAACCAGCTCCGACAATCATCACAGCAGTGCGAGGTGGCAGGCTCAACCTTAGCGGGCGTCCCCGTGCAGGCAACGTTCACCTGGCTGGGATGAGCTTCTGCCTCCCTCACACAGCATGAGGCTCGGGCTTTCATACTCACAAAAACGTGCACTCGTTCTGACGCAGGGGGCCAGCCTATGTCAGAAGAAGTAGTGAGCAATATCTAGAAAGGTCTTGAAGGGTCTGAACTTTTCCAAGCAGTTCTAAAGCAGAATTTTCTGGGTAGGAACCAATACTAGACTTTTCTGGAAAATCCGAAGCAGAACACTCCAGGAAGGAGCCAAAGGCAAAAAACAGTGCTTTCCTATCTTTGTGTATTTCACCAAGGAGCATTACCTATTGTCCCAGACACGACACCCAACACTTGAGCCCAGCAAATGGTACCTTTTCATCCTGGCATTTAACTCTCAGGCACTACCTTCACTACTGTTAACCAATTGATGATACCAGGTACAAGCCCTACTGTGTTCTATGCTTGTAAATCTGGAAAGGAATTTTCCAGACGGCACTTAGGTGACTGATGCAAGGGGTCAGGATCCAAAGAACAGTGCCAGAGGAATGCGCTGAGCACCTTGCGCTCAATGAGCAATGCGGATATCAAGACCTGAAGAGGTGCCAATACAGAACACAGACCTCTTGTACTATTTAACAGTCAAAGCTGGAGCTGCCCTGCCCACAGTTATCTCATACCGCTGAGTAGCCCACTGCCTTTCCCTCGGCCCCATGCCACATTTCAAACATGACCAGGGTCAAACTGGACACATCACCCATCAAACCCTTTTGTACCTGCTTGGTTAAAGAGGAAGGTGGTGGTGGATGCAGTGCCTGCAGCTCCTCCTGGAGACCATGCGATGGGTTGAAGGAGAGATGCTTGGGAGCAGGATGCTCCAGGCTGGCTGGTGGAGGGGTTTTATCTCACAGGAGGCATTAGCTCAGTGGCTTGTGTTGTGCAAACTGTTCTCCCAAAGGACCCTCCTCCATCGGATAATTAGTTTGACTTGATCAGCAAAACAACCTCTCAAGTCCTCTCTCCCCAAACTCCTTCTGGCTGCATCAACACCTCCAAGACCAGTTCTCCTGCAGAGACCTACCCAGGAAGACAGGCCCAGGACAGTTTGCTCTGTCTTTGCCCATCTATCACACACCTCTTCCTTTCAGTGTTTCCCTGAGGAAGCCCTTTACATCCACAGAGATCATCTAATATTGCATTGAAAACAAGCACAACAAAGCATCCTCTGTGTGGATGGTTTGAGGTGCTCATGGGGATTAGTTTCCAAAAGGCAGCTTTATTTCCATACACTTGACTAGTGATTGTACAACACTTTGGTCAAATGCATTGGCTCAAAACGTGGCTGCTTTGAGGGTATCTCAGAATGAAGTCAGATTTCCCAGCCTTCACCTTAAGAATCCTGAGTGCCGGTGTGTCCTGAATGCTTCTCCTAGATGAAGAGATATTATAAAACTCTTAGTAGAAATATTAACTGATAACCTTGTCCCAGAGATTTAGAAAACACAAAGGATGGGGCAATCAGGGGAGAAAATTGAGCTATGGAAGTGTGGGGAAGGAGGAAGAAGTACACAGGTGGCTTTAGATGTTTTCAATGTCAACATGGTTTTCTGCTAGAATGCACCAGGCTGACAGTCCAGGAGATGCATTGGAGGAAGGTAGAAAAGGATTTCTGTGTGGTTTTGAATGTCTTTCTTCCCCATTGGGTACTGGGCTAAACCAAAGTCTTGTGAAGTGGGAAAATCAGTGTAACAGAGGGAGAAATAACTCACAATCAAATACTGAAAAGAAGAAAAATATGTAATTCAAAGATTATTAAAAAGAACTACATGAAGGCAAAAAGAGGCACTAAGCATACCTGGGTGCGCTTATGTAGGGTGAATAATGCAGCTTGAAGTCCCAGATGCAGATGGCTGGGTATTGCACTCGCTCCATCCGCTTCGTCAGGGGACCCAGGCCAGCAGCACCTTGGGTGTTCAGGGGAGAGGAAGACCCCTGATCCTCCCTCCCAACAGCACTCAGGTTTTTTACAACCCTACTTAAATTCACAGCAGAGCAGAGGCTCAGATATGACTTGTCCCCATTTCCCACCAAGGCTCTGATATCAAGAGACTGCTAAGGCTCGTGTGCTCTGACACACGCAGCAGTGAGATGGTCATCTTTGGTGAAGCGGTCTCTGGTGAAATGCGGGAGGAGGATTTTCAGCTGCTGGCAACACAAAAGCTTTCTGTCATCCAGGACATGAACAGTTCATCTCAAGTGAGAAAGCCTATGGGGCACTAAAACAATGGAATTTTTCCCAATAATCCCCATGATTTGATGTAGATCCTTCCATGCTTCCTGCACAAAACTCAATTACAGTTTTTAATGAGATATAGATCCCCCAAATCCCAATTTCCTTCCTTGGAAGGAAACCAAAAGGAGAGGAACCTCATACTTCATTTCACTTCATAGTTAGCAGCCTGTAGGAAGAAATTACCCTCAATTATCCCAGGCCTCTTTTCCTCACAGAAAACACCAATCAGCTTTATTCAGTTATAGCTTTTGTCACTGATAAATATCTATTTTTCTTGCAAGATTCTTGACCTTGTCCCTCAGCTCCAATAAAATTCCTCACTCTTACCTGTGAGCTCTTTATTAAAGCTGCTGGGGTGGGAGGGAAGGTGAAGTGTAGTTTTACATTTGCTTGTTGAAAAAGAGTCAAGGAAAAGGTTTCAAAAGATTCATTGC